>NC_092374.1:120130068-120755068 GCF_030028105.1 Mobula birostris | reverse complement strand
GAATAAATCATCATCATCATTTTGTGCCAAATTGTATGACATGGTTTTTCCATGACCATGACTGTTCTTGGCAAATTTTTCCACTGAAGTGGTGTGTCATTGCCTTCTTCTGGGCAGAATCTTTACAAGATGAATGACCCCAGGCATTATCAGCACCCTTCAGAGATTGCCTAGCATCAGTGGTCGCATAGCCAGGACTTGTGATACACACCATCTACTCAAATGACCATCCTCCACCTGCTTCCATAGCTTCATGTGATCCTGATCTGAGGTCTAAGCAGGTGCTACACCTTGCCCAAATGTAACTGCAGGCTAGCGAGGGGAAGGTGTGCCTTATATCTCCTTCGGTAGAGATGTTTTCCCACCCCATCATCCAATGGGAATATGGTGTCCAATGGTGTTGAATTCAGTCATGCTTTTCCCAAAAATGGAAATGTTAACAGGAAATTGGGAGAACTGGAGATTGTTTCAACAAAGGAAAATAAAGGAAATGTAGGATTCTGAATTCTGAAGGGTTTTGGTTAAATACTTAGCAAGATTTGAAGAAAATCAATAGAAGTACAGGTGGGTTACAATTATTCAAACATAGTATTGGATGGAGAATTGATAAAGCAAGGTAATCAGTGCTTACAAAAAGGAAAAGATACTCTATTGGTAGCTCTATCTGGTTTAACAGTTGACTAATTATAGCCAGAGTACCATGAACAATTTTTGGTCACCTGTGAAGAGAAGATATTTCATTTGAGGTGGTCCAGTAGAGATTCACTTGGATGATCCAGAGTATGGAGGAATTTTCCTACAAGGAAGCGTTATATAGGTTGTGATGGTGAACTTGCAGTTCAAAAGAAGAAGACACAACTTTAGTTAAATATATAAGATCCATAGAGGACTAGAGAGGTTAAATGTAGTGAGGATGCTCCCTGACACAGAAATCAAAATCAAAAATCATCTCAGAATAAGGAGACATCCTACTTAGAGTGAGTTTAAGGCAATTTTTTCTCACTCAGATGTTATATGTCATTGAAACCCCTCGTTACATAGAGCTACAGAGATGTATGTCTGTATTTAAGACTGAGATATTTATTATACTTAGGTATGCACTCAGTGCCCACTTCATTAGATACCTCCTACCTCTGTTGTAAATCATGGTTATTTGAATTACTGGTACTTTTCTGTCCATTTTAACCAGTCTGGCAATTCTCCTCTGACCGCACTCATTAACAAGGCATTTTTGCCCACAGAACTGCTCCTCATTGTTTTTTTTTTAATCACACCATTCTCTGTAAACTCTCGAAACTGTTGTGCATGAAAATCCCAGGAGATCGGCAGTTTCTGAGATACTCAAACCACCCCATCTGACACATTCAATCATTCTGCGGTCAAACTCATCTATATCACATTTCTTCTGCATTCTAATGTTCGGTCTGAACAACAACTGAACCTCGTGATGATGTCTGCATGACTTGCTGCTTTGAATTGCTGTCATGTGATTGGCTGAATAACTAATTGTATTAGCAAGCAGGTGTACGGGGTTTTGCCCGTTACACCACTGGTGGCTAGAGCAGCAATGAAGGGTCCTATGTTGGTGTCAGGGCTTCTTCCACCAAGCCAGTAGCTTCCTCTCAGTTTTGACTATTATCAGTCATACAAATCCCAGGTGGAGTCTTAGGAATACCATCAGGCATAGATTTAGAAGCAACACACATAAAAGTTGCTGGTGAACGCAGCAGGCCAGGGAGCATCTCTAGGAAGAGGTGCAGTCGACGTTTCAGGCCGAGACCCTTCGTCAGGCGTTTATAGATTTAGAAGGTTTTTTATCATTACTGCTTCTGTACCAATTTTTTTTTTAACCAGTCAGTGTAGTTAGCCCTAAGCAGAACCCCCAAACCTGAAGGACTTGTAGACCACTCTTAGTCTGGCCTCTACCCTTTGACCTGTTTAGCATGGGAGACCTTACCAAGAGTCAAAATTACGAAGCACTGACTCCAGTCAGGTCTCCAAATCAATGAAACTTGCAAGCCTCTGTACCTAATAAAGTGGCCACTGATCTTACTGTTCAAGAGAAAATCTACCAACAATTATGTTTAGTTTGAGGACAATACAAAACCCTACCTGGAAAGTTGGCAAATGAATATCTCTGTTTTATGTAAACTCTGAGAACAGAAGTACCTGCCAATGTTGTTTAATTCCCACTCACTCATGCAGCAATGGAAAGTAATCCGACCATCAATTTATATAGCAATGCAACATTACGAAGAATACTCTTTGCTTAATTGGACACTGTCCACCATTCTTCTTTCCAACCAGAGCAAGTACATTTGTTCCAGATTGATTAAACAACTGAATGACTTCATTCCCGTTGACATCTCACTGTATTTGAAATGCAGAAAGCCTATACGGATTACAATTCAATATCTGCAGCATGTTCTTTTTTCTTACATTTATTTTACATTGAAATAAATTTAATTTTCATTTAAGGAATTATAAAAGAAATCTCAAGATAAGCGAGATGTATCAGAGATAAATCAAAATGTTACATTGTTTAGGTACCAGAAACAATCGACATGTAGAATAAATTGAATTAAAAATCACTGTTTTGGCTGTAAAGAAGCAAATAAAAGCAATGCATTCAAGAGTTTCCAGATGCTACCCGATATGTATTTAGTCTCATGAATATTTATTGTAAAAAGATAAAAAATACTGAAATAATGAGAAATTGTGAAGTTCAAAGCTATTGCATGGAGTTATTGCATACTTCATACCACCATGATGGAACAGGAAACACGTTTAATTTATGCAATCGTTCCATTATTATAATTTCATCAGCTACACCTATCATAATTTTGCTTTTGTACACCTCAGCACCCAACTTCATAAGATTTAGGATAAGAGGTATGCTAGTAATAATTAAATCCATCCATGCACCTCTTAATAGAAACATAGAAAATAGGTGCAGGAGTAGGCCATTCGGCCCTTCGAGCCTGCACCGCCATTCAGTACGATCATTCAACTCAGAACCCTGTACGTGCCTTCTCTCCATACCACCTGATCCCTTTAGCCACAAGGGTCTTATCTAACTCCCTCTTAAATATAGCCAATGAACTGGCCTCAACTGTTTCCTGTGGCAGAGAATTCCACAGATTCACCACTCTCTGTGTGAAAAAGTTTTTCCTCATCTCAGTCCTAAAAGGCTTCCCCTTTATCCTCAAACTGTGACCCCTCGTTCTGGACTTCCCCAACATCGGATACGATCTTCCTACATCTAGCCTGTCCAATCCCTTTAGAATTTTAAACGTTTCAATCAGATCCCCCCTCAATCTTCTAAATTCCAGAGACTATAAGCCTAGTCGATCCAGTCTTTCATCATATGAAAGTCCTGCCATCCCAGGAATCAATCTGGTGAACCTTCTTTGTACTCCTTCTATGGCAAGAATGTCTTTCCTCAGATTAGGGGACCAAAACTGCACACAGTACTCCAGGTGTGGTCTCACCAAGGCCTTGTACAACTGCAGTAGCACCTCCCTGCTCCTGTACTCGAATCCTCTTGCTATGAATGCCAGCATACCATTCGCCTTTTTCACCGCCTGCTGTACCTGCATGCCCACTTTCAATGACTGGTGTACAATGACACTCAGGTCTCGTTGCACCTCCCCTATTCCTAATCGGCCGCCATTCAGATAATAATCTGTTTTCCTGTTCTTGCCACCAAAGTGGATAACCTCACATTTATCCACATTAAATTGCATCTGCCATGAATTTGCCCACTCACCTATCCTATCCAAGTCACCCTGCATCCTCTTAGCATCCTCCTCACAGCTAACACTGCCGCCCAGCTTCATGTCATCCACAAACTTGGAGATGCTGCATTTAATTCCCTTGTTTAAGTCATTAATATATATTGTAAATAACTGGGGTCCCAGCACTGAGCCTTGCGGTACCCCACACATCACTGCCTGCCATTTTGAAAAGGTCCCGTTTATTCCCACTCTTTGCTTCCTGTTTGCCAACTAATTCTCTATCCACATCAATACCTTACCCCCAATACTGTGTGCTTTGAGTTTGCACACTAATCTCCTGTGTGGGACCTTGTCAAAAGCCTTTTGAAAATCCAAATATACCACATCCACTGGTTCTCCCCTATCCACACTACTAGTTACATCCTCAAAAAATTCTATGAGATTCGTCAGACATGATTTTCCTTTCACAAATCCATGCTGACTTTGTCTGATGATTTCACTGCTTTCCAAATGTGCTGTTATCACATCTTTGATAACTGACTCTAGCACTTTCCCCATCACCGATTGTCAGGCTTACCGGTCTATAATTCCCCAGTTTCACTCTCCCTCCTTTTTTAAAAAGTGGGGTTACATTAGCTACCCTCCAATCCTCAGGAACTAATCCAGAATCTAAAAGAGTTTTGAAAAATTATCACTAATGCATCCATTATTTCTTGGGCTACTTCCTTAAGCACTCTGGGATGCAGACCATCTGGCCCGGGGGATTTATCTGCCTTCAATCCCTTCGATTTACCTAACACCACTTCCCTACTAACATGTATTTCCCTCAATTCCTCCATCTCACTGGACCCTCTGTCCCCTACTATTTCTGGAAGATTATTTACGTCCTCCTTAGTGAAGACAGAACCAAAGTAGTTATTCAATTGGTCTGCCATGTCCTTGTTCCCCATGATCAATTCACCTGTTTCTGACTGTAAGGGACCTACATTTGTCTTAACCGATCTTTTTCTTTTCACATATCTATAAAAGCTTTACAGTCAGTTTCTTTGTTCCCTGCCAGCTTTCTCTCATAATCTTTTAATCTTTTTTCCCTTTCCTAATTAAGCCCTTTGTCCTCCTCTGTTGGACTCTGAATTTCTCCCAGTCCTCAGGTGTGCCGCTTTTTCTAGGTAATTTGTATGTTTCTCCTTTGGAATTGATACTATCCCTATTTTTCCTTGTCAGCCACGGGTGCACAACCTTCCCTGGTTTATTCTTTTGCCAAACTGGGATAAACAATTGTTGTAGTTCATCCATGCGATCCTTAAATGCTTGCCATTGCATATCCACCGTCAATCCTTTAAGTATCATTTGCCAGTCTATCTTAGCTAATTCACGTCTCATACCTTCAAAGTTACCCTTCTTTACACTCAGAACCTTTGTTACTGAATTAAGTATGTCACTCTCTAACTTAATGAAGAATTCCACCATATTATGGTCACTCTTATCCAAAGGGCCTCGCATGACAAGACTGCTAACGAACCCTTCCTCATTGCTCAATACCCAGTCCAGAATGGCCTGCTCTCTAGTTGGTTCCTCGACATGTTGGTTCAGAAAACCATCCCGCATACATTCCAAGAAATCCTCTTCCTCAGCACCCTTACCAATTTGGTTCACCCAATCTATATGTAGATTGAAGTCGCCCATTATAACTGCTGTTCCTTTATTGCACACATTTCTAATTTCCTGTTTAATGCCATCCCCAACCTCACTCCTACTGTTCGGTGGCCTGTACACAACTCCCACCAGCGTTTTCTGACCCTTAGTGTTATGCAGCTCTACCCATATCGATTCCACATCCTCCTGGCTAACGTCCTTCCTTTCTATTGCATTAATCTCCTCTCTAACCAGCAATGCCACCCCACCTCCTTTTCTTTCATGTCTATCCCTCCTGAATATTGAATATCCCTGAATGTTGAGCTCCCACCCTGGAGCCATGTCTCTGTGATCCCAACTATGTCATATTCATTAATAACTATCTGCACATTCAATTCATCTTGTTACGAATGCTCCTTGCATTGACACACAAAGCCTTCAGGCTTGCTTTTACAACACTCTCAGCCCTTACACAATTATGTTGAAAAGTGTCCCTTTTTGATTTTTGCCCTGGATTTGCCAGCCTGCCACTTTTACTTCTCACCTTACTACTTTTTGCTTCTACCCTCATCTTACACCCCTCTGTGAACTTGTTCTCATCCCCCTGCCACATTAGTTTAAATCCTCCTGAACAACAGTAGCAAACGCTCCCCCTAGGGCATTGGTTCCAGTCCAGTCCAGGTGCAGACTATCCTGTTTGTACCGGTCCCACCTCCTCCAGAACTGCTTCCAATGATAAACTTAATAACCTGTTTGGTTATTGTTGAAGATAAGGGATGATGTGGAATCTGCCATCCAATTAGCGGGACGTTTTTCTTGGTGAGGTATAATAAGGTTGGTCTTGGTTTTTGTTCAAGAGGAGATGAAGAGAGAAGACATTGGGAAAAACCGGTCGTAGCATAAAATCCAGTGGGAGACCCGTATGTTTGAAATAGATCGCGAGCGACGTTCGGAAAGTGGTGAGTGCTTTCACGTTGACTGAGGGTAGTGCAAATGGTAGTGGAAGTCAGTCAGTAAGACTGGAAATATAATGGATGTCACAGTAGGGTTCTTCTGGTTTAAGATGGCACTGGCGAAGCTCAGTAATTATTTGCTGGTGGCAAATAAAACAAAGAAAAAAAACAAAAACTTTATTAATCACATTGTTTTCTGGTAAATGATCAGTGCAAATGATAACCTGCAACTTTCTTGTCGGAGTTGAGCTTTTGAACTGCCTGAACGACCTGACATTTTTGCAGTGTGAACTGACGTCTTGAAGGTGCAGGATGGTGTGCTGTGTATGGGCTGTACCAAGGTAGTGGGGTCTGGGCCCAAGAGTGGGCAATGAGCCAATGCTGGAGTGGAATAGGAGGATATTCAATGCAGCAGAACTGAGGGAAGGAGAGCGGAGGGGAGGCAGGGTCAAGACAGAAGGATCTAGGCCCGAAAGCGAGGAAAGACCCAAGGTTTGATCAATTTAAACATGAAGCTGATTGGAAAGATCAGGTACAGGCCGAATTGAGGCGGCAGGGCTCAGGCCCGATAGCGTAGTGAAGCAGCAGGGCCTGGGTCCAAGAACATAGAACAACCCGAGGTTTGGGCAACTTAAGTGTCGGGCCAGATTGAAAAGCTCAAGGTGTCAAGGACGGAGGCGAGGGACAAGTCAGTTCAGCTCGCTGTCTCTGTGAGGTTTACTCACCTTCAGCTTGCTGCTCCACAAGGTTTACTCATCTCTGCCAGTGAACTAAGGCTGTGGGCTGCAACTATGGGCTTCTGAATTGGCTGTGGTGATGCCTGGCTGTGGACTCACTTTTGTGAACTTCAGTTCTGAATACTATTTGCCTATTTTTATTGTTTGCACAATTAGTTCGCTTTCTCTCTGCACACAAGATGTTCAGCAGTCTTCTTTGTTTTAATGGGCTAATAATGGATTTATCTGTTTTGTGGCTGAATGTAAGGAGACAAATCTCAAGGTTGTATAACTTATACATACTTCGATAATATATGTACTTTGAAATTTGAACTTTGAAATTAGGGTGGGCATCTCCATTTTTAAATGGTACAGTCGATGTTTCAGGCAGAGACCCTTCGTCAGGACTAACTGAAGGAAGAGCTACTAAGAGATTTGAAAGTGGGAGGGGGAGGGGGAGATCCAAAATGATAGGAGAAGACAGGAGGGGGAAGGATGGAGCAAAGAGCTGGACAGGTGATTGGCAAAGGGGATATGAGAGGATCGTGGGACAGGAGGCCCAAGGGGAAGGAAAAGGGGGAGGGGGAAAAAAACCCAGAGGATGGACAAGGGGTATAGTCAGGGGGACAGACAGAGAAAAAGGAGAGAGAGAGAAAGAATGTGTGTATGTAAATAAATAACGGATGGGGTACGAGGGGGAGGTGGGGCATTAGCGGAAGTTAGAGAAGTCGATGTTCATGCCATCAGGTTGGAGGCTACCCAGACGGAATATAAGGTGTTGTTCCTCCAACCTGAGTGTGGCTTCATCTTTACAGTAGAGGAGGCCGTGGATAGACATATCTGAATGGGAAAAGGATGTGGAATTAAAATGTGTGGCCACTGGGAGATCCTGCTTTCTCTGGCGGACAGAGCGTAGGTGTTCAGCAAAACTATCTCTCAGTCTGCGTCGAGTCTCGCCAATATATAGAAAGCCACATCGGGAGCACCGGACGCAGTATATCACCCCAGCCAAATCACAGGTGAAGTGTCGCCTCACCTGGAAGGACTGTCTGGGGCCCTGAATGGTGGTAAGGGAGGAAGTGTAAGGGCATGTGTAGCACTTGTTCCACTTACAAGGATAAGTGCCAGGAGGGAGATCAGTGGGGAGGGATGGGGGGGACGAATGGACAAGGGAGTCACGTAGGAAGCGATCCCTGCAGAAAGCAGAGAGAGAGAGAGGGAAAGATGTGGTTAGTGGTGGGATCCCGTTGGAGGTGGCGCAAGTTACGGAGAATAATATGTTGGACTCGGAAGCTGGTGGGGTGGTAGGTGAGGACCAGGGGAATCCTATTCCTAGTAGGGTGATGGGAGGATAGAGTGAGAGCAGATGTGCGTGAAATGCAGGAGGTGCGTTTGAGAGCAGAGTTGATGGTGGAGGAAGGGAAGCCCCTTTCTTTAAAAAAGGACATCTCCCTCGTCCTAGAATGAAAAGCCTCATCCTGAGAGCAGGTGCGGCGGAGACGGATGAATTGCGAGAAGGGGATGGCATTTTTGCAAGAGACAGGATGAGAAGAGGAATAGTCCAGATAGCTGTGGAGTCAGTAGGCTTATAGTAGACATCAGTAGATAAGCTGTCTCCAGAGATAGAGACAGAAAGATCTAGAAAGGGGATGGAGGTGTCGGAAATGGACAAGGTAAACTTGAGGGCAGGGTGAAAGTTGGAGGCAAAGTTAATGAAGTCAACGAGCTCAGCATGAGTGCAGGAAGCAGCGCCAATGCGGTCATCGATGTAGCGAAGGAAAAGTGGGGGACAGATACCAGAATAGGTTTGTAACATGGATTGTTCCACAAAGCCAACAAAAAGACAGGCATAGCTAGGACCCATACGGGTGCCCATAGCTACACCTTTGTTTGGAGGAAGTGGGAGGAGCCAAAGGAAAAATTATTAGGAGTAAGGACTAATTCTGCTAGACAGAGCAGAGTGGTGGTAGAGGGGAACTGATTAGGTCTGGAATCCAAAAAGAAGTGGAGAGCTTTGAGACCTTCCTGATGGGGGATGGAAGTATATAGGGACTGGACATCCATGGTGAAAATAAAGCGGTGGGGGCCAGGGAAATCATCGAAAAGTTTAAGAGCGTGAGAAGTGTCACGAACATAGGTAGGAAGGGATTGAACAAGGGGTGATAAAACTGTGTCGAGGTATGCAGAAACGAGTTCGGTGGGGCAGGAGCAAGCTGAGACAATAGGTCGGCCAGGTCAGGCAGGTTTGTGGATCTTGGGTAGGAGGTAGAAACGAGAAGTGCGAGGTGTGGGAACTATAAGGTTGGTAGCAGTGGATGGGAGATCCCCTGAGTGGATAAAGTCAGTAATGGTGTGGGAGACAATGGCCTGGTGCTCCTTAGTGGGTTCATGATCGAGGGGTAAATGAAAGCAGGTATCCGCGAGTTGTTGCTGTGCCTCGGCAAGGTAGAGGTCAGTACTCCAGACTACGACAGCACCCCCTTGTCGATGGGTTTAATAGTAAGGTTAGGATTAGTGCGGAGGGAGTGGAGGGCAGAGCGTTCGGAAGGAGTGAGGTTGGAATGGGAACAAGGTGCAGTGATATTGAGACGGTTGATGTCCTGTCGGCAGTTCGCAATAAAGAGATCTAGAGCAGGCAGAAGACCAGAGCGGAGTGTCCATGAAGAAGAGGAGGGTTGAAGATGGGAGAAGGGGTCATCGGTGGGGGTGGAAAAGTCCTTGCCGAAGAAGTAGGCTCGGAGACAGAGACGGCGGAAGAAGAGTACTTATCCTTGTAAGCGGAACAAGTGCTACACATACCCTTACACCTCCCCCCTTACCACCGTTCAGGGCCCCAGATAGTCCTTCCAGGTGAAGCGACACTTCACCTGTGAGTCGGCTGGGGTGATATACTGCGTCCAGTGCTCCCGATGTGGCCTTCTGTATATATTGGCATGACTCGACGCAGACTGGGAGATCATTTTGCTGAACACCTATGCTCTGTCCGCCAGTGAAAGCAGGATCTCCCAGTGGCCACACATTTTAATTCCACATCCCATTCCCATTCTGATATGTCTATCCACGGCCTCCTCTACTGTAAAGATGAAGCCACACTCAGGTTGGAGGAACAACACCTTATATTCCGTCTGGTAGCCTCCAACCTGATGGCATGAACATCGACTTCTCTAACTTCCGCTAATGCCCCACCTCCCCCTCGTACCCCATCCGTTATTTATTTACATACACACATTCTTTCTCTCTCTCTCCTTTTTCTCTGTCTGTCCCTCTCACTATACCCCTTGCCCATCCTGTGGGTTTTTCCCCCCTCCCCTTTTTCCTTCTCCCTGGGCCTCCTGTCCCATGATCCTCTCACATCCCCTTTGCCAATCACCTGTCCAGCTCTTTGCTCCATCCCTCCCCCTCCTGTCTTCTCCTATCATTCTGGATCTCCCCCTCCCCTTCCCACTATCAAACCTCTTACTAGCTCTTCCTTCAGTTAGTCCTGACAAGGGGTCTTGGCCCGAAATGTCGACTGCACCGCTTCCTAGAGATGCTGCCTGGCCTGCTGTGTCCACCAGCAACTTTGATGTGTGTAGCTTGAATTTCCAGCATTTGCAGAATTCCTCGTGTTTCCATTTTTAAATGCAGTTTTTGCCATTTTAGTTGAAGCAAAGAAGAAAAAGAGAGAGATCCTCTGGTGGGCAGGAAGCCTTCCAGTTGTGTATTGCGGTTATTGAGAACAGGATCAAAACTCATCTCCCAGCAATTAAGTCAATAGCTTCTCTTGCTCAGGCAACACATTCACACCACTTACAGTACTTACCAGGAATGTCTACCAATGGGGACTCTAAACTTTCAATACATTCATGAAATTACCCCAACAATATACATTGAAGCTTAGAAAATTTGAAGTGTTTCCAGTGAAACTGATGGATTGTGAGAGGACTTCATAAGAAAGAAAATGAGTGGAGAATTCCTTTTGTGAAGGAATCTATAATAAAAAAACAAATTCGAAGTACATTTTTTATCAAAGTATGCATAGTATATTGTATACAGCCTTGTTTCATCTTCTTGCAAGCAAACACAAAATAAAGAAATACAATAGAACCCATTGAAAAAAACCTACAGATCAAAGACCATCAAACACCAAATGTGAAAATAAGAGGATAAATCGTGCAAACGACAAAAAAGTAAACAAGTAACACACAGAATATTAACAACAGAGTCCCCGAAAGTGAGTCCATAGCAAGTGAAGCTCGTCCAGGAGCCCAAAGGCTGCAGGGAGCATTAGCTCCTGAACCTGACAGTGTGAGACCCAAGAGACCTACACCACTTACCCAATGATAGTAGTGAGAAGAGAGGGAGACTGGTCAAATGCACGCAGATGGCGCTGAACACCTATTTGCTTTCTGCTCTTATCCTTTGATTTTAATACTGCTTGATGCTTTATTCAGTGCAGAGTAATGGAGCTGACCACGGGTTCATCTTCTGCCATCAGGCCTCAACACAGCATCCAGCAACAACATCCTCCCCGCCCCCCAGTGATGGCCATCCCAACCCTACCTGCACTCTCGAGAGTCTAGTTCACCAAATCCCCCAGGGATCACATACTTTTTCCCTTTCAGAGTTTTATCCTCTCCATCAGTTCTGAATCTTTGAATTCTTAACTCTGACGATGATACTGAACCATTGCATACGCTTTTCAAACTCGAAGTAGGTAGACTTTTGGCCTTTAGGGTTATACGTGAACAGTGAGGAAAGTGTGGCTAAGGCTGTTTCAAACTGTATATCAAATCATTCCATAGTTTATTGAATTGAGGAGTACGCTTAAGGGGTATAACTAACTCATGTTAATTTCTTATATTGTTACATATACCAGGCAGGAGAAGGAGGGTAATGTCCATTCCCTAAAGGCATCAATGAACCACTTAAGATTTTACAATAGTTGGTAAGTTCATGAACACCATTGCCAAAATTATGTTTTTAAATTCCTGATCTTTCAATTAATCAAATTTCCTGTGCCTCATTGCAGGATTCATATCCTTATCAATGCATCAAATGTCCAGTCCTCTCATATGAGTCGAAATACTTCACCACCATGTTATGGTTCTTGAAGCATCTATCCAATGGTCTGGTTTGCTGGCTAGTACAAGATAAAGTGACTTAGAGGATCCCAGATATCAGGCCATTAAGATTATTTGCAAATGGTTTACTGTCTTTTGCATCTTCAGAATCAGAATCAGGTTTATTATCACTGGCACATGTAATGAACATTGTTGCTTTTGCAGCAGCAGTATATTGCAATAATAAAAACTGTGAATTACAGTAAATATGTATTTATAATAGTTAAGTTAAATAAGCAGTACAACAAAAGTAGTAGGGTAGTGTTAATGGCTTCAATATTCATTCTAGTAACGTAAGGAAACGAATTGTAGCGGCAGAAATGTGGTTTTTGAGGAAGATGCAAAGAATATCATGGACAAAACGAATATCTAACGAGGATGTCATGAACAGAGCCAACACAAAAAGAGAAATAATTTGTGAGATCATGAAAAGGCAACGTAACTTCATTGGACATGTGATTAGGAAAGTGGAGTTAGAACACATGGTAATTATGGGAAAGATTGAAGGGAAGAAAGGAAGAGGAAGACAAAGACAAATGATGGTGGAGACAGCAGCCAGAGAATTAGAAATGAATACCTATGAATTGATCCACTTGACCTGAAACAGGAGTGTGTGGGACATGGCAGCCAAAGCTCAAACTGGGCACGGCACCTGATGATGATGATGATTCATTCAGAAATCAGATAGCAAACAGTAAGAAGCTGTTTCTGAATCATTGAGTGTGTGTCTTCAGGCTTCTGTACCTTCTTCCTAGTGGGCCAGAAGAAGAGGGCATGTCCTGGGTGATGGGGGTCTTTTATGATGGATGCCGCCTTTTAGAGGCATCGCTCCTTGAAGATGTCCTGGATGCTACAGAGACTAGTGGCTATGATGGAACTGACTGTGTTCACAACTTCCTGCAGCTTATTTCAATCCTATGTTGTAACTCCACTCAACCCCCCCCAACCCACCCCATGCCAGCTGGTGATGCAGCCTATTAGAATGCTTTCCACGGTACATCTGTTGAAACTTGTGAGTGTCTTTAATGACACTTACCGTTCTTTTGAGAACAGTGAGGATAATCTTAGACTGAACTAAACATTGAATCTTTCCAGCCCATTTTCATGATCTATCTCTTATAAACTCCGGACCTCACAATCTACTTTGTTACAATCTCACACCTTACTGTCTAGGTGCCATCATCAATGATCACTCATAGTCGAGTATAATTCTTCTCCTGGTGGTTGATTTGGTCACTTGTGGGTCTTGAGAAGACTGAAGCGGTTGATCCATGATCCACAAGCCCTATTGCAGTGTTAGCAGGTGTAGGTCATTAAGTGGTGGTAGATGTAGCTGGTTGGGCCTTTCCCAGTCTCTATTTATATTGAAGCCGCTTAGTCTCAGCGGCACAGTGGAGATATTCTTCGAGCTGTGCAGTCCCTTCATAGACAGTCCTTCTCCAGCATTACCTATCCTGTGCTAATTTCTCCTACCCATTCAGGTTGATGTTGCACTTCCACAGGTGGCTTTTGATATTGTCTTTTAACCACTTTTTCAGCCCTCCAGGAATGCGCTTTGCATCCTTGGGTTGGCCAAACAGGAGTTGTTTAGGAGGCGGGAGTCAGGCCTACGGATGATGTGGCTGACCCATCGCAACTGGTGTTGAGCCACGATTGTGGCTATGGTATGAATGTTAGCTTCCTCCAGGATGTTGGAGTTAGTACACCTGTTCTTCCAGTTAACTCTCAGAAACTTTCAGAGGCATCATTGATGGTAAGTTTCAAGGGATTTTCTGTGCCTGTCGTATGTTGTCCATGATTCTGCTCCCTATATCAAGGAGGGGAGGACTACAGCTTTACGGACCAGAAGCTTAGCGTTGGTCTTGATATCCTGATCTTCAAAAACCCTCTTTCTCAGCCTGGCGAAAACACCACTGGCACAGCCTAGTCTGTGATTTATTTCAAGTCAATGATGGCTCTTGAGAGAAGAAGGCAGCCAAGATATGGGAAATAATCAGTGTTTTCCAAAGGGATATTGTCAGCTTGGATGGTTAGAGGTTTAAATGTTTGATGTGGAGCAGGTTCTTGCAAGACTTGGGTTTTCTTGATGCTTAGATCAAGTGCCAGGAGCTTGTATGCTCTGGCAAAAGCACCTACTGCAGACCCCCAGAGTGAGCTACATGATGTTGTCGTCTGCATTTTGGAGCTCCATGATGGAAGTAGTTGACACCTTGCTCTTTGCCTTGAACCTGTTAAGGTTGAAGAGCCCTCCATCTGTCCTTGTGGGAATTCTTAGCTTCTGAGGTGAAGAATGTGTGCAATGAAAGCTGCAAACGGAGTTGGAGAAATGATGCACCCCCTGTTTGCTGCTGGTCTCAACCAGAGCCTCTGTTGCTGATGACTGTTGATATCACCAGAGTTAGCATCCGCTGTATTTCTAGGGCCATAAGATCATAAGACATAGGAGCAGAATTAGGCCATCTGGCCCATCGAGTCTGCTCCGCCTGTCAATCATGGCTGATCCTTTTTTTTTCTATCTCCTCCTCAACCCCTGTTCCCGGCCCTCTCCCTGTAACCTTTGATACCATGTCCAATCAAGAACCTATCAATCTCTGCCTTAAGTATGCTCAACGACCTGGCCTCGACAGCTGCATGTGGCAACAAATTCCAAAAATTCACCACCCTTTGGCTAGAGAAATTTCTCCACATTTCTGTTTTGAAAGGGCGCCTCTCTATCCTGAGGTTATACCCTTTTGTCCTAGACTCTCCTACCATGGGAAACATCCTTTCCATATATACTTTATCTAGGCCTTTCAACATTCAGAAGATTACAATGAGATCCCCCCACATCCTTCTGAATCCTAGCGAGTACAAACTCAGAGCCATCAAATGTTCCTCGTATGATAACCCTTTCATTCTTGGAATCATCATTGTGAAACTCCTCTGAACCCTCTCCAATGCCATCACATCTTTTACAAGATGAGGGGCCCAAAACTGTTCACAATACTCAAGGTGAAGCCTCACCAGTGCCTTATAAAGCTTCAGCATCAGATCCTTGCTCTTATATTCTAGATCTCTTGGAATGAACACTAACATAGCATTTGCCTTCCTCACGACCGACTCAGCCTGCAAGTTAATCTTCAAGGTATTCTGCACAAGGACACCCAAGTCCCTCTGCATCTCAGATTCCTGGAATTTCTCCGCATTTAGAAAATAGTCTGCCCATTTATTTCTACTACCAAAGTGCATGACCATGCATTTTCTAACATTGTATTTCATTTGCCACTTTCTTGCCCATTCTCCTAATCTGTCTAAGTCCTTCTGCATCCTACCTGTTTCCTCAACACTACCTGCCCCTCCACCAATCTTCATATCATCTCCAAACTTGACAACAAAGCCATCTATTCCATTAACAAAATCATTTATACCCAGTATAAAAATAAGTGGTCCCAAAACCGACCCCTGCAGAACACCAGTCACTGGTAGCCATCCTCACTCACTGCCTCCTACCAATCAGCCAGTGCTCTAACCATGTTAGTAACTTTCCTGTAATACCACGGGCTCTTAACTTGGTAAACAGCCTCATGTGTGGCACCTTGTCAAAGGCCTTCTGAAAGTCCAAATACACAATATCCACTGCATCCCCTTTATCTATCTTACTTGTAATCTCCTCAAAGAATTCCAACAGGTTCGTCAGGCAGGATTTTCCCTGAAGGAAACCATACTGACTTTGTATTATCTTGTCCTATGTCACCAAGTACTCCATCACCTCATCCTTAACAATTGACTCCAACATCTTCCCAACCACTGAAGTCAGGCTAACTGGTTTAGAGTTTCCTTTCTACTGCCTTCCTCCTTTCTTAAAGAGTGAAGTAACATTTGCAATTTTACAGACCTCTGGCACCATGCCAGAGTCCAACGAGTTTTGAAAGATCATTTCTAACACCACCACAATCTTTAATGCTACCTCTTTCAGAACCCTCGGGTGTAGTTTCTCTGGTCCAGGTGACTAATGTACCTTCAGGTTTTTCAGCTTTTTGAGCACCTTCTCTCTTGTAACCGTAACTGCACCCACTTCTCTTCCATCACACTCTACAACATCAGGCATACTGCTGGTGTCTTCCCCAGTGAAGAATAATGCAAAATACTCATTTAGTTCATCAGTCATCTCCTTGTCCCCTGTTGTTATTTCTCCTGCCTCATTTTCTAGCGGTCCTATATCCATTCTCATTTCTCTTTTATTTTTAACCTACTTGAAAAAAACTTTTACTATCTGCTTTGATATTATTTGCTAACTTGCTTTCATATTTCATCTTTTCCCTTCTAATGATTTTTTTTAGTTGCTCACTGTAGGTTTTAAAAAACTTCCCAATCCTCTATCTTCCCACTAATTTTTGCTTTGTTGTTTGCTTTCTTTTGCTTTTACTATAGCTTTGACTTTCCTTGTCAGCCAGGGTTGTACTATTTTATCATTTGAGTATTTCTTCATTTTTGGAATACACATGTCGTGCAACTTCCTCATTTTTCCCAAAAAACACATGCCATTGCGGCTCTGCTGACATCCCTGCCAGCAGCTCCTTCCAATTTACTTTGGCCAAATCCTCTCTCATACCACTGTAATTTCCCTTACTCCACTGAAATACTGCTACATCAGACTTTACTTTCACCCTATCAAATTTCAAGTTGAACACAATCATGTTGTGATCACTAGTTCCTGAGGGTTCTTTTACCTTCAACTCCCTTAACGCCTCAGGTTCATTACATAACACCCAATCCAATATAGTTGATCCCCTAGTAGGCTCAGTGACAAACTGCTCTAAAAAGCTGTCTCTTAGACATTCAACAAACTCACTCTCTTGAGATCCATTACCAACCTGATTTTCCCAATCGACCTGCATGTTAAAATCTCCCATGACAACCATAGTATTGCCCTTTTGACTCGCCTTTTCTATTTCCTGTTGTAACCTGTGGTCCACCTCCCAGCCACTGTTGGGAGGCCTGTATATAACTGCCATCAATGTCCTTTTACCCTTGCACTTTCTTAACTCAACCCACAAGGATTCAACATCTTCTGATCCTATGTCACATATTTCTACTGATTTCATGTCATTCCTTACCAGTAGAGCCACATCTCTCTCTCTGCCTACCTTCCTTTCCCTCTGATATAACGTGTAACCTTGGACATTCAGCTCCCAACTACAACCATCCTTCAGCCACGATTCAGTGATGGCCACAACATCATACCTGGCAATCTAATATTGCAACAAGATCATCCACTTCATTTCTTATACTACACACATTTAGGTGTAACGCCTTGAGTACCATATTTGCTGTCCTTTCTGATTCTGCATTCCTAATGATTTGATACTCAGCTTGCTGGCTGCAACTAAGTCCCATCATCTGCCTGCCCTTCCTGACAATCTGACCGCGCGCTACCTTTACTTTGTTGCCATCCGTCCTTTCCTGAGTCCCTTCACTCCAGTTCCCATCCCCTGCCAAGTTAGTTTATAACCCCCCCCCCCCCCCCAACAGCTCTCACAAACCTGTGCGCTTGAATATTGTTCCTCTCGGGTCCAGGTGCAACCCATCACTTTTGAACAGGTCATACCTCCCCCAGAAGAGATCCCAGTGATCCAAGAACCTGAAGCCCCGTCCCCTGCACCAACTTCTCAACCATGCAGTTATCTGCCAGATCATCCTGTTTCTACCCTCACTGGCGTGTGGCACAGGCAGCAATCCAGAAATTACTACCCGGGAGGTCCTGCTTCTCAGCTTTCTACCTAGTTCTCTAAATTCTCTTTTCAGGACCTCATTGCTTTTCCTTCCTATGTCATTGGTACCAATATGTACCAAGACATCCGGCTGCTCCCCCTCCTTCTCCAAAATATTGTGGATGCAATCTGAGACATCCCTGACCCTGGCACCTGGGAGACAGCATACCATTCGGTGAACCATTCATACCACAGAATCTCCTGTCTTTTCCCTTCACTATCGAGTCCCTATCACTAAGGCTCCTGTCTTCTCTCTCTTTCCCTTCTGCACCCCAGACTCAAGCTCAGTGCCTGTAACCCGGTTGCCGCGGCATTCTCCTGGGAGGTCATTCCCTACAAAAGTATCCAAAGCGGTATACTTGTTTTTGAGAGGAATGGCCACGGGGTGCTCTGCTCTAACTGCCTATTTCCATTCCTCCTGATGGTCACCCAGCTACTCGCCTCCTGCAACTTCGATGTGACTACTTCCCTGTAACTTTGATCAATTATATCCTCACTCTCCTGTACAAGCCAAAGGTCATTCAGTTGCTGCTCCAGATCCCTGACATGATCTTCAAGGAGCTGCAGACGGATGCACTTCATGCAGATGTAGTTCCCCGGGAGACTCTGGGACTCCCAGTTCTCCAACATCCGGCATGAAGAGCACACCACAGCTTACATACCATTTAAATGGTACATAAGAGAGAAAAAAAGACAAAAGGAAACCTTAACAGATGCTTTACACAGAGTCGACGCCTCTTCCTAGCCGAAACCTCCTTTGAGCCAAAGCCTGTTGCTTCTTCTCTTGCCACTGTCCTACTCCCATACAATGGCCACTCCACTATTCCTTCGGTACTTTTATTTAGTTGGTAGAACTCTGTTGACACTGCTGTCAGGCCACGTACAATGGACAAACGCTCTCAAAGCTCCTTTCTTAAATAACCGCTACCGACCTGTGAGAAATCCCTCTTGGTAGAGCTCTGTTGATGCCACTGAAAGGCCACGTGCATCACCTATTCTTTATTTCCCTTTTTCAACTCTGGACTAAGGTCTTAGCTTTGGAGTGGGCTCCTCTTTTTGTCTTGCAGTTGATGTCCTTCTTCCAGACACAGAAAGCTTCCTTTTGTTGGTGATTAGCTCTTCTATTCCTTTGTCATTTCATCAAACTAATCTTTGTTTTTCCTGGTCTTGTATCCAATGATGTTTTCTTTCAAGTATCAAGGATGGTGGTCCGGTGTATTTCAATGTCCTCTGGACACTGCTTTGGGAGTCTTTCAGAAAGGGCACCCTAGAGATGTGGCACCTTCACTGTGTCTTTTAGGCTCTCACAGCACTTTATCAGTACCTGTTGGACTTTATTCTGCATTCTTTTATTGTTTTACCTTGTACTACCTCAGTACACTATATATTTTGACCTGTATGAACAGTAATGCAAGACAAGTTTCTCACCACGTGTACCTCAGTACATCTCTTAGTAATAAACTAACTTCAATTCCAGTTTCAATAAGGGGGTCAAAGATCTGCCAAAACTTAGTTGTTTGTGTCTTATTTAAAATGTTTGTTGCCATCTCATATATTTAATTATATGGACCCAGATAGGAACACGTAAATTAAAAAAATTCTTATCTTTTTCCCCACCTCTATTTTCTTCTCCGGGCATACATTAGCTTAAACATCTGCACTCCCCCAAGTCTGATCTCTTGTGCATTTGTGCTGCTTATCTTATAATGGGAGCGTTGACATGATTTCTAAGTTTAAGTCTGAAGTTACAAACTCCCTCCGTAAACCCCTTGACCTCTAACTTTCCTTAGTAAAATATATTTACTTGAGCAGCATTTGCAATGTTTGCATTATCTATCTAATATCAATTGATATCCCAGTATGTCAGATTCCATTTGTTAATACTCCTTGGGATGACCTTGTGATTCTTTTATTTTCTTGAGAGTTCCAAATAAATCCAGTGCTGCATTTGTTGCAAAATGAATTACCAATATGTGACTGATATCACAGTAAATCTGGTAATGCTAAATTAAAAGCAAAATTATTGACTTAAAAATAATTAAACAAATCTACTGCAGAGTGGTATGACATCTTGACATGCTGTCAAGCATTCTCAAAGAGTGATACTAACCCACAGGCTCTCAGATGCTAGGTTCCCATTCAGAGTTCAGTCATCTGTTGGCATATTTTAAAGGTCAATCAATATGTCCCACAAGTTTCAAAATGCTTAAACTTAACAATGGTAAATTTTTGATGAGTATTCAAACATTAAGTGCACAGTATAAAAGCAACTCATTGTGCAAAATGAAAGGCTGCACTAATGGGGTGATATTCTGTTTGAATTCATGTCATACACAAAGCCTGGAACTAATTATCTCAAGAAGAATAACTTAAAAAATCCATAAGTCAACGGTTAAATATTTACCAAATCTATATGAAATCAAACCATTTAAAGCAGCTACTCACACTGGAATAATACCTTTTTGAAAGCTGTCCAAACTATTGGATATAACCAACATCTATACTAATTTTAGATCTTTAATAATTAAGTTATAGTGCTGCTATTATATGAAATCTGTTCCCTTACAACTGTAAATAAATATACTTTCAATTTCTGCAACAGAATGAATTTAGGCTGTTATTATAGTCCAGATTTTGCACATAGGTGAAGGAAGTAAAAATGCAAGCAGTTGCTGTCATAGCAACACGGAACTGGCAATAATGGCACCAATTCTCCACTTACAGACATTAAAATCCTGAAGTAGTCATCAGAGCTGCAACATGAGCGAGCAAGCCACACTCCAACCCAGGCTCATGATAGAGGGCAACAATGGAGTGCGACTCATTAACTCAATAATTATGATGTAAACACACCAAAAATTCAGGACTTGGAGATACTCCTCTATTGAATTTGATGGAATGGAAGAACTGTGAGGAGTGCAAATATGAGATTCTCTAGTCTGGATAGGTTGCTAAATTTCATTACTTTAAATTCACTCTTTTAAAATTTCAAATACATTTCGAACATCTATGAAAGCTTATTAAATTGGAACTTCTCATCTGTATAAAAGTTATTTACATTATTGGAAGTGTTTAAAATCAATTAAAATACCATATAACCATATAACAATTACAGCACGGAAACAGGACATCTCGGCCCTTCTAGTCTGTGCTGAACGCTTACTCTCACCTAGTCCCACCGACCTGCACCCAGCCCATAACCCTCCATTCCTTTCCTGTCCATATATCTATCCAATTTAACTTCAAATGACAACATCGAACCTGACTCAACCACTTCTGCTGGAAGCTCGTTCCACACAGCTACCACTCTCTGAGTAAAGAAGTTCCCCCTCATGTTACCCCTAAACTTTTGCCCTTTAACTCTCAACTCACGTCCTCTTGTTTGAATCTCCCCCATTCTCAATGAAAAAAGCCTATCCATGTCAACTCTATCAATTCCCCTCATAATTTTAAACACCTCTATCAAGTCCCCCCTCAACCTTCCAGGCCCCCTCCAAAGAATAAAGACCTAACTTGTTCAACCTTTCTCTGTAACTTAGGAGATGAAACCCAGGCAACATCTTAGTAAATCTCCTCTGTACTCTCTCAATTTTATTGACATCTTTCCTATAATTCGGTGACCAGGTCTGTACACAATACCTTAGATCTACAGTATATTACATCATTTTTTTTATTTTGTCTTGTGCTTTAATTTGTTGAATACTTTTGAATGATGCCAAAATATTCTTTGGTGTTGGTGGAGGTGCATTGAAATAATGGCACCACAATAGTTCTCTTCACTGTTCCCCACAGGAATACATCATCATGGACAAGACTGTAAATAACAAAATACCATGAATAATATACATGTTCTATCTGTAAACATTTATAATGCCCTTCTTCATCAAGCTCTGTCATACAAAAAAAAATGTCTCATGTATCTACCTCTACCACTACCTCTGGGAGTGTGTTCTACACACTCACCACCTTCTGAGTAAAAAAAAATTCCTCTGCCATCCCCCCTTTATTTTGCTTCAATCACCTTAAAATTAAGCCCTCTCATATTAGCCACTTCTGCCTTATAAAAGGTGCTGGCTTTCCACTGTATCCTCTTATCATCTTGTACACCTCTATTAAGTCATCGCTCATCCTTCTTTGCTTCAAGGAGAAAAGCCCTAGCTTACTCAACCTATCTTCATAAGACATGCTTTCTAGTCTAGATATCATCCAAGTATCTTTCCTCTGCACCCTCTCTAAAGCTTCCACATCTTTCCTATAGTGAGGGGATCAGACTGAACACAATATTCTAAGTGTGGTCTAACCAGGGTTCTGTAGAGCTGCAATATTACCTCGCAGCCATTGAGCTCAATCCCCTGACTAAAGGCCAACATACCATATGCCTTCTTAACAACTCTATCAAAAGTTCTGGCACATCTTCTTTCTTAACGTCAACATGTTCCAGCATGTCAGCTTGTTTTACGCTGCCCTCACAAACGTCAAGGTCCCTCTCACTAGTGAATACTGAAGCAATGTATTCTTTAAGGACCTCCCCAACCTCCTCCAACTCTGGGTACAGTTTTTCTCTTTTATCCCTGATCGGTCCTACACTCACTCTTCATCTACATTCTTCACGTGTGTGTAGAATACCTTGGGGTTTTCCTTAATCCTATTGGATAAAGCCTTCTCATGTCTCCTTTTGTTTCTCCTGAGACCCATCTTCAACTCCTTCCTGGCTGTCTTATAACTCTCAAGAATCCTTGCTTCCTAAATCTTAAGTGTGTTTCTTTCTTCCTTGTTAGCTATGGTTCCTTCACCCTAGCATCTTTTCCCTGCCTCAATGGGATAAACCTATCCAAAACTCCATGCTAGTAATCCTTCACCAAGCTCCCCATTTCCGTTGTGCATATCCTTGAGTACATCTGTTCTACTTAAGTTCTTCAAATCCTACCTAATGTCATCATAATTAGAATACCCCACTTAAATACTTCTTTCCACACTGTCTGCTCTTAACCTTGTCCAAATCTATGGTAAGGGTTGGGGAATTGAGTTCACTGTCTCAAAGGACATTTAAGAGACTTTTGGACAGGCATATGAATGAAAGAAAATGGATGGTTGTGGTTAGATTGATAGTGGAATACTGCAGGTTAAAAGTGTGGCTGAAAATTACTGGTTGAAGGGGCCATACAGTGCTGTACTGTTCTGTGTTCTGTGTTCTATAGTGCTTCCATTCTTCTGAAACTAGTTTCCTTCTTCCCAATTGAATTGGAGATGGACCTTAGTCCTCACTGTCTCTTGATTCCTTTCTAACATTTAAACCAGATTTGATTGACAGTAGAATTTCTCATTGATTTCCTCCCTATATTCAAATATATGAAGTTTTCATTTTGAAATCTATTTAAAAAATCTGAAATAAGTTTCCATAGGTTTAAAATGCAAATGACTTGTGAAGCTATATTTCAAATTGAGGTAAGTTTTAAGCTCAACAGAAAAATCAAAAGAAATAAAATTCCCTCTTCGAATATTTTCCAAATTTCCACTTTGGGAAGATGAAAATGAAAAAGGCTTCTTGCCCTTTTGGCTAAGATCACGTGTATCATCTGTTGGTATCAGTTTAATATCTGATACGTTGCTTATCTGGGGACCATATATTAAATTAATTTTTGGAACAAAGAGTGCCTCTGGGAACAGTGCACTTTCCTTCTGGAAATTTCAAAGTAGCAAAGGGAAGAAACTCCATCCATCATCAGGTAGCACAAACAAGAATGCGTATGAGGTGGCACAACGCTTTACGGTACCACTGAACCAGCTTCGATTTTAAAACAAATCATTTAAACATAACTCAATATCTGCATGAAATGTTTTAAGTTTTATAAGGAATAAATGTAAGGGACTGTAAAAAAATAGTTTAGTGATACTTTTTCAAGCATGAAGTATTTATGGTCCTAAAGTTTGGGTGTATTAATTGTTCTGTAGTAAATGATGTGTTACAGTATCGTAATGACGGGGAAATTACTTAACAACAGAAAGACAGCAATACCAGCAATTACTTGTATTTATGTCACGCCTTTGATATAGTACAATGCCTGAAGGCACTTTGCAGAAACATAGTCAACAAAATCTGATACTGAGTTAAAAACAATTTTTTTTAGATGAAATTACCTAGACCTTGGTGAAAGAGGTTGGTTTTAACAAGCATCTTGAGGGAGGAAATTGTGCTTGAGGGAATCCGAGGAAATTTTAGAGCTTAAAACCTTGGCAGCAGAAGGGTCAGCACAGTAGCGCAGTGGATAGCACAACACTTTACAGTGCTCGTGACCCAGGTTCAATTATTGTAGCCTGTCCTCGTAAGCCCAAGAGTTGCAAAAGCTGACCAGGCTGGAAGAAAGGCTCCTTTTCCTAATGAGAGTTTGGGCTGATGAGGCCATCATTCCTGTTGAACCAAAATTCCTATGATTGAGGAAGATATGCAGTTTATTCAAATAACATGTTAGTTGCTATACCCAAACCATGAACAAGTCAGTGATCTAAGAAAGCAATGTACAATGTTACCATACCAGATCAGAACAAAAAGAAGTGAACCAATTGGTCTGTCATGACTTCTATCTCATGATCCTCCTATTGCTGCACAAGTTCAGAAGGTTTGTTACCTTCCAGCAATACGCTACTTCATATGCACTGCTTACAATTACTTCAACTATAGTGGCCATCTATCCTGCTTATGTTGTGATTATTATCTCTCACTATCATATAAAATTAACAACGCAGAAGTCATTTGTTCCTTTATGACTATGCTTGTCATAAAAATAGTTAGCCATCCTGTGCCTATGTTCCACCACAAGGTCCATAGACCTATAGCTCAAGTTATGCTTAAATAATTTTACGGTCATTACCTCCACCATCCTTACGGGCGGCAAACAGGTGATATTTCAAATCCAAGAATGTCTTGCATTTATTGATAGCTAGTTCACAATGCCATTCTCGTTGGATCAATACCAATGTCATTTGCTGGAGAATTCTCATCATGGGCACTAATTATAATGGATGTCAAAACACATCATTCTCTGTGACTCTTGATCACTGGCTGTCATCAAGTTGTCTGTGAAGCGTTGATTAGTAAAAATCATTCTAGGGTGCTTGAGACAATTGATTCCAGCTGTGTTTCCATTTCCGTAATTGATTAGGGGCCAGAAAAATAGAAATGACTTGAAGAATTAGGCAGCTGTCAGTTCAGCACCTGTTGTGGCTTTAGTGTCAGGGATTATTTTTGTGTTTTCTCAATGGACAGTGATCAAGACTAACAGGTGCCAGTGCTTGGAATGAAGTTGTTATCATAAGTTCTTTTATTTATCTCTTTGACAAGATATTGGTAAGGCATGGTCATAATCCAAATATCTTCTGAGGAGGATCACAATATTGGATTAAGCTTTCCTTCCTTCTTCCTTGCAAAGGACATTTTGTAGATGTTTCCTGTCTATGCCTGGCATTGATATTGAGAAGTTTCAAGGTATTCTGCTCCTAGAATCTTTTTGGGGATTGCTAAAACTCAGAGTAGAATTACTAGACATCATCCTTGTCTTCCAAGATTATGCTATCTGCAACCTTGAATATAACCTACATGTTTCTCAATAGGATGAGACAGAAGACCCTGCAACATTCATCTATCTCACAAGGGAATTGCTAAAACACTAGACTAGCTCCTCTTAATGCAAAACTAAACACAAAATCTTCTGACTTCGAACAAGTTCTGACAGGAACTTGCACTGTCTTCTTACCTCCCTCCGCAACCAAGGTCATGACAGCCTCTGATACAAACAATGCTTGTGTACGTGGCTGCTCAGTGATCAAGATCCAACTCATGACTGATTCACTCATAGAAGTATAGGAACAGGTGGTTTAGGTTACATATTGAAGACAGATATCTCCTAGCAATGCTTCTCACCCTTCTCCCAGCTATAAAATTTTACAAGAAGATCTTGGAAAATGTGCAACATATGTCATATCCTGGGAGACATCTTTCAGAGAAGACAGACACTGAGCAAAATTTAAAACTGCCTCTTAATCAAATCAAATCAAGTTTAGTTATCAAACTATACATCGATACAGCTGAACAAGACAGCATTCCTCTGGGGGGGAGGGGAGGGAACATTGACTCAGACCATGAGAGGCCTGCGTCGAACATTTTCATGCCTTGCAAGGCGCAGATTGGAAGTTTGTGTGGGGCGCCACTCCTCGCACAGACACTAGAGCAATGTGTGGTTAAGCGCCTTGCTCAAGGACACAAACACGCTGCCACAGATGAGGCTTGAACTAGTGACCTTCAGATCACTAGACAAACACCTTAACCACTTGGCCACGTCCCCTTGTTCTTCTGGGGACAAGGTGCAAAAAATTCAAAAATAGCAAGCCAACATTCAAAAATAAAGTGTAATATAATTCAAAAGATCAGGCAAAGAAGCATAGTCACTTGAAAAAAAAACATATACATATCATCCAAGACCCTGAGCGACAATGTCCAGCAATCAATTGTACAGTCTCCCAGCAGTGTACAGACGCATGCAATCAAGCCTGTCGTTCCACCATTTGAACATAGGGGAGCAGCACTGACAGGTGAGGCCAGGCCCCAGCCAAGTTCAGGCACACTTGTAGTATTCTACATCTCTCATCTGGCCTGCAGCAACAGGCAAGCCCAAAGCATCAGCCCCAGTTCTCACTACAACTGAGGCTACACAGCTCCCATGTTGACTGTCTCTCCACCAAACAAGGGTAACAGGCTTGCAGCAACTTACATTATTACAGTCTAACAGAGTCCTGCAATCGCGTGAAATAGCTGAGACAATCTCCCCCAGGTTTTACTGCACCAACTTCGATACTTCCGGGTAGTGGGCAGCAACACGGTCTGCAGCCAAGTCAGCTCCTCCGAACCAAAACCGGCTCCTCCACCACACCAGTGGGCTCCTCTGATATCCTGACAGGCTCCTCTGATATCCCGACCAGATCCTTCGACACCTTGGCCGGCTGCACACCCACACCAGTCCAGCTACTCCAATCAATGAGCAGCTCACTGATGGAGTAGCCCTGCAGTGCCCAATTTTCTTGGAGTAGAATTGTCTTTGAATCGTTAAAAAAAAACAAATTTTACTAAGTGAAAAGCACCTTTGGTTGGTCCCAGAGAAGCTGCTGCATTCGCACATGCTGCCATCTTACTGGAAGTTTAATTCACAGTATAGCCTTTGATAATCTAAGAAAATGAGTGTTCAAAGACCAAGGCCTCAGGTCTAGCAGAGGCAAAGCTCTGAAGCTACATCACACGCATAGTTCTCATCCAGATCCACTGGCAAATGATACTGTCCTTTCCCATCCCAACTGATGCTTAAATCAAGCTCAGTAAGATCCAATGGGTGGACATTGTTATCCGTTTACCCATGATCAGTTCTTCCTAAATGAGAAATCTGCTCTGTGGTTCATTACAGCAGGAATAAAAAGAGGGCCTCATTGTCTGTGATCGTTCAGAGTGGAGAAAGAACATTCAGAGGACATCAAGTATTTCATGTTTCATCAACTTTTTGCATGTAGAAACTAAGAAAATGTGATAGAAGAAGAGCAGGACCTCTCTTGCAACCCAGATTCCTGGTCATACAATCCACCTTACCTATTAGATTATTAGATTCGATTCAACTTTATTGTCGTTGTGCCGAGTACAGATACAAAGCCAATGAAATGCATTTAGCATCTGACCAGAAATGCAAAGAATAGTGTTATTTACAAAATAACTGCGAATTAAAAAAGTGCTACACCATACAAACATAAAAGTACTGAGACAGTACAATATGGATGCAATACTGCTTAGCGCTGTGATGAGAGGTTCAGCAGTGTCACAGCCTCAGGGAAGAAGCTCTTCCTGTGTCTGCTGGTGCAGGAGCGGAGGCTCCTGTAGCGCCTACCGGATGGGAGGAGAGTAAAAAATCCATGGTTAGGGTGAGATGCATCCCTGATAATGATTTTCGCCCTGCCCAGGCAGCGTTTATGGTAGATGTTCTCAATGGTGGGCAATTGGGTGCCGATAATCCGCTATACCAGAATCTGCAAACCTGGTCTTGGTCTGGAGCACTTCAGAACCTACAGAACTGGAGTGGAAACAAGTCATCCCCCACAGTAAGGGATAGTCCAGGTAAGAAGATAATATCTAATATCCAGTTATCAATAAAACATACAATGCATTATTCTAATGTTCACAGCTCTGACACAGTCTTCATCCCCAAATGTTAGCTTTGCTTCCCTTCCATGGCACCTTCTGTTGGTATTTCACGAAAGGCAAATTCTAGCAGGAAGGTTAAGAACACCTGATTCTTTCCAAGCTCCCCATAAAGTTTCTAAAACAGGAATACATGACCCAATTTCAGAGAGTGGCATGATGAATGAGGTCACACTTCACACTTCAAACATTTTAGATGCACCAATAGAGAGTGCACTTGCAAGAGCAGCATGGAGTTTTGTAAACTGCGTTGTGCATGTCTACAGTCAGCAATTGATACTGATATTCATCCTTCTTCCTACTCTTCTTTTTTATCCTCCACATGGGATCAAGGATGACTTATTTCCACACTTCTGTGGATTCTGAGATGACAAATCATGCACACTAAAGAAAATTGCCAGTATACACAGATAGTTCAGGTTTTGACCGACAAAGAGGACACATCAGTAGTTTATTAGGTGGTCTCCCCTTTTTGCAGCTTACACAGGGCCTCTGTATGATCCCGATAGTTAGATTCAAGGTTTGCAGTACCATCCTAAGGCTCCTTTTCTGTTCTGAGCAGACATAGGCTTGTGATTCCCACTAGTCAATGGAGTTATTGTATTTCTCCAAAGAATCATTTTTTTTCTGTGTCCATCTAGTAGCCTTTCCAATAATATACTGTATCTGTTTTGAAAGTCTGGTGTTGAGAAAGTAAACAACATAGCTAGCCCAACTGGCTGTCATTGACCTTAATACTTTAAATGTTCCTGGAGAGGGCACTGATATTAGTTAATGTATCTTTCTATCGGATTTAGAAGATTTTGCAGGGACTCTGTAGATATTATCTTTTCAGTGCCTTAAGGTGTCTAACACAGATTATGTAGGTTAACTTCATGACTCAAAACATGGAAGCATATCTTTATTTTGCCTGTTAACATTTTGAACATTTCCATCAGATATTGTAAACCATTCCCAAAAAAATGAGTTAAATTTAAAAAAAGCAATCAAATAATCTTCTAAAATCTGGCACTGTAATTAGTGTTTTGGTGTCCACTGCAGAAATAGCTGAATTGTAGGAATTGCAGAAAAATCAGAGAGGATCTTTGTGCATTGTGGTAGATTGACAGAACAATGAAGAAATTGTTTGTGGCAGTCAAAAGTCTTCACACCTTTCCCAAAATGATATTTTTGAAATAAAGGATGGTTAGATAACCGTAGCCCTAAACTTAGCTGGAACTTTTTGAGGTTATACAAATATCTGAATGGTTCTAGAATATTCAATCAAATACAATTTCAATACATTAAAAAAACAAAAAAAAGCACTAAATGTTAAACATTTTAAATATCTTAAGCATATTTATAAGCATTGAAGAATTTAAAATATTAAATTACAAATAAAAATTATGTTTTTAAAAATATTTTGCGAAGATTTAAATGTCATTTTAAACTAATGACCCATCTGAAAACCCTTCAAAATTGGACAACGTTACTCAAGGCTCTTGCTGTTGTATTTTTCTTTTAAGAACAAAAGAAAAAGAAGGAGTGGGCAGTTAGTAATGAATATTTTCATTTGATTCAATCATGTCTTGTCTTTTACCTCAGTTTTGCTTTGCTGTAGTAACTGTATCTTGATGACCTTAACATCTAAGAATCTATTAATCTCAAATCAATTCAACAAGGGAATAACCATTAAAATTCCCATGAACTGTCACAGATTTTTTTTTTGGTGAATCTACACTGTAAGCTTTAGGCTAGAGAGTTTGTTCCTATTCTCTTGCTCCACTGCATGAAGTAGTGAGTGACAATTTGTCGACAGCTAGTTCTGGATCTCTATGCATGCAAACATGTGCCAAAGTTGCTGTCAGTTTTTCTGAGTAATGAAAGAAACACTGACAGTTTTGCCATCATTATACAGAAAAATCCAAGCCATAATGACAGTTATGTCTCAGTGGGCAGCGATCTCACTTGAGATACAAAGTTTCAAGTTCCCCTCCAGCAACCTTAAACCTAAAAATTCAGGCTGACAAATTAGTATAGTGAGGTTGTCACTACTGCACTATTAGAGACCTGGCCTGGAGGTTACACAAGTTACTCAACCATTTTCCATGTGAAACTGTCAACATTTATCCCCTCGGGCATCACAAAGTCTTGGATCCCTGTGGGATGTTGGAAAGCCAGACTTCTTGGTTACTCCTCGTTAGTGTTTCTCCAACTGCTCTCTGAAATTGGACTTTTCATATAGCCTAGTAGATGAGCATGAAACCTGGTGTGGAAGAGTGAGTCCCTTTTCTTCAATCAAGAAGAATAGCTACTTGGGAGAAGAAATTAATTGTTTCATATTTTTGAACAAATTTTGCATTTTGAACAAAATACTTGTTTCAAAGAACTTTAAAATTTCTGTTTAGTTCTTTTATTGATTTATGCTAACTGTTCAAATGCTTCCAAATGTAAGCTAGCATTATTAGCTTGGACGGTGTCTGAGCCAGCAATCGAAGTTCTTTCAGCTATTCATAGACAGATCTTATTCCGGCTAAGTCAGTGTGCAGGTATTGCATCAGCCTCACAGACTCTGGGTATATTGATCTGGATATGTTTGAGCAATAAATGGATAGTCATGAAGGTGGAAAAAACATGTTTGTTCTTATTAGATACATGTTGAGGTGGGTAAGATGCCACTGGCAGGAAGTTCTGTTATCTTTCAAATGGAACCTTAGCACCTCATGATCCAAATCCCATAAGGTGACACTGAAGTCAAGCTGGAGCTTATTTTGTGCACACTGGCTTAAACAAATTTTCTGGGATGTTCTGGGAGCTTGCAATTGGAACAGTGATGAGAGGGCATATAGGAGCAACATAGATAGGCTGGCTGAGTGATTCCACAACAACCTCAACATCAGCAGGACCAAAGAATTGATTGTGGACTCCAGGAAGTGGAAGTCAGAAGAACAAACCCTGGTTCTCATTGAGGAGTCAGTGGTGGAAAGGGTGAGCAGCTTCAAGATCCTGGGAGTCAACATGTTGGTACTAATGTGAGACCAAGATATTGAAGCAATCATGACAAAGGCATGCCAAAAACTCTACTTCACTAGGAGTTTGAAAAAATTCAGTGTGTCACCAGAGACATTTGCAAACTTCTACAGATGTACAGTGGAGAGCATTCTGGCTAGTTGCATCACTTCCTAGTATGGAGGCTCCAATGCACAGGATTGCATAAGGCTGCAAGGGTTGTAGACTCTGCCAGCTCCATCACAAATACAATCCTCCCCACCTTTGCATTTCACAAGATTCGCCAAGGTGGGCTCATTCAGAGAGTTGGGAGGAAAGGGATTCAAGGAAGCTTGGCTCTGTGGATTCAGAATTGTCTTGCCCACTGAAAACAGGGTTGTGGTAGATGGAGTGTATTCTGTCTGGAGGTTGGTGACCAGTGCAGTTCCACTGGGGTCTGTTCTGGGACCGCTGCTCTTTGTGAGTTTTATAAATGATTTGAAGGAGGAAGTGGAAGAATGGGCTACTAAGTTTGCAGATAGCACAAAGTTTGGTGGTGTTATGGATAGTGTAGAAACAGGTTACAATGGGACATTGATAAGATGCAGAGCTGGGCAGAGAAGTGGCAGATGGAGTTTCATCCAGAAAAGTGTGGAAAAAAAGTTTATGTTTGAATTTAATAGCAGAATTCATGGTTTTTGGCAGCAATCTTAGAGGTGTGGAGGGACAGGGGGATCTTGGGGTCCATGACCATAGATCCCTCAAAGTTGTAGTGTAAGTTCATAGTTTGCTGAAGAAGCCGTACGATGTGTTGGTCTTCATTAGCCAAGGGATTGAGCCGCAAGATTATATTGTAGCTCTATACAACTATGGCGGACTTTTTTATGAAGAAGGACTTAGTTTAACTTTTCAAAGGTGCAGATGAAGAAACTAGCCTGTAGGTTGTGCTAGTAACTCATTCCCATCCATGACTGCTCACAAGTCATAATGCTAGCCCTTCCCTTTCATCTTCTTTTTCTCTAAACCTGAATATTCCTCACCAAAAATGTTGATCCTCGGATAGATTAAATTATCAAAGTTCAAAGTAAATTTATTATAAAAATATATTTATGCAATACTGTATATTACCATATGTGACGTCGATATTCATTTTCTTATAGATATCTACCAGAAACAAAATATTAAAGAAATACAATAGAATCTATGAAAAAAACATACATAACCAAAAACTGACAAACAACCAATGTGCAAAAGAAGACAAACTGTGGAATAAATAAATAAACTGAGAACATGAGCTTTAAAGAGTCTGTGGGTCAGAGCACCAGTTCAGAATTGTGGTGAATGAAGTTATAAACATGGGTTCAACATAACAAAGCAGAACCCTCTGTATGCGGTATGTGGAAATGGTCTCCTAGTCACAAAAAGGCATCTAAAACCTTACATCAACAACCTAACAATGTGTTCTGTGATGTCTCTGGTGGCTTTATCCTTGAGCTTGCATCAATGGGCTGAATGATGCAATCCTGCTTCTATGCCTTGTGGTCTTATAAATAGGAGCCTTTATTTTAGAGAATTTGAACATCATTGATAAATTGAGGACTTCCTTCCAATCCCTAATTGCTCAAACTGAGTGGCTTACCAGTTCATTTCAAAGGACACGTAAGAGTCAGCCACATTGGTAAGTCTGCAGTCACTTATAGACCAAACCAATTAAGAATGGTAGACTTTCTCCCATGAAGAAAAATAACAACTTTGGTGTCATCAGCCATGAGTTGGAAGACATGACCTTGTGTCCAAATATGTAAATTTCATGGACAGAGCAGAGTTAACCAATGATCATGAGAATGACCTACAGAACTGGCACTGACCTGTAGGGAGCACTTGCATTGATAATGGGAATACCCTCCAGGAATCAAAAGATTAAAAGGAAAAATAAGTATTTTCAGGGTAAAATTAAAGCAAAGAAAATTAATAGGCCAAGAACCCTGGCTTGTCTTGTTTTGTGTTCTTTCAAAATATACTTACTCCTGACTGATATAAGGACACTTTATAATCTACAAGAGAACAGCAAACCATTAGAATACAGCCCCAAGAATGTATTCTAGAAAAATCCTTCCCCAGAAGCTGAGCAGCTAAACTTGTGAGAGAAAATAACAATAGGGAAAATGTAGAACAGGAACTGCATTGAATAATTATTATTGAAAAGTATGGCATAGATGGCCAAACAAGAACTGATCTTGCAGCTAAAGAAGCATCTACAATAGTGGATGATAAGGATAAAGAGCAGGAAGAGAGAACATCAGTCTAGTGGTAAAAAGTAAAGTAGTTGGCAGACTGTAGCCAGGAGTAGTCCTGGTCAGTCAACCGCAGAAAGTAGGACTGGCCCAGGGTACCTGACGGATATTAACATTCAACAACTGTTAGTTAAGACAAGGATCTGAAAGAAGAATAACTTAAAAAATGAGAAAGTTGATTAATAGCTCATGATAGTGATCACAATATTGAAAATGTTTGCCAATTGCATAATATGCCTCATGGCGTGAACATTGACTTCTCTAACTTCTGCTAATGCCCCACCTCCCCTCCGTACCTCATCCCTTATTTGTTTGTTTGTTTGTTTGTTTATTTGTTTGTTTGTTTGTTTATTTATTTATTTTCTTCCCCCTTTTTTTCTCTCTCTTTTTCCCTCTCACTATAACTCCTTGCCCATCCTCTGGGTTCCCCCCCTCCCCCTTTCTTTCTCCCTAGGCCTCCCGTCCCATGATCCTCTCCCTTCTCCAGCTTGGTATCCCTTCTGCCAATCAACTTTCCAGCTCTCAGCTCCATCCCTCCTCCTCCTGTCTTCTCTTATCATTTCCGATCTCCCCTCCCCCTCCCACTTCCAAATCTCTTACTATCTCTTCTTTCAGTTAGTCCTGATGAAGGGTCCCAGCCCGAAACGTCGACTGTACCTCTTCCTATAGATGCTGCATGGCCTGCTGCATTCACCAGCATTTTTTGTGTGTGTTGCTTGAATTTCCAGCATCTACAGATTTCCTCATATTTTGTGATCTTAAAAAATATTTGGTTAAGAGATCTTTGTCATCTACTTTCTTGCAAATTGAAAAGTTGAACAAAGTTCAAAAGGTCGCTCACTTCATTAATGGCCAGATAATCTGTGGTGTGATTACAGATTTCACTGGGCATTAATGAAGATCAAAATAACTCTATTAACTCTGCTATGGATGGTTCCAAGCCCAGCTGCGAAAGGAGGAGGGTTGCAAATGGGGCTAGCAAATCCCAGAGCTACAGAAACACCAACAGAAGCTCATGGGAGAAGATAGGTGACCTACACCTGGGGACAACTTGAAAGACTGGCCCAGGACAGAAGATTCTGGTGAGCTGCTATTAGTGGCCTATGGTCCAGAAGTGGTGAAGGGCTTCAGTAAATATAACTTTATTCCTCATATTTGCTTTCTTAGCTTCAGTTTCCTTTCTATTCCACCATGGACTCTGAATTTTAAAGTTAATGTGTTGTGCTGCATGGAAAAAGTTCCTTCGCTGATTATCAAGCACCTATTTAAATGAAAGCCGTTTTAATCAATTTTTTCTCCCCACTTTCCATAGAACATAGAATAGTACAGCACAGAACAGGCCCTTCGGCCCACAATGTTGTGCCGACACTCAAACCCTGCCTCCCATATAACCCCCCACCTTAAGTTCCTCCATATACCTGTCTAGTAGTCTCTTAAACTTCACTAGTGTATCTGCCTCCACCACTGACTCAGGCAGTGCATTCCACGCGCCAACCACTCTCTGAGTAAAAAACCTTCCTCTAATATCCCCCTTGACTTCCTACCCCTTACCTTAAAGCCATGTCCTCTTGTATTGAGCAGTGGTGCCCTGGGGAAGAGGCGCTGGCTATCCACTCTATCTATTCCTCTTATTATCTTGTACACCTCTATCATGTCTTCTCTCATCCTCCTTCTCTCCAGAGGGTAAAGCCCTAGCTCCCTTAATCTCTGATCATAATCCATACTCTCTAAACCAGGCAGCATCCTGGTAAATCTCCTCTGTACCCTTTCCAATGCTTCCATATCCTTCCATATCCTTCCTATAGTGAGGTGACCAGAACTGGACACAGTACTCCAAGTGCGGCCTAACCAGAGTTTTATAGAGCTGCATCACTACATCGCGACTCTTAAACTCTATCCCTCAACTTATGAAAGCTAACACCCCATAAGCTTTCTTAACTATCCTATCTACCTGTGAGGCAACTTTCAGGGGTCTGTGGACATGTACCCCCAGATCCCTCTGCTCCTCCACACTACCAAGTATCCTGCCATTTACTTTGTACTCTGCCTTGGAGTTTGTCCTTCCAAAGCGTACCACCTCACACTTCTCTGGGTTGAACTCCATCTGTCACTCCTCAGCCCACTTCTGCATCCTATCAATGTCTCTCTGCAATCTTTGACAATCCTCTACACTATCTACAACACCACCAACCTTTGTGTTGTCTGCAAACTTGCCAACCCACCTTTCTACCCCCACATCCAGGTCATTAATAAAAATCACAAGAAGTAGAGGTCCCAGAACAGATCCTTGTGGGACACCACTAGTCACAATCCTCCAATCCGAATGTACTCCCACCACCATGACCCTCTGCCTTCTGCAGGCAAGCCAATTCTGAATCCACTTGGCCAAACTTCCCTGGATCCCATGCCTTCCAAATATCCGAATAAGCCTACCATGTGGAACCTTGTCAAATGCCTTACTAAAATCCATGTAGATCACATCCATTGTACTACCCTCATCTATATGCCTGGTCATCTTCTCAAAGAATTTCTAGCAGGCTTGTTAGACACGATCTGCTCTTCACAAAGCCATGCTGACTATCCCTGATCAGACCATGATTCTCTAAGTGCCCATAGATCTTATCTCTAAGGATCTTTCCAACAGCTTTCCCACTACAGACGTAAGTCTTACTGGTCTATAATTACCCGGACAATCCCTACTACCTTTTTTGAACAAGGGGACAACATTCGGCTCCCTCCAATCCTCCAGTACCATTCCCATGGACAACGAGGACATAAAGATCCTAGCCAGAGGCTCAGCAATCTCTTCCCTTGCCTCCTGGAGCAGCCTGGGGAATATTCTGTCAGGCCCCGGGGACTTATCCGTCCTAATGTATTTTAACAACTCCAAAACCTCCTCTCCCTTAATATCAACATGCTCCAGAATATCAACCTCACTCATCTTGTCCTCACCATCATCAAGTTCCCTCTCATTGGTGAATACCGGAGAAGTATTCATTGAGGACCTCGCTCACTTCCACATCCTCCAGGCACATCTTCCCACCTTTATCTCTAATTGGTCTTAACTTCACTCCCGTCATCCTTTTGTTCTTCACATAATTGAAGAATGCCTTGGGGTTTTCCTCTACCCTACTCACCAAGGCCTTCTCATGCCCCCTTTTTGCTCTCCTCAGCCCCTCCTTAAGCTCCTTTCTTGATACCCGATATTCCTCAATAGACCCATCTGATCCTTGATTCCTAAACCTCATGTATGCTGCCTGATTCCACCTGACTAGATTTTCCACCTCACTTGTCACCCATGGTTTCTTCACCCTACCATTCTTTATCTTCCGCACCGGGACAAATTTATCCCTAACATCCTGCAAAAGATCCCTAAACATCGACCACATGTCCATAGTACATTTCCCTGCAAAAACATCAACCCAATTCACACCCGCAATTTCTAGCCTTATAGCCTCATAATTTGCCCTTCCCCAATTAAAAATTTTTCTGTCCTCTCTGATTCTATCTTTTTCCATGATAATGTTAAAGGCCAGGGAGCAGTGGTCACTGTCCCCCAGATGCTCACCCACTGAGAGATCTGTGACCTGACCCAGTTCGTTACCTAATACTGGATCTAGTATGGCATTCCCCCTGGTCAACCTGTCAACATACTGTGACAGGAATCCATCCTGGACGCACTTAACAAACTCTGCCCATTCTAAACCCTTATCATTAAACATTATCATAACTCTCTCAGATTCTATCACTTGCTTACATACTGTTACCAATTAACCTACAAACAGACATCTTTGGATTGTGAGTGGAAAGCTAATCACCTGAAGGAAACTCTTGTAGTCTCAGAAAAAAACATGCACATTCCACACAAGCAGACTGGAGGTCAGTATTGAGCTTGTGTTGTTGGATTTATTCCCCTTGTAGTGTCACAGTGCTGTGCTAAATATTCATTTGCAAAAAAAAAATGTTTATTATGAAAGTCAATTAATTAAGGAGATTAAATTGAATGAATGAACCTTTGTCTAGCTACAAATTGAGTTAATTGGAGAGTTACATATTCCTAGTGAGGGGTCTATTCTCGAAAGTTGCTTGGATCAGAAGCAGTGCTAAAATGTAGTTCAATTCGCTGATCTTTGTTCTTTGCAAAAGGAAGACTCCATTGGGAGCACAGAGTGTCAGAATTAGCCACAACATCCTCAATCAGTGCAGTTCAGATGAGTTCCTATGGAACATACGAGTGATTGCTAATCAGCTCCCACACTGACAGCATATCACCTGTAATTTATGGCACATTGTGGCCATTCAGCAGCAACAATGATTTTAAATTTTCAAATGGCGATATTGATTTAGTGTTTCTCATTTATTTGGAATTAATCAAAGTATCAGCCAAGTGTTCACAGCTGAAAACGTTTCCAATTAAATTTAAGATCTGATTCTTATAAGCAAACTTCAAAGGTCTCAGAACTGTAAGTTACATGTAAATGTTAATTTCCATCATAACTCAGAGAACTGTTAATAAAGGCTCTGTCATTCTGAGGATTTTTTTCTTTTAGAATGAATGAATACATCCTTTACTTATGTGATATTAAAAAAAAAGAATTTTCCAATCTATTTGTGTTGTCCATTTTACATACAGCAGGTTATAACTGCATGTTATTCACTCAGTGACTACTTTATTAGGTACACTGTACACCTGCTCATTAATGCCAATATCTAATCAGCCAATCATGGGGTAGTAACTCAATGCATAAAAGCAAGAGGTTCAGTTGTTGATTAGACGAAACATCAGAATGGGGAAAAGTGCAATCTTGATTGATTTGAGTATTTCAGAAACTGCTCATTTTCATACACAGCCATCTCTAGAGTTTACAGAGAATGGTGCGAAATACAAAAAAAAAATCCAGTGAGTGGCGGTTCTGTGGGTGAAAATGCCTTATTAATGAGATGAGGTCAGAGTAGAATGGCCAGATTGCTTCAAGCTAACAAGAAGGCAACAGTAACTCAAATAACCACACGTTACAGCAGTGGTGGGCAGAAGAGCAACTCTGAACACACAGCATGTTGAACCTTGAAGTGGATGGGCTACAGCAACAGAAGACCACACCGGTTTCCACTCCTGTACTTAATTAAGTGGTCACTGAGTACGTACAGAAGATTATAACAAAGGGAACAATTTCATTTGATACTTTTTGATAGCCTTGCTTATTAATTGATCATTGCCTTTCTGGTAGGAGTCAAAGTCAAACTGGAGTTTATTGTCCTATGCACAGTTGCAAAGAAATAATTATTTGTACAGGACCAAGGATACATAGTATCGTATAACCAGCATTCATGAGTAGAACCATAAATTAAACATACATATGAACAATATTTACAAGAAAAAACAAAATTAGAACAAAATAAAAATGTCCATTTTATTGAAAAATGATCTAAGTAGTCACAGTTTTGCTAAACTAAAATGACTATGGTTGTACAGGTTGGTTCAAGAACTGAGTGGTTGAAGGGAAATAGCTATTCTTGCATCTGGTGCTGTGAGACATAAGATTTCTGTACCTCCTGCCTGATGATAGATGCAAGAGATGGCATAGTCCAGATCATGTAGTGTAGTATTTGTGTGACCAACCAAGTGTAGCTGCAGAAGAGTAAAATTTAGTTTTTTTGATATGAAAGCAATCAAAACAAAAATTGATGATAAATTTGATGACATGGTCCAAGAATTCCTACATGACATCTCTTATCTTTCAAATAGAAGTTTCTGGATTTTGAAATAACAGTACAGAAAAGTTTAACTCTATATACATTTGCAGAAAACTTTAGTGGGCACTGAGCCTGCTACTACCAAAAAAATAAATTGCTGTAGGAATTATTGGCTCAGACAACTCTGAACAGTTGACGTTCCAGGTCAATCAGTGCCCCTCAAAGACCAATGGGGCAATTTTTGTGTGGAGGCACAGGAGATGGATAAAGTGCTTAATGGTCTGTCCCTTACGAAGTCATGCTGACTATTCCTAACTAGGCTATGCTCCTCCAAGTGCTCAGAAATCCTATCTAATAGCTCGCCCACCATTGACATAAGGCTCACAGGTCTGTAATTACTTGGATTATTCCTGTTACCTTTCTGGAAAACCATTGACATAAGGCTCACAGGTCTGTAATTACTTGGATTATTCCTGTTATCTTTCTGGAAAAAAGGAATAATAGGGTTTTCATAGCAGGAGACATTAACTGTCCGAACATAGATTGGGACTGCCACGCAGTTAACTGTTTTGTACATCTGGCATCTATTTGTCTGGCATCAGCAAACATTGGGTTTAGTGCAATCACAGACAAGAGAAAATCTGCAAATGCTGGAAATCCAAGCAACACACACAAAATGCTGGAGGAACTCATCAGGCCAGGCAGCATTTATGGAAAAGAGTACAATTGACGGTTTGGGACAAGACCCTTCATTCGGACTGGAGAAAAATAATGAGGTGTCAGAGTTAGAAGGTAGGGGGAGGGAAGGAAAAGCACAAGGTAATAGGTGAAACTGGGAAGGGGTGTAAAGGAAAGAACTGGAAAGTTGATTGGTGAAAGAGATGCAGGGCTGGAGAAGGGGGAATCTAATAGGAGAGGACAGAATGCCTTTTCCATCTCTCACCTTATCTCCTTACCTGCCCATCACCTCCCTTGAGTGCTCCTCCCCCTTTTCTTTCTTCCATGGACTTCTGTCTTTCCTATCAGATTTCTCCTTCTCCAGCTCTGTATCTCTTTCACCAATCAAATTTCGATCTCTTTACTTCACCCGTCCCCCCTCCTGGATTCACCTATCACCTTGTGTTTCTTCCTCCCCTCTCTCCACCTTCTAACTCTGACTTCTCATCATTTTCTTTTTCTCCAGTCCAGTTGAAGGGTCTTGGCCCGAAATATCAACTATACTTTTTTTCGTAGATGCTGCCTGGCCTGCTGAGATCCTCCAGCATTTTGTGTGTGTTACTTGGGTTTATTGCAGCTCTTGGCATCACTTATAATAGTGACCGGCTTCCTTTGTATGTTTGTGCATTCAACCATGGTCCATTATCTGATATCTAAGTGTGGAGTTTTTTTACAGCATAAACTGCAACTGCCCACTCATTATCTGAGTGATGAATTCTATGTGAATCCATTATGACTATACAATCCATCATGACTTTAACCTATAGCCTTATCCACAAAAATAGACTTACAGTTCAACAATCTGACATCCAACAGATGTTCTGCCAGGAACTCTGGCAATGGCATCAAATCTACTGTCTTCTCTCAGCAGGGACACTGTTTTCTCTTGCTTCTATATTTCTCCATTTGTCCGTGTAGTTGTCTAACGAACAGCCATTCCTAATTGATCATAGACACAAGAGGTACCACAGATGCTGGAAATCTAGAGCAATACACATTATGTGCTGGAGGAGTTCAGCAGATCATCTATGGATGGGAATAGGCAGTCAAAGTTTTGGGCCAAGAGTCTTCACCCAGAGTAATTAAACTTCAGCCCCAGAGCAAAGAATGCTAAGTTATTTAGTAGAGATCTATAATATCAACATTGTATCCATAGAACAAGGTTCAAGGACCAGGAGTCAAAAGTTTTACATTCTGGGGAAAAGGTGCAGGATGATTAGAAAAGGATAGTTATGATTGGGAAGTCACCGCCTGAATGAGTGAACAAGACAGAATCAATCTGGACTTCCAGAAGAGACCTAGAAAGTCATTTGAAGCAAATGATTCTTTCCAGGAGAAGTGCTGGAGAATATGACTTTCAGGATTGTTTTATTACAAGCCTATATAGAAAAGATGGGATGAAAGTCCTGCAGTGTCCTGACAATATTGTGATTCAATTCTTCAAAGTTACCAGCAATGTTGAATGTGGCTTATTCATTAGTACTCTCTTTATCTGAGACAGCAGTATGAGATTTTAAATCCCATCTCTGAGATTTGAACATAAAACCCATGCTAAATGCCCAGCTTAGTATTGAAGAATCGCTGCAATTTTAAAGAGGCCATAGTTTTCAGATGTGACCTCAAACCTTCTCCAGTTTGGTCTCCAGTGTGGGCTTAAAAGATCTAAACTATTTCGAAGAAGTACAGGGGAGATTTTTATTAGGTACAGGCCACAATTCATCTCTTCTTGGAGTTTTTAAAAAATATATTATTACACTTCAAAAGTACTTTTTAGCTACTAATGCTCTGGGAATCTTGAAATTTTGTTAAGTGCAATACAAATGTGGGGATTTTTTTTTTCAATTCTTTCTTCACTGGAAGTTAATAGCCTGACACTAGCCACAAAACTGAGACAGATTTTACCACTACTTAGGATCACTGAAGTGATAAAGGCATATGGGAAAGGAACTTGTCATGGTCCCAACCATTAATTCCTCACATTCTCCTAATTCTCTTTTCCCCATGTTCTCCTGGGCTCCTTGATTGTGGCACCTGATTCTCATCTAAAACCTGCAGCCTAAAAACCCAGGCTTTACATCCATTCATTGCCAGATCATTGTTTTAGCCAGTGTGGTAATTCACGCTGCCGGCAGCTTAGGATTGTGTATTCTAAGTTTTACTTCTGTACCGAGGTTTACCTGTGTAACTCTGTCTCTCCGTGTCAAGATAAGTATGGCCTGCTGTTTGTCTTTCCATTTGGCGTTCAGCTCAGCAACGCTCTGTGTCAAGATAAGGGTTACCTGCCGCCTGCCTTTCTGTTTGCCATTCAACTCCAGCAACGCTTCGTGGCAGGCTCCAGCCACGCTCACACCCTCGTCTGCATCCTAACTCTATCTCCGTGCCAGTGTCCGGCGTTTGGGTTCACCCTGTTCTTTGCAACAGAACTCCAAAAACATACAAGGAAAATTAGTTGGAGTATTTATGGTGCATGATTTACTACAACGATACGCTTGTTCTTTATGATTATGTTGTACTAGCTTTATTTTTTGCATTGTGGCCATAACTTCTATTGTGGTCAGTGCATGGTGGGGGGAGGTATGCTGGGTAGAGGAGATTTGGGATTTTGAAACAGGAGAATTCAGATAATGTTATTGGTATCACACACAGATGAATTTGTAATTAAGAACCTAGGCCAAAGGTGTCAAAGCACTAACTTCCCTTCCCTATACTCATTCTTCTCTCCCTCATCTTCCTTCTCCTCATATTAGTGACAAGGACAATCTTCTCACTATGATGAGATTGTGCAACAAGCAATGGAAGTCAGTGAAAATACATTCTTGCAATAGAGGCATGTAGAACTCATTTTAGTCACCTGTGAAAGATCAACTCACTCGCAGAATATCCTTGCAAAGGCTCTCTAGAACTGCATCTAGGACTTAGCTGTTTTCAACTCCTTAGAAAAATAACAATGCTTATATTTAGAGCATTTTGTTAACATTGCCATCTATGATCTTTACTTGTCCAGAAGATTAGGACTTCCAATTTTCCCATCAACTCATTTTCCATCCTATCTCTCACAGATACCTGCTTTTCCTCCGTCATCATTAGGTCAAAATTCTCAATTTTCTTCTTAACAGTTCTGCAAAAATGAACAGTAGCTATCATTTTTCAAATAGTGGCCATATCCAGGAAACAAGTTTTTCTTAAAGTCAAAAAATGATGCATTTCACATCATGTTATGCAAATTCATTCCATACCCTTCATATTTATTATTTGAATTGTGGAATCTAAAAGTTATGAAGCATCCTTAAAAAGTGTACATTTAGAAGTTAAAAGAAAGTGTATCAATTTCATTGCTTCATAGTATTAGGACATTATCTAATTTGCCTCAGGTTTTGACTGCTGAACTGTACTATAAAAAGAGAACAAGACTTATTTTAAGTAGGGAAATAATGATGTTCAAACTTCTGCAATCAGCAGATTCAGGACCGATGCACGTTATGATAACAAAAATGCTGAATGAGTGGATTATACTTGCTTTGCTCTGCGGTTTTCAACAAGATTTTTAATAGATTATCTTGGTACAACTTGTCCATTTTATGCATATTTTATTGTTTTTGATAGGGTACATCTGTGGTAATTGAGAATGGTAACTGGTAACCTTTATAATCCATGTAATAAGAAAGAAAGACTTGTTTTCATCAGTTGTCCTTCATGACCTCAGGTTATTCAAAGCAAAAGCAATGAACTAGAATTGTAAACTACTGCAAGAAAGACAAAAAGGGAAATGACATAATCGTCAAATAGAAAACAAATTAAAGAAAACTGACTGAGAAGTTATATTTTACATTCTTTCTCAAAGTAGGATATCTTTTCTTGTAAGGTCATGCATTTTCAGTATCGCGGTCATCACAAGTTACCGCCAATAAATTACAGATTCCTTGCAGTTCATGCCTATAATCATCTTTTGAAAGGGAAAAGAGAAGAGAATAATTTATTGCATGAAGATGGTTAATTTTTTAAAATAAGAAAAAGATTGACCATCCATCTTCCTAATTGTCCACTCCCCACTCTCCTATAATATGAATATAATATCACACTTTAAAAGGGAGCATAGAACTACAACTGTGCGAATCCCTGCAGCATCTGGTGACCCTGTGATTTCTGTCTCACTGGCCAATGTTAGAAAATCCTTCATGAGGGTAAACCCTCGCAAGGTATCAGGCCCTGGTTTTGTACCTGGTAGGGCACTAAAAATCTGTGTCCACCAATTGGTAGGAGTGTTTAAAGGCATCTTCAATCCCTCACTGCTCCAGTCAGAAGTGCTCACTGGTTTCAAAAGGGTGGCAATCATACCAGTGTCCAAGAAGAGTAGGGTGAGCTGCCTCAATAACTATCGCCCAGTGGAGCTCACGTCCATGCTGGTTAAGTGCTTTGAGAAGTTGTTCATGGTCAGGATCAACTCCTGCCTAAGCAAGGACCTGGGCACGTTGCAATTTGCCACTGACAAAATAGGTCGACAAAATCACTAGCTTTCCACTCAGCCTTGGATCACTGCACATTAGCAATACTTATTTCAGGCTGCTGTTTATTGACATCAGCTCAACCTTCAACACCATTATAACCTCAGTTCTTGTCAGTAAGCTCCAAAATCTGTACTTCTCTCTGCAACTAGATTATTGACTTCCTCACCAGGAGACCACAGTCTGTGTAGATTGGAAATAATATCTCCTCCTCACAACAATTAACACTGGCACACAGCAGGTATACAGGAGTGAGGCAGTGGTGTCAAAACACCACCTTACATTAACATCACTAAGACCAAGAAATTGATTGTGGGCTTCAAGAAAGGGAAATCGAGGGAACACACACCAAGCCTCATTGAGTGAATAGAAGTGGAAAAGGTAATCAGTTTCAAGTTCCTGGATGTGGATATCTCTGAAGATCTATCCTGAACCTAATATATTGATACAATTACAAAGAAGGCATGACAGCAGCTACATTTCATAAAGAGTTTGAGGAGAATTGGTATGTCACCAAAACATAAAACATAGAACAGTAGCGCACAGTACAGGCCCTTCAGTCCACAATGTTGTGTCGACCCTTAAACCCTGCCTCCCATATAACCCCCCACCTTAAAATCCTCCATATACCTGTCTAGTCGTCTTTTAAATTTCACTAGTGTATCTGCCTCCACCACTGACTCAGGCAGTGCATTCCACACACCAACCACTCTCTGAGTAAAAAACCTTCCTCTGATATCCCCCTTGACCTTCCTACCGCTTACCTTAAAGCCATGTCCTCTTGTATTGAGCAGTGGTGCCCTGGGGAAGAGGCGCTGGCTATCCACTCTATCTATTCCTCTTATTATCTTGTACACCTCTATCATGTCTTCTCTCATCCTCCTTCTCTCCAGAGAGTAAAGCCCTAGCTCCCTTAATCTCTGATCATAATCCATACTCTCTAAACCAGGCAGCATCCTGGTAAATCTCCTCTGTACCCTTTCCAATGCTTCCATATCCTTCCATATCCTTCCTATAGTGAGGTGACCAGAACTGGACACAGTACTCCAAGTGTGGCCTAACCAGAGTTTTATAGAGCTGCATCACTACATCGCGACTCTTAAACTCTATCCCTCAACTTATGAAAGCTAACACCCCATAAGCTTTCTTAACTATCCTATCTACCTGTGAGGCAACTTTCAGGGGTCTGTGGACATGTACCCCCAGATCCCTCTGCTCCTCCACACTACCAAGTATCCTGCCATTTACTTTGTACTCTGCCTTGGAGTTTGTCCTTCCAAAGTGTACCACCTCATACTTCTCTGGGTTGAACTCCATCTGCCACTTCTCAGCCCACTTCTGCATCCTATCAATGTCTCTCTGCAATCTTTGACAATCCTCTACACTATCTACAACACCACCAACCTTTGTGTTGTCTGCAAACTTGCCAACCCTCTCTTCTACCCACACATCCAGGTTGTTAATAAAAATCACGAAAAGTAGATGTCTCAGAACTGATCCTTGTGGGACAATCCTCCAATCCGAATGTACTCCCTTCACCACAACCCTCTGCTTCCTGCAGGCAAGCCAATTCTGAACCCACCTGGCCAAACTTCCCTGGATCCCATGCCTTCTGACTTTCTGAATAAGCCTACCATGTGGAACCTTGTCAAATGCCTTACTAAAATCCATATAGACCACATCCATTGCACTACCCTCATCTATATGCCTGGTCACCTCCTCAAAGACTGTATCAGGCTTGTTAGACACGATCTGCCCTTCACAAAGCCATGCTGACTCTCCCTGATCAGACCATGTTTCTCAAAATGCCCATAGATCCTATCTCTAAGAATCTTTTCCAACAGCTTTCCCACCACAAACGTAAGGCTCACTGGTCTATAATTACCTGGACTATCCCTACTACCTTTTTTGAACAAGCGGACAATATTCGCTGCCCTCCAGTCCTCCGGTACCATTCCCGTGGACAACGAGGACATAAAGATTGTAGCCAGAGGCTCAGCAATTCCTTCTCTCGCCTTGTGGAGCAGCCTGGGGAATATTCCGTCAGGTCCCGGGTACTTATCCGTCCTAATCTATTTTAACAACTCCAACACCTCCTCCCTTAATATCAACATGCTCCAGAACATCAACCTCACTCATATTGTTCTCACCATCATCAAGTTCCCTCTCATTGGTGAATACCAAAGAGAAGTATTCATTGAGGACCTCGCTCACTTCCACAGCCTCCAGGCACATCTTCCCACCTTAATCTCTAATCAGTCTTACCTTCACTCCTGTCATCCTTTTGTTCTTCACATAATTGAAGAATGCCTTGGGGTTTTCCTCTACCCTTCTCGCCGAGGCCTTCTCATGCCACCTTCTTGCTCTCCCCAGCCCCTTCTTAAGCTCCTTTCTTGCTACCCTATATTCCTCAATAGACCCATCTGATCCTTGCTTCCGAAACCTAATATATACTGCCTTCTTCCACCTGACTAGATTTTCCACCTCACTTGTCACCCATGGTTCCTTCACCTACCATTCTTTATCTTCCTCACCAGGACAAATTTATCCCTAACAACCTGCAAGAGATCCCTAAACATTGACCACATGTCCATAGTACATTTCCTGCAGAAACATCATCCCAATTCACACCCGCAAGTTCTAACCTTATAGCCTCATAATTTTTCCTTCCCTAATTAAAAATTTTCCTGTCCTCTCTGATTCTATCCTTTTCCATGATAATGTTAAAGGCCAGGGAGCGGTGGTCACTGTCCGCCCAGATGCTCACCCACTGAGAGATCTGTGACCTGACCCGGTTCATTACCTAATACTGGATCTAGTATGGCATTCCCCCTTGTCAGCCTGTCAGCATACTGTGACAGGAATCCGTCCTGTACACACTTAACAAACACTGCCCTGTCTAAACCATTGGAACTAACCAGGTGCCAATCAATATTAGGAAAGTTAAAGTCACCCATGATAACAACCCTGTTATTTTTGCACCTTTCCAAAATCTGCTTTCCAATCTGTTCCTCGGTATCTCTGCTGCTACCAGGGAGCCTATAGAATACCCCCAATAGTGTAACTGCTCCCTTCCTCTTCCTGACTTCCACCCACTCTCATGGTCCGGTCCATGAAGTCCGTGTTCTGGTTCATGGTCCGGTCCGTGGACAGCGGACTCCAGGTCTTCCGGCTGTCCCTTGTTTCAGTTGGGCTTAATCATAGGCACCTGATGCTCGTCTTGGGACTGGGAATATAAGTGGCCCTGGGTTTGAGTGTGGTTGCTGGTTTGTCTTGTCAGTATCCTGTCCTTGCCTCTGTAGGATAAGTCAGGCCATCTTTGCTGTTCCCCTGTGGTTGGATCTGTCCCTTCCTGTCCTTGCCTCTGTTGGGTAAGCCAGGCTGTCTTTGCTGTTACCCTAAGGCTGGGCTGTTCTCTTCTCTTCCCCTTCCTTCTGGAGCCTTGCCCTGCAACCAGTGTCTGGAGCCTTGCCCTGCAACCTTGTTAAGTTCAACCACTGGAGTGAGACTGGAACCTTGCTGTGTCAAGATAAAGAACTGTCTATTGTTGATTTGGAACTGTCTCTGTGTCCATGCCTTCTCTAGGTAGGTCTGGCTGTTTGCCGCTACCTAGTGTTGGTAACCATCTCTGTGTCCACGCCTTCGATAGGTAGGTCCAGCCATTTGCCACTACCTAGTGTTGGGAACTGTCTCTGTGTCCACATCTTTCCTAGGTAGGTCTGGCTGTTTGCCGCTACCTAGTGTTGGAAACTGTCTTGTCATGTTCAGCATTCTGCGTATGAGCCCCGGTCCTAGGTGCTGTTCCCAAGGAAGGGTCCCAGCTCTGTATTCCATGTTTCTGTCTCTCAAGTCCAAGGCTCTGTGTTCCCATGCTCTAGTCCAAGGCTCTGTGTTCCTGTCCTCCCCAAGACCAAGTCAAGGCTTCTGGCTGTGTGTTCCAAGGTTCCTTTCTCCCGAGCCTCGTCCTGTCCTCGCCTCGAGGAACCCGAGCCTCGTCCTGTCCTCGCCTCGAGGAACCCGAGCCTCGTCCTGTCCTGTAGCCACGTCATGTCCTCGCCAACTTCTGGGGTCCGAGCCCAAGTCAAGACCCAGGTTCTGGGTCCTTGTCCAGTCTCTGGCTCAGAGTCCAAGCCCAGGCTCCTAGTTCCCAGTTCCTAGTCCTGGTCCCGCTTGCCTATCCAATGTCCTAGCCCAAGTCTGTGTTCTTGTCCCAGCTCCTAGTCTGCATCCAGTCACGTCCCTACCTCTAGTCTCTAGTCCTGTCCTGTTCCTAGTACTTCAGTGTCTGTGTCTTCAGTTTGGGTCTGCCTTCAATGCCCACCTTATGACACCCATACTGACTCAAAAGAGGATCCTGCTACATTATCCATCCCCTCTGTGGCTGTAATAATATCCCTGATCAGTAATGCCACCCCTCTTCCTTTCCCCACCTCCCTATCCCTTTTAAAGCACTGAAATCCAGGAATGTTGAGAATCCATTCCTACCCTGGTGCCAGCCAAGTCTCTGTAATGGCCACTACATCATAATTCCATGTATGTATCCAAACTCTCAGTTCATCACCTTTGTTCCTGATGCTTCTTGCATTGAAGTACACACACTTTAGCCCTTCTACCTTACTATCTTTACACCCTTTATTCTGCTTCTCTTTCCTCAAAGCCTCTTTATATGTTAGATCTGACTTTACTCTATGCACTATACTTGCAGTTCTCACATAACCTTTATCCTCCTCCACCTCACTATCTGCTCTAACACTCTGGTTCCCCTCCCCCTGCAAATCTAGTTTAAACCCCCAACCCCCTGGAGCAGCACCAGCAAACCTTCCTGCAAGGATGTTAGTCCCCCTCCAGTTCAGGTGCAACCTGTTCCGTCGGAACAGGTCCCACCTTCCCTGGAACAAGGCCCAGTTGTCCAGGAACATGAAGCCCTCCCTCCTGCACCAACTCCTTAGCCACGTATTTAGCTGCATTATCTTCCTATTTCTAGCCTCACTAGCATGTGGCACCAGGGAGGCAACAGACCATCTGGGATTCTTGATCTCTTCCACAGAACCTCTTATCTGTCCCCATAATTATCGAATCCCCTATCGCTACTGCTCTCCTCTTTTCCCTCTTTCCCTTCTGAGCTGAGGGTCCTGTCTCGGTGCCAGAGACGCAACCATTGCAACTTGTCCCTGGTAGGTCATCCCCATCAACGGTATCCAAAATCGTATACTTATTATTGATGGGAACGGCCACAGGTGTGCTCTGCTCATTCTGTCTATTCTCCTTCCCTCTTCTGACAGTCACCCAGCTACCTGTCTCCTGACTTTTAGGGGTGACTATCTCCCTGGGACTCCTGTCTATTTCTACCTCTGCCTCACGAATGATCCAAAGTTCAACCACTTGCAAATTTCTACAGATGGCTCATGGAGAGCATTCTAATTAGTTGCATCACATCTGATATGGAGGGGCCATCACACAGGACCAGAAAAAGCTGCAGGAAGCTGTAAACTCAGCCAGCTCCATCATGGACAGTAGACTCCCCAGCATCGTCCAGGACATCTTCAAAGGTGATGCTTCAAAAAGCTGGCATCCATAACTAAAGACCCCCATCACCCAAGAAAGGCCCTCTTCTCATTGCTACCATCAAAGAGGAGGTACAAGTGTATGAAGACCCACTCAACATTTCAGGAACAGATTCTTTCCCTCTACCATTAGATTTCAGAATGGATATTGAACCCATCAACACTACCTCAGTATTTTCCTTCATTTTTTGCATGACTGATTTAATTTATTTTTAAATAAATTTTAATGATTTTAATAGTTTTTATTATTATGTATTTCAATATACTGCTGCACAAAACAACAAATTTCATGACATATTCCTGTGATATTAAACCGGATTATGATTATGATACATAGAGGAGGTTCTAAAAACCATGAGGGGTGGGAGCAGTCAGTAGAACTGCTATCTCACAGCCCCAATGACTCTGGTTTAACCCCAGTGTAAAGTCATTCAACACCTTGAATCTATTCTATTGGATCACTTGTGATCCAATTTTCCATATGTCCGCTTTCCTACTATTTTTCTATAATCTCTCCTTTCTTTATTGATTATTGATCTCAGAGTCATAGGGAGATATAGCATAGTAATGCAGATCATTTATTCTTCCCTAAATTCTCATCATCTACCCACAGAATCTATGACTAGGCATAACCTACTGTAGCCAGTTAACCTGCCAACCCACACATCTTCGGGGAATGGGTACAAAATAAAGCACCTAGAGCAAAGCCATGTGATCACTGGGAGAACATGAGAACTCCATGGACTTAGGTGAAGATTAGGTCATTGCAGCTATGATATACAGTTGTTCTAATTGCTGCACCACAGTGTCATCCTTAAATATGTGTACTGTATATCTAAACATATGAAATATCTCAATCTTAGATATAGACATGAACTTTATCCTTGCTGCTCTCTGTGGCAAGGGGTTTCAAAGAATTAAAACACCTGAGTGAGAAGAAAATGTCTTCTAAACAGCATGTACCCTTATTCTGAGATAATGATTTCTTATTCTGACTTCTCCCATGTAAGGAAACATCCTCTCTGCCTTTAAGGACCCTCTAAGGACCTTATATATTTCATTAATGTTACCTTTCCTTTTGAACTACAAGCACAGTCACAACCTGTTTAACATTTCCTTGTAGAAGAATTCCACCATACTCAGGATAATCTTAGTGAATCTCCTCCGAACCACCTTAAATGAAATAAGATCTTCTCTTAAAATAGGAGCCAAAATTGTTCATAATACCTTCACTGTGATTAGTCAACCATTAAACCTGATAGATCTATCAGAGTAGCTTACAAAATGCCTTTACAGAGTGTCTTTTTCTTGTATTTTATGAAACACTAATTAACTTGCTTTATCAAATCTCCATCCAATACAACCCATGAATAATTGTAACACATCTGTAATTCTTGAAATTTTACCAAATATTTACTTAAAATCCTTCAGAATTCAGAATCCTACCTTTAGGTTTTCCTTTAATCATCTCTACTGAAACAATGCCCAGTTTTTCTAATTTCTTGTTTACATTACAATTCATAGCGGAATTGTTCAAAAGCAGTTGTCTGTTCCACCGTACTCCCATTCTAGTGCTGCTCCTCTGCTTCCTTCAGAACCTTCTCTTCCACTACTTGCTGAATTATTACAGGCAAGAGTGATCTGATGAGAATGATGAGCTTGTGCACAGTGCAATGGAATCCACTGTGAAGGTAGATGGAAATGAATTCATTTCACTTCTTGTTGCAAATGGATAAATGCAATACCATCCACAACTACAAATGGGGATACCAAGAAAACACTATACACAGCTAGATGTATTTAGTATTAATGTTTTTTTTTTGCGCAGTGATATAAAACCAGGCAAAATTTATTTGTATTACTTTGGAAAAAATCTTAGAGCTGAAAAGACAATATACAACTGCAAATCTTTTCTTCTTTGAGTTGTGTGATTGTTGACTGCAAAGATTTGTAGGGCACCATGGTAGTTTTGCGTAACCGCGACGCTGTTACAGCTCGTGGTGTTGGAGTTCAGAGTTCAATGCCGGTGTCTTCTGTAAGAAGTTTGTACGTTCTCCTTGTACAATATGTGGGTTTCCTCCCGCAATCCAAAGATGTACCAGTTAGACCATAAGATATAGGAGTCATTTAGGCCTTTTGGCCTATTGAATCTGCTCCACCATTTCATCATGGCTAATCCATTTTCCTTCTCAGCCCCAATCTCTTGTCTTCTCCCCGTAGCCCTGACTAATCAAGAATCTATCAACCTCCGCCTTAAATATATCCAGTGACTTGTCCTCCAAGCCACCTGCAGTACCAAATTCCACAGATTTATCACTCTCTTGCTAAAGAAATTCCTCTGCATTTCTACTCTAAAAGTACACCCCTCTGTTCTGAAGCTGTGTCCTTTGGTCTTAGACTCCCTCGCCATAGGAAGCATCCTCTCCACATCCACTCTATTGAGGCTAACATTACTTGACTAATTTGTCATTGTAAATCGTCCTGTGATTAGGTAGAGGTTATATTGGGGGTTGCTGGTGGCATGGCTTGAGGGGCCAGAAGGACCTAGTCTGTGCTGTATCAATAAATAAAAATAAAAATTTCAACCTCTATTTGAAATCTGAGCTGCTGGTGACTTAGAATGACGTACTGAAAAAGAATGTAAGACATTGACAACATTTACTTTATATTTGCACCTTACATGAGGAAAAATGTTAAGGTGCATGAAGAGGTGATGTGTTTTCAGAAGGAAGTGATAATTCAGTTATACTTCCCTTATTATGTAACTTCTGGGTTGATATATTTGATATTGGGAAGACCTCACTTGTATTCAGGAGCTTTAACACTTACAAGAGCTTGCAAAGCAGTACACAGCCAATTAATTCCTTTTGAAATATGGTCATTGATAGGCAATTTTCAATGGATAATATGCAAACAATTATACCCCTGAAACAGATCTGGCTGAAACTTCTTTTTTCTCTGCTCACTGCAGCAGGAGTAGAATACTGCTGATTTTGAACTGCCAGTCTGCACCTTAATTCAAATCAAATTTGAATACAAATGATTGGAATCACATTTAAGAGGCTTGCAGACTTTAAATCATGGATCAGATCTGCCACTGCCCCATGATCACATTTCTCCTCCTTGCCTCATCCAGGGCATGGCTCCCAGATCGGTGACAATCAGGGTCAACTCTACGCTCTCCAGCTTGCTTTGTTGAAAGTGTTCCAAAAATCATTCACGAAATATTAAAGATTGCAACTACTTTAAAATAATCGAAACTATTTAAACTGAATTAACTAAATCAAATGGGAGGTTTTGTTTACCTTTCCCAAGTCAGTCGGTTCTTCCTTTTCGTTTTCCACTTCAGGTGATTCTAAGTTCAGTGAGTGCACTGTCCGGAGCTGAGAAATCTACAGAACATTACACCATCCTAATAAGTGTACAGTCCTAGGTGAGGGGCAGTTTGTAGCAAAAGTGGTACGAAGTAATGATTTTCATGTCTCCTAACCCCGCTCTGAAAATTTGACCCCAACTCACCATCAAAATTTTTACTTGCATTAGAAGTGAGGGTCTGGCATGAAACTTGTCCCAATGACCTTAACAACAGCCTTTTGTTATGGTACGAACCCGACCTCGCCGGCCTCCGGGGTTTAAGTGCTCCAATTCCCTGGAGTGTGAATAGTTGGCACGGTCCCTTTGAAGATTCTGGCCCATTCCGCTAATTGGCGGCCATGTTTTGGCACCGTGATTTGGATAGTTAAGGAGCACCTGAGCTCAGGTTCAGTGCTCAATCATCATCTCAACCTTAGTTCAGTCTGCAATTGTGTTCAGGATTTCTATCCCATTTGGATTCTTCTCTAGTCTCGTCAAGTTCTCATCTAGCATCCAGTCAGAACTCTGTTCTTATCTCAGTCTCAAAATCATATCTTGATTCCAGTCTCAGATACTCCAGCACTTGGGTCCTTACCATCCTCACCTAGGCCTCTTGTCACACAGAGGTTTTACTTTCCAAAGTGACTAACCAGTAATAATCACTGTTTAGTACCAAACAACCAACTCCTACTAACATTATTTCCCCAATCATGCACAAACCACATTCTTTTTTAGGTTGCTCAACAGCATCCTACAGCCTTCATTGACCAGAGATTCTGCAGACATTAGAAATCCTTAGCAACACACACAAAATGCTGGAAGAACTCAGCAAGATAGGTAGTAGCATCTATGGATGGGGAAAAAAAAAACAGGTGAACATTTAGGCTGGGACCTGTCCTGATGAAGCCTCACATTGAGTATCTTCCTCAAACAATATTTAATATTCCTATTTCAAGAAGACATGCAAATCATGGTGTGGACATGAAGTTTACTTTGGAGGCTCTAAAGACAGCCAAGCAGATGTAAGAAGATTTTATAAGCCTAGACCTATTCACTCTGGATTGACAGAACTCTTCTTTTGTAAGTAAACTTCTCCAAAGAACAAATGCTGACTTTAAACCCTGGTTAGACCACACTTGGAATATTGTGCTCTGTTCTGGTAATTTCATTATAGAAAGAATGTGGAACCCTTAGAGAGGGTACAGAAGACAATTACCAGGGTGCTGCCTGGATTTGTGAGCATACATTGAGTGAGCTAAGGCCTTTCTTTTTGAAGTGAAAGAGGATGAGGGGTGACTTGATAGAGGTGTACAAGATGATAAGCAGCATATATTGAGTGGATACCAAGGATGGAGGTAGCTAATACTATGGGGCATAATTTTAAAGAAAATATAGGAGAGTTGTTAGAGGTAAGTATTTTACATAAAAAATGGTGCGTGCGTGGAAAATCATGCCAGGAATGGTGATGAAGGCAGATACATAAGGGACAGTTAATAAACTTTTAGACAGGCACATCGATAATAGAAAACTGAAGGGTTATGTGGGAGGAAGAGTAAGATTGATCTTTTTCTAGGTTAAAAGGTCGACACAACAACGTGGATCGAAGGGCCTATATTGTGCTATAGTATTCAATGTTGTACTTTCATGTACTGGTTGTCCATTATTGGCTTTGCTATCTGAGCTCTAACAAAGTTGACAATCATGATTGTTCTTTTGATGGGCCACTTCCACACTGCCTAATTTTAGAAAAGCTTTCTTTGCGTCATATTAATTATTTTTTAACAATGGATGCCAGCATTTTGCCAGCAATACTCAGATAACTAATTTATAATTCTCTCACTTTTTCCATTTCTCTGAAATAATGGATTTACATGTACTTTGAACTTGGGACCTGCAGCCTCCTCACTCTCCATTCTAGCTGAGAGAAACAAGGAAACCTCCCTGTTCTCAGCTATAGAGGGTGATGATAATAAATATAGAAGCTGGCTTTCTTCAAACTATGTAAACAAATATTAATGTTGTACAATTAAACTGAGGGAACTTTAGTTGTCTGAATCTCAAATTATAATAACCATTTTTTTTCTGTACCTAATCATAGATTATAAGATTGAACCTTCCCCCAACTCCGGTGAAAGAGTTTGCTCCAAGCAAGATTCTCTTACAGCTGGATTCTTGTTAATTGGAAATTTATTCAAGTTCATATTTCTGATATGTAAAATGTCACCTTGAACAAAGCAGTTAAGTGACCAAGATCATGTCCAGTAGAATTACAAGCTGTAGAGCAGGTATTTGTTTCTTTATTCATTTTGGATAACGATTTACATTTGTACTAACTGTGAACTGATGGCAAAAATTCTCAAAGAAAAAATGTATTCAACCAACATTAATATGTCTCTTGCAGTCTTTTGATTTTTTTGGAGAACATGTTCAATCATGCTTTAATGATATCATCAGGAGAGTGAACTTGGAGGTGTTACTGAGCTTGATAACATGAGGAACAGAATTAATCTATGGATCAAGAATAAAACAAGCTGGTGAGAACGTCTCTGTTAATGTTAATCACAATCTCTTAGGATCAAACATGCAAGCATCTCTTTGAGAGTTGTCAATCATGACTAGCTCATAACTTACTAGCCAAGTACATATAACTATGTAATCCATGAGTTACACCTGCATTTGTAGGCTTTTGTTTTGAGGTCTTTTTGCAAGGTAAGTTGCTGAAAAAGTAATCCAATAGCAGTGCAGAGAACGAACTTTGACATTTGGAAACTGAGTGTGTGCTGGGGTAAAGGTGTCAGATTTCAGTGAAACTTTTGCTTATTGAGGAAGAATGACGCACTGGAGATGAATCAAAAAGTTAGCATTGCTCTGGCTAATTTACAGTGGTAAAACAAACCACATTATCCTATATTATTCTATCCGCATCAGGTCCAATTGATAAAAATCAATTTGAAACACCTAAGTATACACTGGAGACTGCCAGAGATATAAATTTTCTTACTTATTTTATTACAATAAAGTATTCTTTTGCTTTTATGCAGTTGGGGTAGATACTATCAGTCTGTTCTCAATACTGCTCAACTCCAATTACCATTAAGCAGATCCCACTGGAATAATGCCCATTCTCTTGGGCAACCTACAAAATGCACAGACATCTAATTGGATTTAAATGCTCACTGCATTTAGCTTACAAGACCTCAAATCCAAAATCGGTTAACTCTAAGCCATATGTCTGTTGGTAGAGGATCGAATCAGCAACTCTTTTTTTAATTGATATGTAGGGTTCAATGAGGAGGATAAATCCAACTGAACAGAGCTAGAAAAGGTGAAAGCAAGCCACCAAGTATAAGAAATACCTGGAGAGTGGAAGAGATGAAGATGTGAGAAAGGGCAGAGAACTGAAGAATATAAATGGATGCAAAATTTTAAAAGGAAAGAAATATAATGGAGCCACATTTAAATATTCCTACAAAAGGTACCTTCTTAAACAACACTATCTTAAAAATATATTAAGACAGATGATCAAATGAAAGAGGTTTTAAAGACTATAAGACCACAAGACCATATACTTTGCAGCAGAATTAAGCCATTCAGCCCATCAAGTCTGCTCTACCATTCCATCATGGCTGATTGCGGATCCCACTCAACCCCGTACACCTGCCTTCTCGCCATACCCTTTGGTGTCCTGATTGATCAGGAAAAGAACAACTTCCGCCTTAAATATACCCATGGACTTGGCCTTCACCTCAGACTGTGGCAGAGCATTCCACAGATTCACCACTCTCTGGATAAAAAAATTCCCCCTTACCTCTTTTCTAAAGGGTCACCCCTCAATTTTGAGACTGTTCCCTCTAGACCTGGATTCTCCCACCATAGAAAACATCCTCTCCACATCCACCCAATCTGGTCCTTTCAAAATTCGGTAGGTTTCAATGAGATCTCCACGCATTCTTCTAAATTCCAGTATGTACGAACCCAAAACTACCAAACACTTCTCATATGTTAACTGATTCATTTCCGGAATCATCCTCATGAACCTCCTCTGGGCTTTCTCCAATGACAACACCCAAAACTGTTGACAATACTCCAGGTATGGCCTGTCGCGTGTCTTATAAAGTCTCAGCATTATTCCTTGCTTTTATATTCTATTCCCATTGAAATAAATGCCAACATTGCGTTTGCCTTCTTTACCACAGACTCAACCTGTAAATTAACCTTCTGGGAGTCTTGTATGAGGACTCCTAAGTCCCTCTGCACCTCTGATGTTTGAACCTTCTCCCCTTTTAGATAATAGTCCACACTATTGTTCCTTTTGCCAAAATACATTATCATACATTTCCCAAGCATATTCCATCTACCACTTTTTTGCCCATACTTCCAATTTGTCTAAGACTGCTGCAATCGCATTGCTTCCTCAGCATTAACTACCCCTCCACCTATCTTCATATCATTTACAAACTTTGCCACAAAGCCATCAATTCCGTTGTCTAAATCAATGACAAACAATGTGAGAGGTAGAGTTCTCAATAGTGACCCCTGAGGAACACTGCTAGTCACCGGCAGCCAACCAGAAAAAGACCCTTTTACATAGAAAACATAGAAAACATAGAAAATAGGTGCAGGAGTAGGCCATTCGGCCCTTCGAGCCTGCACCGCCATTTATTATGATCATGGCTGATCATCCAACTCAGAACCCCGCCCCAGCCTTCCCTCCATACCCCCTGACCCCCGTAGCCACAAGGGCCATATCTAACTCCCTCTTAAATATAGCCAATGAACTGGCCTCAACTGTTTCCTGTGGCAGAGAATTCCACAGATTCACCAGTCTCTGTGTGAAGAAGTTTTTCCTAATCTCGGTCCTAAAAGGCTTCCCCTCTATCCTCAAATTGTGGTCCCTCGTTCTGGACTTCCCCAACATCGGGAACAATCTTCCTCCATCTAGCCTGTCCAATCCCTTTAGGATCATATACATTTCAATCAGATCCCCCCTCAATCTTCTAAATTCCAACGAGTACAAGCCCAGTTCATCCAGTCCTTCTTCATATGAAAGTCCTGCCATCCCAGGAATCAATCTGGTGAACCTTCTTGTACTCCCTCTATGGCAAGGATGTCTTTCCTCAGATTAGGGGACCAAAACTGCACACAATACTCCAGGTGTGGTCTCACCAAAGCCTTGTACAACTGCAGTAGTACCTCCCTGCTCCTGTACTCGAATCCTCTCACTATAAATGCCAGCATACCATTCGCCTTTTTCACCGCCTGCTGTACCTGCATGCCCACTTTCAATGACTGGTGTATAATGACACCCAGGTCTCGTTGCACCTCCCCTTTTCCTAATCGGCCGCCATTCAGATAATAATCTGTTTTCCTTTTTTTGCCACCAAAGTGGATAACTTCACATTTATCCACATTAAATTGCATCTGCCATGAACTTGCCCACTCACCCAACCTATCCAAGTCACCCTGCATCCTCTTAGCATCCTCCTCACAGCTAACACTGCCACCCAGCTTCGTGTCATCCGCAAACTTGGAGATGCTGCATTTAATTCCCTCATCCAAGTCATTAATATATATTGTAAACAACTGGGGTCCCAGCACTGAGCCTTGCGGTACCCCACTAGTCAGCGCCTGCCATTCTGAAAAGGTCCCGTTTATTCCCACTCTTTGCTTCCTGTCTGATAACCAACTCTCCACCCACACCAATACCTTACCCCCAATACTGTGTGCTTTAAGTTTGCACAGTAATCTCCTGTGTGGGACCTTGTCAAAAGCCTTCTGAAAATCCAAATATACCACATCCACTGGTTCTCCCCTATCCACTCTAATAGTTACATCCTCAAAAAATTCTATGAGATTCGTCAGATATGATTTTCCTTTCACAAATCCACGCTGACTTTGTCCGATCATGTCACCACTTTCCAAATGTGCTGTTATCACATCCTTGATAACTGACTCCAGCAGTTTCCCCACCACTGACATTAGGCTAACCGGTCTATAATTCCCCGGTTTCTCTCTCCCTCCTTATTTAAAAAGTGGAGTTACATTAGCCACCCTCCAATCCTCAGGAACTAGTCCAGAATCTAACGAGTTTTGAAAAATTATCACTAATGCATCCACTATTTCTTGGGCTACTTCCTTAAGCACCCTGGGATGCAGACCATCTGGCCCTGGGGACTTATCTGCCTTCAATCCCTTCAATTTACCTAACACCACTTCCCTACTAACATGTATTTCGCTCAGTTCCTCCATCTCACTGGACCCTCTGTCCCCTACTATTTCTGGAAGATTATTTATGTCCTCCTTAGTATAGACAGAACCAAAGTAATTATTCAATTGGTCTGCCATGTCCTTGCTCCCCATAATCAATTCACCTGTTTCTGTCTGCAGGGGACCTACATTTGTCTTTACCAGTCTTTTCCTTTTTACATATCTATAAAAGCTTTTACAGTCTGTTTTTATGTTCCCTGCCAGTTTTCTCTCATAATCTTTTTTCCCCTTCCTAATTAAGCCCTTTGTCCTCCTCTGCTGAACTCTGAATTTCTCCCAGTCCTCAGGTGAGCCACTTTCTCTGGCTAATTTGTATGCTTCTTCTTTGGAATTGATACTATCCCTAATTTCTCTTGTCAGCCACGGGTGCACTACCTTCCTTGATTTATTCTTTTGCCAAACTGGGATGAACAATTGTTGTAGTTCATCCATGCAACCTTTAAATGCTTGCCATTGCATATCCACTGTCAATCCTTTAAGTGTCATTTGCCGGTCTATCTTAGCTAATTCAAGTCTCATACCTTCAAAGTTACCCCTCTTTAAGTTCAGAACCTTTGTTTCTGAATTAACTATGTCACTCTCCATCTTAATGAAGAATTCCACCATATTATGGTCACTCTTACACAAGGGGCATCTCACGACAAGATTGCTAATTAACCCTTCCTCATTGCTCAAAACCCAGTCCAGAATAGCCTGCTCTCTAGTTGGTTCCTCGACATGTTGGTTCAAAAAACCATCCCGCATACACTCCAAGAAATCCTCTTCCTCAGCACCTTTACCAATTTGGTTCACCCAATCTACATGTAGATTGAAGTCACCCATTATAACTGCTGTTCCTTTATTGCACACATTTCTAATTTCCTGTTTAATACCATCTCCAACCTCACTACTACTGTTAGGTGGCCTGTACATAACTCCCACCAGTGTCTTCTGCCCCTTAGTGTTACGCAGCTCTACCCATATCGATTCCACATCTTCCCGGCTTATGTCCTTCCTTTCTATTGCATTAATCTCTTCTTTAACCAGCAACGCCACCCCACCTCCCCTTCCTTCATGTCCATCCCTCCTGAATATTGAATATCCCTGAATGTTGAGCTCCCATCCCTGGTCCCCCTGGAGCCATGTCTCTGTGATCCCAACTATATCATAATCATTAATAACAATCTGCACTTTCAATTCATCCACCTTATTACGAATGCTCCTTGCATTGACACACAAAGCCTTCAGGCGCTCTTTTACAACTCTCTTAGCCCTTATACAATTATGCTGAAAAGTGGCCCTTTTTAATGCTTGCCCTGGATTTGTCGGCCTGCCACTTTTACTTTTCTCCATAGTACTTTTTGCTTCTACCCTCACTATACACCCCTCTGTCTCTCTGCACTGGTTCCCGTCCCCCTGTTGTGAACTAACCTCCTCACGCCTAGCCTCTTTAATTTGATTCCCACCCCCCAACCATTCTAGTTTAAAGTCACCTCAGTAGCCCCCGCTAATCTCCCTGCCAGGATATTGGTCCCCCTAGGATTCAAGTGCAATCCGTCCTTTTTGTACAGGTCACGCCTGCACCAAAAGAGGTCCCAATGATCCAAAAACTTGAATCCCTGCCCCCTGCTCCAATCCCTCAGCCACGCATTTATCCTCCACCTCATCGCATTCCTACTCTCACTGTCGCGTGGCACAGGCAGTAATCCTGAGATTACTACCTTTGCGGTCCTTTTTCTCAACTCCCTTCCTAGCTCCCTATATTCTCCTTTCAGGACCTCATCCCTTTTCCTACCTATGTCATTGGTACCTATATGTACCACGACCTGTGGCTCCTCACCCTTCCACTTCAGGATATCTTGGACACGATCAGAAATATCCCGGACCCTGGCACCAGGGAGGCAAACTACCATCCGGGTCTCTGGACTGCGTCCACAGAATCGCCTATCTGACCCCCTTACTATCGAGTCCCCTATCACAACTGCCCTTCTCTTCCTTGCCCCACCCTTCTGAGCTACAGGGCCAGACTCTGTGCCGGAGGCACGGCCACTGTCGCTTCTCCCGGGTAAGCTGTCCCCCCCAACAGTACTCAAACAGGAGTACCTGTTGTTAAGGGGCACAGCCACCGGGGTACTCTCTATTACCTGACTTTTCCCCTTCCCCCTCCTAACCGTGACCCATTTGTCTGCCTCCCGTGGCCCCGGCGTGACCACCTGCCTGCAACTCCTCTCTATCACCTCCTCACTCTCCCTGACCAGACGAAGGTCATCAAGCTGCAGCTCCAGTTCCGTAACGCAGTCCCTTAGGAGCTGTATCTCGATGCACTTGGCGCAGATGTAGACGTCCGGGAGGCTTGGAGACTCCAGGGCCTCCCACATCCGACACCAAGAACAGCAAACTGTCCTCACACTCATACTGCCCCTCTCCTCAAATAACAACTGAAAATGAATGCCAAAACTTCCTCGCCTGTTTCCGCCTAAGCCCATTGAGCCGAAGCCCTTAAGTCTTCACTCTGCTCCCGGCTCACTCCGCAGCCCACAAACTATGCTGCCCGCTCTATGAGGCTCTGTTCCTTTTAAATCTGCCGCGCTGCACAGCCCGACGTCACACGCCTGCGCAGTCCTGCCTCTCAGAACGCCATTGGAGAAAAAAAATAACGAAAATTTCAAAAATGTCTTTCTCGGCACTCCCACTCAGACTCTCAGACTCCTTCTTTGAATCAAACCCGAAGCAGGATGTCTGCCCTTTTAAATCTGCCGCGCTGCACTGCCCGACGTCACACGCCTGCGCAGTCCCGCCACTCAGAACGCCGTTGGAGAAAAAAAAATAACGAAAATTTCAAAAATGTCTTTCTCGGCACTCCCACTCAGACTCTCAGACTCCTTCTTTGAATCAAACCCGAAGCAGGATGTCTGCCCTTTTAAATCTGCCGCGCTGCACTGCCCGACGTCACACGCCTGCGCAGTCCCGCCACTCAGAACGCCGTTGGAGAAAAAAAAATAACGAAAATTTCAAAAATGTCTTTCTCGGCACTCCCACTCAGACTCTCAGACTCCTCCTTCCAATCAAACCCGAAGCAGGATGTCTGCCCTTTTAAACCTGCCGTGCTGCACTGCCCGGCTCGCTGCCTCCTGCCTTTCAGCCATTCCACTATCCATGCCAGTATATTTCCTGGAACATCATAGGATTTTATCTTGTTGAGAAGCCTCATGTTTGACACCTTATCAAACACCTTCTGAAAATCCAAGTAAATGACATCCACTGACTCTCCTTTGTTACTTCCTCAAAAAACTCCAACAGATTTGTCAGGCAAGATTTTCCTTTACAGAAACCATGCTGACTGTGACTTATTTTATCATTAGTCTCCAAGAATCTCAAAATCTCATCCTTAATAATAGACTCCAATACTTTCCCAACCACTGAGGTTAGGCTAACTGGCCTATAATTTCACTTCTTTCACCTTCCTCCCTTCTTAAAGAGTGCAGTGACATTTGCAATCTTCCAGTCCTCGAGGACCATACCAGAAACAAGTGACTCTTGAAAGATCATGGAAAGATCATGACCAATGCATCCGTTATCTGTTCGGCAACCTCTCTCAGGAAGGAAAAGAGATTTGAGAGTTTAGAGACATGGGCATGGAAGCCCATGAAAGGGATGTTCAGAAGACAAGAAATGGGAGAGCAGATGCATCCTGGGTAGAATTCCAGTGATACAGAAGAGTGTCAGTATGGTAGAGATTGAAATCATGGTTGAGAATTTTAAAATCAAGTTATTACTTAATCAGGTGCTAAAATAATGTAAATAGTTTTGTTTTATATCAAATCTGTAGCAAAACACTGTACATGATGGATCTCTGTTCCTCTCAATAGATGTTTGTTGACCTGCTGAGTATTTCAACCTTCTCTACAGAATAACATTTTCTGAGTTGATCCAGGATCCATATTTCTTTCTTTTTATATCTTTTTATTAATTTTCCAAAATTATAAACAGAATAACAATATTGATACAAAGAGATTGGAATTATTTTATTGTTGATAAACATGTACAAAAAAGACTTCAAATAATACAGGTGTAATAGACTTCCAAACTCGTAATATAATTAATCATAAAGAAAAAAGAAATAAAAAGAAAAGAATAATGCAAAGACCACCCCCCCCACACAAAAAAATAAATAAATAAAAACTAAATACTAAACCCAAAAAGAAAGCAAATGGAACAAAACAAGGCTGGACCAATATCTTAAATCGAATACATTCAATAATGTCGTCAACTCCACTCCTCTATTCATATATTTTAAGTTAATAAGAAGGATTTGGAAAAGGTCAAGTTACATCATATGGAAATGTTGAATAAATGGCTCCTAGTCTCTTCAAATTTAACAGAAGGATCAAAAATGACACTTCTAATTTTTTCTAACTTTAAACATGATATACTTTGGGAAAACCATTGAAATATAGTAACACACGTCAAAGTTGCTGGTGAACGCAGCAGGCCAGGCAGCATCTCTAGGAAGAGGTACGGTCAACGTTTTGGGCCGAAACCCTTCGTCAGGACTAACTGAAGGAAGAGCTGGTAAGAGATTTGAAAGTTGGAGGGGGAGGGGGAGATCCAAAATGATAGGAGAAGACAGGAGGGCGAGGGATGGAGCCAAGAGCTGGACAGGTGATTGGCAAAAGGGATATGAGAGGATCATGGGACAGGAGGCCCAAGGAGAAGGAAAAGGGGGAGGGAGGGAAAAAACCCAGAGAATGGGCAAAGGGTATAGTCAGAGGGGCAGAGAGAGAAAAAGGAGAGTGAGAGAAAGAATGTGTGTATATACATAAATAACGGATGGGGTACGAGGAGGAGGTGGGGCATTAGCGGAAGTTAGAGAAGTCAATGTTCATGCCATCAGGTTGAAGGCTACCCAGACGGAATATAAGGTGTTGTCCTCCAACCTGAGTTGTATGTAGTAGGAGGGTTAGTCTCCTTCCAATTCAATAAAATGGATCTTCTGGCCATTAAAGTAACAAATGCGATCATCCAACAGGCTGAAGAGGATAAAGATCTATATTCCGTCATTGGCAAACCAAAAATTGCCGTAGTAGGATGGGGTTGTAAGTCAAAAAGCAAAACTGTTGAAATAATATTAAAAATATCTTTCCAGAATTTTTCCAAGAGAGAGCAGGACCAGAACAAGGATCCATATTTCATAAAACCCATATTTCCATTACAGAAACAACAGATTTCCTTGTATCTGATTGCCTGCTGCTTCCCAATTTCCAATCTTTGTCCTTTTCTTCAGTTCCCAATCCCTACTCCCACAGCATCTACCAAACCTTCTCCATAGTTATACCTATAAAAAATAGCGCTGGTAACACTTTCCTCTGCTTCCACCTCCTACGCTATACATAAAACCAGAGTAAAGTGGAGAACCAAGCCTTCCTTATTGGCCAAAGGCTCCATCCAGAATACAGTTCCTCCAAAACCCATTTGGTTGTGACTGATGTTGAGAGTGCACAAAAACTTTTAGGTAAGCGTCCTTCTTCAGATAAGTTTAACGCACCTACACAAGAAACAAAGGAAGTCTTTTCCTTCCTGCTCAGAAGACAGATAGCACATATATTTTGTAATTTCCCACAAGAATAAAACCTACCGAATTATTCTGGGGGATTTGTGCATATCTGTATTCTAGTTTATCTCAGCAAAGCTAAATTTGCTATCTGGGAGTCCTAGCACAAAAAAAATCCTTGGTTATCTGGCATATCTATGTTGATAATTATTTAATTTCAAACTTGATTGATTCTCAAGCTTTGTGTATTCTGCTGCAATACTAAAATACATGAAGCATCACGATTTTAGCAGGATGCCTTGGGGACCTTAGAGAGTAGATAGCTTTGGTGTAAGGAAGTGTGGAAAATACTAAATTATCCCTATTCGGCCTACTGGAGGTCAATGAAATGTAATTTGTCTTCTACGTACTATATCCTTTTTGTCATCTATATTTGCCTACAAATGTTTCAGTTCTAGTCTCAATATATGAGACCATTAATTTGATAAAACATTAAAATCAAAGGTTTGTACAATTTTGAATTGGTTTAAATATTATTAGCAAGTATGTATCTTGTAATTTCAAAGACATTAATTTTCTACAGAATATGGAAGTATTCCACCACACTCCAAGACTTGATAATTCATCCATCTTTAGACACCTTTTATGCTTTCAATGCACCACAGAAAGCATTCTGTCCAGATGCGGGGCTGCTTGGTATGGTAAATGCTGTGCACATGACTGCAAGAAGCAGTAGAGAATTGTGGACACAACTCAGAACTTCACTGAAACCAGCTTGTTCTCTATGGACTCTGTCTATACTTCCCACTGCCTCAGAAAGCAGCCATCATAATCAGAAACTCCACCCACCTAGATATTAGCTCATCTCCCCTCTCGCATTCGGCGGAAGATACAAAGGCCTGAAAGCACATATTGTACCACCAGGCTCAAGGAACAGTTTCTATCTCACTGTTATCGGACGTTTGAATGAACCTCTTGTACAATAAGGTGGACGCTTAGCCTCACAATCTACCTTGCTGTGATCTTGCACTTTACTACTTACCTGCACTGCACATTTTCAGTAGTATATTCGGTGTTGTTATTGTTTTACCTTATTATAGCTGACTGCACTATGTAAAGATTTGATCTGCATGAACAGTTTGCAAGACGAGCTTGGTATGTGTGACAATAATAAATCACTACCAACATCAATACTTTGAAATCGGATCTCTTCCTGCTTATAAAAACAACCAGCTGTCATTCATCCATGTTTCCCTATTACCAACATTTTGTGTTTTGCTCTGTTATTGCCAACTGACTCATTTTCCTGGCATCATTCGGACTGCTAAATGAGTTTCCTTCTTTAACATGGAAGACTTGCTTAACAGAAAATAAATGGCATTCTGATTTCATAGTCTCTTTGTCTATGATCGAGTCAGTAGAAGGCACTGTATATCCAAGATTAAATCTAAGGATCATAATTTTCTGTTGGTCTGGCGTAGTATTAAGTCACTTCATATGGTAGTTGGGTACATTAAAAGACTGAGGTCATTCTCAGTGAGTGTTAAGGTTTTAATGCTTTGAAGTACAAAAAAAAACCCACTGGGTCACCAAGAAGCTTCTGAATATGTTATGAATAAGATCATTCTTACTGCCAAATAAAGGAACATTTTCCTGCTGTTGATGCATAACCAGGATCAGGCTCACTTGATTGAAATAAGCTGCCAGGACAACCATTAGAGTCACTAAATTAAGAAGAGTTTGAAATCCAAGGAAATGGGACTGTCATCTACCATTAAACTGAAAGCTTGATTCTGATTTCATTATAAATACAAGTTCACAGAAAAGGCGGCTTTGTAGTGGTGTCTTGCTTTGATCTGCTCAGTTGCCTTGAAGCAATGATTAAGAACATTGGCCAGAGGCTAATTAATTTTCAGTTGGCTTCTTAAGAATTTAGTCTTGAGTGATAACATTTCTTGATTGCTGCCAAATTTTCTCTAAAGAATGCCACAGTCACCTGAAATAGAGGCAATACTTTAGAGTTCCAGTGGTGTCCTTGTTTCAACAGAAGGTAAATTCAGTGCTGCTTCAGCAGGTGATTATATAATAACTATGAAATATTTTAAGCATTATGATTTTATGTTGTTCATGTTCATTGTCATTTCAATCACATACAGCCAAATGAAACAACATTCCTCCAGACTAAGGTGCACAACACAATACATATAATTCACACACAATGCATAAAGTAATAAATTATCAACTAATAAGGTGCATTTACAACACGTAAAGAAGTAAGCAGTATAATGCGACTGGCACTTCATATGTGGTGAGACCTGGGTGATGGGAGGAAGTTAGCTAGTTATTGCCCGTTATGTTGCTGGCATTTAGGGCAGCAATGAAGGTCTTCCTTCATTGTCTGTCCATGGTTATTTTCACTATTATGCCCCAGGTGTGATTCAGAGTCCTCATTTCTGCCTCTACGGTACAGCACCAAGTTGTCTTTGATCTCCCACATTTCCTCTGCCCTTCAGGGGGCCAATGAAGTGCTACCTTGATGATGGAGTTGGCCCCTCTTCTCACCATGTACCCAATCCATCTCCAACTTTTCCTCATGATGATTGTGGCCATGTCCTTGCGATGACACTGAAGGAGTAGGGCATGGTTGGAGATTTTTCTTGGCCAAATAATATGGAGGGTCTTCCGGAGGCTCATGGTGTAGAATGATGTCAGCTTGGCAAGGTCATTCTCTGTCACATGACAGCAATCTGACCTGTACAAGAGTGTGGACGGCACACAGCTCTGGTGTAGCTCCACCTTGGTGTGTGCGCTGTACTTGGTTGATCCCCATATGCTGCTCATTGATCTGAGGGCATTTCTAGCTTTGCTGAGCCTGCACTGGGTGTCACCTTTGCTCCCACTATCCTGCCGAATGTTGCTGCCCAGGTAGGTGAACCTGCCGGTGCTGGAAAAGTCAACACCATATGCCTTGACTCAAGGAGGACACTTTACACTGAGGGCCATGGCTGACTCGGAGTCCAAACTGTCCAACGAATGTACACAGGTGCAGAGTTTTCTCTTGCATGTGACGGTATGTATGTGATAGTAATGTAAGTCATTCGCAAAGTCAGGGTCTTCTAAAGTAGGGAATAGAGTGCATCTGATGATTTTCTACTTATCTTTCATTGTTTGCCTCATAATCCAGTCAGTCACCAGATTAAATAATATCGCAGGCATCACACAGCCTTGCCTGACTCTGGCCCTGACTTCAAAGATTGCAGTTCTCAACCATGCAGGTGAAATTAGCACAGAAATTATGGATAAACTGGACAATTTTGGCAGGGATCCCATATGATCTGTGGATTTGCCAGAGGCTATCATTGTGGATGCTACCAAAAGCCTTTTCAAAGTCCAAGAAATTCACATACAGTTCTCTCTGCCGCTCTGTGCACTGCTCTATGAGGTTACACTGCGTGACGTTCTGGTCAACACAGTCTCTTTTCCTCCTGAAGCCAGCTTGCATGTGTCAACAGCATCAGTAATTAATGACTTTGGTGAGAATCTTACTTGGCACTGACAAGAGTGTGATGTCCCACCAGTTAGTGCAATCACTTAGTGCTCCTTTCTTGGGGATCCTAACAATAACTCCGATGTCCATTTCTTGGGTATTGACCCCCTTCCCAGATTATAACAAACAGTGGTTGCAGGATGGCTGCTGCAACTTCATGGCAAAGTAACACTTTAATAATTACACTTGAATATTTAAAATGCTCAAAACACAATGGAATTTTTATTAAGGACATTTTAGTTTTACAAAACTATTGTGAAAGTGGCAGTGAGAAAACATGAACATCACTGAAAATGTTATAATTACAATTTCTTACATTAAAAAAGTGGTTTTAGCTTAAGGGTCCTTTTTCAAATGCTTTACGAGAAAAATAATAACTGCATGCACTGTCAATGTTGAAAATGCGTAACATAGTTTTGCGCCATTTCCATCATACAAGTTATTAATTTTAGCTATGACAAGTGATTTCAGGCAGATGGGGCTCATAGGCCGTGATTGTCAGTTGATCTAGGAGAATGAAAACTCTGATCTCAAACCTCCACTGCCTTGTGGCTATACCCAGCCACAGGGAAGGCTTCGGAGCAAATCTTGAGGGAAAATATGGAGCTGGAGTCCCTAAGGCAGTCCTACTTTGAGTTCAACCTTGACTGGCAACTCCTGCAATGTTGCTGGTTCCAAACTGTATCGGTCCCTGCCTTTCCTTCAGATTCATCAGCTGCATGGAGAGAGGGAGCCTGCTACCTTGCTCTCCAATTGTACTGCCCTGGCTTACATATCTAGACAGCTAAGACACAACATCCCTGTTCGATCCTAACCGACTGAGGGAATACTCTAAAGTGATCCTACTTTGTACTTTGACGTTAGTTTCATGCTTTGTGTATGTGATGCTGATTTTAAAAACGGTGAGTTCCATAAGGTAGTAACTAAATTACTGATTAAATGTTACCCAGATGTTGCTGTTTCTAGTTTTCCTAGCAGTTGGAATCAAGATCTCCTGATGTTCTAGCTGGGTGCATTAATGGGTTGAACCAGTTCTCGGTGAGCGTTAAGATGTTATGCTTTAAGATACGGAAATAATAAGCACACTGGTTAACAAAGAAGCTGCTGAATATTTCATGAATAGGATAATTCTTACTGCCAAGACATGCAGAGATTTTTGCTGTTGAACCATGTCCACTGAAGGCTGGATCAAGACTGTCAGAATCATTGGAGAAGACTGAGAAGATATACTAGCAGGTTCTAGACTACAGCACACATTTATCCAAATGCACAAGCTCTAATCTTGCTGGCATATTTACAAACAGTGATCTAATGCAAGGCTCCATGGGGATCAGTAGTGAAAGGTAAACTTGCAGTATTTTGGTGTTTAAAAGTCTGCTTGTACACACTGCCCTAATTTAGACTGGTGTGTGCCCCTTGAGCCCATTTCTTTGAACGAAAATCTCACAGTTATAAAAAGTAAAAGCAAGAACAAGGTAAGTGATATTTATTTTAATTATGTATTTTGTACCAACATTCTTTTAATTATATATGTGTTTTAAATGTTTGTTTTTAAGTACTTTGATCTTATGTTTAATTATTTAACACCTTTTATTATTATTCAATTCATAACATGTCAATGAGAAAAAATGTGACAGCTTTGACAAACATAAGCATACCTTTATTCCAGTTAAATATTTTCTCGGCTCGTTCACGGCCCAGTTATATTCTTGTTGCAACAGAGCGTTTTCCTATTTAAGTCCCGGATGCTGATATGCTGTATTTTTTTCTATTTCTGGACATGCTTACCAAAAAACTATCGGCTATTCGAGAGACAAGTGATGGTGATAGTCCCCATTCAGCAAAATCATGGTCTGTATCAAGGAGAGTATCACAGGATGGAAACAAGTGATTCATGTTCTCCAAATAATTGTTATTAATGAGAATGAATGCTATATGGTGCTCATGTTCTAAATTTCCATCGTAAATAATCTGAATTAAGTTAGTAAGACTGTAGTTTCAGATCAAGTAGAATGATCTGAGGATGTTTTAGTTACATAGTAGATACAACCCAGACCAGAATGTGTAAAGCCCTCCTAACTATTGAGCAGATCTACATGAAACATTGTCGCAGGAATGCAGCATCCATCCTCAGAGACTCCAACCACTAAGGACATGCTCTCTTTTCATTGTTCTCATCAGGAAGAAGGTACAAGAGCCTTAGGACTCACACCACCAGGTTAAAGAACAGTTACTACCCCTCAACCAACAGATTCTTGAACAAAGGGGTTAACTCCACTCAACTTCACTTGCCCCATCACTGAAGTGTTTCCACACCCAATGGACTCACTTTCAAGGACTCTTCATCTCATGTTCTCGATATATATTGCTTACTTATTTATATTATGTTTCTTCTTTTTGCATTTGCACAGTTTCTTGTCTTCTGCACTCTCTTCGAAAGTTCTGGTTTGGCAATTGTTCATTAATTCTGTTATAGTTACTATTGGATAGATTTGTTGAATGTGGCCACAAAAAATGAATCTCAGGGTTGCGTATGGTGCCACATATGAGCTTTGATAACACATTCCCCTTAAATATTTTAACTTTTATTCTTAACTCATGACCTCTAGTTCCAGGCTCAGCCAACCTCAGTGGAAAATGCCTCCTTGCATTTACCCTATCCATACCCCTCTTAATTCTGTGTTCTCTATCAAATCTCCCCTCATTCTTTCACGCCCCAGGCAATAAAGTCCTAACCTGTTCAACCTTTTAGTAAAACTCGGGTCCTCAAGCCCTGGCAACATCCTTGTAAGTTTTCTCTGTACTCTTTCAGCATTATTAGTATCTTTCTTGTATGTAGGTGACCAGAACTACATACAATACGCCAATATAGGCTTCACCAATGTCTTATACAGCTTCAGCATTACATGCTAAGCCCTGTACTTCATTATGAAGGCTAATGTGCCAAAAGTTCTCTTTACCACCGTATCTGCCTGTGACGCCTCTTTCAAGGAATTTTGAATCTGTACTCCTAGATTCCTCTGTTCTACCACATGCCTCAGTGGCCTACCATTCACTGTGTAGGTCCTACCCCTGTTTGTCCTCCTGAAGTGTAACACCTCACATTAACTTGACTGCATTAAATTCCATCTGCCATTTTGCAGACCATTTTCTCAGCGGGTCCAGACCCTGCTGCAAGCTTTGATAGCCTTCCTTGCTGTCCACTATGCTCCCAGTCTTGGCGTGATCCACAAAAATAAAGTGCCGCAGTAGCATAGTGCTTAACACAACACTATTACAGCTTGGAGCATTTCAGAATTCCAGTGCCATCTGTAAGGAATATGCACTATATGTTCTCCCCATTAACTGAATAAGTTTCCTCCGAGTGCTCTGGGTTCCTCCCATATTATAAATTGTCCTGTGGTTAGGCTATCTTTAAATAGGTGCGTTGCTGGGTGCTGCAGCTTATCGGGACAGAAGGGCCTGTTCCATGCTGTATCTCTAAATAAGTAAATAACCTTGCTTTTGACAAGGTCCCACACAGGAGATTAGTGTGCAAACTTAAAGCACACGGTATTGGGGGTAAGGTATTGATGTGGATAGAGAATTGGTTGGCAGACAGGAAGCAAAGAGTGGGAATAAACGGGACCTTTTCAGAATGGCAGGCGGTGACTAGTGGGGTACCGCAAGGCTCAGTGCTAGGATCCCAGTTGTTTACAATATATATTAATGACTTAGATGAGGGAATTAATTGCAGCATCTCCAAGTTTGCGGATGACACGAAGCTGGGCGGCTTGTGTTAGCTGTGAGGAGGATGCTAAGAGGATGCAGGGTGACTTGGATAGGTTAGGTGAGTGGGCAAATTCATGGCAGATGCAATTTAACGTGGATAAATGTGAGGTTATCCACTTTGATGGCAAAAACAGGAAAACAGATTATTATCTGAATGGTGGCCGATTAGGAAAAGGGGAGGTGCAACGAGACCTGGGTGTCATTATACACCAGTCATTGAAAGTTGGCATGCAGGTACAGCAGGCGGTGAAAAAGGCGAATGGTATTATGGCATTCATAGCAAGAGGATTCGAATGCAGGAGCAGGGAGGTACTACTGCAGTTGTACAAGGCCTTGGTGAGACCACACCTGGAGTATTGTGTGCAGTTTTGGTCCCCTAATCTGAGGAAAGACATCCTTGCCATAGAGGGAGTACAAAGAAGGTTCACCAGATTGATTCCTGGGATGGCAGGACTTTCATACTAGGCTTATACTCGTTGGAATTTAGAAGATTGAGGGGGGATCTTATTGAAACATATAAAATCCTAAAGGGATTGGACAGGCTAGATGCAGGAAGATTGTTCCCGATGTTGGGGAAGTCCAGAACGAGGGGTCACAGTTTGAGGATAAAGGGGAAGCCTTTTAGGACCGAGATGAGGAAAAACTTTTTCACACAGAGAGTGATGAATCTGTGGAATTCTCTGCCACAGGAAACAGTTGAGGCCAGTTCATTGGCTATATTTAAGAGGGAGTTAGATACGGCCCTTGTGGCTAAAAGGATCAGGGGGTATGGGGGGAAGGCTGGTACAGGGTTCTGAATTGGATGATCAGCCATGATCATACTGAATAGCGGTGCAGGCTCGAAGGGCCGAATGGCCTACTCCTGCACCTATTTTCTATGTTTTCTATGTTTCTATAATTTTGCTGATCCAGTTTACCACAATGTCTCTAGATCATTGATATAGATGACAAACAACAAATAACCTTCGACACACCTCTAGTCACAGGCCTCTAGTCAAAGAAGCAACCATCTACTACCACTCTCTGACTTCTCCCAAGAAGATATGACTTGACAATAAATTTTGATTTCAAATCTATATTTGTGATATTTTGTCGAATTCCGAGAAGCCCTTCTACCATTTTACCACAGCTGTCTGATGCATTAAAGTTTTACATGAACAGGATTATCTACTTTGTTAGTTGTCAGATAAGGAGAGGAAATGAAGATCACTTCAATGAACTTTCCATATCTTCATAAGCTTAGAATATCATAAATGGAGTCCCATATACACAAAACTCACAAAACAGCTTCAATAGGATCTATCCTTGCAACAATATAGAGTCTAGAAGTGCAAATGGGAAGAAAGAGAGATATTCTCTGAATCTGTTGAACACAAAAAGCTGTAAGGTGTCAAACCTAAAGATGAAGATATAAAAATTGTTCAGTGCTGCTTTTATTGTGAGTCACACTAATGCTGTTTTTGAAAGCTGCGTAAAAAGCAATGACTTCAAATATGAAATTTGGTACAGCATTGTTTGATTTCCCCATGCATTGTGCGGTTTCAGTGCCACATTTTCTGCTGACCTATTATAAGTACTCCCAACGATTACACTGCGGAACAGCAGGTGTGCTATTTGCAGCCAGCTCTGAAAGCACATATCACAAGACAAGTAATTGTACTCCAGAGACAGGGGCTGTTGGCAAGGAATGAATAGATAGTGCATTGATGGGAGGTGAAGGATGGCCAATGGTGTTGAAAGGAGTAAGGGAGGTAGAGGTTAGAGAAATCTGGATGGGAAACAATGCTCACAGGTGCCTGGAACGAGGTGACAGGTTCGAGGATCCAATGAGTAAAACATGATACACAGATTTAAAATGGGCACGTGAATCATTTATTTAAAAATTAATAGTGAAATACAAAACTGAGCATCTAGCTGAAAAAGTATTCGTCTAAACTACCCAAAACCACAAAACTAGAGATTCAGTTACCCTTTAATTGAACAGCTACTATGTTAAATCTCCCCAAATTATAAAATAGAAGAACTAAACATGCTACTGCCAGATACTTAAACAAATGAGGGGCGCATGCCTGCAATGCTCTTTCCCAATGGTCCTTCTGCACTGGTCGGAATTCCAGCCTGAAGCAGGTCCCAAGGATGGAAGAAAGTGAACGAGCCTCCTGCATGTGCTATTCTTAATAACGCGAGGTATCCAGAACCAGAAATCTGTGCCATTGCGCGAATGCTGACCGAAGGGAAAGAGTGGCCGCAACTTTGAAACGTTATCAATGACCACATGGCGGAAGCAACTTTTGACCAGTAAATAAATCAATGCGCCACGTGACAGCGGCATGTTGTTTTTCTTGATTAGAGAAAATCCTAATCAGGGATTTGATAAATCAATAATTCGTTCCAGTTATCTTGGACATTTAAACATAATATTCATGACATTGTTTCATTTAGCTAGTCCTGCATTCAAATAAATGAGATCATGAGACGTAAAGCAACCGCGCATGTTGTAAAGACATGAGGCCAAATATATAGTGCACCCCACCTGTCTTTTCTGTATGTTGGCGTTCTATCACAGTGGAAGACTGAGCAGATCAGATGCCCCATGTAAACAGTCTACAATTTGTAAAGCACTGGAACTAAATTTAAATTACCAGCTTAGCAGGGAATTCGCCTGAAGTCAGAGGGTTGGAATCATGAGCTAGATGTGGTCCATGGTATCACACTGTGAATGATGTCGAGGATTCAACTGTTCACCACAGTTCCCCATAATTAATGCCAGTAAAGGAAGAATTGTTAGGCATCCAGTAAGATGGCAGCGTTCTCAGATGCAGCAGCTTCCACAGGGCTAACCAAAGTAGTTATCATCCTTTTAATGCATTTGTTATGATTGCAAGACCCTGCTGAACATTAAGAACTTAAAGTACTGTAGGTCTACCGCACCAGCGAGTCAGTGTTGGTGGAGAAACTGAAGGAGCTGGACTTGGTGTAACTCGTACTGCTGCCTGCATCAGAGAGGCACTGGAGTGCAAAGGCAGTGTGTAGTCTAACAGTGAGGGATTGTCTCAGTCAATTTTCTTGTGATCACAAGGTTCTGTGAGACATTGGTAATGTGGAAAGCTGCAAATGCAATTTGCGGTTTTATTGGCGAACGGCGTGGGTGAACAGCAAGAGAACTGTGTGGCCTCGGCCATAGCATGGACAAGGCCTCAAATTGCTGTGTCACCTGTTTTCAGCCGCCCAGGAGAGGAGCATCAGAGTTGGTGCACTCCACCGAAGTGCCGGAGGTGGTGTGGCACAGCATCCATGTTGGAGTTAGTACTGCCCTCTAGTGTTCACTCACCAGAAAGCAAGATATACTGTATTGTGTTCGACTGCAGATTACTGCAACATTCATGGACTCAGGGACTTGGACTATGCTGTTTTGCGTGACTATATTTTACTGCTGTCTTATACTGTATATGCTATATGCGCCTTATGTTGCAAATGACTGTTGGTACTGTGTTTTGCACCTTAGCACTGAAGCAACACTGTTTCATTTGACTTTATTTCTGGGTATTCATGTATGGCTGAATGACAATTAAACTTGAACTTGAACTAGAACAAAAGAGGGTTAAGACAGATTTGACAAGGATGAGCAGACGAACCACGAACCAGTTAATGGCAAACTCAAAGTATTCCCAAATTAGGAGCTAAATCATATCCCAAAGGTAAAAATACAGTTCTACAATCCCCTGAAAGTAGAGCTGCAAAAAAAAAATCAATAAATTAAAAATGGTCATTTCTCAAAATTGGCTGGATTTAAGCCTGTAACTGAGTCTGCTGGAGGGAGTGCAGAGGAGATTCACCACGATTTTTGCTAGTAACTTGCTAACTCAACAAGATCTGCACAGATCCATCAGCTTTGTCAAGTCATCAATGGCCCAAACAACTCATGCTGAGAGCTGAAGAGTTAAACTTATCAAGAACAGGGAGGCAGACAACACCCAGCGGAAGGACACTTGAAAATAGCCATTCTGTCTTTGATATAAATGCCCTTGACTCCATCCCACAACTTTCATGAAATATGTTGTTTAATGGCAGCAGTACAGTGCATGGCCAAACAAATATGACATGCTACAAAATAAATAAATAAATAGTAGTGAGGTAAAACAGGAGAAGTCTTGAGTCCATGGACATTTCAGAATTCTAATGGTGGAGGGATAGCTTTGAGTATGGGCCTACATCTCCTTCCCAATGGTACTAGCAAGATGAAGGCATGCCCATGATGGTCAAGCTCCTTAATGATTTATGTTACATTCTTTAGCTACTTCCCTTTGAAGGTGTTCTTGATGGTGCAGACAATTGTTCCCATGATGGAGCTAGCTGAGTCAACAACCATCAATGTATTATCTACAGAAATTTGCTTCTACAAATATAGAAATCTGAAGAAAGTCTTTGACAGCTGTCACACAATACTATTCCCCCACTTATTTCCTTGTTCCAGTATGGAGCTGCACTCATACCGGAAGAAGTGAATCTTCCATCTTGTTTGTGACGGAGTGCACTCTGTAATCAACTTCCCTGCACATGTGCTTTCACACACACACACACTCACACAAATATCGCCTTGTCATTCTGCTGTCGTTGTGCTGAGTGCACACACTTCAATGTCTTCCCCGGTATATCCTCATAATGGGTCCTAAACTGAGCTGATGCACTTGGGTTGGCATTATGGTGTCTTTCCTGCCATAGACGGTAAAGTATTCCATTTTGTTAGTAATGGGGATGTGTAAATGTGCATATTTTGTTTATATACTGAATTTAATGTAGATACAGTACTTCTGTTTATTTTGTAACTACATTGCGAGGTGCATCATATTCTAATTCATATGTAGTCTTAAATTAACTTTGTTGGTAAATTAAGATGGTATGTCCCAGTGCCGACTTAAAAGGATTAATCTCCCCTGCCCTCAGCAGGGGAGAGAGAGACAGAGACGGGGCTTCCAGGAGTACATATTGAGCAAGAATAACTACAAAGCTATTATTGTGTTTTCTGGTAGGTATCTTTTTGTAAATATTGGCAGTTTTCACCATTTTTGCTAATTTTTTAAGTTTGATTGTTGATACATCATATAAATACCCCTTGCAATAAAGTGTTAAGTGACTCCAGCCATTTTGCCTTTGGTCATAACCCACATATGTAACAATGTTTTTGAATTGCCCCTTATAGATGTAGAAATGCTCGAAGTATGAAAAGGTGAGCTGTTCATAGCAGAACACTTAGCCTTTGACCTGCTCTTGGAATCCAGATGAGCTTCTGGTCAATAGTGACTCCCAAGACATTCACAGTGAAACCTGCTGTGGTAATGCTATTGATTGACAAGCCAAGGTGCAGCTGTATGCAGGCGTGCACTGCTCCATTTGTTACGAATGGAATTGAAAGTTGTTTTTTGATAGTGAGGAGGGTACAGTAGTCTGGGGCTACAGGATGACATTGATGATGTGGTAAAATGAGTAGAGGAATGGTAGATGGAAGTTAATATTCATAAGTGAGAGATGATGCAGTTTAGAATATTTAATGAGGGCTAGGACATATATTAGGAATGATAACGCCAAGGAATATTGAGGAACAGAAGGGCCTTAGTGTATATTTGAAGTCCATGAATTCATGAACAGATAGCACAGACAGATAAGGTGGGGAAGAAGACACAGAGGATACTTCAATTAAGATTATCAGACCGATGATGTACTCTGGGCATTGGCTCCAATTGACTGAGTTTGATGCTGGAAAAACAGTGCCTCGAGAAGAAATGAAAATATTTGGTATTTAGCTGTCCAGAAACATTTGTAAAAATTGTATCTCTCCATATCAATACGTATTTCAGCATAACAATGCCCTTTTTTGATGTTGCAAGGATAAGTTTCCAGCCCACACACTGTGAACTGCGTTTGGCGAAACCTTTTGTTATAACAATTATCCATTCAATAAAGATAAGACAATCTGGTAGTATATCCTAACTTTCATGTTAAACTTCTCAACTAGCCTGTTGTTAATAAATTGAACTTACACAAATACTTACACTCAACTTCGAAAACTTACACATCATTGAGATTTCCAACAGAGGGCACTCTGAATCTATTTTCCATCCGAACCTAATTTTATGTTAACCTGATTATAATGGTAGCATCTGATGTGATGTTTGTATGAAAAAAGGAATTTTATTTCACAAAAAGAACTGGGAATGAAATTGGTGCAAATTTGAGTAAAGACACAGGTAGATGAATATATTCCTTCCCCTGCTGTTACTGATTTCACTGCCTGGGAACAGTGAACAACAATAGCTTAAAGAACATCCTTAACTCCTTTAGTGCCTTCATTCATTTTACTGCCAAGAACTGAGTGTTTCTCAAAATTACATCCCACAATCAGACATTTCAAGAAAAACAATGCCTTTCTCTGTGGATCATTCTTTGACCACAGAGTAAGTTAACCCAGCAAGAATTTCAGGTAATTTAGATTGGATTAGGGAATCATGGTGGAAGAAATCTCATTTTAACAGTGGTACACAGGGCATTTTTGGAAGCTGCCAAGGATGACATCATGCATTGGTTTCGCTCTCCCTGTAACTATAAAGACTACCCTCACCCTCAAAACCAAGCCCTGGGTTTGTTTCGGGAAGCCAAAGAAATCTGTGAAATCCACGAGGGAGGATTAGAAGTCCTGACAGCTTTTACAGTAATTTAGCCATTTTATACATTTTTACCAGGGAGAAAAAAGGACAATCAGATTCATGGTGTACCTACACATCAGTTTTCCTTGTTTTGATGTGACCACGCTGGACATTGTCACCCAGAAGGATAATTCAGATTGAAGTGACTGCAATCTTTCTGAGGTATATAATTGCCACAAATAAGGAAACATGCAGTAATATGTAAAATCCTTAAGCACATATATGTAGCTAGGATGCCTAAGACTTTTGTGACAACCTGGAGCGGAGGGCGAGTTTGAAAACCTGGCAGGAGCAAAAGATGCTGGGAATGGTGAAGGTGAAGCACTAAAGGAGGCATGTGGAACAAATGGCAGAGGAGGGGTGCCAGGAGCGGGGAGGCAGGTGGCGCAGGTGCAGACATACCCAGCCCTGAGACGCCAGGCAAGGTCATTTGATTCCAAACAATTGTTTTATTGATCATTACAGAATGACTCTCTGGTTCTTCCCACTCCCTCTTCTTTACCCAAACATAATTCCCTTCTCCCTGCTCTCTTTCCACTCTCAGTCCACAATAGAGATCAATATCAGAATCAGGTTTATCATCACTCACATATCTCATGAAATGTGTTTTTTTTTGAGTCAGCACAGTGCAATACATAAAATTACTACAGTACAGTGCAAAAGTCTAAGGGACCCTAGCCGTATACATGTGTCTAAGACTTTTGCACAGTGCTATATATCAGTGTGGTATCCACAGAGGTACAGTATGCCCTACTATTGTATAAGAGCTAGGATGTCATGTTGCAGTTGTCCAAGAACATTAATCAGGTTGTACTTAAACCTGTTCTGTCATCACATTACAGAAAGAACCTCGCAGGAATAAAGTACAGAAAAGATTCACAAGGATGTTGCCTGGAATGGTGGGTTGTTGGGAGAAGGGCTGGGCTGTAAGGAGAGAATGGACAGGCTGAGTTTAATCTCACTGGTCTGTCAGACTGTGACCTTATAAGGGTTTGTAAAGTTATGAGTGGATTAGTTATGACAAGTAGGGGGAATCTTTTTTCCCAGGGCAGGGAAGTTTATAACTAAAGGGTACAGGTTTAAGTTGAGAGGAGAGAAATGTAATGAAGAAATACGAGGCAAGTTTTTCCACACAGAGGATACTGAGATGGAAATAATTCAGAAGATGTCTAGCTTGGGTGGTCGATGGTTGGGCTGAATAATTCCCTCATCTTGGCAATTAGCTTGCAAACGTTTCGTTGCCATGCAAGGAGACATCACCTGCGCACTGTTGATTTGGCCAAGCATTTGGAGGACCCACCACAAACTCCAGCTCAGTGATGATGTCTCCTCACATGGTGATGAAAGATTGGCAAGTAAATTGCCGAGATCGGAGAACAGCCTAACCCAACCAGGGTACTGAGTATTTGGAATGTGTTGCCAGAGGGGGTATTGGAGGTAGATATTATCCTCACATTTAAAAGAGGTTTGTGCAGGGAATTGGAAAGTAAAGACACAGAGGGATAAGGGGCTAATATATGCAAATTAAATTAGCAGAGATTGGTATTGTGGATGACATGGACAAGGTGGGCAAACAGGGTTCATTTCTGTCCCGCACATTTCTACAACTTCATACAATCATTTCAATATGCTAACATAAAGGAAAATTCTGCTGTAACATGACAGACACTGCAGCTTAGTGCTGGACTATTGATCTGCAGAAAGGAGTTCAAATCACATAATAGCAGCTGTAGTGTTCACTTTCAAGTAATTAACTATATTGAGGATTAAAAAGCTGGTATCAGTAATGGTGGCTATTAAACTGCCAGATTGTCATAAAAAGACATCTGTTTCACTAACATTCTTCATAAAAGAGATACTGTTACCTTTACCTAATCTGCTTCATATGATTTTTGAGACAGGTCAATGTAGTTGTTTCTTAATGGAAGCGTTCAGCTGAGGTGTTTTGTATATCCAGGCTATGCTCACAACCTGTGAATGAATGATTTAAAAGAAAAGTATTTTGCCCTTTGATTGTCTATTCTTTCTAAGTGACTCCTGAAGATCAGTACAGCAGGATTTGGGTATCTCCTTTTGTTCTTTAAAAGGCTCACTCAATTGAGATGCTAACAGTGCATTTAGTGATATTAAAACAATCTCCACCTATTTTTCTTCATCTATGTCCTTTCTCTGCTGAGGCAGTCCATTTATCCACTGCTTTATGCACATGGCAAATGATAGTGACACAGTCAGTTGAACTGCTGCCTCACAACTCTTGTGATTTTGGGTACATTTGGGCACTCTGGTTGTGCCTGTGCGGACTTTGCATTATATGCATCTCTGCGACCATGTGGGTTTCTTCCAGGTGCTCTCACAACGAATAGTTGCAGGTTAGTAGGGCGAAAGGACATGGTTGATAGCCCTTGGTATACACGGTAGTGGGTAACATCTGGGAGAAGTTTCTAGAAATGGAGGGAAAATAACATATACCTGTACTTAGTGTGATACTTGATGGCCACTGCTCTCAGTGGCTGAAAGGAAATGTTTTAGAACATAGGACATAGAACATAGAAATCTACAGCACATTACAGGCCCTTCAGCCTACAATGTTGTGCCAACCATGTAACCTACTCTGGAAACTGCCCAGAACTTCCCTACCGCAGAGCCCTCTATTTTTCTGAGCTCCATGTAGACCATAAGACCATAAGATATAGGAGCAGAAGTAGGCCATTCAGCCCATCAAGTCTGCTCCGCCATTCAATCATAGGCTGATCCAATTCTTCCAGTGATCCCCACTCCCCTGCCTTCAACCCATACCCTTTGATGCCCTGGTTACTCAAGAACCTATCTGTCTCTGCCTTAGATGCATCCAATGACTTAGCCTCCACAGCCAAACATGCCAACAAATTCCACAGATTTACCACCCTCTGACTAAAGTAATGTTCTTATCTAAGATCCTCTTATAAAACCTTTTGTATCCACATCTACCACCATCGCAGGCAGTACATTCTACACACCCACCACTCTCTGTGTAAAAAATTTACCTCTGACATCCTCCTAAACCTACTTCCATGCACCTTAAAATGATGCCCTCTCATGTTAGTCATTTCAGCCCTAGGACAAACCCTCTGACTATCCTCACAATCAATGCCTCTCATCATCTTATACACCTCTATCAGATCATCTCTCATCCTCCGTCACTCCAAGGCTAAGTTCACTCACCCTATTCTCATAAGGCACACTCTCCAATCCAGGCAACATCCTTGTAAATCTCCTTTGCACTCTCTCAATAGTATCCACATCCTTCCTGTAGTGAGGTGACCAGAACTGAACACAGTACTCCAAGTGGGGTCTAACTAAGGCCTTATATAGCTGAACATTACCTCATGGCTCTTGAACTCAATTCCACAGTTGATGAAGGCCTTCTTAACAACCCTGTCAACCTGCGTAGGCCCCCAAGTTCTCTCTGATCCTCCACAATGCCAAGAGTCTTACCATTAATATTATATTCTGTCTTCAAATTTGACCTACCAAATTGAAGCACTACACACTTATCCGGGTTGAACTCCATCTGCCACTTCTCAGCCCAGTCCTGCATACTATTGATGTCTCTCTGTAATCACTGACAACCCTCTAGACTATTCACAACTCCCCCAACTTTTGTGTCATGAGCAAACTTCTACTTCCTCATCCAGGTCATTTGTGGAACCTTATCAAATGAAATGTTTTCATGCAGTTAGACTCCTAGAGGCATGGAAAGGAATTTAATTCTGCTGGCATTTGGATAGACAGAGTTCTTAATGTTGTGGGGTGATTCTGCAGACACCTACTCATAACCTCATGTTTAGTTTTGACCTCTTCTCAAGAGGTTCTGTAGTCCTGCAGGCAAGTGCTACACCTGCTTTTTCACCTCCTCACTCACCACCAAGCAGTCCTTCCAGTGGAGGCAACACTTCAGCTACAAATCTGTTGGGATCATCTGCTGTATCAGGTGGTCCTGGTGCAGCCTCCTCTACATTGATAAGACCCTGTGCAGATTGGGGAACTGCTTCACTGAGCACTTTTGCTCTGTTCTCCTCCACAGGTGAGACTTCTTGGTGGCCACCCATTTTAGTTCTACTTCCCATTCCCATTCTGACATGTTGATCCACGGTCTCCTGTGCAGCCATGATGAGACCACTCTCAGGCTAGAGACACAACATCTCATATTTTATCTGGGATGCCTCCAAACTGATGGTATGAACATTGATTTCTCTAACTTCTGGTCATAGATCCCCCTTCAAACTCTCTTTATTTTATTTTGGTTCCCCTCTTACCACTTCTCTTGTCTTAATCTGTCCATTAGCTCCCTGTGGTGCCCCGCCTCCTTACCTTTCTCCCATGGTACACTCTCCTATCCTATCAGATTACCTCTTCTTTTCTTCTTTACCTTTGTTACTTAGCACCTCCCAGATTTTCATTTCATGTCCCCTTCCCCACCCACTTGTATCTTTCCCCTCATCTGGGTTCACCTACCACCTGCCAGCTTGAACTCCTTCCCCTGCTGCCACCATCTTATTCTACTTTCTTCCCCTTTTCATTCTGTCCTGATGACAGGTCTCAGGCTGAAATAACAGGCAGGATAGACAAAGGAGTGTCACTGGATGTTGTTTATTTGGATTCTCAGAAGGCGTTTGACAAGGTGCCAGACATGAAAATGCTTAACAAGATAGGAACCCAAGGTTTTACAGAAAAGATACTAGCATGGGTAGGGGATTGGCTGACTGGCAGAGGGCAAAGAATGGGAATAAAGGGGACCTTTTCTGGATGGCTACCAGTGACTAGTGGTGTTCCGCAAGGTTCAGTGTTGGGGCCACTTCTTTTCAAGTTACATGCAAGTGATTTGGATATAGGAATTGATGGCCAAGTTTGCAGATGATATAAATATAGGTAGAGGGACAGTAGTAATAAGGAAGCAAGGTGTTTGCAGAATGGGAGAATTGGCAAAGAAGTGGCAGATGGAATAATGGGAAGTGAATGGTCATACTCTTTGGTCGAAGGAATAAAGACAAGGACTGTCTTTTAAATGGGGAGAAAATTCAAAATTCAGATGTGCAAGGGGACCTGGGAGTCCTTGTGCAGGATTCCTTAAAGATTAGCATGCAGGTTGAGTTGGTGGTGAGGAAGGCAAATGCAATGTCAGCATTCAATTGAGAGGACTAGAATACTGAAACAAGGATGTAATGCTGAGACTTTATAAGCATTGGTCAGACTACACTTAGAGTATTGTGAGCAATTTTGAGCTTGTAGTCTAAGAAAAGATGTGCTGGCATTGGATATGGTTCAGAGGACGTTCACGAGGATGATTCCAGGAATAAAATGCTTAGCATATGAAGAGCATTTGATGTCTCTGGTCCTATATTCATTGGGGTTTAGGAGAATGAGGGGCCATCTCATTGAAACCTATCCTATATTTAAGTCTTAGATAGAGTGGATGTGGAGAAGATGTTTCCTATAATGGGATCAGATGGCACAGCCTCAAAGTAGAGGGACATCGATTTAGAAAAAAAGTTAAGGAAAAATTTCTTTAGCCGGGGGTAATGTATCTCTGGAACTCAATGCCGCAGAAGGATGTGCAGGCCATGTCATTGGGTATATTTAAAGCAGAGGTTGATAGGTTCTTGATTTATCGGGGCACCAAAGGTTACTGGGAGAAGGCATGAGAATGGGGTTGAGAGGAACAAAAAAATCAGCCATAATAGAATGGTGGAGCAGACTCGATGGGCCAAATGGCCTAATTCTGCTCCTATGTCTTATGGTTTTTTGGAAATATCAATCTTTTCATCATCGATGCTGCTTAATCCTAGTTAGATTTTTTTTTGTACATGAATGTTTTCTTTCTCTTATTTTCTGCTAATTCTGGCATTTGGAAGCTGAAAGTTAATTTCTCTGTTGGCTTTCTGGTTAGGACTATTAATCAAACTAAACGAACTATTCTACATATTCTCTGCAAAATATTTCAGATCATACTCAAGTGAAAAACAGACTGGCGGGGGAACTCAAAGGCTCAGGCAGCATCTGTCCAGATGAAGGGCCTCAGCCTGGAAAGTGAACTATCTACTTCTCTCCATAGTTGCTGCCTGCCGAGCTGAGTTCCACTAACTTGTACTTTGCTCCGAGTTCCAGCATCTTTTCTCCCACATCGTAATCATCTGGACAGAATCATTCCCACCACAAAGGTGAAGGCACTTTCCTTTCATCAAGACAAAGTGATGAATTGTTTATTATCTTCTGTCATTCTGTCTAATGGACTTGAGAAAAAATAATAAATAGCTGTTGCATCAGTTTGTGAAATTCCCCAATACTGACTGGCTTCACTTCATTGCATGTTTTCCATTCCATTAACTTATACTTTGTTCTAAAACACAAGATATAAAAATAAACTCTCTCCTAAAATTCTTTGCTATGAAAACATAATGACCTGACCAAAATTCTCAAAAAACGGCAATCTCATATTTACTCCGAATTTCTGAGTTGTAAATCATTAGTTTAGTTTAGACTATTATGCATATCCCTCATTGCAGAAATAATCTGCTGGTACTTTCTGCCGATTGTTACCTTTTTCTAAAATAAAAGTACCAGAGGTCCTGGGGAAAGGTCTCTGTCCAAAAGGACGACTGTTTATTCATTTCCATTGATGCTGCCTGACCTGCTAAGTTCCTCCAGCATTTTGTGTGTGTTGCTTTAGATATCCAGCATCTGCAGACTTTCCTATATTTTTAATTCTAAAATGAAACATAATTAAAAAGGGTGTTCATACCTTTTTTAATGCATTAGAAAATGCATTAAAATCCTCCAGCATTTTGTGTGTGTTGCTTTAGATATCCAGCATCTGCAGACTTTCCTATATTTTTAATTCTAAAGTGAAACATAATTAAAGAGGGTGTTCATGCCTTTTTTAATGCATTAGAAAAGCTGGTCCAAAATATTTACATTGTGTGTCTTATCTAGACAAAAGCACAGACATTGGCAAGAGATTTAATTTACTTTGCATTTGTTTACCACAAAATATGGATCTATCATCTAAGGCCATAACAGATTAATTTCTTTAATAAGAATAAATTTCTTTAATTTGACTTGCTGCCTAGAAATATTATGAGAGGTTTCCAGACCATGTGATCAGGGTGACATTACTTTGTAATTATAAGCTGGAAAATGTTCACCTTATTATCATTGGGGAATCCTCTGCAATTTTCTCACTGAAATAATCTTCTACGGAAAATATTCTGCAGTAATAAATTCATCTTAGAGATAAGTCATGCGCTTATTCTATAATTTGCCCATATTAAATTGTTAAGATTCACTTTCATATTTACCATTACATGATTGTGAAAGATCTCATCCATATGGCGAACATTATTTCCTGTTCTGATTTCCATCCATCCTCAAGGTCAAATTGTCTGCTTTGATGTTCAATGAGAGGGGTCTCCAGGTTGGAATTTCAGGAAGATGGCAATATAACCCACCTATGATCTCTGCTCTCTTTATATAACTTCCCACAGAGACAGTTTAATTTATATTGCTATCTGAATTGAAAATAAGCAAGAGCTGCAACTGCTATTCTCCAATAATTCAGATAATATTTGATTTTAATGGGATAAAAGTCATCCAGATCTATAACTAGACATTTTTGAGGCTTGTTGCAATAACTTGGACTAGCTGTCAGACCTGTCATCTCCCCACAAGCAGTTTGCTCATCACAACATGATATTTTTTAAATAAATTTACCCTTTCAGAATCAGTCACTGGTAAGATATTGTACCTACCTGGAAAATACAAGCAGAACAAATCCAATGTATGCTGAGCTCACAGCAACCCAAATTGTAAAGGGGAGAAGAGCATGAGGGAGGAGTCTGGAAAAGAACATGCCAAAATGTCTACAGTTCAGGCTTGTGACTAAATGCACTTAAACACTGCACGTGCAAAGTTTCCAATTTCCACTGTTTGTAACATAAGAGCTTCTTTAGATGCTGAAAATCCAGAGCAACGCACACAAAATGCTGGAGGAACTCAGCAAATCAGGCAGCATCTACAGAAAGGAATAAACAGTCAATATTCCAGGCTGCAACCCTTCATCGGAACTGGAAAGGAAGAAGGCAGAATAACAAGGTGGCAGGAGGGGAAGGAAGATAGCTAATAGGTGATAGGTGAAACCAGGTGGGTAGGAAAGATAAAGGCCGGAGAGGAAGGAATCTGATAGGAGAGGAGAGTGGGCTATAGGAAAAGGGGAAGGAGGAGGTGATAGGTAGGTGAAAAGAGGAAAGAAGACAGAGTGAGGAATAGAAGAAGAGGGTAGTGGGGAGGAAACGTTTTTTTACCAGAAGGTGAAATTGATATTCATGCCGTCAGGTTGGGGGCTACCTGAACGGAATATAAGGTGTTGCTCCTCCACCTTGAGGCTGACCTCATCTTGGCACAAGTGGAGGCCATGGACCAACATGTTGGAACAGGAAAGGGAATCAGAATTAAAACGTTTTGCCACTGGGAAATTCCACTTTTTGTAGATACAGCGGCGACGCTCAGTGAAGTGGCCCCCCAATTTACGACAGGTCTCTCTAATGTACCAACTTTACGGTGAGAAAATTGATGCAATATGATCAAAAGTGATCGCAAGAAGTGTCCGAAATGGACTCATAATCACTCTTCCTCAGGTCAGTGGTGCACTGTGAGTGTCAGGGATTGACAGACAAGTTCATTGGTCTATGTGGAGTGTGTTGTCAGTTATGTTGTTTTGCGTTCCTTACAGTTCTGTAGCTGATTAAGATGATCCAGGAATGATGTTGAAAAAGTTGCCCCAACCTAAAATTCCTTGTTTAATTGCTTGCTGCATCATTGGATTCCAGCTATATGGACTTATATGGTATTATAGATGGAAATTGTTCAAAGTACAAAGCTTGAGATTAATTTTCTTGCTAGTATTTACAGTAAATACAAAGGAAGAGAGCAGAATCAGTGAAAAGCTACACTCAAAGATGGGCAAACAAGCAATGGGCAAATACATAAAGAAAAACAACATAGTAATAATGAAGTACATAAATAGTAATTGAGAACATGAGTGTGGAGTCCTCTAAAGTGAGTCCATAGGTTGTGGAATCAGTTCAGTATTGTGGTAAGTGAAGTTGTCCACTCTCAATCAGTAGCCTGATGGTTGAGACTAATAACTGTTCATGAACCTGGCGGTGTGAGACTTAAGGCTCCTGTAATTTCTCTCTGATGGCAGCAGCAAGAAGAGAGCATGGTCTGGATGGTGAGGGGTCATTGATGATGGATGCTTCTTTCCTGTGACGGCACTCCTCATAGACGTGCTTATTGGTGGGGAGGGCTTTACTTGTGATGGACTGGGCTATATCCACTATATTTTGTAAGCTTTTCCATTCAAGGGCATTGTTGTTTCCATACTAGGCGGTGATGCAACCAGTCAGCATACTCTGCACCATGCATCTATAGACGTTTGTCAAATTTGCCGAATCTTATATATGATCGTGCGCATTTAAGAACTGTATGATAATGGCTGGGGTCACCTGTTTTGTAAAGGCACTGCCCCAAAGAAGGCAATAGCAAATCACTTCTGTATAAATATTTGCTATTGCCAACCTTGTACAGAAAGGCACATAACGGACAAATGTACCATAAGACATTGTCAGTATTGTACCATATATGGCTGTATAGTTGATTGTTATTGCCTTTATTAAAAAGTCATCTTGATAACTCTACCTGTTTTTGTTTTACTTCTACAAACAACCAGACAGAGGTATTCACAGAAAATAGAACGGGGGAGTTTGTTGGAAGAAGCTATTGATTTTAAAGTTTAACAATACCGTGATGCTTATATTTACAATAACAATCCCAGCTACTTTGCTGACTGGTCTGTGGAACATGTTGTAAGCACAGGAGAGCTTCTGTGGTGCAGTGACCACTTCTCTGATACTGAAGAATGATTATGGAGGTAATTCGGCAAAGCCTAGGGAGGATAGGATCATACATAATGCATGAAATATAAGCATGTTTGTTCCCTAAGAATTACATTTCTTCCTCCAAATGTAGGAGTGTCATTTGCATTTGTATCCATATTCATAAGCCCATATCAGTATTGAACGTTCAGTTTTGGTCTGTTATTCTTTCAGCTACACTTCATGTGTGATGGAGTTTAACTTTAATGAAGAAATGTGTTTAAGACCAATAACGGTGCATGATACATGAAGTGGTGGCTCCCAGAAGGTGAGGCAATTTGCAATTCAGATTTTTTTTCCTGTGGTTGACAGGACTCACAAGAAACATAGGTAAAAGTGAGCAGCAATTAAATATTCATCTTGCTTTCAATGCCAGCAATCGATTTGGGTTTTCTTTTGAGCTACTTAGTGTAGCATTATTAGGGATATTAACTTTCATATGAAATGTTAATTCAAAAACCCATCTGTCTGTGCAAGTAGGTTTGAATTATTTAATGTTTTTTCAGAGATATATTAGAAGATTTATCAGAAATTTTTTCGGGTGCCTCAGACATTATCTCTCATTGAATATCACCAAAAGTTGATTATCTTATTTCATTTTCTGGAATCTTTATCATCATCATCTGGCTGTTACGCCACTGGGGTGATAAAGACAGAAATGAAGGTCCTCCAGCTCTGTCTATCCTTGGTCATCTTCTCTATTCAGGGCCCAGGTGTGATTCAGGGCCTTCATTTCTGCCCCAACAGCACAACTCCAAGTTGTCTTTGGTCTCCTGCAGTTCATTCCAATAGCTTCTTCTCGGTATTTATTACTGTCAGCCATGCAAGTCCCAGGTAGAGACAGGTAGAGGCTCAGGGAGTCACCATCTCCAACAGGATCCCACCATCAAGCACATCTTTCCCTCCCCCAACAACACCCTCCCAACTTTCCTTTCTGTAGGGATTGCTCCTTTTGCAACTCCCTTGTCCACTTGTCCCTCCCCACTGATCTTCCTCCTGGTACTTATCCTTGCAAGCAAAACAAGTGCTACACTTGCCTCACACCTCCTCACCTCCTCCCTCAGTGCCGCAAACAGTCCTTCCAAGTGAGGCGATACTTCACCTGTGAGTCTGTTGGGCTATTTACCGTATCCGGTACTCCCGCTGTGGCCTCCTGTATATTGGTGACACCCAATGTAGATTGGGTGACCACTTCGTTGAGCACCTATGCTCCATCCGCAGAAAAAGCAGGATCCCCCGATGGCCACCTGTTTCAATTCTACTTCCCATTCCCATTGACCTTGGTCAGTACTTGGTCTCCTTGATGGCTGCAAATGAAGGTACACTCAGGATGAAAGAGTAACTCCTTACATTCCGTCTGTGTAGTCGCCTCCAACCTGATGGCACGAAGATCAATTTCTCGAACTTCTGGCAATTGCCCCTCCCTCCACCATTCTCCATTCCCATTTCCCTCTCTCAACTTTTTCCTTACCTGCCCATTACCCCTCTGTGGTACTCCTCCTCTTTCTCTGTCTTCCATGGTCCTCTACCCTCTCCTATCAGGTTCCCCATCCAGCAGCCCTTTACCTCTTTCACCAATCAACTTTCCAGCTCTTTACTTCACTCCATCCCCCTCTCTGGGTTTCATCCATCACCTATCACCTTGTACTTCTTCCTCCCCTCCCCCCCACCTTCTTATTCTGAATTCTCATCTTTTTTTTCCAGTCCTGATGAAGGGTCTTGGCCCGAAAGGACGACTGTTTATTCCTCTTGCCTTGGATTTCCAGCATTTGCAGATGTTCTCATGTTTTTGAAGAACAATTCATTGCTGTTTCTGTAATAATTTTCTTTTGACCAGTCAGCGTTGGTGCCCTGAGCTGAACCCCTGGACCTGCAGGGCCTGTAGACCACTCTTCAGCTGGTCTCTACCCTTTGACTTGTTTTGCATGTGTGACCCTACCATGAACAAGACCCTGACTCCAGCCAACATAGCTCTCTAGGTCATTGAGGCACGTGAGCCTGCAAACCACGACAAGGTTATGGTCCTCTGGAATCTTGCTGAGTAGTAATTGACTGCCGCTAAACAGTAATCACAATTTGCCATTTTGCTGCTATATGAGTTCAATTTCTCACATCTGTTCCTCATTCAGTTCCATTATACTGAAATAGTAATTGTCTGCATAAAATAAGACCTGGACATCAATTAGAATTAGTCTGATAAATACCAAATAACATCTGGAACATGGAGGTTCAAAGCCATGACTAATCCCTACATGAAATATCTACCCCTTGATGTTCATCATGGGATTGGCTGCTATTAATATTCTAGAAAGTTAGACTATTCACATCAGAGTTGTGTTGAAATATTCCACTCTTGTCTGGATTGGTAGTAATATATGAAATGTGCTGCTAATGGTTGAGGCAGGCACAATAACATTATTTTAAAGGACATTTGGATAAGTACAGTATGTGGAGAGAAGGGATTTAGAGCAATCTAGGTCAAATGTGGACAAATGGGACAAGCTTGGTGGGCACTATTGGAGGCATGAATAAGTTGAGCTGAAGGGTTTGTATCTGTGCTGTATTACTCCATGATTCTAATGTCCAACACAAGCTGCTAATTGGTCAATGGTCCATTCCTCCGTTCTAAAAATGCCTCCTGAACTCACTAGCTCTTACATCTAAAAGGAAATAACATGAAGTTTATGGGAGAATCATCATTCCTCACTCTTACCTTATTGAGATACAGTATATACTCTTATACTTGGAATTCTCCACTTGACATTTTGTTGGGAAAATGTGACTACAGGTGTACAAGAAGGTGATATTCAACTACCTTAATAACAGCAGTTAGAGTGGGAAATGACTTCAGGCCTAGCCACTTATGCCAACCTTCTGTAGATTGTCCAACAACTTCTCTTGGAACGAAAAAATGTTTTAGTATATTTTCTGCATCAAAGAATGGGCTTTCACACTCATGAGCATACCTTTAACAATCTTAATGCCAAGCAGAGGCAGTTGTTGGAATGTTTTGATACTGCAGTCTCATCTGATAAGTCATAGAGTTATAGAGCACTACGGCACAGAAGTGAGCCCTTCAGCCCATCTAGTCCATGACAAACTTATTCTGCCAAGTCCCACTGACCTGCAGCTAGACAATAGCTTTCCATACTCCTCCTATCCATCTACCTATCCGAAATTCTCTTAAGTGCCAAGACCATGTGGCAATGTTACTGGCACTGCTCAGTTACTTTCCTTGATATTATTAGATGCAGGCAGTCAGATGTGAATATTTGTGTATTCTATTATCATCATGTTTGCAACAAACATGCCTACCATGCCTATTGAAGAAATGTGACCATCAGTTGTAACAGATATTCGACATATATTTTGGTGAGCAACCTACTTTGATTGACAAGACTTTAGAAATACGTACAGGATGGACACATAAATTTATAAAAATTATTTGTATCAGAGAAAACTAGGATATTGCTGGAACAGATTTATTATCATGTTACTTTTAATACAGCCTTTCAGATTATTAAGGAGAAGCTGTAGTTTGCTTTTGTTATGCACAAGAGGTTAAGATGAAGTTAACTTGAAAGAAAATGCAATGGGAAAAATATGTCTTTTTGTTGTTCTGCAAGTGAGGTTAAAGAAATGTGTTTTTAGACATTGCCAGACAAAACAGGACCAGAGAATGACTTGTGCAGTGAATATAGATTGCCTCTGTTTCTTCAAGGACAACCTCTGGTCTAGAAATCACCTTGAACAAGTTGTAAGCAACATACAATGTAATGGAGAACCAGAGTTACTTTCTGGATTCATTTTAATCATTGAGGGTGGCTAAAGTATATCCATCAAGTTTTGTTTCCCACTAACTTAGCTTTTTTTCATTAAATCATTTTTTATCCCCAGTAATGTATGTGGATATGGATGAGTGCAAAATGTATCACAGCAATGCACTAAGCACTGCAAGTCTAATGCACAAGGGACAACTGTTTAGTTTTCTATGTTTGCAGGTTCTCTGATCGTACTACTTCTGTGCTTCTCTTTTGTTACAGCTAATTATCCTATATTGTGAATTGTGATACAGTCTAGAACATATCTCTCATTAATGTATAAATCATGTGCCTTAATAAATGTTCTAGTGAGAGTAAGGCTCACTGAATCAGGAAGCTATGATGAATCAACGTATGCTCTGTGTGTGAGGATCTTCTTTGGCGTTTCTTTTCAGTGGAACAGTCTTAGCACCAGCTGCATGCACAAAGATGTTTTCTTTGATTGCTCCAACTTTGCAATTAAGCAGGAGGGCTCGGAGGTGTGCCAAAATGAAAGGATTACACTGCTGATGGATAGGTCAAAGTAGAAAATGAACTATGTGGTGTGTGAAGATTTAAAGCTGAAGGGGTAAGTAGGAATTCAAAGGTTGAGCTAGGGCATAGGCTGGGTAACAGGAATGGCTTCTGGAGAGACAAAGTGTTTTGGAGCAATAGTCCTATAGTAAGGGGAGTTTAGATCACTATTAAGTCAGAATTCAGTGGAGGTGGGAGCACCAAAACAGATGCAGCAAAGAATTAATACAGAACATAAAGGGACATAAGTACATCAGATCCAGGCTCCAGCTTCCACTGCATTGATGTAGCCTTTAGGGCCTGAAAGCAGATCCACAATTCATCTGGCAACTTCAGCTGTTACAAAACAAGTCATGTATATACAAGCTTGAACTGAATTTTAACAGGTTTTCTGAAACACGTTTTTGTACCTGGATTCCTTTGAGCACCTTAATTCCCAACAGTAAGGTACCTCACCTGAGATTCACAACATGAACATTGAAACTTTTGCTTCTTCATCTTACTGCGGTGTGAGAATTTTGTGTTTTTAGGCCAAAAAGCATATACATATAGTGGTCATTAATTAATCTTGTAATTCCTCCAATCTTGTCAATCTTAATGATCAACAATGAAAGCAAGCAGTTTGAATTTTTTAAAAATATATTTAATCTGAGTTGCCAGGTGACAGTAAATGGACAAGTGAGCAATGAAATTTAATTTTTCTGGATGCTGCTGTAAGACAACACACTGGAGGAACTTAGCAGGTCAGGCAACATCTGTGGAAAGGAATAAAGAGACGGCATTTCACACCGATGCCAGTCCTGATGAGGAGTCTGGGCAGAAACATTGTCTCTTTATTCCTTTCCATAGATGTCACCTGATCTGCTGAGTTCCTCCAGCATTTTGTGTGTATTACAATGGACTTCCAGGATCTACAAAATCTCCTTCTGCCACAAGCGGGATTTCCCGGTGACCAAGCATTTTGATTCCAATTCCCATTCCCATTCCAACATGTCAGTCCATGGCCTCCTGTTGTGCCAAGATGAGGTCACCCTCAGGGTGGTAGAGAAACACACTATATTCTGATTGGTTAGGCTCCAATCTGATGGCATGATCATTGATTGCTCCGTCTGCTAAAAAAAATCGTCCCCCCGCACTTCTATTCCCCACTCTGAACTCTTACCTCTTCTCTTCTGCCTATCACTTCCCCTGGGTCCTCTCCTTCTTCCCTTTCTCCCATGGTTCACCTCTCCTATTAGATTCCTTCTTCTCCAGCCCTTGACCTTTTCCACCAGCTGGCTTCACCTATCATCCTCCAACTAGCCTCCTTCCCCTCTTTCCACCGTTTTATTTTGGCATCTTCCCCCCCCCCCCCCCCACTTCTCAATCCTGAAGAAGGATTTTGGCCTGAAACAGCAGCTGTTGATTCACTTCCATAAATACTGCCTGACCTGCTGAGGTCCTCCAACATTTTATGCTTTGCTTTGGATTACCAGCATCTGCAGAATTTCCTATGTTTATGATCTACAGAATCTGTTGTGCTCTGGATTCTGCTGCTTTCTGTTTGTTTTAAGCTAGATATCTATGCATCGCAATCTCAAAATTGTAGAAAGAAACTTAATGTTATCATCAGGACCTGAATAGTATTTTCTCATCTGGGCTTCTAAACTCGTCTCTTTCACACCAAATTGGAAAAGGATTAAAAGTGGAAGAAGCCATTCACCTTCCAATGAGATCCAACAGGTGGGAGTTAATTAATGTCATTTTAATGGAATCAGCAGTAAAATTCTGCTGCAAGTAGGAATCCAACTCTTATCTGAAATACTTTGGCAGTGAAAGTCCCTTCTATTTTTTTCACACAATGCTCCCAACTGGGACATTTACTCACCAGGAAACCTGCTAAGAATATATCTAGCAGGTCTCTAAAACCCCCAATGCATTTATCTTGAATCCTTAGGAAATGCTTCGAGCTTTGACATCCAGTAAAAGAAAAATGCCATAAATATTTAATGAAAAAATTTTTTTAATGAAAAACAGCAGCAATGTTAATGTAACACACACAAAAAATGCTGGTGAACGCAGCAGGCCAGGCAGCATCTATAGGAAGAGACAGTCTCTCATGTAGAGGTAGTGACCAGGGTTTATACATAGGAATTCTAACTGAACATCAGTGCCTCAGCCAAGCAAAGCTGTGAGATGTACCATTCTCATAACTAGGACCACACAATGGTGCTAATATAGCATATGCTTAAGTAATACAAGTAACGTGGAATCCCCAATCCTATAAACATAAACTTAGCAAGAAAATATAAACAATTAAAGAATCTTGTTAAACAATAATTAAGCAATTCAGGTGTTCGAAAAATCTCAGCGTACAATGCTCTTTGGCTACCTGCACAAGCCCCAAGAGCTCATTACGGTACCCTCCCCCTCACCCCTTTCCCCCCTCCCCCCCATGGCAGGTACCGGATGGCTCAGAAGGACCTGGGGAACTGGAGACCCAGGCATGATTTGAGGCAGGACTGGGGAACTCAAGATGACCTGGTAAACTCAAGATTGGTCAGGTAAACTTGAGCATTGACTAAACCTCAAAAACATTGAATAAATCTTGGAAACCTCAAAAGCTTTGACTAAACCTCAGGAGCAGAGTATACACCTAGGAAATATTGAATAATCCTCAGAAAAAAAATTAATAAATATTGAAAACATAGTTGTAAGTCTTGGGATAAAACCATGAATGTAGACCAGAGACGCTTGGAATGTAGACTTGAGCAACTCCGTATGTAGACTAGAGACACTCAGAAAGTAGACTCGGAAAGTGGACTCAAGAATAGATAGCATCCTTGCCTGCAGCTAACCAGTGACAAAATGCTGCCATTCAACCATTATATCATCAAGTCCTTCTGTCACGGTGCATGCTGGCAAAGGTGGAACCCAAGTGCAGAGGAAATACGGATATTCATGTACAAATGGCGACTAGAGTTTATACATAGGAATTCCAACAGAACATCAATGGCTCAGCTGAACAACACCCCAAGATATAACATTCTCAAATCTATGTCTCTGTGATAGTGCCAATATCAACAATTAACCAATTCAAGAGCTCTGTAAACCTTGGCGCCCAAAGATTCCAGCTGCCCGCATAGGCCCAGAGAGCTCATTATAGCCCGTTTTGCTAGATGCTCCCGCTATTGGAAACATCCCCTCCATGACCACTCTTTCAATATTTGCTTGGTTTTAATGAAATCCTCCTCTCTCTTCCATTCTTCTAAATACCAGTAAACACTCCTTATACTATACGTGAACCCATTCACTGCTGAAATTATTCTCATGAACCACCTCTGGAGCCTCTCCAATGCCAGTGCATATTTTTGTAGATAAAGGGCCCAAAACTGCTCACAATACTCCAAGTGCAGTCTGGCCAATGCCTTATAAAGCCTCAGCGACATATCTTTGCTTTTATATTCTAGACCTCTCAAAATGAATGCTAATATTGTATTTGCCTTCCATACAGCTGACTCAACCTGCAAGTTAACCTTTAGGCAATTAGTTCAAGGAATCCCAAGTCCCTTTGCACCTCCAATTCCTGCATTTCTCCCCATTTAGAAAATAGTCTATGCCTTTATTCCTTCTAACAAAGTGCATGACCATGCGCTTCCCTACACTGGATTCCATTTGCCTCTTCTTTTCCCATTCTCCTAATCTGTTCAAGTCCTTCTGCAGACTTCCTGCTTCCTCAGCACTGCTATCCCTGTAGCTAACTTTGTATCATCTGCAGACTTGGCCACAAGACCAAAAATTCCATCATCCGGATCATTAACATAAAAGATGAAAAATAATGGACCCAATATCAACCCCAGTGGAATACCACTAATTACTGGCAGCCAACTAGAAAAAGCCCCCTTTATTCCCAGTCTTAGCCACCTGCCAATCAACCACAGCTTTATCCATGCTAGAGACTTTCCCATAATAGCATGGACTCTTATCTTGTTTAGTAGTCTCATGCGAGGCACCTTGTCAAAGGCCTTCTGAAAATCCAAGAAAACAATATCCATGGACTCTCTTTTTGTTTATTGTGCCTGATACTTCTTCAAGGAATTCCAACAGATTTGTCTTTTGAAAGAGTCAAAAAGCAAATGTGAGGCAGATTTTGGAGCGCAGGAAAGCAACTGCATTGTGCATTTTAAATAAGGTTGGCGAATTACAGGCATAAATCACTGCACAGGGCTGTGCAATAATGTCAGCAACATTCTGTAGAATCAGTTTAGAGTACAGAAGTATTATAAACTCCCTTGGCGCAAGGTAATCGGAAATTAAAATAAAGGAGATTAATAGCAGCATTAATCAAATAAATTCTTATAGCATTATGGTAAAAAAATTATAGGATAATGTAGTTGATTGTAATTGAGAGTCCAAAGCTTTTTAAGTAGAATTGAGGATCAATGTATCATAGAAGTATGTATTTGGCAGACCTCATAAGTTCAGGAAATGTAAAACTAGGCTTGTAGATGGGTTAGCCAACCAACATTCTTTAGTGGTGATCAAAGAAATGAAAGTTCAGACCGGTGACTGGCATGCCAGTCGGTATGAGTTGTCATGTCCTAGATGATGTTGAGTTTCTCGAGTGTTGTTGAAGGTTCATTTTGCTAGGAAAGCGGAGAGCTTCACATTCCTACCTTGCATTTGGTAGAAAGAATATGGGTAACAGCAGCTGAAATATTTACAAGGTAATTGCGTGTATTTCAGGAGCTGCGGCAAAAAAAATGTTGCACATTATTTGAGATGACGGGAGTGAATTTCTGAGAAGTAATGTTAATCCCCTTGATTTTTAAATATATTTTATATATGGCTTGAAATTCATCTGGCAATGTGAACAAAATGAGATGTGCAGCATTCTGCTTGGTGGGACAATTGTGCCATCGTGTCATTCATGTAAGCATTGCACATTAACATACATGCCCAGAACCTTCAAGTATGAACATAAAATGAAGGAGCTACAACTAATTTTAGGAAGTATTCTGCAGCTTGTCAAGAGATACATTGTATTTCACACAAAACTATTTCATGATGACAATATAATTTCTATAGCAATATATATAATTTTTTCTCTCTCTCTTCGTTAGAATGTATAAAAATAACTTTAATGATTCCAGATTTGGAAACTTCGGAGTGTTTGACTCTCCATTATCTTGCATTGCTGGCAGAGGATTATGTTTTGTTGCCAAGTTTACTCTGTAAATCAGTTTACTTAAAAATATAGAATGAAAGTAATTAAGTGGCTCTTCGATGAATAAAAGTAATAAATGATAAATAACATAATGTGCAAAACTTGTGTATCCTAATATATTATCAGCCAAACCCTAAAGAATATATTTAGCGTTTTAGCAAGATCTTGTATATCATGCTCTGACTTTTTCAGATAATAAACTATGTTGAATAATCTTATTGATTCATTTGTATCACTTTAGAGTCAGTGAAGGACAAACCTGCATGACCTTGTATAAGGTTGGTTCTAACAATTTTGGGCCTATAGATGAAGACAGAATTCAAACAATAGTTTTAATTCAAGTTCTTGTGAAAAGATTTTAAATTTAAAGATTTTGAGATATTTTCCCTACAGCCTATAGTATAAACTGATCCTATATTTAAATATCTGAGATATTTGCCCCATGGTCTGTATTGCAAACTGATCCTTGCAAAGCTCAATACAGTTGATAGAGAATTCAGCAATTTTCTCTCCCTATTCCAAACAAGAGAGAAAAAGTGGCATAAAATTATGTCCAAAGGGAATGTGGTTGGCTAATTTTCTTATTATCTTATATGATAAGGAAACTATCCTTTCAGATATAACTCTTAAATTACCTAACATGAACAAGGCATTTTTGACCAAGTGATCTGTAGCAATTTGAAATAATGAAGTGAATCTTTCAATAGAGCTGTACCAGGCCACTACAACTACAGGTTCCTCAGGAAGAATGTAAATGTCCTGCCATTAAAAGATGATTAGCTTTTTAGTTCCAGACAGGCAGCATATTTTTCCTCTTCTCTACAGAGACAATTAATGCTCTTTAAAATATGTTAATTCAATCATTTGTAATATTGCTTTTGGGAATATTATTCTATATTAAGGTTACATGTTAAGTAGGAATAATGTGCAAACCATTATGTTTGTATCAGTCTGGTTGAATTATTGAATTTATTGTAACAAGATTTCAGAAGATAAGAACTTTGACCATGTTTATTTCTAATGAGGCTCAATTTCAGCAGAGAACAATATCTATCCTTAGAAGTAATTAGATAAAATTTCTCTTGGTTAAACTTTGACAAGATATTCTCTTCTTTATGGATTTTCTTATCAATTCCATAGTTCCTATGCACTTTGAATCAATTTTCTTGACCGTGGAACTAAAGCCTAATTACTTCCCTTCTGTTTGCATACGGCAGAACAATTCCGTTCTGTTTTCGGTTTTGAAATAAAAAGTTGCGTTTGGAACAGGCTTAAAATTATGACATAGTTTCAGTCATTGCTTAGTAGATACTCAATCTTCAGAATTCTGCTTCGCATTCAAAAGATACACTGAACTCTTTTCCAGATTAATTTTCAAAGTTCAAGCCCAAAGTAAATTTAATATCTATGTACATACAGTATGACTGTGTGGCTAAGCACATCTCCAGTGCCATATTTAAGTTTGGTGATGACACCACTATCCTTGGCCAGATCAAAGGTGGTGATGAATCAGCATATAGGAAGGAAATTGAAAATCTGTCTGAGTGTTACCAGAACAACACCCTCACACTCAATGTCAGGAAGACCAAGAAACTGATTATTGAGTTTAAGAGGAGGAAACCGGAGGTTCATCAGCCAGTACTCATTGGGGATCGGAGGAGGAGAGGGTCAGCAACTTTAAATTCCTCAGTGTTATGACTTAAGGTGATCTATCTTGGGTCCAGCACAGAGGTGCAATTACAAAATAGCACGGCAGCACCTCTACAAAGTTAGAAGCCTGTGAAGATTCAGCATGACATCTAAAACTTTGGCAAACTTTTATAGATGTGTGATGGAGAGTATATTGACTGGGTGCAACAAGGCCTCTTATGGAAACACCAATACCCTTGAATGGAAAACCCTACAAAAAATAATGGATATGGCTCAGTCCATCATGGGTAAAGCCATCCCCAGTATTCAGCACATCTATACTGAGCACTTTTGCAGAAAAACAGCGTCCATTATCACAATCTCTTCTCGCTGCTGCCATCAGGAAGAAAAAACAACAACCTCAGGTCTCACACCCAGGTTCGGGAACAGTTATCACCCCTCAACCATCAGGCTGTTAAAATGGTGGGGATAACTATTCAACTTCACTTACCCCATCACTGAAGTGTTCCCACAACCTATGAGCTCACTTTCTTTCAAGGACACTTCATCACATGTTCTTGATATTTATTGTTTATTTATTTATTTAATGCTTATTTATAATTAATATTTATTTTTTTTCCTTTTGTATTTGCACATTTTGTTGCCTTCTGCATATAGGTTATTTGTTTGTCCATCTTGTGTATGTGACCAGATGCTGTACACCACAGGTTTCTGAAAGAGGTGGCCAGAGAGATAGTTGAGGCATTACTAATGATCATTCACAAAACACTAGATTCTGGAACGGTTCCAGAAGACTAGAAAATTGCGAATGTTATTCCACTTTTCAAAGAGGGAGAGAGGTAGAAGAAAGGACACTATAGGCCAGTTAGTCTGACCTCAGTGGTTGGGAAGATGTTGGAGTCGATTGTTAAGGATGTGGTTTCAGGTTACTTGGAGGCACATGATAAAATAGGCCATAGTCAGGTTGGTTTCCTCAAGGAAAAATCTTTCCTGACAAATCTGTTGGAATTCTTTGAAGAAATAACAAGCAGGATAGACAAACGAGAATCGGTCGATGTTGTGTACTTGGATTTATAGAAGGCCTTTGACAAAGTGCCACATATGAGGCTGCTTAACAAGATAAGAGCCCATGGTATTACAGGCAAGATTCTAGCATGGATAAAGCAGTGGCTGATGGCAGGATACAAAGACTGGGAATAAAGGGAGCCTTTCCTGGTTGGCTGCCAGGAGTCTGTGTTGGGACCGATTCTTTTTATGTTATAAACATAAATGATTTGGATGATGGAATTGATGGCTTTGTTGCAAAGTTTGCAGATGATATGAAAATAAGTGGATGGGGCAGGTAGGTTTGAGGAAGTAAAGAAACTACAAGAGGACTTAGACTGATAAGGAGAATGGGCAAAGAAATGGCAGATGGAATACAGTGTCGGAAAGTATATGGTCATGCACTTTGGTAGAAGAAATTAAAGGGTTGACTATTTTCTAAATGGAGAGAAAATACAAAACAACTAAGGTGCATCAGGATTTGGGAGTCCTTGTGAAGGATTCCCTAAAGGTTAACTTGCTGGTTGAGTCATTGTTGAGGAAGGTAAATGCAATATTGGCATTCCTTTCAAAAGGACGAGAATGTAAAAGTAAGGATGTAATTTTGAAACTTTATAAAGCTATACTGAGGCCTCACTTGGAGTATTGTTAGCAGTTTTGGGCCCCTTATCTTAAAAAGGGATGTGCTGAAACTAGAGAGGATTCAAAGGAGGTTCACAAAAATGATTCCAAGATTGAATGGCTTGTCATATGAAGAGTACTTGATGTCTCTGGGTCTGTACAGTATTTATTAGAATTCCGAATGAGGAGTGACCTCATTGTAACTTATGAAATTGTGAACGCCTTGATAGAGTGGATGTGGAGAGGATGTTTCCTATGGTGGAAAAGTCTAAGACCAGAGGACATAGCCTCAGAATAGAGGGGTGCTCTTTTAGGATGGAGAGAGTGAGGAGTATCTTTAGCCAGAGAATGGTGAATCTGTGGAATTCTTTGCCACAGTCAGCTGTAGAGACTTAGTCTTTATGTGTATTTAAAGCAGAGGATGATAGATTTTTGACCGGTCAGAGCATGAAGGGATAAAGGGAGAAGGCGGGAGATTGGGGCTAAGAGGAAAATTGGATCAGCCGTGACGAAATGGTAGAGCAGACTTGATGGGCCAAATGGCCTAATTCTGCTCCTATATCTTATAGTCTTATGATCTTATGGTGGTCTTTTGTTGATTCTATTATGGTTCTTAGACTTAGTGTACGTGCCCGCAAGAAAACAAATCTTAGGATTGTACAGGATATGGAGACATATACGTACTTTGATAATAAATTTACTTTGTGCCTTGTCCTTCCGGTTCAGCACACGACCTTGTGGTGCACTTGTGCTGATGGAGATTGTGAAGGAGATGTTGTTGCCAATCCGAATAACTCAGGTCTGTAAGCTAGGAATTCAAGGATTATCCCTAACTGATAGTAAACATTGGATGGATCTTTAGAGCTTAATTGCTAAATACTGTATGTTCATTCAATGATATTAGTGGAAGTCCACACTGGGCTCCAATCCAGTATCTAATAAAGTTTCCATTGTGTGTAGTTACCCTTCAGGTTTGTCCACTCTATGGTCCAATTGAATTGCTGTTTTCAATATCTTAAAATGGATTATCATAGTGGCAGAAATGAGAAAATAATCTGTCATTTCTAAAAGACAATATCAATTGATTTAATCTTTGAACTAATAATTTGATGAATGTGCTTTACTTCTGTCAGCTGCTAAAGGAGTCTTAGGTTAGTAGGCTGTTAATACATCAAAAGTCTATGTTAAAGGCTGTGAATTTTACTGTTGTCACTGACAGATGGGGCCAATGTCACCAATGCTGTGAAACAGGCAGATGAATGGCTGAAGAAGATCATCAAATCCGGACTTTCTGGTAAATTCAAGACCTGGCTGTACCAATATGGCATTCTGCCCTGTCTTCTCTGGCTCTTCACATTTGATGAGTTCCCCATGACTGCCGTAGAGGGCATCGAGAGGAAAACCAACAAGCACCTGCAGAAATGGTTGGGAGTTCCCCCAAGCTTCTCTTCAGTGGGCCTCTACATTCAATCTGGGCAACTGCAGCTTCCCCTGTCATCTGTTGTGGAGGAATTCAAGGTGGCAAAATGCAGAGCTTTATTAAGCTTGAGAGATTCAAATGACGTCTTGGTAAAGCAAGCAGACATCACAACCAGATCTGGACGCAAGTGGGCAGCCAATGCAGCTGTGGAGGAGGCAGTGTGTTCTCTGAAGCTGTGAGATATCATCGGCAACCCCTGCATCAGGCAGCAAGGCTTCTGCTCAGTTCACTTCCAGGAGTCGGGAAATGCAAGCATAAGGAACAGGCGAGATATGGTACAGGCAGAAGTACGGATCTGTGAGGAAGAGAAGCAGATGTCAAAGGCAGAGGAACAAGGGTCCCAGGGTGCCTGGACAAAATGGGATCTGCCTAAGCGCAAGATCTCATGGGCAGAGTTATGGAGACTGGAGCCCTTCCATATTTCCTTCCTCTTGCGATCCGTGTATGACACCCATCCTTCGCCATTACATCTGTACAAATGTGGTATGAGAGAGGACCCGAGGTGTAAGCTCTGTGGTCGAAAGAGGACACTGGCTCATATACTGTCCAGGTGCAAAACAGCTCTAACTCAAGGACAGTATAGGTGGCGCCATGATAAGGTGCTCCTGGCTCTTGCTGACACACTAGAGCAAGAGGGATGCAAGAAGAGGACGGCTGGCATAGATCTGAGGAAGACCATCACCTTCATCAAAGAGGGAGCCAGGCCTTTCGTAACCAAACAACCAAAGCCCAATCTGCTGCTAATGGCCAGGTCCTGGGAGATGAGGGTCGATGTGGGAAGGAGGTTGCAGTTCCCAGATGTGGTGCACACAACCTTACGCTCGGACATTGTACTGTGGTCAAATGAAGGCAGGAAAATAATTCTGGTTGAGTTGACTGTGTCGTGGGAGGAGGGATGGGAAGAGGTCCACGAGAGAAAGGCCTTGAAGTAACAGCCCTTAGTGCAGGAGTGTAAAGACAAGGGATGGCAGGCATGGTTGTTCCCTGTGGAGATCGGCTGCAGAGGTTTCCCAGCCAAATCAGCATGGCGGTTGTTGTCAGCTCTGGGCCTGGATGAAAGGAGCAAAAAACAAGCAGCTCATAGGATGGGGGAAGAGGCAGAATGAGCCTTTTGTTGGATTTGGAGTAGGCGAGAGGAGGGAAGCTGGAAGCTAGGAGCAGATGGGCAGTGATTTGGCCACCACTGCCGGCCCACCAACTGAAGAGTGTCGTGGTTAAGGGTCGAAACACTCTGTGAAGGTTGGGAACCACCTGATGACATCTGCTCCTGGCTGAAGGCTATGGTTACCTTATAAGGTATCTGGAGAATGCACCCTAACAGGTGTATTTAACAAGACATTTTGTTAATTTGAAAACTGATACCAGTATTGAGGCTGTGTTTGTTTGTTGTGTTAATATAATTCAAATGAACAATAAAAAAGAAACCAATAGTTTCCGCATTAACAACCAGGCAGGAGAAATATGACAAACTCAGGCTATCCAGGCAACAGAAAGTTAGAGATTCATTGAGTCATACAATACAGAAGCAGCCACTTCGACTCAACTCACCATGCTGACCAAGAACTTATCTGAGCTAATCCAATTTGCCTGCCTTTAGCCCATATCCCTCTAAACCTTCCCTGTATATATGCCTGTCCAAGTGATTTATATAGTATCTGCCTTCACCACCTGCTCTGGAAATTTGTTCCATCTAGACGCTACCCATTGTGTGAAGAACTTGTCGCTGCAAGCCATGCTAAACTTTCCCCTCTCACCTTAAATGTATATCTTCTACGTTTGGGCTCCAGAACTCTTGGAAAGAGACTATAAGTATTTGAAAGATTGAGGGATTGAGGAATTGAGGGTGATGGTGCATTTGGCACAGAAGAGGAATAGAATAGCCATGATCATATTGAATTGTGTGGGCAGGCTTGAGGAGCCTGGCAGCCTGCTCCTCCTGCAAATCTTTGCATGACATATTTCTGAAAAGCAAATGGTCAGGGTCTTGCACTGATTATGAAAAATGAACTATACTAGTAGGTGAAGGAGCCAAATTCCCATAGGCATCATTTTAGATGAGCCTTACTAATTAAGAGCGAGATGCAGAGAGACGCTGAAACCCCAGGCGAATGGAGGTGCAAAAGTGATACGTTAATGTAGCAAGATGAGCTGCTACCTTGTAGCTCCAGCAATCTGGTTTCAAACCTAACCTCCAGTGCTGAATGTACTGGGTGTTACGTTTTCCCTGTGACCACGTGCGCTTGCCCTGGTTGGGCAAGATTCCTCCCCACAGCCCAAAGACACGTGGGCTGCTCTGTTAGTGAGTGACTTTAAATTATTTCTAGTGTGTAAGTGAGGGATGGGGATGAAAGTTGCTGGGAATAAGTGAGGAAGATTAACAATGTACTTCTGCAAGTAGCTGCTTGATGGCTGGTGCAGACTTGGTGGGGTAAAGTGCTGGTTCTGTGCTTTATAACCATGGCGGTAAATAGTACTGCTGATAAGAGCATAAGACCGTGAGATATAGGAGCAGAATTTGGTCATTTGGCCCATTGAGTCTGCTGATCTATTTTCTCTCTCTAAAACACACTGCATGAAAAGCACAAAATGTTAGGGTAAGAATGGAATGGCAAAGTTGGATAAAGCAAGTAATTGTCTAAGTAGTTATCCAAAATAGGGAGAAGTCTTCCTGCCACCTTTGACTGGACTCTCCCAGTAAGAGAGGGAGAATAAAATTAGACTCTTTTTTCAAAATCTAGAATTGTATCACTTCACACATTTTCAGTTTTAATTCCATCTGCAATTCTCCACCCAGCTCTGCATTCCCTCTATATCTCTTTATAACCTACAACAATCTTCTACACAACAAGTCCAACCTTTGCATTATCTGCAAACTTACTAACCTTACCCTTTCACTTCCTCATCCAAGTCATTTATAAAATAGCAAGGGTCCAGGAGCAGATCCCTACGGAACTCCATTTGTCACCAACCTCCTGGCAAAAATTACTTCATCTGTTACCACTCTCTGCCTTCTGTAGGCAAGTCAATTCCAAATCCATGCATCCAAATCAATAGTTCAATAGTTCCATTTACCATCAATATACAACCTGAAATTTTTGCTCCTCGCAGACATCCATGAAAACAGAAGAGTACCCCAAAGAACGAGGGACAGTAAAAGTAAAAATGTTGGAACCCCAAAGACCCTTCTCCCCCCTCCCATGCACAAGCAGCAGTGATGCATCTACCCACACCCCCAGTTATTTCAGCAAAAAGCATCAGCACCTACCACCCACCAGCAAGCAAAAGCAAAGCCCCCAACAGTGACCATGATCTGCTGTACAAGAAAATCTAATCATTCGCCCAACAATTTGACATGCCACAGGCTCTCTCTCTCTCCCTAATAAAGGGGTAGAGAGGTGTTGGTGGCACTAGGGAGCAACTTCTTCAAGCTCATCTGCATAAAAAGCTTAATTTCTAACTCTAATGTCTCTTTTTTATACCTTTTCAAGTTGGATGGGGGGTTCTGTCAGTGCTCTTGACCCACAGCTGCACTCATACTGTGGTTCTTTATGGCAATAGGGTCTGATCTCAGGGCTCACTGACCAGCCGTATTTTGACATCCCAAATCCCGATGGATCTCATGCCTCATAACTTTCTGGACATAATTAACATGGGGCACCTTGTCAAATGCCTTGCTAAAATCCATATAGACCACATCCACCACTCTCAATTATTTATTTTATCACCTATATAATGAGCTGCCAGAGGAAATGATTGATGCAAGTTCAATAACAATACTTAAAATACATTTGTATAAGTACATAGAAAGGAGGTGTTCAAAGGGACTTGGGCCACATACAGGCAATGGACGAGCTCTTGGGCATCATGGTCAGTATGGACAATTTGGACTGAGGGGCCAGTTTCCATGCTCTATTTATCTATGTGTGTGGCGGGGTGGATATTTGGCTCTGCTAAAGGAGCTGTAACTTCAGTGACTTTATTCACAGTTTACAACAAAGTTCAGAGAAATCCAGGTGTTTCACTGCATGAATAGTAGGCAGGTCAAAGAAGTAGTTAAGAAGGCAAGTAGCATGTTGTCTTTTATTCCAAATAGGTTGTAGGTTAAGAACAAGGACGTTACATTCCAGTTATACAGAATGTTGCAATACTACCTATAGAATAGTATGCACAGTTTTGCTCCCCTAATGAACAAAAGCATATAGTAGCATTGGAAGTAGTGTGAATGAAATTCCATAGTGTAATTCCTGGTATGAGAGCATTGGCCAATCAAATGAGACTAGAAAGTTGGGTCTGTATTTTTTAGAATTTAGAAGAATGAGTGGTGACTTTATTCAAGTATATACAATGTGACCTTAAGGGGTTTGACAGGGTAAATGTTGAGATGTTTCCACTAGTGGGAGAGTCATGAATAGGGGAACATCGCTAATGAAACCCCCTCACCGGGCTCGTATGGAAACTTGCTTTGTTGCCAGTCCCATTAACAGTCACTGGACTCGGAGGTGAGAAGGTTTTTATAAACCGTAGGCATCTAGGGTGGGAACGATTTGGGGTTCAACCAAACAGGAATGTTGTGGTGTTCCGATTAAAGAAACATTGATTTGAGTGAATGCTGTGTAAATACTATCCATAAACGGTTGTTGGTCAGCAAGAAATAAAAAATCATATACCACATAAAGTTATTAAGAAAGTATATTTACAAATTTCAGCTTTATTGAACAGTAAGAAGGGAAAAGAAAAAAGATAAAAGGGCCCATTACAGTTAAGCAACACACACAAAATGCTGGTGGAACGCAGCAGGTCAGGACTGATGAAGGATCTCAGCCTGAAACGTCAACTGTACTTCTTCCTATAGATGCTGCCTGGCCTGCTGCGTTCCACCAGCATTTTGTGTGTGTTGCCTGAATTTCCAGCATCTGCAGATTTCCTCGTGTTTACCCATTACAATTAAACCAGTCTAAGTGTGCATATCATCAGAACTCATCTTGAAGTTGTCCTTTACTCATGCGCTGGACCCACGGTCTGCGTGAAAGCACACCACATTCTGAACTTCACTCGAAACCCATCTCAAACCAATCGGCTCTCCCTCAGGAGTATTGGCCCTTCCTCTGTGAAGCCATTCATTTGCACAAAGCACCTTGTGCATCCAGGGTGCTTCTTCCCACAACATCTTCAGCTATGTTCCTTCCTGTCCCATCTGCAGCTTCTGCCAAAAAAAAATCATGAACTGCATTATCCATCACAAATCTCCCTCCACTCTGCTCTCTCAAACGTTTTCCCAATTCCATCATCCTGATTGGCTGACACAACGTTCTTAAATTGAACATCATAGCCCCTTATCTTGTAGCTGAAACCAAAGTATCCTAAAAGCAGAACACACTGCTTTTACAGAACTACTAAAATGAAATACCTGTAGCACAGCAGTAAAAGTCTTAATCAGGACAACACACTAATAAGAACTGTTATTTAAAATTAGGCATATCAAAATGTATTCCCTCAGTGGGCAGTAGATTTCTGGAATAATCTGCGTGGTGGAGGCCAGATTATAAAACATATTTAAAGAGGAGAAAGATAAGTATTTGAAAGATTGAGGAATTGAGGGTGATGGAGCATTTGGCACAGAAGAGGAAGAGAATAGCCATGATAATATTGAACTGAGTGGGCAGGCATGAGAAGCCTGGCAGCCTACTCCTGCAAATCTTTGCATGACATATTTCTGAAAAGCAATGGTGACATGTTAGCTCACAGCAAGTACTCTGCAACACTACATTTTGTTTCTCTCCTCACTCCTCTGCACCCAATTGAACAGCCAGACAGTACTCCAATACCTAAATAAACCACAGTCTTAGCGAAATGTCAAACCTGACAATAATTTGAAAATTAATCTAAGTCTAAAACATTCTCAAATTTTAAACTCTATTAAAATCAGTGAAGCAATTAAGCTTAAAAGTAACTACAAATTAAAAAAAATAATGGAAATGGAAAAGCAGATAATATACTTTTAAACAATTCAAGTATTTGAGTTAATTAATTCATAAATATGATGTAAATTCTTTCATACTTGCCAAGGTCTATCTCCCTCCATGTGCATAAATAAACTTACAGACAGGCAGCTCTGTCATGATTATCCTTGAACATTAGTGCACACATTCACTGCTTTTATTGCATTTTTTTTTGTATTTACTGTGGATGCCCACAAGAAAATAACTGGCAGAGAGGTATATTGTGACACATATGCACTTTGATAATAAATTTGCTTTGAACTTTGAACAGTAGATCGTGTCATCAGTCCCTCTCCCCTGCCCCCCCCCCCCCCCACACACACACACACACACTAACTACTGTGTGGAAGATTGTGCTCTATCTCCATCCAGCAACTTGTATATGTTACCACTCTAATGGGTTTTCTGTGTAAAAACATAGAAACATAGAAAATAGGTGCAGGAGTAGGCCATTCCGCCCTTCAAACCTGCACCACCATTCAGTATGATCATGGCTGATAATCCAACTCAGAACCCTGTACCAGCCTTCCCTCCATACCCCCTGATCCCTTTAGCCACAAGGGCCAAGGAAGAAGATAGAAAGTCAAGAGACATGGCAACATGGTATCATGACAACAGTCTTTCCTTCAGTGTCAACAAGACAAAAAGTGCTAGCCTTGACTTCAGGAAAGGGGTGGGGGAGGTGACATGGCTGAGAGGGTTGAGAGCTTCCATACTTCAGAGACAATATAACTACTGGCCTCTCCTGGTCCAACTACATTGACAGCACAGACAAGAAAGCTCACAAGTGCCTCTGCTTCCTCAGGAGGTTAAAGAAATCTGGGCATGTCACCTCTGACCCCCACTAATTTTATTGACACACCACAGAACGCATCCTATTGGGATGCAACATGACTTGGTACTGTATAGTATCTGTTCTGCCCATGACCACAGTAAGCTGCAGAGAGTTATGGACGGAGCTCTGTCCTTTCCAGAAACCAGCCTCCCCTTCTGTCTATGCCTGTCACTGCCTCGGTAAAGCAGCCAGCAAAATCAAAGACTCCACCCTACCTGGATATTCTCTCATCTCCCCTCACCCAGAAGATAAAAAAAGCTTGAGAGCACAATATTACCAGATTTAAGGATAGCTATTATAAGAATATTGAATGGCTTCCTAGTACAACAAGAATGGACTCCCTGTAATGCACTTTCTCGGTAACTGTAACACTTTATTCGGTGGTCTGTTATTATTTTGCCTCAATGCACTGTTGTATATGGATTTCAGCAAGGCATTTGATAAACTACCCCATGCCAGGTTTATTGAGAAAGTAAGGAGGCAATGGATCCAAGGGTACCTTGCTTTGTGGGTCCAGAATTGGCTCGTTCACAGAAGGCAAAGAGTGGTTGTAGACGGGGCATATTCTGCATGGAGTTCGGTGACTCGTAGCGTGCCCTGGGGATCTGTTCTGGGACTATATCTGTTGAACTATATGCAAGACAAGTTTTTCACTAAAGCTTGATGATTCTCAAAGTAATAAGCCAATTTACCAATTTCTCAGCATACAAGTACTGAGGAATTGAAATGGGCTCATTCTTCAATTCTCCATGAAAAGTCCAACATTGGAGCTCATTGTAAATCAACAGTAAACTGCTGCTGCTAAGTTTGGGACATATGCATCGGCACAGGCATTTCACAGAGTTCAGACTGTTGCAACTTCGCAACGTTCCAGCCTGCAATTTCTTTAAACTCAGCTGGAGCCATCTTTAAAAAGAGTACAATGAATCTTATACCGAGTGTTTCATTTTAGTTACAAGAGAGATAGACTGCTTGACATTCCAATCTGTTCTTTTCCCAGGGGATTGGTACAGATTTTCTTGAAGTTGCCACAATGATTAAGTGCTATATTAAACACTTGGAAGAACTGGCAGAGAATGAGGAAGCACTGATCTGAAAAAATTATTCAAGCTATTGCTTGTGCTTGGAAACTCATGCCAAGTGGATGGCAAAGAAGAACACAAAGTGATGCCTTGTGCATATTTACTAGCATCACATATTAAACAGTGTTATTACTTTAGAACAAATAGAATTCTTGCCATACATCACCTGAGAATAGAAGAAAATTGCCACTGAGTTTTTCAACTGGCAACGTTGACTCACTCCCATTTGTTCAGGCCAACTCACTGTTAAAACTTGCAGTGAACCGAGGGATAGACACTCAGATAAAGGGGAAAGAAACTAGGATAAGAAGGTGGGGGGTGGGGGGGGAGAGGAAAAGAAGTCAAGCCAGCCGGAACATCAACCGTTTATTCCTCTCATTAGATGCTTCGATGCTGTCTGACCATAAGAACATGAGTCCATAAGAAATAGGAGCAGAATTAAGCCATTTGGTCATTGACTCGACTTTGCCATTCGAACATAGATTATTTATTATCTCTCTCAACCCCATTCTCAGACCTAATCCCCTTGACCTTTGATGCCCTTATTAATCAGGAACCTTTCAACTTCTGCTTTAAATACACCCAAGACTAAGGCCTCTGTAATTGCAGAATTCCTGCTGGGCACCTCCAGCACTTTGTGCATGGATTTCCAGCATCTGCAGAATCTCTTGTGCATATAATGTATAAGGAGCATTTGATGGCTCTGGGCCTGTACTTGCTGGAATTAGAAGAATGAGGGAGCATCTCATTGAAAACTACCAAATATAATAAGACCTAGATTGAGTGGATATACAAAAGATGCTTCAAATAGTGGGAGAGTTGAGGACCAGAGGGTACAGCCTCAGAATAGAAAGACATTCCTTTGAAGTTCAATTGTTCTAAGATCAAAGTAAACTTATAATCAGAGTACATATATGTCGCTAGATACTATTCTGAGATTCTTTTTGTGTGGTCATACTTAGCAAATCTATGGAACAATAATAGTAAACTGTGAACATTAGGAACTGTGAACTGTAAACAAACTGTGCAAATGCAGATATAAATAAATAGCAATAAGTAACATGCAGGAACTAACAATATAACAGAGTATTTAAATGAGTATATCTATCCCCTTTTGTTCAAGAGCCTGATGGTTGAGGGGTTGCAACTGTTCCTGGACCTGGCAGTGCAAGTCCAGAGGCTCCTTTACCTTCTTCCTGATGGCAGCAGCGAGAAGAGAGCATGGCCTGGATAGTGAAGATCTTTGATGATGGACGCTGCTTTTCTACTGCAACATTTCATTTATGGATGTGCTCAATGGTTGGGAAGGTTTTAACCGTGACGTGCTGGGCCAAATCCACTAACTTTCACAGGATTTTCCATTTGAGCATTGATGTTCCCATACCAGGCCGTAATGCATCCAGTCAGCACATTTTCCACCGCACATCTACAAAACATTTGCCAGAGTTTGCGATGACATGCTGAACCTCCACAGACACCTGAGGAAATAAAGGCACTGCTGAGCTTTCTTCAAAATAATATTTATATGAGCGGTCCAGGACGGGTCAGATAGTGACACCCAGGAATTTAATGTTACTGACCCTCTCCACCCTCTGATCATCCAATGGCTCATGGACCTCTGCTTTCCCTCTCCTGAAATAAACAATCAGCGCCTTGGTCGTTTTCATACTGAGTGAGAGGTTGTTGTTATTACACCACTCAGCCAAGTTTTCAATCTCCCTCCTGAATGCTGATTCATCAACCCCTTTGATACAACCCACAATATTGCTGTCATCAGCAAACTTGTATATGGTGTTGGAGCTGTACTTAGCCATACTGTCATAAGTATAAAGAGAGCAGAGCAAGGGGCTAAGTACACATCCCTGTGGTGTTCCTGTGCTGATTGAGATTGTGGAGGAGATGTTTTTGCCAATCCGATCTGACTGGGGTCCACAAGTGAGGAAATCCAGGATCCAATTGCACAAGATGTACTGAGGCCCAGCTCTTGGAATTTACTGATTAGTTTTGAGGGGATGAAGGTGTTAAATGCCAAGCTGTAACCAATAAAGAACATCCAGATGTATGTATCTTTGCTGTCCAGTTGCTTCGGGGTTGTATAAGGAGCAAACAAGATAGCATCTGCTAGAGACCTGTTGCTTCCGTAGGTGAATTGGAGCAGATCCAAGCCACCATTCAGACAGGAGCTGATATGCTTCAACACCAGCCTCTCTGAACACTTGATCACTGTGGATGCAAACATTACTGTGGCTGTTTAGAACAGAGATGAGAAGGAATTTCTTTAGCCAGAGGATGGTGGAGCTGTGGGATTCATTGCCACAGATGGCTGTAGATGCCAAGTCATTGAATACATTTAAAAACATGTTGATAGGTTCTTAATTAGCAAGGGTGTCAAAGATTACAGGGAAAAGGCAGGAGAATAGGGTTGTGAGAGAAAATAAATTAGCCATGATTGACTGGCAGAAACGACTTGATGGGCTGGAGCTCATCACCATCAACGATGAGACAGACTTACGAGAAGAGGTGGAAGAGCTCGGGGCCTGCTGCCAGGCAAATAACCTCTTCCTCAATGTTAACAAGACAAACGGGGTTCTTATCAACTTCAGGAGAACTCACACCACTCACACCCCTCTTTACATCAACAGCACAACAGTAGAAACTGTGAGAAGTTTCAGACTCCTGGGAGCACACGCATGGTTCATCCTCTCAAGGTCCCAGAACACATCTTACACAATCAAGAAAGCTCACTCTCTGAGGAGGCGGAAGAAAGCTGACTGCACACAACAATACTCACGACCTTCTAGAGATACACAGTAGAGAGCACCCTAACATGCCGCATTACCGTTTTTGTCCAGAAACTGCACTGTGGCAGTCAGGAAGGCTCTACAATGGGTGGTCAAAAGCTGCCCAATGCATCACCAGCACCAGCCTAGCTGCCATCAAGGACATACCTACAGAATGGTGCTGGTAGAAGTTCAGCAATATCATGAAGGATCCCACCCACCATGTTCATGGACACTTTGCCCCACTCCTATCAGGCAGGAAGCTACGTAGCATCCATGTCAGGACCACCATGCTCAAAAACAGTTACTTTCCCCAAGCAGTAAGGCTGATCAATACCTCTACCCACTAACCCACCCCTCCACACCAACCACCAGCACTAATTTGTCATTTCCTGTCAGAATCACCTTTTGTACAGCCACCTATGGGCCTAGCATCACTCTGTGTACATACAATCAATCTATGTATATAAACTATCTTACATATTTATACTTATTGTGTTCTTATCATTATGTTATTTATCTTACTGTGTTTTTTCTGCTGCATTAGAGTTACAATCACTTTGTTCTCCTTTACACTTGTGCTCTGGAAATGACAGTAAACAATCTTAAATCTCAAATCTTGACTGGCCTACTTCAGCTCAAATGTCTCATGGACATGGTGTAGGCTAAACACGTACAAGCAAACTCCTTATGGCTACCGATGATCTCCCCTTAGGGATGAGACATGATTCCGCATTGGAGACCACTTCCAGAGAATATTGAAAGCAGCAGGGCAGAGCATATACTCTGGTTGATGGACTACAGTATCATTCACCAAGAGTAGTTTGGTCGCACAATCATTGACTTGGTCCCGAAGAACATGAATACCAGACTGGGACTATAGCAGATCATGAGTGAACAATCATAACATACCTTGTATTGAACTTGTCTTTCCCATTCTACCTGTAGCAAATGCATCTGTCCATAATAACATCAGCAAGTACGATTATTGAACACTCCTTGGGGAGATGCATTTCTGTCTTATTAGCAGAGACAAACGTTCATCACGTTGTGAGGCACTACACTCCTGCCGAATAGGATTAGCACTGAGTAGATGTAGCAGCCCTAAGCACTGTGGAGCATCAGTATTAGAAATTTATCATGTAACCCTTAGGTACTATCGGCTGTGTAAGTCTGTGGAAGACAATCTCTGGTCCTGCCAAACGGGTGAGATTGAGATGTGAGTCCACCCCGAAACCACCCCTCCCCCAGTTTGTGTGGATGCTGCGTGATTTTTACCCTGTTACAAACCAGTACCATGAAATATCAAACAGTACACTGCATACAGTTAAACGATTTAGCTTTATAATTCTTAATTTGACTACCGGGTTAGTGAAGAAAATGCAAAAAAAAAAGAAAAGGGCCCATTTTAAATGAAAGGGTCTAACGTGCACAAGCTGGTGCTCACAGTTTCCCCTTCACTGATCCTCCTTTGATCTCTCGGCTTTCTGTGGATCATAGTTCCATTCCGGCGTCTTCTCTCTTCAATTCCCGCCGAACGAAAGACACAGATCACCCTGGAGTCAGGCACATGCCACAAAAATACCCTCCTGTCACATTCTAAAGCACCTGGTATCTCTAACCATAATCCAAACACTGCTTCTACAGAAAGACCATTACATTAGCAGTGAAACCTTTCCCAGGGTGTTACACTCTTCCCCCACCAAATTTAGTCACGTCCTCAAGACATTGAGATAATTTGCCAACCCTTCATACAAAGCACAAAGTCCAACCCAGGTGTAAAAGGCAGTAACATAGTTCCCCAAGATGATAGGTGCCACTCTCTCTTTCCCCAGTGCTACATAGGCCAGCCTATCCAGTGGTCTCCTGAATCTTTGAGATCTCCTTACCCCCTCTTCTACTCTTCAGGTTCAGACACTCCTTGGGATACTTCTGGTCTACATGGCGAGGCCTCCCTCAGTCCATCACTTGTACCCTCCTGCAACTCGAACCCCTCTGTCCCTTGGCTGAGCCTTGCTTCATCCTTTGCAGGGTCCCACTGAAACCCCGACTCTCCACAGATAGCCACCCTCCCCCCCACCCCCGATTTCACCTAACTCTGCATGAGAAGGGTTGGGAATCTCTTCCTCAATCAGTGGGGAATGGGAATCTCTTCCTCAATCAATGGGGAAATAGCAAAAGGCAGCACATACCACACGCCCGTTTCCACATCCTCCAAGTCGATATCCCATTCAGGGGCAGGGGCCAGTCTAATATTTCCTGCTGCTGGTCCTTCAGTCTACCCACGTCTCTGCAGAGTTCTCTTACTATGGGTAAGCTCCAGGTCGCTTTCTGGGTCAACCCACACCCCTTGTCCCAGAAGCAGAAGGTGGTTCCGATGGAGAATCTTGACAGGCCCGTTCCCATCCTCTGATTTCACCCAGAAAATTGGTAGGTTTGGCATCTGGCTCTCCACTACATAGGGCATAGCTGCTCAGCGGTCAGCCAACTTATACTGCCCAGGTAGCCACAAATTCCTGGTCGCCTGACATGAGTTGGGAGAACCTAAACTTGTGGTCATACCTCCTCTTAATTCCTTGATTATGCTTAGCAGCCATGACCTCCGCTAATTCATAAGCCTTTTTCAGCTCCCTTCGCAAATCAGACACATACTTCAGATAAGTCTTCGGTGGTAGGCCTTCCTCACCAGTCCCAAAACAAAGGTCAATGGGCAACCTCGCCTCGCGCCCAAACATCAGATAACATGGTGAGTACCCGAAAGCTTCGTTTCATGTACAGTTGTAGCGGTGGACCAGATGTCCAATATGTTGGCTCCACATGTTCTTCTTACGGATTTCCAAGGTTCTGAGCATTTCTAGCAAGGTCTAATTAAACCTCTCGGGCTGGGGATCACCCTGCGGGTGATAACGCATAGTCCTCGACTTCTCGACTCCGAGCCTGCCCAGTAACTCATGTATGAACCTATTCTCGAAATCCCATCCCTGATCACTATGTATCCTTTGAGGAGACCATAATAAATGAAATACTTCTCCCATAACACTTTAACCACCATGGACACCCTCTGAACCTTGGTAGGGAAAGCTTGCGCGTATCTGGTGTAGTGATCCGTGATGACTAAGACATTCCCCATGTTGCTAGCATCGGGTTCTATTGACAGGAAATCCATACACACCAGGTCAAGTGGCCCTGCACTCTGCAAGTGGGACAGTGGAGCAGCCCTCGTAGGCAGCGTCTTCCTCCGAATACAGCGAATGCATGACTTGCAATGTTCTTCGACTTCTGGCTTCATTTGGGGCCAGTAGAACTGATCTCTGAGCAATCCATAGGTCTTTTCAACCCCCAAATGGCCAGAATCATCATGAAGCAACTTCAACACAATCCTCCGATACTTCTCAGGCAGAACCAGCTGAGAACGCCGAGGCTGGTCTGGAGGCGACGTGACCCAGGATAGGATCTGGTTCTTCAACTCCAATCTGGGCCATTCTCTCAGTAATGGAGGCACCGACATGTGTTTCATCTTCTCCGCTTGGGCCATGTCTCCCTCTTCAAGCGCTGACCAAATGTTACGGATGCTCTGGTCATCTCACTGAGCACCTGCCACTTCCCCAGGACTCAATTCCGGTAACTGGTTTGTCTTCAGAGCAGTCAGGTTACAGTAAACGTGGAATGGCACCATCCGAATCTCCCATCGATCTACCGCTCGATCCTGCCCTTGTCTTCCCTCTGCCTTCACCATGATGGCAAACTGGCACATGGCTTTCACTCCCAGGGCAGGAACGCTCTCCCACTCTTCGTCTCTTCATGTGCACATTAGGGCAAAGTATCAGCATCAATGTTCCGTCTTCCCGGCCAGTAATTCAGGCTGAAATCATAGGCAGGCAACGCCGCCAACCACCAACGTCCTGTGGTATCTAGTTTCGCCGAGGTCAGGATATAAGTTAGGGGATTGTTGTCCATCCTCACCTCAAACTTGGCACCATAGAGGTAGTCACACAACTTATCCACCACAGCCCATTTCAATGCCAGAAACTCCAACTTGTGCGTGGGATAGTTTTTCTCAGAGGGTTACAAACTTTGGCTGACAAATGCAACAGGTCTCAACCCAGTGCCCTGATCCTGATACAGGTCACTCCCCTAAGTCCTCTCTGCTGTCATCCGTATGCAGTACATGTGGCAATCAGGAGTCTGCAATAGCCAGCACAGGTGCCTGGGTCAGCAGCTCCTTCAGCAACTGAAAGGCCTCTTCACAGTTTGCATCCCACTTCAGTCCAAAAGGCTCCGAGCCCTTTTGTCCTCCTCCCTTTCTTACCCAAGGGAAAGTGACCACACAGAAACTGATTTAAAGGGTGATTCATAGCCCTTCAGAACCTCCAATAGCACCCATAGACCCCAAGGAACGAGTACAAAGTCCTCACAATCTGGGGCCTTGGCCATATGGTCACCGCCTCTATCTTAGCTGGATCCATAGCTACTCCAACGTGAGACCATGTGCACAACATAGCTGACATACGTCTTGCAGAATTGGCACTTGTCCAGGGAAAGTTTAACCCTTCAGCTTTCTGGTGGCCCAGCACCTTCAGTAGCTTCGCTTCAGGTTCCTCCAAGGTGGACCCAAACACTATGAGGTCATCCAGATATCCAGATGCACCAATACCTCAAGCAAGTTCATATCCCCCGCCATTTTCTCCATGACATGCTGGAAGATCACAGGGGCTCCCGATATACCCAGGGGTATCCTTCCAAACTGGAAGAATCCCAGTTGACATATAAATGCCGTCTTCTCTTTGTCAGCCTCACTCATGGGGATCTGGTAATATCCACTCCTCAAATCCAGCACACTGAACCACTTCGCACCACTCAGACAGGCCAGCGCGTCTTCAACACTTGGGACTGTATACTGGTCACAGATGGTTCACCTGTTCAGAGTCCTATAGTCCACACACCTTCCCATTCTTCTTCCTGGTCACTACTACTGGGGACACGTAGGGGCTTCTGGACTGGATCCCAGCTTCCTTCAATTTACATAGGTGCAGCAGAATGTCTTCCACCTTTGCAGGGGCTAGTCGCTGCGACCTCTGTCTGAACGGGGTGTCCTCGGTCACCTGGATAGTGTGACGACTGCCCTTGGAGCAACCCACATCAAGCTTGCCAGTGGAAAAGACACCTTCCAGCTTCAGCATCTTCTCTATCAATCCTCTCTTCCAAGCCACAGGTACCGGGGAATCCCCAAAGCTGAATGACTCGGTGGTCATCTTTCCCTGTTTTTCAGATAGATTCTACCCAGATTGTCTCACAGGGACCTTAGACATTACCATCACCAGGAAGAGATGTGCCAGGGGTATCCCCGGGTTGAAGGTGACCTCCCTCTTTGTAGTGTTCCTGACAGTCACTGCCACTCTGTTCACCTGTACAAGCGAGGGCTTCTGCAGTTCGGGCCTCACCAGTAGCCCAGCAGGCACACCCAACTCCCCTTTGTGGACTTCTAGAGCATCCACCAGGAGGGCCTCACTCTCAGGCATTCAGGGAATTTGGTGTTTCCATTACTCGCAATACTTCCCTGGGCCATAACACGATTGGCTTTGACTGGATGAACCACACAGTCACTCATCTAAATCGTTATCCGGCCCAATGCAGCCACATACTTCCTCAAAAGCGTCCCAAAACACCGGGTGAATGGACAATATTCTCAGGAAGCTTTCTCCAGCTTTCTCCTTGCAGGCTCCCATGAGCCTCCTCACAATAAGGGTGTAGGTCCCCACAAGAATTGAAACGCTGTCCTTCTCAACGAGGTCCAGACAAACCAGCGCTAATGTGTCAAGGACTTCAGCCACTTCCACATCGGCCTCCGAAAGCTCTGGCTTCACCGATAAATAACCATCACATGGATAATCACCCGCACAAAGACCCCAGATCTCTAGTGTACTGAATGGTGTCAATGATAAATGCGTCAAATACTGGTCGTAAAACAAATGGTAGAGCAACGTGACCTACGACCCTGTGTCAAGTATGGCTCTTGCATAAATACCCTCTATCTGTAGCGATACACTGGAGCTTGGCCTCACTAAGCTTTCAGGAATATGATTTTTGTCTTTAGGGTGTTCCTTGGTATATTGCTGGGAATATGTTCCCCCCAATATGCTAGGCCGTCCCCTCACTTTTAAGTTTTTCCAATGTCTCTCTCTGGTTAAGTACCCAGGGGCTCACTCTCCAAAAGGTTTTCTGTCATTCATTTTCCAGCCTGAAGTGTCCCTCTTCACCACAGTTACAACAGACAATACCCCTTCTCGCGTGACACTGACTGCGAGCAACCCTCTACATAGTCCATCCCTTTCGAGGATCCGGCTCCCTGTCAGCTCCATCATACGGGGTTGGGGGAGCCACACCCACTGATAACAACGAGGATATCACAGTTCTCAACTCTGCCGCGGTCTCCTCTAGCACTCCCCAGGGCAGGCTATCCATGGTCACTTCAATGCGGGGGACCACTTCTGAGGACTCTATCCTGTTGTTGGAGGCCTCACGCGCCTCCGATGCATTCTCCTCCTCTTGTACTTCTCTGATCAGCTCAACAAACTGGGGGGCACCTTATGAGACAGTGGGAGGCCCCAAGCGATCAGGTTCTGGGACTGGGCGTTTTTCTCTATTTGTTCCATTCTTAACTGATCCACCTCAGCTGTCTGAATGACCCCGTCCACGCTGCAAACAATTTAGCTGCCTCTCTAGCTGAAAGATGAAGGCAGAAAGCTTCTCCCCCTTCTCCTGACACATGTTCTGAGACCCTGTGATGAGCTCTATTAGGCTTCCTGTTGCTCCAAACACCTTTTCTAGTGCTTGCATGTAGGCCGCAGAAGTGGCAAGGGGGTTCTAAGCCTTTACGGGTCTCTCGATGTCAGCAGCCCGCCCACTCAAACTTTCAACAATCGCTGTCATTTTATGTCATCAGAGAACCACCACTCATCTAACAACTGAGTGGTCTGCTCCACCAAAGTTTCATATTCTTCTTCCCCTTTAGGGGTGGGCTTCATTCCTGAGAACAGGTGGAGCTGAAATTAGCTGGGACTTTGAACCCGGGCATTTTTCCATTTATTCTTCAGGGAGGTAAGGGCCGTTACCAACTCTCTCCCCTCTGGGGGGGGGGGGGGGCTAATTAGACATTCCAAATCATTCCACTCTTTCCCTCGCTCCTCAGAAATGAGAGAACACTGTCTTTGAAGTCTCCACCCCCAGCTACGGGAGTCTCAACTTGTGATTCGGCCCACTCCCCTACCCTCTCCTCCTCCCGGAAAGTATGGGTAGCCCACGGCCCCTCTCTCCCAGGACCCCAATAGTACAAAGCAGTTCCACTGCCGTTACATCAGCGCTAGTCTGAACTAAAACAAAGTCTGTGCCCACCATTTTATCACATTTCCACCCCACAATCATAACTTTGCCTACAGCTTTAACAGTACTTAAATGTCGAATTAGCATTTCATCAGAAGAACGAATATCTACCCCAGTCAACACACACGCATTCATAACCAGGAAACCCGTGGATTCACACCACCACTCAACTCTGGCAGCATCCAGTGGGTTGTGTGTTTAAGTCTGTGCTAAACTACTTATCGTAATCACTTTACTGAACAATAGTTTAGCACAAACTTAAACACACAACCCACTGATTCAATACTCAGGGCAATCACACAGTATCCAATGAGGTTATTCCCGAATAAAATCCCCATAATTGTAACCTTCAGGTTCTGAGGGCCACGTAAGTCTAGGGAAGACAATCCTTGGTCCTGCTAAACGGGTGAAATTGAGATGCGAGTCCACCTCAAACCTTCCCTTCCCCTCCCCCATTTGTGTGGATGCTGTGTGATTTGTTACCCTGTTACAAATCAGTACCACGAAATAACAAACAGCACACCACATACAATTAAACAATTTGGCTTTATAATTCTTAATTTGACTACTGGGTTCATGAAGAAAAAGCAAAAAAAAAGAAAGGGGCCCATTTTAATGAAACAGTCTAATGTGCACAAGTTGGAGCTCACGGTTTCCCCTTTGCCATTCAACCTTTGATCTCCCGGCCTTCGCTGGATCATAGTTCCGTTCCGATGTCTTCTCTCTTCATTTCCTACCAAACAAAGGACACAGATCACCCTGATCTGTGCACACGGCACAAAAGCCCCGCCCCCATCATTGCACATTCCAAAGCACCTGGCATCTCTAATCATAACCAAAGACTGCTTCTACAGAAAGACCATAACATTAGCAGTGAAACTTTTCCCAGGGTGGTACAATCATAAGTATTGGAAATATACACAGCCACTGCTGTATTTGTTGCTCATAGCTAGGCAGATATCTCAACCTACTATGGCAATTAACCCAGAGGGTCAACCCTGGTTCAATCAAGAGTGCAAAAGAGCATGCAGAAAGCCGTATTATGCATACCTAAAAATAAAGTACCATTCAGGTGAAGATGCATAAGACCATAAGATATAAGAGCAAAATTAAACAACTTAGGCTATTGAGTCTACTCTCCATTTCATCATAGCTGTTCCATTTTCCCTCTTAATCACTATCTCCTGCCTTTTCCCTGTATCCCTTCAGGCCCTGACCAATCAAGAATTTATCAGCCTCTGCTTAAATGGACCCAATGACTTGGCCTCCACAGCCAATTGTGGCAACAAATTCCACAGATTCACAGATGCAGGGTAATGTGGGTGCTAACAAAAACAAATTGGAATGTTGCAGGCTAAGTAGTCTCACAATCTTTAGAGCAGATCAAAGTTTGAAAGATCTGCTGCATCTAATTTTAATGATGATCAATAATAAAATAACTTACATGAGATAAACGACAATCAGCATATTTTCATCCATAATCATCACTGGACCACTGAAGCATTCACAATTCTTTTCGACCAGATATGTTGAATAGATTAACTACCTTGGATTCTTCCTGAGATTATCACCACCACACTAGCTGGATGTCACCCAATTTAATTTGCAGGATATCAAGAAGCTGCTGAGAATACTGGATCAGAATCGGGATCACTGGATTCAGTCTGTTCATATATCATATATAAGGGGAAGAAGCTGTTCCTGAAATATTGAGTGTGTATTTTCAGGTTCCTGTACCACCCCCTTCCTCCTTGATGGTAGCATTGAGAAGAGGGCATGTCCTGGGTGATAGGGTCCTCAATGATGGATGTCGCCTTTTTGAGGTATTGCATTTTGAAAATATCCTTGGTGCTGGAGAGGCTGGTGCCCATGATGGAGCTGGCTGAGTTTACAACTTCCTGCAGCTTTTTCAAATCCTGTGCAGTGGCCCCTCCATACTAGGTGGTGATGCAACCAGTTAGAATGTTCTCCAGAACAGAATGTAGAAACTCACAAGAGTCTTTGGTGACATAACAAGTGTCCTCAAGCTCCTAATGAAATATTGACAATGGCATGCCTTCTTTGTAATTGCATCAATATGTTGGACTCAGGATAGGTCTTCAGATATGTTGATATCCAGGAACTTGAAACTAATCACCCTTTCCGTTTCTGAGGACTGGTGAGTGCTCCTTCAAGTTTCCCCTCCTGAGGCTCACAATCAATTCCTTGGTCTTACTGACACTGAGTGAAAGGTTATTATTGCTACACCACTCAACCAGCTGATCTATTTCACTCCTGTATGTCTTCTTGTCACCATCTGAAATCCTGCCAACAACAGTTGTGCCATTGGCAAATTTATAGATGGTGTTTGAGCTGTGCTTAACTACACAATTGTGGGTGTAAAGAGAGCAGAGCATTGGACTAAGCACACATCCTTAAGATGTGCCAGTGTTGATTGTCACCAAGGTGATTTTATTTCTGATCTGTACTAACTGTGCTATCCCAGTGAGGAAGTCAAGATTCCAGTTACAGAGGGAGATACAGAAATCCAGGTTTTGGACCTTTGGATATAACAAATATGGGGGTACCAGAAGATATTCCAACCATACTATTGAACCTGCAATTTAGAATATCACTTGCCTATAACCAAGCTGTTCCATGACCATTGTAACATTTAGAACTTCCAGTAAATGTGGACAATTTCTGAAGGCTGTCCAATCTCTGTAAGTGTAACACTTTATTCTGCATTCTTTTTCGTTCCTTTTGCTTTGTACAAACACAATGTATTGATGTAATGAAATGATCTGTATGAATGGCATACAAAACAATTAATTGCACCTCCATACATGTGCCAATAATAAGCCAGTTTTATTTTTTTTATTTTTCCAGTTCATAAAATGAAAATTTGAATTCTTTAAAATCCTTTCCAATCAGTCCCTCCTTAAACGTCAGCAAAGTCGTGGAAGGGATAATTGGCAATGCAATGTAACAGAATTTACTCACCAATAAACTTCTCATCAGCACTCATTCTGGGCTTTGCCAGAATGTTTCACTATTGACTACATTACAGTTTTATTCCATGCATTGATATGTTACAGATTGTATCTTAACTTTAATCAGGAACAAAGGTTAAATTTGGATGGCGGGGGGGGAGGGGGAGTTACATCTCTACCAAAGAAGGTGTACAGCACTCCTTCCCTCCACTAGCCTGCAGGCCTCCTATGGGGAAGGTGTAGCACCTGCTTAGCTCCCTGATCAGGGTCTCGTGAAGCCATGGGCTCAGGTGGTGGATGGTTGTCTGAGCAGCTGGTGCTTATCACAAGTCCAGGTTATGCGACCTCTGATGCCAGGCTGACAATCTCTGAAGAGTATTGATAATAGCTCGCGTCACCTATCTTGTGAAGATACTGCCCAGAAGGCGGCAATGGCAAACCACTTTTGTAATTTGCCAAGAGCAATCATGGTCATGAAAAGACCATAATTGTCCACATCATATGATATGGCACATAACAAGCAAACAGAAGTTGCAATGTTTAATAAAGGATCTTTGTGTAAAGCAATCATTAATAGTCATTAATAGAAATAAAAACTGGTCTTAAGATAAGACATTCACTTGTAACTTACAAGCATCAGTGAAATAGATATTATTGTCTGGCTGTAGATGGGGTTGGAGGTCCTGTCATGCTTGTATATGCAGGATCCTCTCAGTCTCTACCCTGCTAATGGGAGTCACCTGCTACTCATTTCCAACGCATCACCAGCGGCCTACTTTTGCTCAGAAGCCTTCAAACATTCACAGGTATCTTGAATATTAGTGCACAGTACAAGGCCTTCAGCCCTCGATGTTGTGCCAACCTTTTAAACTTCTCTAAAATCAATCTAATCCGTCCTCCTACATAGCCAGCTATTTCTGCCCTGGGAAAAATCTCTGCCTATCCATTCAATTTATGCCTCTTATCATCTTGTACTCCTCTATCAAGTTACATCTCATCCTCCTGCGCTTTGAGGAGAAAAGTCCTAGTCTGCTTAACCTTTTGTCATGAGATATGCTCTCTAATCCAAAGTTCAAAGTTCAAAGTGCATTTATTAACTAAGTATATATACCATATACAAGCTTGAGATTCACCTTCTTCCAGGCAGCAACACACAACAGAATCCATGAAAAGAAACACAACAAAGACCATCAATTATCAAAGGTTCAAAGAAAAGAACAGATCATGCGTACAATTTAAAAAAGTAAACAAAAAGCACATTGAACACGAAACACAGAGTCCCTGAAAATGAGTCCAGAGTCACAGGGCCAGTTTAGTGTTGCAGGCCTATCCAGGAGCCTGACGGCTGTAGGCCACAGTCAGGAAGCCAGTTAAGTACTGAGGCAAGTCCTGATGGCTGCAGGCCACTTCTACGGAGTCAGTTCAGTGCTCAGGTGAGCATATCTTCACAGAGTAGTGAGCTGAATACCATTTTCTTCTTTGCCCTCAGCCTTGTCACCTCAATCCTTTTAATCTGGTTTGGCACTTAAATTGGCCAAACATTCATTTGCTTTCCTTTCTCGGGCCTGGGGCCCACAGCATCAATCTGGCCTGGAGTGCATGTGCTCCAGCAACGGTCACCGCAGCCGCCTCTGCATCCGCAAGAGTTCAGTTCACCAAAACCATCAGGATACCACCAAAATGCCAGGTCATACAGACGGATCAAAAACACAACTCCCAAAAGGAAATTACAGGCTCAGATTGCAGTGATTGTAGTCCAGAAAAAGTGTATTTAATAGAATACTTAGTAGTTTTGCTTACTGCCCACAGGATACTGCTGTGTCTTGCTAGTGCCATCTAACCCATCCAGGCATCCTGGTAAATCTCCTCTACACCCTCTCTAAAGCTTCCTATAATGACGCGACCAGAACCGAACACAATATTCCGAGAGGGAACTAACCAGGGTTTAGAGAGCTGCAATATTAGCTCATGGCTCTTAAATGCAATCCCCTGAGAAATGAGGGCCAATGCACTTTATGACTTCTTAACCACCTTATCAACTTGCACGACAATCTAGAAGGATCGATGGATATGGACTCCCAAGATCCCTCTGTTCCATCACACTGCTAAGAATACTTCCATTAACCTTGTAGACTGCCTTCAAATTCGACCTTCCAAAGTGAATCAGCTCACATTTTTCCAGGTTGAACTCCATCAGCCACTTCCCCGCAGAACACTGGTCGATGACCTACAGGCAGAACATACTCCTTCTACAAACACTCTCTGCTGCCAACCTGCATGCAGAAAGATTAGGCTGATAACTGTCAAGCAATATTTGTGAAAGAAAGATGCCAGGAAACAGCCACCTCCAGCAAGGGAAAGGTTAACCACTTAACATGATATTTGATGGAATTACAACTGCCAGGCAAAACCCACCTCTCCATCACCCACCATTGTCATCCTGGAGCCTTTTGGCCAGAAATTCAACTTGACTACCTTTGTAAATACTCTTCTTTCATGTGTAAATTAAAGGCTGAGCATGCTGTGATGAATAATTCACCTCCTGGCATTGCAAAGACTTTGCACTATCTATAAAGTACAAGTCACAAATGGTTCACTACACTAGATGGTGCAACTTCAACAACCCTGAAGAAACTCAGCAAAATCCAGGATTGAACAATGTTTAATTGGTACTCCATCTCCATTCTGAACATGCATTGCTTTGAGAACTAAAATGAAGATGCAAGATTCTGCACTTTCTTTCACTGCACTGCGTAACATTGCTCTGCAGTTAAGTACTTAGTCTACTCTGGCAACTCTCAAAGCGCATGACCTCTACTTCCAAGAAGACCTAAGCTTCAAGGTGCATGGAAATAATATTACGTGCCTGTTCCCCTTCGAGTTACACTTCATCTGAGCTTCGTTCCTTTGCTGTCAGCATCAGGCTCTTGATCAAAGGATATAACTTCACTCAACTTTACCCCATCATTGAAATGTCTCCACAACCTATGTAGTCACTTTCAAGGTCTCTTTATCTGATGTTCTCAATATTTACTTTGTATTTTTTTATTATTATTATTATTATTATTATTTTCTTTCTTTTTCCATTTGCACAGTCGGTTGTCTTTTCCACATTGGTTGAATGCCCAAGTTGGTGCAGACATCCATTGATTCAATTGTGGTTATAATTCTATTATAGATTTTTTTAGTATGCCCACAAGAAAATGAATCTCAGGGTTGTATGAGTACTTCAGTAATAAATTAGCTTTGTATTTTGAACTTTGACTGCATCTAAATGCTGAAATTCTTTCTCCAACACCTCCACTATAAGGACTGCAACAATCTAAGAAATCAGCTCATCACCAGGTTCCAAAGAGGAACTTGTCAGGACAATAAATATTGGCTTCGCTAGTGATTCCCAGATCCCAAATAATAAACTAAAAATAAGTTGTCTGTACTGTTTGATCACAGCTGTCCAACTGGCACTATTTGCCCTCAGTGAACAAACCAGGAAATTGCTGGATTTATTGTGTTGGTGGAAGTGTTGACAGTGATGAGATAATGACTGAGATACGAGAGGACAATGTTCAGCAGGATGGCACAGTTCCACAGCTGATAGATGCAGTGAACCTTTACCTAAATACAGAATTTCTTTTCCTCACAGATGGCATCAGGGTGAGCTTGAATATATCTTCTTTCCTTGCATAACAACTTCTTTGTTCTCTCTATAATCTGGGCTAAGTCACACCAGTATGTCGCTAAGGGAGCACTGCGCTGCCTGCAATGCAGTTTTGCAGATAAGTTAATCAAAGGCAACAGCTGCCCTCTCCGAGGTAAGTAAAATTCTCATGACACCATTCTGCAGAGAGAAATAAAAGTTCTTCCTGAAACTATAGCCAATAATCGCCCCTGAAGCTATATCACTGAATGTGATTATTATGGCACTTCTGCAGATCTTGCTGTGTACAAACTGAATTCTGCATTTCATAAGTTCTTAATTAGCTATGAAATACTTAGGACTTCCTGAGGTCATGAAAGGAGTATTATATTTGTCGGTTCTTGTGTTTGTTGTTTTTTAACTATTACTTAAATACAACAACAGAGGAGCACTCAAATGCACCAAATTAGAGTTTGAAATGCAGTATTCAAGATGATGACACTGAAGCCATTCTTACTCGAAGGACAGAAAATGGCTGAAATCCAATAAAGAAATAATGCCGATGGAAGAGCGCACTGTGGAAATCAGGCATATTTCAAAATTCCGTGGATGTTCATTAGCACTCTGAAATTCTGGATCATTTGTACCACAGCACTGCTGGTAATATCAAGACACTAGTAAGAAGAAGGATCGATAGTGAAACTTGCCTAATTGTTATTTACCTTGCCCCCAAACATTCAGATTGTATGCAAGATAAGAAGATCTGTAGTTAATTCCAAGAACTTAATAGAAACTTGTTTCAGTGCATTCTTAGACCCAGAGTGGGCAATACACCACAAGTGGTTACAAGGAGCAGAAGACGAGCAGCTCAGCTGCATTATGACTTCAAGCTGGCATGCCTCCCAACACACACACTCAACATGAAAACCAAAAACAGTGGAATCCGGTGAATTAGGACACATCGGGACAAGTACATTTTGGCCCAGTTAACTGGTTGCCCCAATGAGCCAATTTCATGGAAATAGTTAAAAAGGTATATTAAAAAAATGACCATTTAAATGAGTAACAGATTATGTATTTAAATGAAACAGAACAAAATAGAACGCTATGAATACTATAAAACTGTTTATCAGTTCCTAGTACTTATCAATGGAGGAATTCATCCAGTGTATCCTGCCGTGTTGTTTTGATTGACTGTAAATGAGCAAAATCAGTGCAGACCCCTAGTGCAAGTCACAGACTGCCTTCATACAATGCTTTTGGTTACTGCATCCTCCAAATCTTCATTTTCATTGTACCATTCAAGATGATTGTTGACACCCTCAAATTCTTCTTAATTCCTAACTTGTTGAAATAATGAAATTAGTTTATTTTCACTCCTTGCCGTTTCTGACATCTCCATGCCTGAATGCTTGAAACTGCAGTGTAAAAAAAACAATACTGAATTGCTATTTCTTGCTTATTTCTCAAACACAAGCACACAAAACTATCACTATTTAAATGCTATTCACTCTAAGCACAGTGTAATGTCCATTGTCCACCTACAAGTGGACGTGACTGATGCTAGTTAGAAACTGTTCGGCCACAGTCTCCTGTCCCTATTAAGCAGCATGCTGTCCCAAATAAACGAAGGGAATCCCTGCTATTTTCCTGATTCGCTTTTGTTCTTTAAGATTTGTGCCAAATAAGTGGCTGCCCCGATAAGTTAACCAGTTAACCAGAATTCATTGTACAACTCACTCAGACTTTCATATTCAGAAACCTTCTCCAGCTCATTCTATTCTTCTCTAGTTATGTATGCCATGTCAATTGAAGGCTGAGACACATGTTGGACCGTGAGAGGAATCAAGGATTATAAGATTACATACTCAAGTGGAGTTGAAGCCAAAATCAGATCAGCCGTGATCATATTAACTAGCATTGCAGACCGGGGGGGTGGGGGGCATATGGCCTACTCTCGCTTGTGCTTACGTTTTAATCCTTTCTGTTAGGAGAAGGAATTAAACAATTCCCTACTGGCAAAAAATGTTCATGAGGATCACAGGCAAGTTTTGCTCTGGCATTTTTAGAGGCAGCAATGAGACAAAAGATCTATTGGTGTATTAGAGCAGGGGTGCTGCTACAGCTCTGGAAAAGCTCTGACAGAGTAGGAGAATTTCCCAGAATATTCTCTGTACGTCAAGAGTGCTTCATGAGTTTTGCGCAGCTGGTGAAATGTGTGACCATGTTGCTTTCCAATTCTACTTTGAAAGCTAAGAAAGAAAGATGAATAGTAACAAAATTAAAATGTATACTGTTACTGTGTCCCTTCAAGTATTGCCAAGATACAAAGTTCTTTATGCAATAATGATGCAGTTAACATATAAAAATTGTAAATTCTATAAATGGCTAAGGCACAATATATTTAAATCTAGCATTTTTAGTTGTTTAATCTCTTGCTAATTATATAGAAATCACAGTTCAAAATCAATTTATCAAAGTACATATATGTCACTATATACGACCCTGAGATTCATTTTCTTGTGGTCATACTCAATAAATTCAAGAAACATAATAGAATCAATGAAAAACTGCACCCAACAGGACAGATAAACAGCCAATGCGCAAAAGACAAAAAAACTGTGCAAATAAAAAAGAAAAACAGAACAATAATAAGTAAATGAGCAACATTGAGAACACGAGATGAAGAGTCCTTGAGAGTGAGTCCATTGTTTGTGGGAACAAATCAGTGATGGGGAGGGTGAAGTTGTGTGAAGTTATCCCCTTTTCTTCAAGAGCCTGGTGACTGAGAGGTAATAACTGTTCCTCAGTCTGGTGTTGTGGATCCTGAGGCTCCTGTACCTTCTTCCTGATGGCAGCAGCAAGAAGAGAACATGACCTGGTTGGAGAGTCCTTGATGATGGATGCTGCTTTCCTGCAACAATGCTCCATGTAGATGTGCTCAATGGGGGGGCGGGTTTACCCGTGATGGACTTGGCTGTATCCACTACTTTTTGTAGAATTGTCCGTTCAAGCCCACTGGTATTTCCATACCAGGCCATGATACAACCAGTCATTATATTGTCCAACACACATCTATAAAAGTTTGTTAAAGTTTTAGATGTCATGCTGAATCTTCACAAATATCTGAGAAAGTAGAAGTGTTGTCGTGCCTTCTTCTTAATGGCACCTACGTACCGGGCCTAGGACAGGCCCTCTGAAACAATAACTCTGGGGAATTTAAATTTGTTGACTCTGTCCACCTTTGACCCCCTAATGAGGACTGGCACATGGACCAACAGTTTCCTCCTCCTGTAATCAATAAACAGCCCCTTGGTCTTGCCGACATTGAGTGAGAGGTTGTTGTTGTGGCACCACTCAGCCAGATTTTCCCTCCAAAATACTGATTCATCATCACCTTTTATTTGCCCTATGACAGTGGTGTTGTCAGCAAACTTAAATATGGCATTGGAACTGTGCTTAGCCACACAGTCATAGGTATAAAGTGAGTAGAGCAGGGGGCTAAGCACACAACCTTGTGGTGCACTTGTGCTGATGGAGATTGTGGAGGAGATGTTGTTGCCAACCCAAAATGTCTGGGGTCCTCAAGTGAGGAAATCAAGGATGCAATTGCCCAAGAAGGTATTGAGACCAAGGTCTTGATTAATTTTGGGGGGATGATCATATTGAATGTCAAGCTGTAATTGAAAAAAAAGAGCATCTTGACGTATGCATCTTTGCTGTCCAGATATCTCATGGAAAGTGAAGAACAAATTAAATGGTATACACTGTGGACCTGTTGTGCAGGTAGGCAAAATGGAGAGGTTCCAAGTTGCTTCTCAGGCAGGAGTTGGTATGTTTCATCACCACCCTCTCAAAACATTTCATCGCAGTAGTTGTAAGAGCTACTGGACAATCATCATAGAGGCAGATTACCATGCTCTTCTTTAGCAATGGTATAATTGAAGTCTGCTTGAAGCAGGTGGGTACCTCAGACTGCTAAAGTGAGAGGTTACAGTGAACATTCAAACCAGATGACCAGCACAGGTCTTTAGTACTCAGTCAGGTACCCCATCTGGGCTGGATGCTCTCCGTGCGTTCTTCCTCCTGAAGGTTACTCTCAGGTCAGCCTCAGAGACTGAAATCAGAGGGACAAAGTGAGCCTAGAAGGTATTGAGGTCATCTGGAAGCGAAGTCTTATTGTCACCTATGTCGCTTGGTTTCACTTTGTAAGAGGTAATACCATTCAAGCCCTGTCACAGCTGTTGAGCATCCTTCTGCCATTTCAGTTTGGTCCAGAATTGCCACTTTGCTCAAGTACACAAGTGAATTTCATCACTTATTCTGATGCTACTGTACGTTGATGCACACATCACTTGCTCTAATTGTGTCTTCATCAAGGATTTACCTGTCTAGCCAGAAGTAATTCAGTTCCAGAAGAAAGTCCAAGCAAGCCAGAGTCGTTCATCAGAATTTGCTTAATTACCTCTGATCAGCTCGGCAATGACTGATGATTTCCATTATGCCAATGGTTAGCATTTCTATGCACTAATTGATAGCAGTTGAAAAATTACTCCCTTCTCAATCCTATTTTGGTCCTTCTGAAGTCATTTGTAACTCTACTTATTGTGCAAGGTTAAATCAAATGGCCTCTTGCTTTTGGTAGCATCACTGTAAAATGATGAGACATGAGCAAGAAGATTCTCAATGACTTTATCAGAAGTTATGGAGCACTTATGGTTTCTGGACAATACCCAGTTTCAATATCATGGGAATCTTGAGAAATATATCTGTAAATTCTTCCTAATTCATAAAATGATCATTTTTTCATTTCCTGTCACAGTCAGTTTATGTACAGACACTCCTGCGCCGATAGTCATTTTATGGACATACAATCAATCTATGTATATAAGCTATCCTATGTCTTTAGATTGATAGTGCTTTTTTGTTATTGTGGGGTTTTTTAATCTTACTGTATTTTTATCGTGCTGCATTGGATCCAGAGTCACAATCATTTCATTTTGCTTTACATTTGAGCACTGAAAATGACATAAAACAATGTTGAATCCTGAATTTTGATTACAATGTGAACACAATTCTAGATTGATTTTAATAATCTGATTAGGTGAGATTCATTATGGATTTATTTTATATATGTTTTATTCTACCAGTGTATCAATATCTTTGTGTTCATCAATTATATTAAAGGCATTTTAGAAGCATTTAATCAGCATAACTATTACATTTTCTGAGACTCTTCACCAAACCTAATACATATTTAGAAATTAATCTTTAGGCTACCTATCTTACAGATTTGCATTCATTTTCTTCAACCTTCCGAGAAACGAATATGTTCCTTTCTAGCACTCTTTTAGAATTTCCATCCTGCGGAAACATTTTGTTTTCCTGTTCCATTCTGCTTGACTTTTATATTTTGTACCTTCCTCAGCATGATTGATCCCTATTCAACAGTCAACAAAAGATCAAGGTCATTTGCTTCCTTTTACAATTAGTTTATTTTCATTAAATGTCACAGGGCATTAGTAAAGCATTCAGTCCATTATGACTGTGCCATTGTTTTGAGAAATCTATACAAATAGTCATGTTAGATTTTAAAATGCAAACCTCTCTAAATAAATATTAGCTGTAACATTTTTGACAATCTGTCATATCTAATTATATGATATCAAAAACCCTATGACCCATTCAGAAGTTCAGTCCTTCAATCCAAATGGCCCAATCCACTCAGCTCTCATAATTGCTGGTTCATGCGCATGGTCATGGGACATGAATGTATTCGACAAGTAACCCACCATTTTTAGCCAGAAACAGCTTCCTTCCTCCATAATCATATCAGCCTGTCCTGTATACCCAATACAGTCTCATTTAATCTCAAAAGGAAATAATTAAGGTTACTCATGCACACATCTTGGCTCAAAATTGGTCTATATACTGCAGTACTGATGCACATTTAGGAGAAGGATTAAGTAATTTCTCCATTAATGAGCAATAGTCTTTAAAATGCTACCTTCTCAATGTTCTTGGCTGTGCAGTACATGCCAGTACGTTTTCCAAATTTTACCTTCTTGTGTGATTCTGTCGTGTCTCTAATACCCCACTGGACTGTTCAAGCCAAAACTGAACCTGGTTATAGTACTTCCATGACTCTGGCATGATGAATACTCCATCACTTCCAATTCCCTTGTAATTCTATTCACATGGAGTAGGTCCTTTCATGTGTCTTATATCCTGAATGTAACTGTCTCATGGTTTTCAACACCAACTCCTTATTGATAGACATCCTGCATGCCCTTTAAATGTTAGCTCCACCATATGAACATGTGAGGTCAGAATTCTCACATTCACCATCTGGACACCAATCAATCCCCCAATATCTGATCTAACAACACCCAGAAATGGTATATATTTACTAATATCTTTAGCATGACCAGCTATTAATCTTTGTTTACTTATATAAGTGATAAACTATAGCTCTGAAAACTTTCTGATGACCTTGAATAAAAGTTTCATTTAAGGTTTCACTTTATTCTTGTACAAGATCTTGTCCATAGTTTGTGCTGTCAGTAAACTTGCCAGGTCCCTCTAATTTAGTACCAAGAATAAATTGCCTTCCTTTTGATGGATTTCACTTTTTCTTTGTTCTGTGCCTTCCCGATACCTTGAGAGTATTTTTTTTGCTTTAAGGAAATATGAAGCAAATAGCTGAGACTTCTCATACCTTCTGTGTTCTCTGATATTGCTGTCACATCCACTGACTCCCATCATGATGCATCAGCTACAGAAACTCATTCTCCATTTCCATCACACTAGATCACAGGTCTACTACTTCTTAAAGCAAAATGCAATGCCTGCAGGTTCCTTTCAGTTGCTAGTTGTGCAAAGGTAAAATTTTAAGCAGAATGTCTTTTACTGAAGATAGAACAGCAGTATTTGTGTACAAAGTTGAATGAAGGTCCATTTAGAAACCACTTTCCTGCAATACTTTTAGACTTCACCTCCTGAAACTCCTCAAGTTTTTTTTTAACTTAGTCATTTGGGTATGTTCATCTATACCTAAATTGCTAGATGATTTTAGGATTCATAAATGTCCACTTTATATACCAATTATTCCTGTCAGTCTGCATAGCCCAAACAAAATAAGTTCAACATTACAGAATCACGTCTTTAGTGCAATTAATTTATTCTAAGCAGCCACCTCATTTGTTTTGGTCCAGTGAAGTTTTCTTATATTGTATCAATGACTCTTTGGACCTATCATTAGTAGATGGAATTTACTGTGTAGGTATAATGGATGATCAGGTCTTATCTCATTCCTCATACTAACATCCCTCATTAAAAGCTATAGGAATCAACTGTTAGGGATGAGATTACAAAGTACCTGGATGTCATGGTCTGGCAATCCCCCACCATGCTATTTACCTCAGGAATTGGGCCTCAATCACCTCATTTAAATTCCAATCATTCCCAGGTTCCATTAACTAAACACACCTGCTTCCCATCAGAAACTGCAGGATAAAGACCCCATGACCACAACAAGGAGTTGCCAGTTTATTGGTCAACTCTTGTATGAGTAGCCTTGTTCTATGTTTCTTAGGACTATCGTTTTTAAGTTTAGCATTGTTCCTGAATTCTCTACTAAAACCAAGACTTTGGCTGAAGACTCTCTCTGGACACCAATTCCACGCTTGCTATGACCATATCGCCTCCCGGCTCGGCCTCTGTGCCTGCGTTTGGCACTTGGGTTTGTGCCTCCGCCATGTCCTTGCAACACTGGAGGCACATGACAAGATAGGCCAAAGCCAGCATAGCTTCCTGAAAGGAAAGTCCTGCTTGACAAACCTACTGCAATATTTTGAGGAAATTTCAAGCAGGGTAGACAAAGGAAATGCAGTAGATATGGTGTACTTGGATTTTCAGAAAGCATTTGACAAGGTGCCACACATGAGGCTGCTGAGCAAGATAAGGTAGTGTTGAGGAAACAGAGAGCCTACAGAGACTTAAATAGTTTAGGGGAATGGGCAAAGAAGTGACAAATGAAATACAATGTTGGAAAGTGTATGGTCATGCACTTTGATGGAAAAAATAAATGGGCAGACTATTATTTAGATGGGGAGAGAATTCAAAATGCAGAGATGCAAAGGGACTTGGGAGTCCTTGTGCAGGATACCCTAAAGGTTAACCTCCAGGCTGAGATGGTGGTGAAGAAGGCGCATGCAATGTTGCCATTCATTTCTAGAGGTATAGAATATAAGAGCAGGGATTTTATGTAAGGCACTTGTGAGACCACACTTGGAGTATTGTGTGCAGTTTTGGCTCCTTATTTTAGAAAGGATATATAGTACTGAGATTGGAGAGGGTTCAGAGAAGATTCACGAGAATCAGGAATGAAAAGGTTACCGTATGAGGAATGTCTGGCAGCTCTTGGGCTGTATTTCCTGGAGTTCAGTAGAATGAGGGAGAATCTCACAGAAACATTCCAAATGTTAAAAGGCCTGAACAGATTAGATATGGTAAAGTTATTTCCCACGGTAAGGGAGTCTAGGACAAGAGGGCATAACTTCAGGATTGAAGAATGTCCACTTAGAACAAAGATGCAGAGAAATTACTTTAGTCAGAAGTTGATAAATCTGTGGAATTTAGTGCCTCAAACAGCTGTGGAGACCAAGTCATTAAGTACATTTAAGGTAGAGATAGATAGGTTCTTGATTAGCCAGGGCATCAAAGAGTATGGGGTGAAGGCAGGAGAGTGGGGATGACTGGAAGAATTGGATCAGCCAATGATTGAATGGTGGAGAAAATTCGATGGGCCAAATGGCCTACTTCTGCTTCTATATCTTATGGTCTTATGATTCTTTGATTTTCCTTCTGCTAAGTGTGGGTACGATAATAATGTTTGACTCGTGTCTTTACAGTGAATGGTTCTAATTTAGCGCACTATTGTTGAATACTGTGGTTAACATGCACCAATCTTATCGGGAAAAAAAAACTTGTGCCTAGCTGTAAAGATTCTGCTGTTACTGGCTGAGCTTTAATCTAAAAAATGGAAACAAAAACATCTCCTTCTAAATTTGTTATGACTCCATGATCAAGCCAAAAATATATAAATATTTAATAATTAATACTTCTCATTTTCAAGTGCTTAGATAGTTAAAATTAGGCTTAGCTCACACAACATTAATTTAAGCAATTTTGAAGATTAATGGTGGCCCTGTATTGTAACTCTCCCACACTCATGCAATTTCCTCCTCTTTAATTTCCTTTTAAAAAAAAAAAATTATCTTAATATTTAGGGGTTTAGTAGTTGAGCAATGCTAGGCAACAACTCTGGGTGACGAGGTGGAAATAAGTCTCTAACAAAGGAGATGTAAGGTATTCATTCCCTCTGCTAGCCTGCTGGTCACCCTTGGGCAAGGTTTTGCATGTGCTTAGCTCCCCATTCAGGGTCATGGGAGCAGGTGGTGGATGGACCTATGAGCAGCTGGTGCATATCATGTCCAGGTTATGCAATCACTGATGCCAGGCAAACAATCTCTGAAGAGTATTGATAATGGCTGGGGTCATCTGTCTTGTAAAGACATTGCCCAGAATGAGAAACAACTTCTGTAGAAAAAAAAATTGACAAGATCATGGCCAAGGAAAAACGATGAACGTGCATGTCTTAGACATGGTCATGGAAATACCATGGAAAAATGGTATAATGAGGTGCCTCATGAGGTCATACATCCTGGTCATATTACGATCAAGGAACGTGCTTGTAGCCCAGATATTGAACTTTTTGCTGTTGGACTCCGGCCATATTATTTGCCAAGGGAAATCTTGCATGCAATTGTGGTTGTTGTGTACATCCCTCCCTCTGCCAACCTGACATCGGCGTGTAACATCATTTACACTGTCATAGCCAGGTTACAAACCCAGCACCCGAGTGCCCTCATTACCATCTCAGGTGACTTCAACCATGTTACCATGGCTAGAACACTACCCAACTTCACGCAGTATGTGAGCTGTGCAACCAGAGGGGAGAGGACTCTGGATTTGATGTACACTAACATTAAGGATGCATACAGCTGCTCTCCCCTCCCCCCCATTGGGAAGGTCAGATCACAACCTGGTGCATCTAAAACCCTGCTACGTGCATCTGGTGAAGAGTAAACCTACAACCTCGAGGACAGTGAGAAAATGGTCGGAGGAGGCTTATGAGACGCTCCAGGGTTGTTTTGAGTTGACAGACTGGCAGGAACTCTGTGAGCCACATGGAGAGGGTATTGATGGGCTCACAGAGTGCATCACTGATTACATCAACTTCTGTGCGGACTGCAATGTTCTGACAAGAACTGTCCTTTGTTATTCAAATAACAAGCCATGGGTAACAAGGAACTTTAAGGACATCCTGAACACTCAAAAGAGGGCGTTTAGAGATGGAAATAGGGAGGAGCTGAGGGCAATACAGAGGGACCTGAAAGCCAGGATCAGGGAGGCTAAAGACAGGTACAGGAGGAAGCTTGAGTGGAAACTCCAGCAGAACAACATGAGAGAGGTCTGGAGGGGGATGAGGACCATCACTGGGTTCCGGCAAACTAGCAACAGAGGAGCTGAAGGCAGTGTGGACAGGGCCAATGAACTTAACCTGTTCTTTAACAGATTTGACATTGTGTCCCCTGCCCATCCCCCACATGAGTCACCTGTTGTCGGCCCCCAACCAATACATATTCCACTCTCCCCTCCTATCCCTCCTCACAGTCCCTCACCCTGCTCTCATGACTATACCCCTTCCCCACACAAAACCACTACGGTGGGCTTCACAGTTGAACAGGTGAGAAGACAGCTGAAACGTCTCAAGCCAAGCAAGGCTGCAGGACCGGATGGTGTTAGTACCAGGGTGCTCAAAGCCTGTGCCCCTCAGCTATGTGGAGTACTTCGCCATGTCTTCAACTTGAGCCTGAGGCTCCAGAGCATTCCTGTGCTGTGGAAGACGTCCTGCCTCGTCCCTGTGCCAAAGACGCCGCGCCCCAGCAGCCTCAATGACTGCAGACCGGTGGCATTGACCTCCCACATCATGAAGACCCTGGAGAGACTTGTTCTGGAGCTGCTCCGGCCTAAGGTCAGGCCACACTTAGATCCCCTCCAGTTCACCTACCAGCCCCGACTAGGGGTTGAGGATGCCATCGTCTATCTGCTGAACCGTGACTATGCCCACCTGGACAAGCCAGCGAGCACTGTGAGGTCATGTCTTTTGACTTATCCAGTACATTCAACACCATCCGCCCTGCTCTGCTGGGGGAGAAGCTGACAGCGATGCAGGTGGATGCTTTTCTGGTGTCATGGATTCTTGACTACCTGACTGGCAGACCACGGTACGTGTGCTTGCAACACTGTGTGCCCGACAGAGTGATCAGCAGCACTGGGGCTCCACAGGGGACTGTCTTGTCTCCCTTTCTCTTCACCATTTACACCTCAGACTTCAACTACTGCACAGAGTCTTGTCATCTTCAGAAGTTTTCTGATGACTCTGCCATTGTTGGATGCATCAGCAAGGGAGATGAGGCTGAGTACAGGGCTATGATAGGAAGCTTTGTCACATCGTCTGAGCAGAATTATCTGCAGCTTAATGTGAAAAAGACTAAGGAGCTGGTGGTAGACCTGAGGAGAGCTAAGGTACCGGTGACCCCTGTTTCCATCCAGGGGGTCAGTGTGGACATGGTGGAGGATTACAAATAGGTGGGGATACGAATTGACAATAAACTGGACTGGTCAAAGAACACTGAGGCTGTTTACAAGAAGGATCAGAGCCGTCTCTATTTCCTGAGGAGACTGAGGTCCTTTAACATCTGCCGGATGATGCTGAGGATGTTCTACGAGTCTGCGGTGGCCAGTGTTATCATGTTTGCTGTTGTGTGCTGGGGCAGCAGGCTGAGGGTAGCAAACACCAATAGAATCAACAACTCATTCGTAAGGCCAGTGATATTGTGGGGATGGAACTGGACTCTCTAACGGTGGTGTCTGAAAAGAGGATGCTGTCCAAGTTGCATGCCATCTTGGACAATGTCTCCCATCCACTACATAATGTACTGGTTGGGCACAGGAGTACATTCAGCCAGAGACTCATTCCACCGAGATGCAACACAAAGCGTCATAGGAAGTCATTCCTGCCTGTGGCCATCAAACTTTACAACTCCTCCCTTGGAGGGTCAGACACACTGAGCCAATAGGCTGGTCCTGGACTTATTTCCTGGCATAGTTTACATATTACTATTTAACTATTTATGGCTTTATTACTATTTAATTATTTATGGTGCAACTGTAATGAAAACCAGTTTCCCCCGGGATCAATAAAGTATGACTACGACTATGACTATGAAAAATGTCATGGTCATGGAAAGACCATGATCACCCACATCATATAATGCTGCACATAACAAATGAACGAGACAACAACTGATAGTCATACCAAATCATATTAACTCAGTGGTAATAGTAAGTCCGCAGCCATTAAGTTATCTATGATTGTCAATAGCTCACTGCAATCAATTTGCCTCTGATGGCCATCGCTTAACAAGTAATTAGTTCTTGAAGCTCCTCCGTTTACTTTTTCTTACACTTTTAGAAAGCTTGCATCCTTATAATCAGGTCAAGGGTGACTTTAAGTTACAGCAATAATAATACTATGAAATGTTTCTTCCGTGAACTGATGATATAACACATACCTGCAAATTGAAAAGCAGAGGCTCATGGTGCTGTAAGCACTTGAAGTTGCTGTACATCTCTCAACAATAGTTCAGGCATGATGACAACCCAGAAATGAGTTAATTTCTGGACTGTTATGATTACGAACTGTCAATATCATTTACTATGATCCCCATGGTTACATTATTGGTTCAGCAGTTATTGATGTCTATTTTTTGCTATAATTGTCATCCAAAAATTAATTTATTTGGCAAATTTTTGCTCTGTTTCCCTTGGTTACCACAAAACAACAAATTTCAAGATTTATGTCAGTGAGAATAAAGTTGATTCTGATTCTGAAAACACTATACATGCTGAAAATCAAGAAGTAAAACAAAACCCTATAATGTTTTGCATGCCAAGTGAGGTGAGACAAAGATAATGGTCTAGATTACAGTTCTTTCCTCACTTCTCGCCTGAAGTTTAGACCCATATGCTGCTCTTATGCTCTTATATTGTAACTGGCTAGAGCGAACTGTTGATAGCATCACTGGTGCTGAGGTTGAGAGGCTTTAACCCCGAAGGCAACCTAGAGCTTTGACAGCCAATGATGTCCTGTCTGGAGACTTGCTTAATGTAAAAAACTGTGAAGAATATGTAATAGCTTGAAAATGTCATACCAGGGCATGAAGCTTCACCAAATTTAATTTGTGGGATTCTTGTTCCGCTTGCATTAGTTGGGCTAAAGGACCATGCTATATGACTCTATAACTTGAAGAGACTAAACTGCCTTAATAGTAAATCCATTTGATTTGTCTTGAGTTAAATGCACATATGTTGTGGGTCTGGCTACAAAATCTATCAGTAAGATAAGGAAGTCAACATTTGACAGGACATATACAGGACTCTTTGATGTACTGTTGCATCAGTATCTAAAAACTATTTGTTTTATTTGCATTTGGAAATGCAAATTGAAACCAATAAGGTCCAAAAATGATTCAGTTTCAGTGAGAATAAAATAATCAACCTGTAATATTTAACTACGTTCCCTCCTCCGACGCTGACTGTCCTTTTGAGAAGTTCCAATATTTCCTGAGTCATTCTGTCATTTTCAGCTGTGAATCTGAAAGGTAATTGCATAATATTTATCTTCATTAAATCTGGACTCAAATTTATTTGAACCAAGTTAGGTAAAGATGGAACTGATAAAGGAATAAGTTGTAACATGAATGCCAAACTGGAAAGCTTTGACTTGATTCCCTTAGATCTGGCATTGCCAACCTTTCTTATGCCATGGAGCCATAGAATAATTGAGGGGGTTCATAGACTCCAGGTTAGGAACGTCTGCCTTAGATTAAGTCCAGGGTCAGTTTTGCACCTTTCTTCTCAAAGTTACTTGCTGCCTCTTTTCAAAACATGAATATGGATAACTCATAACCACAAGAGATTCTGCAGATGCGAGAAATCCAGAGCAACACACACAAAATACTGGAGAACTCACCAAGCAAGGTAGCATCTCAGAAAATGAATAAACGGTCAGCATTTCAGGCCAAGACCCTTCATCATGACTGGAAATGAAGGGGGAAGATGCCAGAATCAAAACATGGGGGGAGATGAAGGAGGACAAGCTAGAAGGTGACAGGTGAAGCTGGGTGGCAGGGAAAGGTAAAGGGCTGGAGAAGAAGGAATATGACAGGAAAGGAGAGTGGACCATGGGAGAAAGGGAAGAAGGAGGGGCACTAGGGTGGGGGATTGTGATATACATGTGAGGAAATGGTGTAATAGGCCAGAGTGGGGAATTGTAGAAGAGGGAAGGGGGAGAGGAAAAGGAAACGAGAAAAAAAAATTACCAGAAGAAGTAATCGATGTTCATGCCATCAGGTTGGAGGCTACTTGGATGGAATATCAGGCATTGTTCCTCCTCCATGAGAGTAAGCTCAAGATGGCAGAAGAGGAAGCCATGGACTGACACATTGGAACAAGAATGGAAATAAGAATTAAAATGGTTGGCCATTGGGAAATTCCGCTTTTGGTGGATGGAGCTGAGGTACATGTCAAAGCTTCCCTCAGTTTATGTTGGGTCTCATCAATGTGAACAGGATGGGGAAACCTCTCTCTCCAGCACTGATGCTGCCCTCAAACTCATCTCCTCCATTTCCCAGATATCCACACTCACCCCATCTTCCCGTCACTTTAACAGGGACCGAGTCTTCTTGTACTCACCTACCACCACATAAGCCTTTGCATCTAACACATCATCCTCCTGCATCTTCTATCATTTTTATCTGGATACTATCACCAAACCCATCTTTACTACCCCCAGCCCCAACTCTTCACTTTCCTTAGGAATCACTTCTTCCATGACCCCCTTGTCCATTTGACCCACCCCACTAATCTTCCTCCCGACATAAATCCCTGCGAGTGCCAGAAATGCTACAGCTGGCCATTCACTCCCTCCATCACCTCCATTCAGGGTCTCAAACAGTTCTTCCATGTTAGGCATCACTTTACCTGTGTATCTTTTGGGGTCATCTATCGTATCTGGTGCTCCTGATGCGGCCTCCTTTACTTTGATGAGACCCGACGGAAACTGGGGGACTGCTTTGTCGAGCACCTCTGGTCCAAATTTCACAGTGGCCAATCATTTTAATTCCTAATCTCATTCCCATTCCAACATGTCGGTCTATGGCCTCCTCTTCTGCCATGATGAGGCCATTCTCTTGGTGGAGGAGCAACTCCTTAGGTCTGTCTAGGTAGCCTCTACCCTGATGCTGTGAACATCAGTTTCTCCTTTCAGTATATTTTCTCTCTTTTTTTCTTCCATTCCCCACTTTGGCTACCTACCTCTGCTTCTCACCTGCCTATCTCCTTCCCCTCATGACTCTCTGTCTTCCCTTTCTCCCATGGCCCACTCTCCTCCCTTATCAGATTCCTTCTCCTCTAGCCCTTTACCTTTCCTACCCACCTGGCTTCACCAATCACTTTCTAGCTTGTCCTCCTTTCCCTCCTCCCAACTTTTTTTATTTTGGCTTCTTCCCCCCCCCCCCCCGCCACTTCCTTTCCAGTCCTGGTGAAGGGTCTTGCCCAAAACATTGACTGTTTATCTGTTTTCATACGTGTTGCCTGATCTGCTGAGTTCCACGGCATTTTTATGGGTTCATGTACAGTATCTAAACAATGCAGGCATTCATTTGATTGTTGTAAAATGGAGTCAAATGACAAAGGAAGTCAACTGATAACAAAGCAAATGATTTTAAAATGTTACCTTCATCTGCAAAACAGTCTATTCACTGACAGCAATTAATATTCTAAGGACATAGTAATGACCTATCCTCTCCTTAGGAATGCTAGTTCAGTGAAAATATGATGTCAGCAGGCAAAGTATTTGCAACATAGCCTGAGGATGTAAACAGGCAATGAATCTTTAAACACTACATATCTAAGGTTATTTTTACATATTGCACAGCTAGGACACATCTTGTACACATTTCATAAAACATTTGAGTTAATTAATTCTTCATATTGTACTAATAGCACATACAGTAATAAAACATAGACAAATATGAAATTTTCTACTCAACTAAATATTATACAAAACTGATTGAAGTTGCTAACTTATGTGAAAAGAACAAATAGGGATTTTACCATGTCAGATCAGAATCAGGTTTATTATTACTGACAGACAGTATGTCACGAAAATTCCTTCTTATTCCTTTCCTTAGATGCTACCTGATCTGCTGAGTTCTTGTGTGTGTGTGTCATCTGCAGAGCCTCTAGCGTTTATGTTGTGAAATTTGTTGTTTTGCAGGAGAGTAGTGCAAGACATGAAAATTACTATAAGTTACAAAACTAAAGAAATATATAGTGAGGTAAAGATCATCTCTTCATGATCATTCAGCAATCTGATCCTGGAGGGAAAGAAACTATTCCTAAAATGTTGAATGCAGGTCTTCAGGCTCCTATACCTCCTCCCAGATGGTAGTAATGAGAAGAGGGTATTACCCAGATGGTGAGGGTCTTCAATGAGGATGCACCTTTTGAAAATGTCCTCAGTGGTGGGGAGAGTTTTGCCCATAATGGAGCTGGCTGAGACTACAAACCTTTTCCATGGTGCCATTGGAGCCTCCACAGCAGGCAGTAATGGAACCAATCAGAGCTCTATCCACAGTACATCTGTAGAAAGTTGCCAGGGTCTTTGGAGGCATATCAAATCTGCTCAAACTTCTAAAAAGTATAGCTGCTGACATGACTTCTTCATGATTGCGTCAATGTGTTAGGAGCAAGTTAGTCTCTCTGAAAAGTTGCCTCCCAGGATGGTACTCACCCTTTCCACTAGTGACTCCTCAATGAGGACTGATGAGTGTTCTCCTGTTGTCTCCTCCCTGAAGTACACAATCAATTCCTTGGTCTTGCTGATGTTGACTGCAAGGTTGTTGTTGTGACACTACCTCAGTTAGCTGATCTAGTTGACGCCTGTATGCCTCTTTTTCACGATCTGAGATTCTGTCAAAAATATGGTGTCATTGGTGAATTTAAAGATGGTGTTTGAGCTATCTTTTGCGTATAGACAGAGTAGTGTAGTGGACTAAGCACACATTCTTGAGGTGCTCCTATGTTGAATGTCAGCAAGGAGGCATATCCTTAAGGTGATGTTACTACTGTGGGTTCTCACAAATAAAATGGCATGAGGCATTTATGTTTAAGAAAAAAATCTTTACAACTCACTTATTGAACTCCAAGATACTGAACACAAAGTAAAATTAAAAGTACTTTACATAATTACTATTCACGTCAGATCCCCCTCTTAAAGTGAAACCAAACTCAATGTCAGTACCACAGAATCTTTAGTGCAACCAGTTTCTGTGAGGCCTTCCGGCCCAGATGTGAGAGGCCATGTATGGAGTTAAAAACAGTCTGGCTCCAGTTTGTGGACACTATGGAAGAGGGCGACCGGTTGAGACATTGCACCGGAGAAAAACCCCAGCTTCCCTAAACTTATATGTCAGCCAACTGCAGGCCCGTGACTGCTGTTCGGTAAGCCTGGATCTGCGGCATAGTCAACCCCTATGTGTATGGCTTCAACACTTGACCATGAGAGGCAATCAGCCATGACATTAATTTTTCCCCTTGATATGTTGTATATCAGTTGTGAACTCAGATATGTAGGCCAGGTGGTATTGCTGCCGTGCAGACCAAGGGTCTGATATGAAGGCCATCATACGTATAAGGGATTTGTAGTCAAAGAACACTGTGAAATGGCAGCCCTCTAGAAAAAAAATAAAAATGGCAGACAGCCAAATAGAGTCCAAGAAGCTTGGGATCAAACATTCTGTACTTCCTTTCGGGGGAACAGAGGCACTGGCTGAAGAAGGTGAGCAGCTGTCACACGCCTCAGACCAACTTTTCGTGCACAGCACCCACAGCATAGTCTGAGGCGTCAGTAGTAATGGTGGTGGGTGTGTTGAGGAGCAGGTGTGCTAGTAGGGTTGTGTTGGACAAAGCTCATTTGGTATCATCAAATGCCCCAGTCACATCTGCAGACCTGTCAAGCACTTGAGTATGGGTATTGCCTTTAAGCACACTATACAGGAGGATCATAAGTTCAGCAGCTCAGGGAATGAAGTGGTGACTTCTTACAGCACAAACTGGGCCTCAGCTTGTACAAACTAATCAATGGCATTTTGCTCCAAAAACTCTGGCAGTTGCAAAGTGATTGCGTTAGCCAGCATGTTCAATAATTCTGGAATTGTCGTGAGGATCAGGGTCACCAACATAGGTTTTCACAAATAAAACAGCATGAGGTGTTTTATGTTTAAGAAAAAATGTAACAACTCATTTATTGAACTCCAGAGAACTGCACACAAAGCACGGTAAAAGTACTTTACGTGATTGCGTAATTGCATCAAACCCGCCTCCTAAAGTGAACCCCAACTCAACATCAGTGATTTTGAATTCTGTATATTTCCACCAATTATATTACCCTACATTACTTATCTGCACTGACTAAGGTCTCCTAATGAGGAAGTCAAGGATCCAGTAGTTACAGAGGCACAGATTTTGAAGTTTGTTGATTTGTTGAGAGATTGATGATATTCATTGCAGAGTTGTAATCAATAAACAGCAGCCTGACATAGATATTACTGTTGTCCAAGTGTCCCAAAGTCAAGCTGAGAGCCAATGAGAACACGTCTGCTATAGATCTGTTATGGTGACAGGAAAATTGCAGCAGGTCTAGGTCCTTGTTTAGACTGGACCTGCTGGAATTAGCCAAAACCAATGTCTCAAAGCACTTCATCACCATCAATGTGAGCACTATTTGGCAATAATCATTGAGGCATCTCCCCTGGTTCTTTTCGGTCATCGACATAATCGTTGCCCTTTTAAAACAGTGTTGAAACTCCAAATGCAGCAGCGAGAGACTTAAAATGTCTTTGAACACTCCAGTTGTCACAGGTTTTCAGGACCTCACCAGGTACACCATTGGTTTATGAATGGCTCATAATGGTTCACCTTCTTGAAGGATATTCTGATATCACCCTCTGAGTCAGAGATCACAGGCTCTCAAAATGCTTTAGGGATTTGCACAGGTGTAATTTTCTCCCTTTCAAAGCATGTATAAAAAGCATTGAGCTTATCGGGGAATGAAGCATCACTGCCATTTATGATATTAGGTTTCACCTTATAGAAAGTAACGGCATGTAAATCCTGCCACAGCTGTCATGTATCCATTGTACCTTTGACTTCACAAAATTGCCATTTTGCTCTCATGATGGCCTTCCATAGGTTGTACCTGGATTTCTGTACCGTAGTGTTGAATGCCACAGATTGAACCTTCAGCAGAGTGCACCTCCTGGTTCACCCAGATCTTCTGGTTTAGATACGTTCAGTATGTTCTCGAATGCATACCCTCATTCATACAGGTTTTGGTGAAGTCAGTGACAACTGTGAAATAAGCATTAAGATATGAATATATATCCCTGAATATTGTCCAGTGCACCAATTCAAAGCATTCCTCTAAGCTCTCCTCCAGCTCATTTGACCCTATTTCTGTGGTGTTCACCATTGCTGTGATCCTCAGACTCTGCTGAGACCAGATTTACAGCCAGTTAATAGGATCAAAATGCAATTTTCAGATGAGAAAGAAATCCATGAAGTAGGTCAAATTAAAGCCGTTGGAGCTTCTTCAAAGCTTATAAATAAGATTCCACCTAAGAATAAGGAATCTGAGCAGACTGATAGATATTCAGAGTGCCCAAACACATCTCTCCCACACTCTGCCTTCATAAAGTGGACTACACAATCTGTTCCTTCAGATGTCACTGCCTGCATTCCTCGTGGGTCTACCATGATTGATTTGCATCTACATTCCCTGTCTTGGTCATACGGCATGTATAATACTGAAATGTATTCTTCTGAGAATCAATGAGTGTATGAAGTGCTTTAGAAATTCTTTTCATTGTGAATTTGGCTTGGTCTTTGAGGAACTGTGCTACACTTTTATAGTAATAATTTCTCCCCCTTTACATCAACGTCAGCAAATTTTAAATATGAAAACTGTGCCTTCTAGAATTCTGAAAGTTAAAAAAAAAGCAGAAATTGATAGAAACACTCTGCGAGTCAGAAACTATTATTGAGAGAAATAAAGCCAGCACTTCCAGTTAATGTGATCATAACACAACACTGGACTGGGATCTGATCTAAAGTGATCCCATACTTATACTCCCACTTGCCACTCCACCTCTACCCCTACTGTACCAATATCAATTCTCTCCATCTATTGACCACATCTCTCATCCTTCTAAAATTGACAATGGTCCTGATTTCTGACTTTCCTAGATGCAACTAGTCAAAATTCCCCAACTCTTGTAATATTTCAACTGTTTTCCAATAACCAAATGCAGCACTCATCTGTGATCATTTAAAGGCTGAACTCACAGTAGGAAATATTTTAAAAAATACTTACTAGCTTTTCTTGATTTTACTGAATGGTAGCATTATGAGTCAATATCCTATCAGCTGATGCACTTTTCTGTTTGTCTCCAGACCACTGACTTTGTGACAAATAGGGAATGGAGTGAGGGGGAGGGGGAGAGGGAGAGGGAGAGGGAGATATTGTCTATAAGTTGTCACTTGCATGCCTTACTTGAAAAAAACTATCGGGTCATTTGTCAACACCTGGGGCCCATAGGACTTGTTTGAAGTGCATTTCTTATCAAAGTATGTATACATTATACAACCTTGAGACTTACTTCCTTACAAGCAGCCACGAAACAAAGAAACCCCAAAAGAACCCATTAAAAAAAGACCGTCATACACCCAATGTGCAGAGAGGGGAGATAAATGTGTAAACAATAAAAGCAGCATACAGCACTCAAAACTGAAGTTTAATGCTGGTGCTGATCTCGTTGATGAGTATGTGTAGGTTTCTTCTCTAAGCCTAAAATCCATCCTCTTGTCCCGTGCAGCCCCCAATATCAGTCATAACAGAATTGGACTCTGTTGTGTAAGTTTGGCTGACGTCTGGAGAGCTCATTTTTGGAGCTGACACATTTCTCATTTGGAACACCAAACTGGGAAATTATTATCGAAGTTGGAGATCAACAGAATGTGGTCCAGCCATTAATCACATAAATTCTTCTTGTGCATGATTCAAAATGCAAGTCATCCAAACACCATTTCATAGGTGCTTTGGGACAGCTTTATGTATTGTGGCAAAATGTTTAATGTTAATACTAAAGACAGTGTTAGTTAAGTGCACTAAAAATGTATAAATGCATAACTTTTTTCTCAATAGATTTTAGAGGAGCAGTAGTGTATAAGAAGCTGAAAATAACAAGACCTCGGTGATTTAGATTTGATTGCTATAGTTAGGCAGCATACCTGTGAATGAGGATAATACCGGCAATAACTCTTAGATTTGCATATTTTCTTGCAAATTGTTCTTTGTCCATTTTAATAAAATTAAAGAGTGCTGCAGCAGAGAGGTAATCTTTATAAAATAATAGCTACACCACCATAGAAGTACTGTGTCCAATTCTGGTTATGACATTTTAGATATTTGTGAAGGTTGTATGGAAGGTGTAGAAACAATTAGCAGAACACTTCCAAAGATGAGGGATTTCAGCAACAAGTTTAGAAGTGGACAAAATGGAGACATTGTCCTTAGAATAAAGAAGTCAAGAGTAGATGTTTGGGAATGGTAAATAGGATACATGAAACAAAGGATACAGATTCAAAATGAGGATAGATGTGAGAAATTTTTAATATAACCATAGTAAAATTGAAAAGACTGAAAATCTGGCTGAGTGGTGTCACAAAAACAATCTTTCACTCAGTGTCAGCAAGGCCACGGAACTGATAATTGAATTCAGGAGGCAGAAACTGAATGTCCATCAGCAAGTCCTAACTGAGGGATCAGAGGTGGAGAGGGTCAGCAACTTTAAGTTCTTTGGTGTTATCATTTCAGAGAATCTGTCTTCCACCCAGCACGTAAATGCCATTATGAAGAAAGCACAGCACCACCTCTACTTTTTAGAAGTTTGTGAAGACTTGGCATGACATCTAAAACTTTGACAAACTTCTATAGATGTGTGATGGACAGTGTATTGACTGGTTGCAGCGTGGCCTGATGTAGAAACGCCAATGCCCTTGAATGGAAAATCCTACAAAAAGTCAATGTAGCCCAGTCCACCATGGATAAAGCCCTCCCCACCACGGAGCACATCTACACGGAGCACTGTGGCAGGAAAGCAGCATCCATCATCAGGGACCCCAACATCCAGTTGAAGCTCTCTTCTCACTACTGCCAGGGTGGACTGCCAGTGTCATTCTCCCAGAGCAACAATAGCTAATATGAGAAAGAATAACTCTAAGGTCTTATAGGGGGGAGTTTTAAAGATTTGTTTTTTTACACAGTGAGTGGAAAGTGTGTGGAACACGCTGCTTAGGTGTGGTTGAGGCAAATATGTTAAGGACAGTTAAAAGAATCTTAGGTAGGCACATGGATGAAAGAAAATTGGAGGGCTATGAGGAAGGGAAGGGTTAGTTTGATCCTAAAAAAGATTAAAAGGTCAGCACAACATCTAGAACTGTATTGTTCTATGTTCTATGTATCTACCAGAATTATAAAGGTGATAATTTCTCCTTATTTCCCTTCAAATTCTCATTCTTTAATAAGCTTTGTAACATTCCGTTATATTGGCTCGTGTATGTCTAGGAGAAATCCAGCCCAGCACCCGCCTCAACACTCCCCACAGGGTTGGTTGCCGCCCGAATCAATCACAACATCAATCATCAGCCAGCACACCCAGTAAATTTTAACAAATACACTTTATAGATATTACTAATTCTATGACATTAATATACATTTGATACAGAGAGGAAAGTAATGAAAAAAAAGGCGCCAACACTTATCAAAGTCCAAGATCTTCGCGCGCTACCGTTGGAGCTCAATTCGACTTCAGACGACCACCCGAATTCCATCGACTCACGGTTTGGGACCACCCTTGGTGATCGACCGGAGCCTCTCCGCACGTCCGCGGTCCTCCTCGTCTCTCCTCCGACTCCCCGCCAAAACTCAGTCCACAGTCATATCATACAGCATGGTATCCGAAAACAAAACGATAAATAACCACCCATTGGCTAATAGAACCCTGCTATCTCAATTTAAAGTAAAACAAACTGCTAGCGCAAACTCTCTTCAGCGTTAAAGCACAACAAAGCCACATTCCCCAGATTAACATAACAAAGTTGTCATTTTAAATGTAACAAAAGAAAGACCCCGTACACTCTCCCCCCACCACAAAAAGTCATGCTCTCATGACTTTAACAGAGTTCACCAGTGCTCCTTGTAAAACACAAAACCCAACCCAGGTGCATAAAGCAGTGACATAACTTTGCAGGGCAGTAGAGATCACACCCTGCTCTCCCGGCGCTATATAAGTGAGTCTTTCCGGGGGATGCCTACTCCTCTGAAGCCACTGTACTTCCTCTGCTGACTCTCCCTGTTCAGACACCCCAGTTGACCCCTCGGGCCTATCTGTCGGACCTTCCCCTTCACTGGGATCCCTCTGCCCCTGTGAGCCCTCTGGCTCAGGTTCTGGTTCCACCCTCTCCTCCCTCAATTCCGGCTGTAACACAGGCGGCTCTGCAACACCCTCCCTCGGTTCCCCTGACTCAGTGATGGAAGCGCCAGGAGTCTCTTCTCCCGGCACCGGAGAATCAGCGAACGGAAGCAGGTACCACACGTCCGAATCATCATCTTCCGTTGACGTATCCCTTCTCGAGGTGGGGACCGGCCCCGTTTTCTTCGCAGCGGGCTCCTCCCTCAGCCCGCACCCTCGCATAGTCCTCGTACTAGCTGTAAACTCCCATTCGGGCTCTGGGTCCAGCTTCACCTCTCGACCCAGAGGCAACAGGTGGTTCCGATGGAGAACCTTGACAGGCCCCTGCCCGTCCTCGGGTCTCACCCGGTAAACAGGGAGATTCGGCATCTGACTCTCCACCACATAGGGGGTGGCTGCCCAACGGTCCGCCAACTTGTGCTTACCCTGTAGTCCTAAATTCCGGATAAGGACTCGGTCTCCCGGCAATAGCTGGACGAACTTTACCTTCTGATCATACCTCCTTTTATTCCGCTGGTTCTGCTTGGTGGCTGCCGCCTCAGCCAACACGTACGCCCTTTTCAACTCTCTCCTCATATCGGACACGTACTTCAGATATGGCTTCGAAGGTATTTCCCCCGCTTCAGTCCCAAAACACAGATCAATGGGCAACCTCGCTTCCCGCCCGAACATTAGATAGTAGGGCGAGTACCCCGTAGCATCATTGCGAGTACAATTATAACAATGAACCAAATGGGCAATGTGCCGACTCCATTTCACGAGATTATGTGCCCGACATAACTGACTGACGTCTTGCAGAACTGACATTTATCCGGGGAAAGTTTTAATCCTTCCTCCTTCAGCCGACTCAGCACCTTCAGCAGCCGCTCCTCATGTTCCTCCAATGTAGATCCAAACACTATCAGGTCGTCCAAGTACACCAATACCTCCAGCAAGTTCATGTCCCCCACTGTCCGCTCCATGAGCCGCTGGAAGGTGGCTGGGGCCCCCGAGATGCCTTGGGGCATTCGTTCGAACTGGAAAAACCCCAGGGGGCAGATAAAGGCTGTCTTCTCCTTATCAGTCTCGCTCATCGGAATCTGGTAATACCCACTCCGCAAATCTAATACACTGAACCACTGTGCACCACTCAGACAGGCCAAGGCATCTTCCACCCTCGGGACCGTATATTGGTCGGGAACAGTGCGGCGGTTCAGGGTCCTATAGTCCACGCACATGCGTACCTTCCCATTTTTCTTCCTTGCCACCACTATGGGGGACGCATAGGGGCTTCGGGACTCCGCAATAATCCCTGCGTCTTTCAACTGCCGTAAGTGCTGCCGCACATCTTCCACCTCTGCTGGGGCCAACCGCCGCGACCTCTCCCTAAACGGGGTGTCATTTGTTACCCAAATGGTGTGCCGAGTGCTCTTGGAACACCCCGCATCAAACTCGTTCTGAGAAAAGACACCCCCCAACTTCAGCATCTTCTCCACCAGCCCGCTCTTATACTCCGGCGGTACAGGGAGTTTTCAAAATTAAAGGACTCCTCGGTCAGCCGCCCCCCGTTTCCCAATAGTTTCCCTCCAGTGGGCTTCACGGGGCGCTGGACATCACCGTCACTGGGAACAAGTGCGCGAGGGGCATCCCGCGCTTAAAGGTGATCTCCCTCTCCGTTATGTTCCTTACCATCACCCCCCCCCCCCCATCCGCTGTACCTGTACAGCTGAGGGCCTCTGCAATTCAGGTCTCACTAGTGCCCCAGCCGGGAACCGGGACTCCCTTTCCAGGTCGTCGGGGGCGTCTACTAGCAGGGCCTCGCCCGGCGGTAATCCGGGGAATCTGGGGGTCCCTAATGCCGCCTCCCCTGGCCGTATCACCTTAGGCCTCGCCTGAGTGCACCACACCGTCCCTCGTTTGCACTCAGGATCCAGCCCCTGGGGGTCACTCACTCCTTCGTACACCGCTCGGAACATGGGGTGTACCGAGAGGGTCTCCAGAAAGTTCTCCCGCCCCCTTCTTCTTACAGGCTCCCAAGAGCCGTCGCACCAGAGGGGAGTTAGTCCCCACCAACAGGGCAGCACCACCGGTCTCCACTGGGTCCGGACAAACCAACACCAGCGACTCAAAGGCTTCCGATACTCCCACATCTCCCTCCGAAAATTCCAATCTCACTGACAAGTATCCATCGTACGGGTAATCACCATCACTTATGCCCCAAACCTCCAATGCGTTAAACGGAGTTACTGCCAAATGTTTCAGATATTTGTTGTAGAACGACCGGTACAGTAAGGTAACCTGCGACCCGGTGTCAAGGATGGATTTCGCAAAGATTCCCTCTATCCGTAGGGACACGTTGGAACGGGGTCCCACCAGTCCATCAAGAATTTGGGCTTGTTCTTTCTGGGATTCCATAGTAGTTTTCTGGGAACGTGTTCCTTCCGAGACTCCAGTTCGTTCCCTCACTGAGCCTCTCCTAAGTTTCCCGACACCTCTCCCTTCTTGGTGGCCTGGGGGCCCTCCCTCCTCGGCGCATCTCGTCTCTCACAATCCTTCCGCAAGTGGCCAGCTTCCCCACAGCGGTAGCACGCCCCCGGCCACTCACATTCCCGGCGGAAATGCCCCTCTCTCCCACAGTTATTGCACCCACTACTCGCCGCCTCTCTCCTCCCGATACGGCCCCCCGGAGACCCCTTGGATTTCTCTGGTCTCACCCCGACTACCACCTCCTGAACCGCTGAAGACCGTCCCTGAGGGTCCGAGCCCCCTGGTCGGCCCAAAGCACACTCCTCGGCCCGTACCTCTCGGATCAGCTGTCCGAATGATGGAGGGGGGCTCCGCTTAAATGACAGCCGTACACTCCAAGCCACCCTGTCATCCTCCCGGGAACCGCTACATATCTGGCTCATCCTTAACTCCGCCACTTCGTCCTCCCTCGCTACCCCTCGTCGCAGCAACCCCGTAAGCTTTCCTTCCAGCCTGAAAGCATAGTCTGAGAGCTTTTCCCCTCTTCTCTGCCCCATCCGTTGAAACTCCGCCAAATGCCGCCAGGGATCTCCTGACAGTCCAAACACTTCCTCCAAAGCGTCCAAACACTCCGATAGGGAAACCAAGGGGCGTACCGCTCTCAGATCGCGGACCACCCGGGCCGCCCCGCCCCTTAAGCTTTCCACCAATCGCTGTCTCTTTTCCTCATCCGAAACTGGCCACACCTCTAACAATTGGGATGTATCTTCAACCCAGGTATCATAGTCATCCTCCCCTTCCAGGGTGGGCTTGGCTCCTGAGTAAATTCTCAGCTTCGGGCGGTGCCCCTCAACCCTTCTCGCCAGGGAGGTAATGGCAGCCGTTAACTCGGCAGTCTCATCCCGCCCATGGGGGCCGGGCCTGGCCAAACCTTCCCACTCCACACCTCCACCCCTTGCTACAGGCCCCCGGCAGGGGGCCTCATCTAGCTCCTTCTCCGCCGGCACCTCCCCACTTGCGTCCTCGGGGAGAGTGTGGAGACCCCACGGCCCCGCCTCCCCCGGGGCATGGACTGTCGCTGGTAGTTCTAAAGTCATGACGTCAGCACTCGTCTGCACCAACATCCAGCTAGCCTCCAGTTCTTTCCCACCCCTTCTAGCTACAAGTTCTACCTGCCCGATACCTTTAATCAAACTCAACCCTCGCACCAGTACCTCTACCGGAATGCGATAATCGACCCCGCTTACCACACACGCATGATTCACCAGTACCTCCTCCAATTCACACCAACTTACAATCTTATCCCGATCCATCTTCACACCACTTACCACAACGACAAGTACAACTTTCCCAAAAAGTCCAAATCCCGGATGAGCCCCCACTTGTAACGTTCCGTTATATTGGCTCATGTATGTCAAGGGGAAATCCAGCCCAGCACCCGCCTCAACACTCCACACAGGGTTGGTCGCTGCCCGAATCAATCACAACATCAATCATCAGCCAGCACACCCAGTAAATTTTAACAAATACATTTTATAGATATTACTAATTCTATGACATTAATATACTTTTGATACAGAGAGGAAAGTTATGAAAAAAAAGCGCCAACACTTATCAAAGTCCAAAGTCCAAGTTCTTCGCGCGCTACCGTTGGAGCTCAATTCGACTTCAGACGACCACCCGAATTCCGTCGACTCACGGCTCGGGACCACCCTTAGTGATCGACCAGAGCCTCTCCGCACGTCTGCGGTCCTCCTCGTCTCTCCTCCGACTTTCCGCCAAAACTCAGTCCACAGTCATATCATACAGCATGGTATCCGAAAACAAAATGATACATAACCACCCATTGGCTAATAGAACCCTGCTATCTCAATTTAAAGTAAAATAAACTGCTAGCGCAAACTCTCTTCAGCGTTAAAGCACAACAAAGCCGCATTCCCCAGATTAACATAACAAAGTTGCCATTTTAAATGTAACAAAAGAAAGACCCCATACACCTTTACTAAACCTCTTCCGACTAAGGGATACAACACATCCTGCCCAAAGTTGCCTTTCCTTCATGTTGCAAAGTTCTTTTTATCCTCTCTTGGCTTGTTATGATCTGAAACTTACTGATTTGAAGATTAAATGAGGGTTAGCAAATGGAATTGACAAACTTGAAACGAAGTTTCATGGCCAAGTGGAAAGAGCATGAGAATGGGCCTGAACTGGTTGATAAGCCCAATGATCTCCCTCTGTGCAGCAACGATTCTATAACTCTGCACAGGTGCAGACGCCATATCTTCATGTCAGGCTGGTAAAGTGATGACCGTGATCACTGACAGCTTTGTTGTCATTACAACCACATATTTGGAGCAAAATTAATGATGCCAGTGTAAACTTGTGCATAATTTGGTTTACTGAAATGAGGTTATTATTTAAGTTTCACTCAATTGTACGCATGTTATCATAAATTCAACAGCTGCAAAATTCAGCTCTATCGCATTCATTTTATAAGCCGCGAGATGGTGCATCATTCCTCCATTTATGTTGGGATTAGAAAACCTGAGTTACAGTAAGTTATCCTTGATCCCAAAGGATTGTTTAACAAGAAGATTCAAGACTGAAAGTACATTTATTATAAAAGTATGTATGCAGTATACAAACCTGAGATTCGTCTTCCCCACAGTCAGCCATGAAATAAAAGAAACCATGGAAGCCGTTCAAAGAATAAACATCAAAACCACCCCCATGAGCAAAAGAAAACAAATAGGGCAAATGGCAGCAAAAGAAACTAGCAAGAAACACAGAATATAAAACACAAAATCAAAAGAGACGAGGCATATTCAGTTCTGCTCAGTGTTCGTTATCTTCAGAACGCCCCGATTCAAAATCGCCCAAGACAGCAACAAAAAAAATGTGTGACCAGTAACCAGAAACCATCTTAACATGAATTACAGTGTCCGATCCACAAACACTATTGACTAAACCTTGCCCAAGACCCCATGTTCCAGCACCATCCTCTGATAGCATTGAGGGAGCAGTGAATGATAGGGGGGAGAGAGAGAGAGAGAGAGAGACTGTCACACGCAGACACCTTCCCCAGCAGCAGTGAGTGAGAAGGTGATAGACGGCGCTGAGCACCCACTCACCTCAATGATTTCAATCTTTCTCAATGCTTTAATCAGAGAGATCTGCAAGAAATGGAGTCAATCACGGTTGCCAAATTGATTCTACTGTACTGTCTGGTACATAAACTCGGTCAGATATAGAGAAGACAGGTAATAACACCACATAGCATGCAATATTTTGAGAAGGCAGATAGTAACACCACTCAGCATCCAATAGTTAGAGAAGGCAGGTAGTAACTGTAATTTATGGATCTATTTCTTTTAGAGCAATGATCCCACCCCTCTTAGCACTACATATTGCTCTGTTGTCAACACATGTGCATTGTTCTTTCTCTCTCTCTCTCTCTCTCTCTCTCTCACTTGTTGCAATGGGAATACACAGGTTAAAGCAATCTCCTGTGTGTGTGCTTTTATTTAATATATATGTGGTTGTTCACACACACAACAAATTGGTGACAAGGACCAACTGAAGGTCAGAAAATATCACAAATTGCAACAACAGTTATGAGACACAACAGCGAGAGTTAAAAGCCAAAGGACCCATGAGTAACAATGAAAGATGTGCTGAATTTAAAGTGAAGATAACATGATGATGGCTTCAGTCAGGAAAGTTGATGAATTTGATAGCGCTAATGAAGGCTGGGAGTCATATATCGAGAGGTTTGAAATGTATTGCAATGCAGACAATGAGGAGGAGCAAAAGAAAGCCCCTACACTTTTTAGCTTAATGGACTCAAGAACATACAGTCCCTTACGCAACCTCATAACCCCTGAATAACTAGCTAGCAAGACGTTGGACCAAATTGTTACAATTTTACAAAATCACTTGAGCCCAAAACTACTGGCAATAATTGAGAGAATTAGATTTTACAAAAGGAACCAGTCAAAAGATGAAAGCATTTCTGAATACATTGCAGAACTGCACAAACTTACCCTGCACTGTGACTGTAGAGTTGGATTTTCTAATGGATTAAGGGATAGGCTTGTATGTGGCATGCATAGGCAAAGCATTCGAAAGAAGCTACTCTCCGAAAGAGATCTAACCTTAAAATGGGCATTGACCAATGCAATATTGTTCGAGAGTGCAGCAAAGGATGCAGCAGAACTTCAGAAAAGGAGGATAGAATGTGAAATGCAAAAAAATGTCCCTGAATGGTGCAAAAAGCCAAAGGTGTTATTGATATGGCAAATCTTCCCATGGTGCAAATGATTACTGATTCAAAGAAAACTCTGCAGAAAAGTTCATAGACAAGGTCACATGGAGAGAATGTGCAAGGCAGACATAAAGTGCAACCAAGTGAAAAGTCTCAAATCACAAAACTAAGCAAATGCAATTAAAACAGAATCAAACAACATAGTCTGACAAAGGTGAACTGCCATGCCCAGCCCTGCATCATATAACTGAAACAGAACATAAATTCATCTGGATCACAATAGATGTGTCTGGTGTAGAACTGAAAATGGAGCTGGATACAGGGTCAGCTTTGCCCATAATTCCAGAGGCTGACTACAACAGACTGTTTTCTAAGTTACCATTAGAAAAGACCCCAGTGATGCTAAAGACTTACACAGGCAAAAACGAAAGTGTCTCTCAAAGGCAAACTGAAAGTAAATTCGACATATAGAGGAAACACAACAGTTCAAGCTGTCTGTATTCAAAAGTGGAGGGCCAGCTCTTTACGGTCGTGAATGATTGAGAAAAATCCAACTGGACTCAATTAAAACTCTGGCAACAACAGCCCAAATAATAGTGCTACCCAAAGACTGCCACAGCTGCTTAATGCTAATGAGAAGGTGTTTGAGAAGGGAATAGAAAAACAGACTTGGCCAAAAGCTGTATCGAATGCCAAAAAGTTCAAAATGAATCCCCGCAGGCAGCATTGCACCCATAGGAGAGGGCATCATCACCATGGCAAAGGGAACATATTGACTTTGCTGGGCCATTCATGGACTCCATGTTTCTGATTGCTGTGGATGCTCATTCGAAGTGGCTGGAGGTTATACCAATGAAGTCAACCACATCAGCAAAGATTGTCTCCAGTCTGAGGACTATCTTTGTTAGAAGTGGCTTACTAGTACAAATTGTGACTGACAACAGACCACAATACAGGTCAGAGGAAATCCAACTGTCCATGAAGCAAAATGGCATCAGACATTTCAAGTCAGCTCCTCACCACCTAGCGACGAATGGCTTAGCTGAAAGGTTTATCCAGACCTTCAAGAAGTCCATGAAAGTGATAGACAAGGAGGGCATTTCTCTACAGCACAAGGTGGTCAACTTCCATTTTGTGTATCAGAATGCTGTTTGTGCGATGACAAACCTGCAGTGCTGTTAAAAAGCAAGAATCTGAGATCTTGCATAAACCTCCTGAAACCAGACCTCTAGAGGGAAGTATAGAATAAATAGTTCAGCCAGTTGCCAAGTGAAGCAGAAAGGAGCTTTGAGATTGGACAGAAATTTCTAGCGCATGATTACCGAGAAGACAAATGGGTACCCAGTAGGATAGCTACAAGAACTGGACCACTGATGTACACAGTGGATGTCGGAGATCAGACATGGAGATATCATGTAGACCAGATACTGGATGCTCAACCCGAAGAACACACCTGAGTTGATTGCATCCAACAAGACGAATACACTACAGTCACCGGACTTACCTCTCAGTGATGATGTGACTGACAGCAATGTGACACCGGAGGGCAGTTAATGTATTGATCTATTTCATTTAGAGCAATCGCCCCATGCCCCCTGCCACCCCCCCCCACCCCAGCATATGTATTGATCTGTTGTCTGCACATGTGCTGTTGGCTCTCTCTCTCTCACTGTCTCTCACTCACTGCAATGTGAATACACCAGTTAAAACTACCTCCCACATGCATGCTTTTGTTTAGTGTATATGTAGTCGTGCACTGACACAACAGTAACACCACTCAATATCCAATACTTAAAGAAGGCAGGTAGTAACACCACTCAGCATCCAATATTGTTTTCTTTGGTTGTGTGACAATATTGAAGTTTGGTGCTTCAATTAACATGCTTGCATACCTACACGTAGCAAATTATGCATCCAGAAACAGTACAAACACCATGGTGATGTTTAAAATGGCCACACATATCTTGCAAGTAGGTAGCAGATTGATTTCTGCTGGTTCTTGTTGTGGTGATAAAGTGTTTGGTTTTTTAGCACTCTGAAGTGACTAAGGTCTACAGGTAGTGCGTCGGGTGCTGATGAAATCAATACCAGCTACAATGGACCATATTAGTAGGTATTTAGTTGAAGTGGAATGTGACACAGAGAATAAGTCAAGGGCATGCAACACAGGGAAAGCTGCCAAAAACATGGGGGGGGGGGGGTGAGAAAAACACTTGGAAGGAGACTTCTTATATGTCTCTCCTACTTAGACCTCAGCAAGGAACATTTAACATGGCACCTGGACTTAGGTTATTCTTACCACAGTTTCCACCTCTTCCATCTGAAATCACATCCTCAGAGCAGGCTGAAGTAAATCGTGTAACTATCAAACTTACTACAGCATTGAAATGTTGTGCACGTCAGAGCAAAATCTAAGAGCATATTTGCAGCATCTAAATCTAAATGAATATTTTCAGCATCTGTCAATATATTGTCTGCAATTGAAGAGGGAAGATCACTAGAGCCATAGAAACCCGATTGAATCATGTACACTACTTCACTATTTTTTGTTCTCTTTTTGCATGACTTATTTAATAACTGCTCCTACGTGCTTCAACAGGGCAACAGTTATACCAGTGTCCTAGAAGAGCAGTGTGAGCTGCCTTAATGACTATCATCCAGTAGCACTCACATCAATGGTGATGGACTGCTTTGAGAGGTTGGTCGTGGATAGAATCAACTCCTGCCTCAGCAAAGACCAGGACCCACTGGCATTTGCCTATCATCACAATAGGTCTATGGTGGAGGTGATCTCATTGGCTCTCCATGTGGCCATGGATCACCTGGACAATACATATATTTATGTCAAGATGCTGTGTATTGACTATAGCTCAGCATTTAACACCATCTTTCCTGGGTCCTGGGCAAAAAGCTATATAACCTAGGACTATGTACCTCGCTATGCAACTTGATACTCAACTTCCTAACGAGAAGACCACAATCCGTGCAGATTGGTAATAATATCTCCTCCTTGCTGTTGATCAACACTGGCACACCTCAGGGATGTGTGCTTAGCCCACTGCTCTACTGTCTTTACACCCATGCCTGTGTGGCTAGGCACACCTCAAATGTCATCTATAAATTTGTTGATGATTCAATCATTTGTTGGCAGAATCTCAGGTGGAGTTGAGAGGACACACAGAATTGAGAAATACCAACTAGATGAATAGTGTCACAGAAACAATCTTGCCCTCAACATCAGTAAGACCAAAGAGCTGATAGTGGACTTCAGAAAGGGTAAGATGGTGGTACACACACCAATCCTCATATAGGGAGCAGACGTGGAGAGAGTGAGCAGCTTCAATTTCCTGTGTGTCAAGATCTCTGAGCACCTAACCTGGCCCCAGCATATCCATGCAGCCAAAAAGAAGGCAAGGCAGTTTTCATATTTCATGAGGAGTTTGACGAGATTTGTAATGTCATCTAAATCACCTGAAAATTTTGACTGATGTACTGTAGAGAGCATACTGACTGGCTGTTTCACCGTCTGGTATGGGGTGGTTGCTATTTACACAGGATCAAAATAAACTGCAGAGAGTGGTAAATTGGTCATCTCCAACATGAGTACCATTCCCTATAGTATCCAGGACATCTTCAAGGAGTGGTGCCTCAAAAAGGCAGCATCCATTATTAGGGATCCTCCCTACCCAGGACATGCCATTTTTTCATTGTTACCATCAGAAAGGAGGTGCAGGAGCCTGAAGGCACACAAGAACAGCTTCTTCCCCTCTTCCATCAAATTTCTAAATGGACATTGAAACCATGAACACTCCCTCACAACTTCTTTAATTTATGTTTTTGCACTGCATATTTAACTATTTGATGTACATTTATACATTTACTTTAATTCACAGTTTTTTCCCTATAGTGTTGGGCACATGGCCAAGTGGTTAAGACATTCATCTAGTTACCTCAAGGTCACTAGTTTGAGCCTCAGCTGTGGCAGTGTGTTTGTGCCCTTGAGCAAGGCACCTAATCACACATTGCTCTAATGTCTGTACGAGGAGTGGCGCCCCACACAGACTTCCAATCTGCGCCTTGTAAGGCATGAAAATGCCTGACGCAGGCCTCTCATGGTCTGAGTCAACGTTCCCTCCCTCCCCGCCTTCCCCTCCTTTCCTATATTAACATGTATAATGGCTACAATATTTCCCAAAATATGCCGGTGATATTAAACCTGATTCTGATTCTGTCATCCCTTTAGAACGGAGATGAGGATCAATTTCTATAGTCAGAGATCAGAGTATCTGTGGAATTCATTATCATAGAAGGTAGTGGAGGCCAAGTCGTTGGGTATATTTAAAGCGAAGGTTGATTGGTTTGTGTGGTAATGTAATGGGTGAAAGATGACACATATTGTTCATAATAGAATCTGTTCTACATGATTCACAAATACCATCAATGAGTTATTGTGTTCGCATTAAGTAGTCCTACTGAGAGTAGAGTACTGAGTCTACGAGAAGACCCACCTGCACATGATAAACACGTCACCCTGAAAATTCACCTGTTATGGATTTTTGCACTGTCAGAGTCTGAGCACACTAAAGAGTTTATCTGTCTGTCCTGGGTGACTCCAGGCCTTTAGAACTAATGGGCCATATGCTATCTCACTATCCCTGTATTATTTTTAAAGAACTCTTTGTGCAACAAATGCCTGATGAAGTTTGCACAGCCCTCACTAATGCACCCACGAAAGACTAGGGAGCTTACTAAAATGGTTGATATTCTACACTCAGTCAGGCAGAGGTGCATCATTCCTCCTCCTTTCCCTGTCTCAATAAGCCCTGTCAGCAGAGCCTCCAGCAGACTCAGGCCTGCAGCTCTGAAGCAGACAATGCCAGCTCTGTGTTTTTACCAATGGCAAGTAATGCCGACCGCCATGCAGCTTTGTCAGTGCCAGCATATGAGGACATCAGAGGTCTATAAACACCGTGGGTTCCAATGGCCAGGGTCATCTATGGTTAATTATGGACACCCTTTCAGGATGATGCTTCCTGTGTGACACAGGTGCTCAAGTGAATGTTGTCATCATCGCTGATGCACTATCAATAACTCCAAAAGACTGGGAGTAGAGTAAATACTGAAAGGCTTTTATTAGCAGTAAAATGTGACCTCTGCCATGCTGAGTATCTGCCCCTGGACTGAGAGGAGGAGCAATGGCACAATGGCCTTTATTCAGGGAACTGAGGGAGGAGCCACAGGGGCAGTCAGCAGAGGGCCGTGCCCAGGCAGGTAACCCAGTTACAGCATATATATATATATATATACATGGTTTACCACATTCACCCCTCCTTTTTTAAAAAAAGAGTCCCGCGGGGTGAAGTGACTGACAATATTTAAAACAAGTATATTTACAGGTTAAGTCTATCAGGCGGTCGAGTCCGTCGCTGTGATCTAAGTAGCACTGGCGGTAATTGCACCGGCGACGGTGGTTGTGCTGGCTCTGGCCTGACTTGAGGTGTCAGCATGTTAGGCATTGTTAATCCCTCATGCGTGTGCGTCGCGCCCGGTATGGGAGTGTCGTGTGGTGTCTGTATAGGGTTTGGGGTGCACGGTGTGTCGTAGGCACATACATTGGTGGGTACGGGGTCAATAGTCACCACAGAGTGTTCAGGATAGGGGCCCGGAGCTCCTGCGGGCGCCAGGTCGTGGATGGAGACCGTGCCCTCCCGCCCATCAGGTAAAACCACATAGGCATACTGAGGGTTCGCATGAAGTAAGTGAACCCTCTCGACCATCGGGGAGTATTTATTGCTCCTCGCATGTTTCCAGAGCAGCACTGGCCCTGCGGACGTCAGCCAAGATGGTAGGGTGGTTCCAGTGGTCGATTTTCTGGGAAAAGAAAAGAGCCGCTCATGAGGGGTGGCATTGGTGGCTGTGCATAACAGGGAGCGGATGGAGTGGAGTGCCTCGGGAAGGACCTCCTACCAGCGGGAGACCGGCAGTCCCTTTGACCTGAGGGCTAAGAGTGTGGCTTTCCACACTGTGCCATTCTCCTTCTCTACCTGTCCATTCCCCCAGGGATTATAGCTCATGGTCCTACTAGTTGCAATTCCCCTAGCCAGTAGGTATTGGTGCAGCTCGTCACTCATAAACGAGGACCCTCTGTCACTGTGGATATAGCATGGGTATCCGAACAGAGTGAAGAGCTTGCGCAGGGCTTTTATAACTGACGTGGTAGTGGTGTCGGGGCAGGGGATAGCGAACGGGAACTGTGAGTACTCATCGATAATATTAAGAAAGTACACATTGCAGTCAGTGGAGGGAAGGGGGCCCTTAAAGTCAACACTCAGTTGCTAAAGAAGCGGGTGCCCTTGATGAGTTGTGTCTTTTCGGGTCGGTAGAAGTGTGGTTTGCACTCTGCGCAGACTTGGCAGTCCCTGGTCATTGTCCTGATCTCCTCAAGGGAGTAAGGCAAGTTGCAGGCTTTCACGAAGTGGAAAAGCCGGGTGACTCCCGAGTGACAAAGATCTACGTGTAGGGCGTATAGCCGGTCGATCTGTGCGCTGGCACATGTTCCCCGGGATAGGGCATCGGAGGGCTTGTTGAGTTTCCCAGGCCTGTACATGATATCATAGTTGTAGGTGGAGAGTTCGATTCTCCACCTCAGAATTTTATCATTTTTGATTTTGCTCCGCTGCTGATTATTAAACATGAATGCGACAGAGTGCTGGTCAGTCAGCAGGGTGAACTTTTTGCCGGCGAGATAGTGTCTCCAGTGCCTAATAGCTTCCACTATGGCCTGGGCCTCTTTCTCCACCACGGGGTGCCGAATTTCAGGGCCTTGAAGGGTACGACAGAAGAACGCCACTGGTCTTCCCGCCTGGTTGAGGGTAGCAGCCAGCGTGAAGTCGAAGGCGTCACTCTCTACTTGGAAGGGAATGGCCTCATCCACCGCATGCATTACTGCTTTGACAATGTCCTCTTTTATGCGGCTGAAGGCCGTGCGGGCCTTGGCTGAGAGGGGGAATGTGGTGGACTTGACCGGGGGTAGGCCTTGTCTGCGTAGTTAGAGACCCATTGGGCGTAATATGAAAAGAAGCCCAGGCACCTTTTGAGGGCTCTGAGGGTTGGAAGAGGGAGTTCCAACAGGGGGTGCATACGGTCGGGGTCAGGGCCAATGACTCCATTCTCCACGACACACCCAAGGATAGCAAGTCGGGTGGTCCCGAATACACACTTGTCCTTGTGATAGGTGAGATTGAAAGCTTTGGCCGCTTGGAGAAAGTTTTGGAGGTTGTTGTGATCCTGCCGGTCGTGACCGCAGATGGTGATGTTATCCAGATATGGGAACGTGGCCTTCAGTTGGCACTGGTCCACCATCCGGTCCATTTCCCTCTGGAAGACCGGTACACCATTCGTGACGCCGAAGGGGACGCGCAGGAATTGATAAAGCCTGCCGTCTGCCTCGAAGACGGTGTAAGGGTGGTCCTCCCGGCAGATGGGGAGCTGATGGTAAGCGGATTTTAGGTCTATGGTTGAGTCCACCTTGTACTGTGCTATCTGTTTGACCATATCCGCGATGCGGGGTAGAGGGTACGCGTCGAGCTGCGTAAACCTATTGATGGTCCGGCTATAGTCCACGACCATCCTATTCTTCTCCCCATTCCGAACAACGACCACCTGCGCCCTCCAAGGACTTGTGCTTGCCTCAATGACCCCTTCCCTGAGCAGCCGCTGCACCTCCGACTTAATGAAGGCTTTGCCCCCCGCGCTGTACCTCCTGCTTTTAGTTGCCACGGGTTTACAGCCGGGGGTCAGGTTGGCGAACAGCGTTGGGGGAGAGATCTTGAAGATGGAGAGGCTGCAAGTGGTGTCGGTAGGGCGACTGTTGGCATGGTGTTGGGTGGGATGTGCGGGTCAGTGTGTGTGTGTGTGTGGTCAGTAGCGAGGTATGTGAAGTATCCCTACAAAACTGGGGATTTACAACAGTGATTGGAGGGAGGGGCCCGTCATACTCCATTGTCACACTTTTCAGGTGGCACTGGAAGTCGAGCCCCAATAGCACAGGGGCACACAGTTGAGGCATGACCAGTAACGTAAAGTCTCAATATTCTGTGCCCTGCACCACTAGCGTCGCTACACAACCCCCCCAGATGTCTGTTGTATGCGACCCGGAGGCCATGGTGACCCTTTGACTTACCGGCCGTATCGCGAGTCCGCAAAGCTGCACCATGTCCGGATGGATAAAACTCTCCATGCTGCCTGTGTCAAACAGGCAGCTTGTCCTGTGCCCCTCCACCAGGATGTCCATCATTGACCTTGTGAACTGGTGGGGAGTGCTTTGGTTGAGGGTCACGGAGGCCAGGGTTGAGTTGCTGTCTTGGTCTGGTGCGGCGGGATGCCTGGTGAGCACCCGTGGGTCGTAAGATGGCTGCCTCCATGTCTCACATGTGGTGGCAACGTGCAGGCAAGATGGCGACCCCCATGTCTCGCATGTGGTGGCGGCATGCAGGCAAGATGGCGGCAGGCAAGATGGTGACCCCCATGCCTCAAACATGGCGCTGCTCGATCCCGCTCGTGGTTTGGACTTACAGGCCTTGGCGAAGTGGCCCTTCTTTCCACAGCTGGAGCAGGTAGCTTCTCAGGCCAGGCAGCATTTCTGGGGGTGCTTCTTGAGTCCACAGAAGTAGCACTTCGTGGACCCGTGACTGGCAGCAGCCATGGTCAATTCACCGGTGGGTTGTGGGGTCTACAGCGTCCACGAGGCCGTCAGGAGATCGCGTACCTAGAGAGCGTCAGAGTTGTGCAGAGCGACCTCCAGCGTGTCGGCCAGCTCAATCGCTGAACGTAAGGTAAGATCGGTGTGTTCCAGCAGTCACTGGTGCACATACACTGACCTGGTCCCCGTGACGAAGGCGTCTCTTACTAGGACCTCTGCATGCTGTTCGGCCGTCAGTTCTCCGCAATCGCAGGTCCACAGAGTGTCTGTAGGGCCCGAACAAACGCAGCGCTCGATTCTCCAGTCTGCTGCCGTCACGTCGCTAAGCGATGTCGCGCATAGACGGTGTTCACCGGCTGCATGTACTGTCTTTTGAGGGTGCTCATCGTGCCATCGTAGCTCGGCTGATCGCTGATCATTGAGTAGACCCGTGGACTGACCCTGGCGAGGAGAACTCTGTGCTTCGCGGCAGACTCGGTCACTTCAATTTCCTCTAGGTATAATTCAAAGCAGGCCTGCCAGAGTTCGAAAGCGTTTCCGGCTTCAGGTGTTTGCAGGTCGAGTCTAGCTTGTCGGGTCTCAGGACGTGTTCCATGCTTAAAAATTACTGCTAATAAAATTGATGCACTATCAATAACTCCAAAAGACTGGAAGCAGAGTAAATACTGAAAGGCTTTTATTAGCAGTAAAATGTGACCTCCACCATGCTGAGTATCTGCCCTGGACTGAGAGGAGGAGCAATGGCACAATGGCCTTTATTCAGGGATCTGTGGGAGGAGCCACAGGAGCTGTCAGCAGAGGGGCGTGTCCAGACAGGTAATCCAGTTACAATATATATGTATATGGTTTACCACAATCACCCATTGATTATAAAGCAGAGAGTTCTGCACACTCAATGGAGGCCATGAATGGCAGCAGAATCTGGGCTTATGGGACATGATGTGTGATGCTCTGCTTCAGTGGATGGGCTACACATGGCACTTAGTGTTAGCTAAAATTGCTAGAACTCTGTTTAGCACAAGTTTCATGTGGGCCAAAGGACTATTAGTAGATCGTAAGAACTGCCGGCTTGTGGGCACAAAGGACTTTTGACTCATTACACTGCACCCACAGTAAGTTCCCCATAACGACTCTATCTAGCACATGCACCACCAAAAGTGACTTTATTCACCTGCTGAGTGAATTCCCAGACCTCACCAAGCTTACATTTTCCACTACAGTCACAAAGCATGGAGTTGAGCACCACATTTCCACAACTAGCTCACCGGTCCGTACCTGTGCACAAAGACTGGACTCAGAAAAGCTAGCCAGCGTGAAGGCTGAGATTGCTAACATGGGAACGCTTGACATTCTACGCAGGTTAAATAACCCTTAGGCTTCACCCCTCCACATGCCCCTAAGTCCGATGGTTGTTGCTGTGTTTGCAGCGATTACCACCACCTTAACAAGGCCACCACCCTGATCGTTACCCAGTTCCACATAGTCAGGACTTTTCAGAATGTTTAGCTGGAAAGATATTTTTTTCTAAAGTGGACTTAGTCAGTGGCCTGTGTGCACTGAGGAAGTTCTGGAGAATGCTGTTATAATCCCATTTGGGTTTCTGTGCATGCTGTTTGGGCTGAAAAATAGAGCACAGGCTTTCCAATGACTAATGCACATCCAAAACCAAACACATATCTCCACACACTTTTCAAGTGCTTAAGCCAACATGGACTAATTATTAATCCTGCTAAATGTCAGTTCGGGTTGTCTACTATTGACTTCCTCGGCCACTGAATCTCCACAGAAGGCGCGATACCCCAGCCATCAAAAGTCAGTGCTATTACGGACTTTTACTGCCCCGCACGACCTATGCACTTCAAGAGTTTTTAGGTGTGATGAATTTAGAACATAGAACATAGAATAGTACAGCACAGTACAGGCCCTTCGGCCCACAATGTTGTGCCGACCCTCAAACCCTGCCTCCCATATAAGCCCCCACCTTAGAGCCCTCCATATACCTGTCTAGTAGTCTCTTAAAGTTCACTAGTGTTTCTGTCTCCGCCACTGACTCAGGCAGTGCATTCCACGCATCAACCACTCTCAGAGTAAAAAACCTTCCTCTAATATCCCCCTTGAACTTCCCACCCCTTACCTTAAAGCCATGTCCTCTTGTATTGAGCAGTGGTGCCCTGGGGAAGAGGCGCTGGCTATCCGCTCTATCTATTCCTCTTATTATGTTGTACACCTCTATCATGTCTCCTCTCATCCTCCTTCTCTCCAAAGAGTAAAGCCCTAGCTCCCTTAATCTCTGATCATAATGCATACTTTCTAAACCAGGCAGCATCCTGGTAAATCTCCTCTGTACCCTTTCCAATGCTTCCATATCCTTCCTATAGTGAGGTGACCAGAGTGGACACAGTACTCCAAGTGTGGCCTAACCAGTGTTTTATAGAGCTGCATCATTACATCGCGACTCTTAAACTCGATCCCTTGACTTATGAAAGCTAACACCCCATAAGCTTTCTTAACTACCCTATCTACCTGTGAGGCAACTTTCAGGGATCTGTGGACATGTACCCCGAGGTCACTCTGCTCCTTCACACTACCAAGTATCCTGCCATTTACTTTGTACTCTGCCTTGGAGTTTGTCCTTCCAAAGTGTACCACCTCACACCTCTTCGGGTTGAACTCCATCTGCCACTTCTCAGCCCACTTCTGCATCCTATCAATGTCTCTCTGCAATCTTTGACAATCCTTTACACATAATTTGTATCACTGTTTTATTCCATGAGCTGCTGAACTTATGCACCCCTTGTATAGTGCCCCTAATTGCATGCTTGGGTGGTCAGCAGACATGACCAGAGCACTGGACGACACCAAACAATCTCATTCGAATGTGACCCTACTTGGTGCACCTGTTTCCCAGTGGACCTATAGCCATCACAACTGACACCTCAGACATAGCTGTGGGTGCTGTGCACGAACAGCTGGATGGAGATGTGTGGCAGCCACTCAACTTCTTCAGCCAGCAGCTCCACCCCGGAGAGGAAGAGCAGCACATTTGACTGCGAGCTTCTCTGTCTCCTTCTGACCATCCTTTATTTTCTTTTTCTGCTGGAGGGTCGACACCTCACAATGGCCGTTGACCACAAACCCCTCATTCAAGCGTTAGCCAAACCGTCAGACCCTTGGTCTGCATGGTGGCAATGCCACCTGACCTACATTTTGGAACTCACCACTGACATACAGCACATCGAAATACTGTGACTGGTTCCTCTTACGACCCACCATTGACGCCCTACACATCAGGGTTGACTATGCGGGCATGGCAGCCGACCATGTTACCGATCCAGAGGTCCGGGCTTACAGGATAGCAGTCACGGGCCTGTAGTTGGTTGATGCCAACTTCAGGGATGCAGGAGTTTATTTCCAATATGATGCCTCACCTGGTCACCCTCGCCCTGCACGCTGGAGCATACTGTTTTTAACTCCATTCACGGCCTCTCGCATCCAAGCGGGAAGTGTTTTAGGATAGACACCAGTTGCCGGCATAGCTCGGGCCTTCAACCACACCTGGGTCTCTCGGTTCGGCACCCCATCTGGTATTTCTTCCGACCAAATCATGTCAGTTCTCAGGGCTGCAATGGCCCAGAACCTCTGCGTTGAATTACATCGCACTGCAGCATATCACCCGCTGTCCAATGGACTGTGCAAGCAGTTTCACTGTTCTTTAAAGGCTACTTTGAGGGCCTCCCTGACGGACAAATGTTGGTAGTATCACCTCCCAGGAGTGCTGCGGAGGCTCAGAATGGCTCCAAAAAGAAGACCCGCAGTCCTCTGCAGCTGTTGGCTTACAAGCAGCCAGTATGGGTACCAGGTGATATTATTCCCAACGCCACAACCATCTAGTTGGCATCTCTGCGGCATTCCACCCTCCTCAGTAAAGTCAATTATCTTATACCTATTCCTACCTCCCATCATGGCTCCAGATGACCGGCGTTCTACTTCGTCCAACTTTGTCCACAATGATGCATATCTATGCCCCCTCAGGCTCTCCTATGATGGTTCATGATATGGGGCAAAGAGACTTTTCTGTTAAACAGGAAGAGTAAACCTTAATATATTTCTGTAGATCACCTTAAACCAGCCCACCAAGACCAGGAAGGTTCCACTACCATACCCTCAGCATCACAACATGACCATGTGTATGTCAACACACCCCTGGATGAGCCAGAGGCATCTGTTCCTACTCCAACTGAGGCACATAGAACCCCAGCTGTTTATAATAGAAAGTGTTCTACATAACTGAGAAAAACCATCATTAATTTGTAACACAAACACGAGAAAATCTGCAGATGCTGGAAATTCAAGCAACACACACAAAATGCTGGTGGAACACAGCAGGCCAGGCAGCATCTATAGGAAGAAGTACAGTCGACGTTTCGGGCCGAGACCCTTCGTCAGGACTGTCGACGTTTCGGGCCAAGACCCTTCACCCGAAACTTCGACCGTTCTTCTTGCTATAGATGCTGCCTGGCCTGCTGCGTTCACCAGCATTTTGTGTGTGTCATTAAGAGACGGTGTCTAATGTAATGACATCAGTGTAAGGTGACTGCTTTTGGTTTGTTCTCAGCGGAAGTGAAGGGATGGGGCTTTTCTTAAAGCACATAAAACAACTCTCGCACTTTTTATTAACAAAATCCTACAAGCTCTTGATTAATAAGGGTGCCAAAGGTTGAGGGGAGAAGGGAGGAGAAGGGGCTGGGAGGGATAGTAAATCAGCAATGATAAGATGGCAGAGTAGAGCCGATGGACAGAATGGACTAATTCAGCTCCTATGTCTTATAGTCTAAATGACTGAGCTCTGATTGTGAAACCAGGCCTTACATTGTACGTACTAGTTATTTCTCTTCTCAGTGTTACCCCAACAATAACTCATGCAGGCCCTCAGAGTGGAATTTGTTTGTGAACTCGCCCTCTGGGGAGCTGGAAATTACACTGCTTTATGCTCCCATCTTGCCTGACTAGCTCTACTGCCCAATAACTCAAGAAATGTGGACCCAACCTTCAAACTAAATCATAAATTGCACTAGATGTCAATATCTGATCTGCTCACTGCAAACACTAAATCTATTCACTGTGTCCATATAACCATATAACAATTACAGCACAGAAACAGGCCATCTTGGCCCTTCTAGTCCGTGCCGAACGCTTACTCTCACCTAGTCCCACTGACCTGCACTCAGCTCATAACCCTCCATTCCTTTCCTGTCCTTATAACTATCCAATTTTACTTTAAATAACAATATCGAACCTGCCTCAACCACTGCTGCTGTAAGCTCTTTCCACACAGCCACCACTCTCTGAGTAAAGAAGTTCCCCCTCAAGTTACCACTAAACTTTTGCCCTTTAACTTTCAACCCATGTCCTCTTGTATGAACCTCCCCTACTCTCAATGGAAAAAGCCTATCCACGTCAAATCTATCTATCCTCCTCATAATTTTAAATACCTCTATCAAGTCCCTCCTCAACCTTCTGCGCTCCAAAGAATAAAGATGCAACTTGTTAAACCTTTCTCTGTAACTTCGGAGATGAAACCTAGGTAACATTCCAGTAAACCTTCTCTCTACTCTCTCTACTTTGTTGACATCTTTCCTATAATTCGGTGACCAGAACTGTACACAATACTCCAAATTTGGCCTTACCAATGCCTTATACAATTTCAACATTACATCCGAACTCCTATACTCAATTGTCTGATTTATACAGGCCAACATACCAAAATCTTTCTTCACCACCCTATCCACATGAAATTCCACTTCCAGGGAACTATGCACCATTATTCCTAGATCCCTCTGTTCTACTGCATTCTTCAATGCCCTACCATTTACCATGTATGTCCTATTTTGATTAGTTCTACCAAAATGTAGCATCTCACATTTTTCTGCATTAAACTCCATCTGCCATCTTTCAGCCCGCTCTTCTAACTGGCCTAAACCTCTCTGCAAGCTTTGAAAACCTACTTCATTATCCACAACTCCACCTATCTTAGTATCATCTGCATACTTACTTATCCAATTTACCACCCCATCATCCAGATCATTAATGTATATGACAAACAATATTGGACCCAGTACAGATCCCTGAGGCACACCACTAGTCACCGGCCTCCAATCTGACGAACAGTTATCCACCACTGCTCTCTGATGTCTCCCATCCAGCCACTGCTGAATCCATTTTACTACTTCAATATTAATACCTGACGATTGAACCTTCCTAACTAACCTTCCGTGTGGAACCTTGTCAAAGGCCTTACTGAAGTCCATATAGGCAACATCCACCACTTTACTCTCGTCAACTTTTCTAGTAACCTCTTCAAAAAATTCAATAAGATTTATCAAACATGACCTTCCACGCACAAATCCGTGTTGACTGTTCCTAATCAGACCCTGTCTATCCAGATAATTATATATATACCATCTCTAAGAATACTTTCCATCAATTTACCCACCACTGACATCAAACTCACAGACCGATAATTGCTAGGTTTACTCTTAGAATCCCTTTTAAACAATGGAACAACATGAGCAATACGCCAATCCTCTGGCACCATCCCCGTTTCTAATGACATTTGAAATGTTTCTGTCAGAGCCCCTGTTATTTCCACCACTAACTTCCCTCAAGGTCCTAGGGAATATCCTGTCAGGACCCGGAGACTTATCCACTTTTATATTCCTTAAAAGTGCCAGTACTTGCTCTTCTTTAATCATCGTAGTTTCCATAACTTCCCTATCTGTTTCCCCTACCTTACATAATTCAATATCCTTCTTCTTAGTGAATACCGAAGAAAAGAAATTAAAATCTCCCCCATCTCTTTTGGCTCCACACATAACTGTCCACTCTGATTCTCTAAGGGACCAATTTTATTGTTAACTATCCTTTGCTATTAATATAACTGTAGAAACCTTTTGCATTTATTTTCAGCTTACTTGCCAAAGCAACCTTGTATCTTCTTTTAGCTTTTCTAATTTCTTTCTTAAGATTCTGTTTACATTCTTTATATTCCTCGAGCACCTCATTTACTCCATGCTACCTATATTGATTGTAGATATCTCTCTTTTTCCAAACCAAGTTTCCAATATACCTTGAAAATCACGGTTCTCTCAAACTTTTAACCTTTCCTTTCAACCTAACAGGAACATAAAGATTCTGTACCCTCAAAATTTCACCTTTAAATGACCTCCATTTCTCTATTACATCCTTTCCATAAAACAGTTTGTCCCAATCCACTCCTTCTAAATCCTTTCACATCTCCTCAAAGTTAACCTTTCTCCAATGAAAAATCTCAATCCTCGGTCCAGTCCTATCCTTCTCCATAATTACACTGAAACTAATTGTATTGTGATCACTGGACCCGAATGCTCCCCAACACAAACCTCCGTCACCTGCCCTGTCTCATTCCCTAACAGGAGATCCAACACTGCCCCTTCTCTAGTTCATATCTCTATGTATTGCTGCAAAAAACTATCCTGCACACATCTTACAAACTCCAAACCATCCAGCGCTTTTACAGAATGGGCTTCCCAGTCTATGTGAGGAAAATTAAAATCTCCCACAATCACAACCTTGTGCTTACTACAAATATCTGCTATCTCCTTACAAATTTGCTCCTCCAGTTCTTGGTTCCCATTAGGTGGTCTATAATACACCCCTATAAGCGTCACAACACCTTTCCTATTGTTCAATTCCACCCAAATAGCCTCCCTAGACGAGTCCACTAATCTATCCTGCCAGAGCACCGCTGTTATATAATCTCTGACAAGCAATGCAACACCTCCCCCTCTTGCCCCTCCAATTCTATCACACCTGAAGCAATGAAATCCTGGAATAATTAGTTGCCAATCACACCCCTCCTGCAACCATGTTTCACTAATAGCTACAACATCATACTTTCAGGTATCAATCTATGCTCTAAGCTCATCCATCTTTCTTACAATGCTCCTAGCATTAAAATAAATGCATTTAAGAAATTTTCCACCTCTTACTCTCTGTTTATCACTAATGGTGCAAACAACTTTACTATCTCCTTTTTCTTCCTTCTCCCCTATATCTGTTCCAACATCATCAAACTCATCATCCATGCTCTCTTCTTGCCGCCGCCATCAGGAAAAAGGTACAGGACCCTCAGGACCCACACCACTAGGTTTAAGAACAGCTATTACCCCTCAACCATCAGCCTCTTGAACTTCACTCAACTTCACTTGCCCCATCACTGAACTGTTCCCACAAACTATGAACTTGCTTTCAAAGACTCTTCATCTCATGTTCTCGATATTTATTACTTATTTATTTTTTTCTTTTGTATTTTTACAGTTTGCTGTCTTTTGCTCAATTGTTTTTTGTCCTCCTTGTTGGGTGTGCTCTTTCACTGATCCTATTAAATTTCTTCAATTTACTGAGTATGCTCGTAAGAAAACAAATCCCAGGTTTGTATATGGTGACACACTTTGATAATAAACTTACTTTGAACTTGTTGGTTCAGAATATTTACAATTAGTCTAAATTATTGTTCAAAGGAATATGCTATGAAGTTACTAGGGGTGATTGATAAGTTCATGGCCTAGGGTAGAAGGAGTCAATTTTAGAAAACCTAGCACATTTATCCTTCAACATAGTCCCCTCCTATATCTACACACTTAGTTCAGCAGTCGTGGAGCATACGGATCTTGGACCTGAACGTGGCACTGTTAGCAATCCTGAAATTGCCATCCTGGAGGTCCTATGCTTTAACTTGGTGCCTAACTCCCTAAACTTACCTTTCAGGACCTCCTCACTCTTCCTACCCATGTGATTGGGCCCTACATGCACCACAACATCCGGCTGCCCACCCTCCCTCTTGAGAATACTGAGAACTCGACCCGAGATATCGCGGACCTTTAACTTCAATCAGTTTTTACTTCAGCCCAGGGACAGTTTCTGTCTTTTGACTATCGAGAGGAAAAGAGCTCAATAGTCGGCAGCAGTGGGAAGGATGTGAAGAATGAGGGGTGTGCAGCCACAATCTGGATCTTGGAAATCAGACAAGAATTTGGGAAATGGCTTGTGTGCATTAGATACGGAACAGCATCATCAATTATAGTTTTAGCCTTGCCATTGCACAATGTTAACCACTCCAGGTTTGTCTCCCCCTGGAGTTAATGTGGCAGTGAATAGTGCTGTGGGTGAGCTGCTACTAAGAAATTATACATCTTATTTTACTAGAGCAGGGCTTCCCAATCTGGGGTCCATGGACCCCTTGATTAATGGTGCTGGTCCATGGCAAAAAAAGCTTGGGAACCCCTGAACTAGAGGAAGGAAAATGCTCACATTGATATTGCACGTGTAACTATGACAGGTGAATAACTGCAGTTTGAGATCTGGATGGCAGCCTGCCATCGTGATAGGATGGGCGTCTTCACTCACAGAGATTGCTGCTAGGTGAGTGGCAGTTGGGTGCCACATTACCTAGTATATGAGAGGCACAGTAACGTAATGGTTATCACAATGCTTTACAGTACAGGTAACCTGGGGTTCAGTTCTCACTGCTGCCTGTAAGGTGTTTGTATGTTTTCCCTGCGACCAGGTGGGTTATTTATTGATTTATTTATCTTGATAAATAATTAAATAAATAACACTATTTATGCAGTTACACACACAAAATGCTGGAGGAACTCAGCAGGCCAGTCGGCAGCATCTACGAAAAAGAAGGATCAGTCGATGTTTCAGGCCAAGACCCTTCATGAGTTTTCATTTTATGTGCGTTGCTTTGGATTTCCAGAATCTGCGGATTTTCTCCTATTTCTGCTGTTGGTGGGTTTTAACTGCAGCTCTGCTCCTCTTCAAGCCATGCACAATAGTCCTCAGTGCAGAACTGTGAATCCAGTCTCTCCTATCTTGAGCCAAAATTGAATGCACGCAAGCCAGCTCCAGAATGTTTGCCAACATGTGCTGTAGCCACAGTGTGCCTCCTATAAGAGACGCTGGCTGCTTTTAAATAAGACAGCTTGATTTAAAGTGTTGCTTGCCACACACAGAATTTGGTTCCCTGCTGAGGAGTTAACCACTGAACACACGGTTAGTACTGGCTGTGCACGGCATTCATGCTAATAAGCTGGCAGCTCCAAATTACTGGACTGACAACATTGGATGGAATGGCATGAGTTAATCCTGCATCAAATATCTAAATCTTGTTTTGAGGGGGATTATTCAATTTAGAGTCCATCCACATCCTGGGAATTGAGATACGGAAAAAGGATAATTTTTATAACATTAGCATATGTTTTGAGATTTTCTGCAACTTTCCCAATTGGCCTCATTGTTTTGATCATTTGCAAATTTTAGTCTCAAATGGCTTTATAGTTGTGCAAACCCAGTCAGAAGCATAATACGCTAACTGCATTTCTGATACCGGTGTCAGTTTATTTCCAGTTATCCAACGTAGTCACTTCCGTTTTGGTATTGTGCAGGGACTTGCCTTAATATAGGGGATAGAAAATAGTTGAAAAAAATTAAAAGGAACGGCACTGAGTCATGATGCATCTGAATCAGAGAAAAAACTTTCTTACAATCATTAGAAAAAATTCAGAAGATGTATCAATCTGCTGCTAGGGTTCAAAGAGGAGAAAGGAACAAAAACAGTAAATAAAATTGTCTGAAAATAGTTCAGTGAAGAGACATGACATGACACTCAGTCCAAGGACATCGCATCTCAGACCAAAATGCCTTCAGTTCCTTCATAAACCCTCCCCTGCAGCGTTATGTCAAGAGTAGAACTATTTGCTGACTGTTAAAGTCTATCTATCATATGATGAAGCTGTATATGTTACCTGCAAGTCCTGCCCAGTATTCAAGAGTAAGGTGGTAAGAAGTAAGAAACGTCTGTGTCATACATTACTGGTTCATCTCTGCCAGTTATGTTCCCTCCAAGGTGTGCGTGTGTACACACATCTTTTTTGTTACTAGCACTCAGAGGAATTTAAACTGCACACAACAGGTTGTCAGCCTCTACCTTGTTGGCATGTTTAGTGTACACAATCACATTTCCTTTTCTGGTTTCTGATGCAGACGGTGTGGACAACATGGAGTTTGCGATCATTTGTCTGCAGATTTTAGAACTGGTTTATGTTACTGTTTTTATGGAATAAATTATTCAATGCACATGTTATTGTCACTGAGCAAAAAAAATTGCATGGCACAAGATTTTTCTGCACTCTGGACATTACAAATTAGAGGGAACATTGCTGTCAGGCAGTATTCACTACCAATAAAATAGCGTCCAACCAAACTAATTTTTATTGACATTATTACCATTGGTGAGCTTCCCAAAATCATTCTGCTGTCATTTCTTCAGAAAGTTTAAGTGGATTGTCACAGACAAGATGGGCCAAAGGGCCAGTTTCTGTGCTGTACTTTTCTATGACTCTATGAAAGCTAGCTGAAACTACTACTACGTCGACTCAGGCCTAGGGGGCCAGCCTTGGGCTAGCTGAAAGAACAACATAAATGTTATTTCTAATAGGTGTGAGGTGGCACAGTGAATGCCCCATCCCCTTAACAAGAATATACATAAAAACAAAAGACTCGAAATAAATCACTAGAAGCCTTACATAATTATTTTAAATATCTCTATCTTTTTGTTTTTCTTTTTTTATCCTTCAAGGCACAGTGAAACAACCCTCCTTTACAAAGCATACAATTATATAGTGTCATTGAGCACAGAAAGAAGCCCACTGATCATCAATCACGCACTTAGATTAATCCTACATTAATGCCATTGCGTTCTTCCCATCTTTCTATCTACTCTCCTCCCCCCCCCCATATTCAATCATTTACGAACACACCAGAATCAGCTCATGGTGGCCACTTAATCTATTGACCTACCTGCATGTCCTTGGCATGTGGGAGGAAAGCAACGTACCTGGGGAAAGCACACATGGTCATAGGAGAGTATCTAAACTCTGCACAAACTGCAGCAGAGGTCACTGAAGATGTGTGGTAGTAGCTACACCACTATGCTGTATGGTTCAACATTTGCTTTTATGCCTCTGTGTTAAATAATATTTGATAAAATAAGTTGCTGTTTAGAGCTAATTACTTGAATGTTGCTGTTATGATTTGTATATCACAGCAATACCGCAACTTTACAGAGCAAGCAGACAAAGGAAATGCAGGCAAGATATATGTCAGAAAGGGCTAATTAGAAGCTTTGATTGAAGCTTAAATGAAGAGATAGTTGCAGCCGTTTTCTGAATTTTGAGGAAGTGATTAGTTGAAGGGATTTATGCCAAGTTCAGGGAATAAGAGCTGATGGTTATATCTTTAAAAAATTATAGTGAAGAACAGAATGATAAATAAATGGCCAAAAGACAAACCAAAAAAAAAAATAAAATTTGGAATAAAAGATGGCGCATATAACTTTAAACTGAAAGAAAGTGGATGAAGATTTATGGCTTTTAGATTTAAGGAAACAACAATGCTATATTTTGCTGTCTCACATACTGTTTTTGTTTGACAGTATAATTAAGTGTGATTTCAATTAATAATATTTGAACTTCATGGAAAATTATCAAAATTGGTCAATGTTCCAAGAACTTTTAAGGAGTTTTGAAAAGCTATATCAAACATGAAATAAATATCTTCTTATTATGGATGCCTTAGAATAACCGTGTAAATCTGTCTAATTAATGATAAAGTATTCTTTCACCCAGAAGATATTCTTGTCCAGCAGGACTAATATGAGTCTGATTACTCTATGGCAAACCAATCCTAGCCCATAAAAATATCCTATCCCCAATTGTTTAAGAGAAACAGCAAACATAGGCAGTTTTACTATAATGAGAAAAGGTTTTCTTTGCTGATTGATCTATGTAGTCTCTCCAATGCATCTGTGCCAATTAATCCTTATAGGAAATAAAGATTTTTAATACAAAAATGTTGCTCAGCATGCTTCTTGATCACAATTGCAGAAAGGCAAAGTCTTAATGTAAAGTTTTGGCCTGAAACATCAACAGTTTCTTTCCTGCCACTGACGTTGCTGAACACATTGAGTTCTCTCAGCAGCGTTTTAATTCAAGAGTCAACAATATTTAACTGTTTTGGAATTCTGAGAGATTTGGACCTCTTTTGCTTAGAACCCCTTGGAAGTTAAAGTACGTAATTAAAACTGGGTTTGTTAGATAGGTCATGACTTCCTTGTATATCTTTCTCAAGGTGTAGGAACTCAAGTGTAAAACTCATTATACCATAAAATTTACAAGCCTGAAGGAGGCTGCATGCTCCCCTTCACTTTCAGCAAGCATGTTACAAATTTACATGAAAAAAATATAAAAGATATAAACACTTGAGATTATCAGACTTAACACAAAGAGCAGATTCATTTGGTGAAAGGAAAGAACATCAAAGCTCTTTTTGTAACAAAAAACATACTCCTACATGATTGTATAACTTGCATAATCCTGCAGCATGATGACCATATAATAAGATTTCTAATAATCATAGGTGTAACTACATATAGTACTGTACAAAAGTTTTAGGCACACATATATAAGAGTGCGTAAGACTTTTGTACAGTGCTGCGGTAATTTTATCTATCACACTGTACTGCTATCACAAAAAAAAATGACATATGTGAGTGATGATAAACCTGATTATGATATGGGTCTCTGTTATGGACTGAGAAGGGGACAGCGAGCCGGAGTCACGGTTGGGAAATGGGGAAGGTAGTGGGGTGGGAGCAGGAAGCACCAGAGAGCCATTCGGTAATGATCAATAAACCAATAGTTTGGAATCAAATGACCTTGCCTGGTATCTTGGGGCTAGTTGTGTCCGTATCTGCGCATTACCCCACAACCCCCCACGCCTCTGGCACTCCTCCTTCACATGTCTTACACCCCTCACTTGGTGCTCCACCTTCACTGTTCCCGAAATCCTTTGCTCCTGCCAGATTTATAAACTCTCCCTCCACTCCACGTTGACAAGTATAGTAGTGTGCAAAACTCTTAGGCACCCTAGCTATATACATGTGCTTAAGATTTTTGCACAGTACTGTACATTATGTTTTCTTTAGTCTATACCGAAGCCAAACGGCCATACTGGAATAAGATCTCTGCAAGATTAGTAACCAGGTGATCTACCAACAGCACATCTGTACAAGTGAAAGAAATTTCTCCCAAAGAAACTTCAAGACTAAATGTGGATTTGTTCTCATCCAAACAATAATGACACACACTTCAAAGCCTATTAGTTTCTATCAGTATTAATTCTTCAGAGTCAAACAATAAATAGTTAATGTTATAGTTAATATCAGATCATTTGGAGAATTATTATTTGTAAAACATTAAACTACATGTTATTCTAGCATCTTCCCCCTTCCTTTCCAGTCCTGAAGGAAGGTCTCGGCCTGAAACGTCGACTGTTTAGTCATTTCCATTGGTGCTGCCTGATCTGCTGAGTTCCTCCATCATTTTGTGTGTGTTGCTCTGGATTTCAAGCATCTGCAGAATTTCTCCTGTGTATTAAATTATATCAACAATTGGGGTGTATGGGGTGTCAGGGAGAGGTAGCACCTCTGGTGGAGGAACGTGTCACGTCCTTTTCAAAGCAGTTAGTCCACCTTTGGTCCCCACCTGGCACTCAGCTCTCACCTGTGGCTCCCCGTAGCTGTTTGCATGTGGCAGCGGCCACACCCCGGGCAACGGCTTTGACAAGCCGGCTAAACCAGGTGAGGTTAGCCGATGGGTCTCAAACCCTCGGTGATATAGGGAGTTGTCTATCCCAGCATGTGAAGACAGACTCCGGCGGATTGAGTGGACGAGACCAATGGAAGGTCCAACGATCAAGAAGGTGGTCTCTGACGCATCGTGGAACGTGTAGAGCAGGACAAGACACAGAAAATGTCCTGGTCATCCACTGTGCCTAGTCCCATCTCCAGTCATCTCAACTGTCTTGTCACTGGATCCAGACAGGAATTGGGAAGAGAGAGTGAGGCTGACACTGTGCAACTCTCCCTCAGTTAAATCCAAATCATGCGCTAGTCTCGACACCATCATCTTCGTAATGGTGTTGAGGTCTTCATCAACGACGATGATGGACGAACAACATCAACAATTCACCATGTGGGTCGACGTGGAAGCAAAATAATCTTCTAATAAGCAGGTTTTTACCAGATACTTACCTTATTTTCAGATAGTAAATTTAGCTGATTAAGGCATAGAGGTGTAAAGAGTTAATGCAGACAAGTGGGATTAATATAGACAGGTATGATAGTTGGCAGAGATGAGGTGAACCAAAATGCCTGATTCTATGCTGCTCAACTAATTATGCAGTGAATTTTCTTTTCATTAATTTTTGTAACCGTTGTGCAGATACAGGTGTGAATCAGAATTGGCTGTTGCCTGCCACATTAATTCTCCATCTCACTCCCACTCTGACCTCCTGCCTATTGTAATGATGCCCAACATAAGCTTGAGATTAGCTCCATATCTTCCATCTGGACATGTAGCAGCCTTCCGATGAGCATTAAATTCTGCAACTTCAGATCACACTCTTTTCTGTCTATATCAGAAATGCCAATTTCTGCTGTAGGTCATCCATCTGTGACTTTACTTAGGTTTTGCTTCTCAATTAGCACAGGCTGACTTGATGGGCATGTCTGATGACTGCTTATAAGTTAAAACTAACTTGTTTTCTCTTGCTTCCCATTCAAATGAATGATTTCAACCTGAAATGTTAAACTTTTTTCTCTTTTCACAAACACTGATTGGTACCAGCAGTTCCTGATTTTATTTCAGACTTCCAGCATCTTCATTTTCTTGCATTTGATTTTCTGCAGTTACCCAAAATATCTTTGCATTTAAAAAAGTTCTTACTAATGAAAAGGTAGTCTTGAATTAAAACAAAAATCAACTGGACAACTATCAATTGAACTCTTGAAGTTAGGGGTGGACATGGAAATTTGAATCAAAGGATGTTTATAAGTCCTTAGGAGAGACCATCATGTATTTGCTCCATTACCAATTCCTTTGAAGCTTCAAAAAAAATTCAAAAATTATAAGATTTTCAAAGGCATTACATATAGAAAGCCTCACTTTTTCACGTCTGCAATTCAGACTTCAATGCATATTGTTGGTTTCATTTATAAAGCCCAGCTTTTGCATACAGAATTCCTCAGACTTTTTCACAAATGGCATTCTAAGTCCACATACTCTGAACATGGAAAATTGATGTGGCATGCTGTTGTTTGTTCAAAGCCCTCCTGATTAACCATATAATCATATAACAATTACAGCACAGAAACAGGCCAACTCGGCCCTTCTAGTCCGTGCCAAACACTTACTCTCAACTAGTCCCATCTACCTGCACTCAGCCCATAACCCTCCATTCTTTTCCTGTCCATATATCTATCCAATTCTTGTTTTCAAGTGACAAAATCGAACCTGCCTCTACCACTTCTACTGGAAGCTCGTTTCACACAGCTACCACTCTCTGAGTAAAGAAGTTCCCCCTCGTGTTACCCCTAAACTTTTGCCCCTTAACTCTCAACTCATGTCCTCTTGTTTGAATCTCCCCTACTCTCAATGGAAAAAGCCTATCCACGTCAACTCTATCTACCCCCCTCATAATTTTAAATACCTCTTTCAAGTCCCCCCTCAACCTTCTATGCTCCAAAGAATAAAAGCCCAACTTGTTCAACCTTTCTCTGTAACTTTGGTGCTGAAACCCAGGTAACATTCTTCTTGCTATCCCTTTATCTTTATGAAGACTGCAACAAGTCTTCATAACCTAATGTACATCAGGTTCATAAAGCAGCAAAAAGCAGCAATCAGGATTCATCCATGAAAATAACACCATTGTTTCCTAGTACTGCAGAACTGTAATTTGTTCTTCCTCTAATGCCCCTGAAAAATTGGTTCTGAATTTGAAGAATGCTTCATTCCGAGTAATTTCAGGACATTCATGAATGCAGCACTTTAAATTAGACTGCAGACATTCTGATAGGACAAGATAAATTCAGATGGAAGAGTTGACAGATAAATATTGAAGATTTAAGTATCAAAATTCCATGAGTCCAATACATATGTTGAGTCCCTAAATCTTATTTTTTTCACTTTCCATTTATGATATCTTACAGGAAAAAATCACAAAGTGGGCAGTTCGCATTGTAGTTAGTCTACCTACCTTAATGGCACATTGACATCATAATTTTAATTATACACTGTGGCAACTTTATTCAGTACAGGAGTGGAACCTGGTGTGATCATCTGCTGATGTAGCCCATTCACTTCATCTTTCGATGTGTTCTGTGTTCAGAGATGTTCTTCTGCACACTGCTGTTGCAATGCATGTTTATTTGAGTTACTGTCACCTTCCTGTCAACTTGAACCAGTCTGGACATTTGTCATTGACCTCTCTCATTAGCAAGGCATTTTCACCACAGAACTGCCACTCACTTTAGTTTTCTGCTTTTCATACCGCTCTTTGTAAACTCTAGAGACTTGTGTGTGAAAATCCAAGGAGATCAGCGGTTTCTAAGATCCTCAAACCACCCCATCTGGCACCAACAATCATTCCACAGTCAAGGTCATTTAGATCAAATTTCTTCCCCATTGTGCTGTTTGATTTGAACAACAACTAAATCCCTTGACCATGTTTGCATGCTTTGATGCATTGAGTTGCTGCCACATGATTGGCTGGTTAGATATTTGCATTAACGAGCAAGTGTACTGGTGTACCTAATAAAGTAGCTATTGAGTGTATGTTCCTACAGAAATACATTATTACTTCTTATGTAAACTTATTGTAATTGTCTTACATATTCACGAGGTAGGTATTCCTGCTCCTGTTCCAGGTTATTATTTAAAAACAGTTAAAGATGTTAACATTGGAAAATATTTCCTTTATGTTGAGGGTGACTAGAATGAAAAGTACCTCTGCCACTCAAAACAAATGAGTAACTGTGCTTTTATAATAAACACTTCAATAAAAGACTTTGTGAGTCATCTTGATCTTCTTAGACTATCCTTTGGGATTAACAATGACTAATTTTTACTTAGTTCTGTGGGATCTAAGGGTGGCTGATGAGGCTAATATAGGCCCAACATAGTCTGCCATTGGTGAGGTCATTGGTGCCCGATGGAATGGGTGGTTAGTTTGAGAATTGTGTGTTCTTTTTGCCATTTATTCTGAGCTTCCTGTCTGTTCCTAACAAATGGAAATTCCTAAATGTTCCTTTCCTATTGTGAGCAACCATGGAGCAGGAATTCCCAGTAATTGGTTTGATATTGCACTTTCTTCAAGGAGGTTTTGAGAACATCATTAAATCTTTTCTGTATCCACTAGATGAAGATAGAGCTTCGTTTCTGAAGACTTGTGTTAGACATGTGAATAACATGGTCTGACCCTATTATGCTAAAGTGAGTGGGATTAAGTTCTCAGTGCTGGGAATGTCGGCCTGGATGAGGGCACTGTTGTTAGCTCAGTTCTGCCTAGACAACAGAAACTGAGGATGTCGGAATCTGGAGCAAAAAGTAAACTTCTGAAAGAAGTCAGTAGGTTATGCATCATCAGTAGGGTGCAGCGGTGGAATAATAGTAGTGGAAGGAGTTACTGGTATTACAATGCCCTGTTGAAGGAGCTCGGCCTGAAATGTTGACTGCTTAATCTTTTCCATAGACACTGTCTGGCCTGCTGAGTTCCTCCAGCATGTTGTATGTGTGTTGCTTTGTTTTCCAGCAACTGCAGATTTTCTCTTGTTTGAATTACTGGTATTCTTGGTGGATACCCTGCTTCAGGAGTGAGAGTGAAGAGAGAAGATAAGCAGATACTAAGAGTGAAGAGTGAAGAGAGAAGTAGGAGAGGGGGAGGGATGAGGAAGGGACCAGAAGATGATCTGTGGTCTGAGGAGGAGTGAAGAATAGTGACTTGGAGCTTTACCTCTGTACATGTGCATAGGCAGGTGTCACCTGCAAGTTCCACTTTGCAGATGAGTTTAAAGTAACTTTGGTTTAGGAGTGAAAGTAGTTCAGTATTTTAAATAAACACCACTCTAGTAAGATGCTTGTTGGAAGTGGAATGCAACAGTTTGATGGAAGTATTAGTATGATTACACAGCCTGTTCTGACACCAGGCTGTACTAGAAAGGGGCCTGTTGCCAACCCTTTATCCTTGGTGCCACCACAATGCTGTAATAAAATGGTGATATAAATTTCTGCAGTTGACCCAATGTGAGAAGGATGCTCCACAAGCTCTCTCAATTCTTGGAGTCAAAAAAGACCAGAAGTTCTGACTGATGCTGCACTGTGCTTTTGGAGTCCTAGTGCATTACAAAACAGGAACAAGATATTTGGGCCATCTAGTCCATACTGAACTATTATTCTGCCTAGTCCTATCAACCTGCACCAGGACCATAGCCCACCATACCCCTCTCATCCATGTAGTTATCCAAACTTCAGTTAAATGCTGAAATCTAACTAACATTCACCAATTCCACTGGCAGCTCATTCCACATTCTCACTACCCTCAGAGTGAAGACGATCCTCCTCATGTTCCCCTTAAATATTTCATTTTCAGCCTCAACCCATGACCACTAGTTCTAATCTCACCCAACTTCAGTGGAAAACAGCCAGCTTTCATTAACCCTATCTGTACTCCTCATAGTTTTGTATACATCCATCAAATCTTCCCTCAATCACCTTTTCTGAAGTGCAAACACTTTAGAGTCTTCATCTTGCAAACACTTCATTTTCTTACTAAGGGTTTGTAGGATAAAAACCCTGTTCATTGTCTAGCAGTACCGAGTTAACAAGGATCCTTGTACTCATATTTACTGTAGAAATTTGTGACCATACTCTAGGATTTAACAAGACTACAGACTCACCCAAGGTGTTGCTTATGAATTTACATTTGGTCTTTTTGTCTTCTTGTCAATAAGGAATCATGGCAGAGATGTATTGGATAGTTTATCTAGAGAACTTGCTAAGGATAGAATCACACTTGAGGAATTCTCTACTGTGTTCTTTTCAAAGGATGTTCTCAGCCTTGATATGCTCTTCTCTGTTCTCGATTTTCTGCATGGCAGGCTCTTGGGAAATATCCACACACATTATGTAAAGATTCCTGCACTTTTTCAAAGTTTAAAGTTCAAAATTCAAAGTAAGTTTTATTATCAAAGTACGTATATGTCACTATATTCAACCCTGAGATTCATCTTCTTGTGGGCATACTCTATAAATCTATAGAATAGTAACTAATACAGGATCGATTAAAGATCAACCAGAGTGGTTCGTCCATTGTCATTGATGAAGATCTCGACACCACTAGTCACTTTGAGACTGGATGCGATGTGTCCGAAGATGACTGGTCAGGCCAATTCAGGCACGGAATGTCCTGGCATATGTTGGGCAGACATGTGTAGGCACTGCAGTTGTTGTGCTGGTGGCTCTGGACTTGCGCAGCTCGCGCTTATGTTGTGCTTCTGCAATGTGCCTTGCTTCATAAGCTTGACAGCCCTTGTGGATGAGGCAGCACCTGTTAGGGCGGTTTTGTGCCAGCATTTCTCAAGAGGTCGTGTCTATGTCAAGCGACTTCAGGGAGGCCTTTAGTGTGTCTTCGTAACGTTTCTTCTGCCCTCTGTGCAAGCGTCTTCCAGCAGAGAGTTCCCCAAAAAGGAGCTGCTTGGGTATGCGCTCGTCTGGCATGCGGATGACATGACCTGCCCACTGGGTCTGTACTCTCATCAGCAGTGTGTGGACTGATGATAGACTTACCCTAGAGAGAACTTCAGTGTCTGGTTCTTTGTCTTGCCATCTGATGCCTAATATTCTGCGAAGACAAGTCATGTGGAAATGGTTGAGCTGTCTTGCATGACTTGGATACACAGTCCACGTTTCACAGGCATACAGGAGGGTAGTGAGTACCACCGGAGTACAGAAGACAACAAGCTATGCAAATGCAAATATAAATAAATACCAATAAATAACGAGAGCATGAGATAAAGAGTCCTTGTTAGTGAGATCATCAGTTGCAGAAAATATCAAAGATGGAGCAAGTCAAGTTGAGTGTAGTTATCCCCTTTTATTCAAGTGCCTGATGTTTGAGGGATAGTAATTGTTCTTGAACCTGGTGGTGTGAGTCCTGAGGCTCTTGTACTTTCTAACTGATGGCTGAAGTGAGAAGAGAGCATGGCCTGGCTGGTGGAGATCGCTGATAAGGATCGCTGCTTTCCTACGACAGAATTTTATGCACTGTAGATGTGCTCAGTGGTTGGGAGGGCTTCATCCATGATGTATTGGGTTGATCCACTACTTTATGTAGAATTTTCCATTCAATAAATCTACAGAATAATAACTATAACAGAATCAATGGAAGACCTCTACTTAGGGCATTCAGCCAGAGTGCAGAAGACAGCAAACTGCTGAAATGCAAAAAGAAGAAATAATAATATCTAAATTAGCAATAAATTTCAAGAACATGAGATGAAAAGTCCTTGAAAGTGAGTCCATTGGTTGTGGAAACATTTCAGTGATGGAGCAAGTGAAGTTGAATGAAATTATCACACTCGAATAACAAAACAACTAGAACTTCAATGAATGCTGAAACAGGCTATTCATCAGTGCTTATGCTCCTCTTTTTATGTGTAATCAAAAGGAAAAAATAGCAAGGATTTATTTATATTGATGATAATTGGAATGAAAAAGATTCTGCCACCAACCAACACTGAAGCAGTGACTTACAAGAAGGAATGGGAGAAACCTTTAAAAAAGGAAACAGAGAATAAGACTGGTATTAGATAAAAACATTTGGTGAAAATCATCAGTACAGGACTGCAAAGCCAACTGGAAAGCTGTAGCATTTAACAATATGATGTGCATTCTAAAATGACAAAAAAATCTTGAGATTAACCCAGATCTAACAATGTATAATATAAAGCATTAAAAATATAACTAATGGGTCTGAATTTCTAGGAAATATAAATAACAGTAAATTTTATATTTCAGTAGAGTTAAATTAGCTCTGTGGAACATTTGGCTGCAAAAATGCTTGGGCAATCCCAGTATAAATATTGCCATATTTATGTCACAAATCACAATGATAATAATATTTATCTTGAGAGAAATCAGTTTTCACAACTGGAATATCCTTACTGTGAATATATATTGGATAGAAGTTTTAAAATTATAGACATGTATAAGGCTGTAAGGAACTACTTGATTCATTATGTTTGTGGCAGAAGAAGAAGAACATCCCACTTTCTTGTTTCTGGTCATGTAGATGTCACTTCAAATGCTCATCTATGTACTTTCTGTCTATGTTGTGCAGCAATATCCAAAGGAAGAGTGCAGCTATATTACCAGGATGTGTGACAGAACAGACAGCTGTGTTAGGAGAGACAGGTTGAAATTCAGGCAATCAACCAAAATGCTGATGTTCTAGAATGTACTGAGAGTGCCGAGGCTCTGTGAAATATACATTTGGGAATGAATAAGAAAGAGAGGAGAACGTATCAGATTCACTGTGATTTTTGACAGTCTAAATCTGTCGTTTTCACATATTGCCATAAAAGATGTTGCTTATTCAATGGTACTTCCTCACTTGTTTTAACAGTACATGTCATTTCAATGTGGGGTTAGCTTGGTTCAACCATGATGAGCAGGTACTAAGAAATTCTATTTTTTTTCTTTTTCCAACTAACATGTATCTTACTGTGAATGTATAATTAAAATGAAATTGTCCCCTCTTTCAGAATCAGTATTAGGTTTATTATCACCAGCATGTGACGTGAAATTTGTTAACTCAAAAACTTATTGAAGTAAAGTAACCCATTGTAACTACAGACATTTTCAAGATCAAGATTCAAGATTCCTGATAGTTTATTATCAATCATGACAATCATTGGGTTTCCTCCAGGTGCTCCAGTTTGCTCCTATAGTCCAAAGACGTAACGGTTGGTAGGTTAATTGGTCATTGTATGTTGTCCCGGATCAAAGGGCTGAAAGAGCCTACTCTGTGCTGCATCACATTAAAAAATAAATAACTTCTTTTCAGTACACAAGTATAAAAGAGAACAAAATGCTTGTTACTTTGGATCAAATGCAGCATATATAAAAAAGCCATAAGAATAAATAACAGAATAAAAACATTAAAAAACAAATAAAAATAAATATATAAAGACAATGCTAAAAATCACAATGTACAAGCAATTGTTTGAGTCTGCCTATAAATACATAAGATTAGCTTATGTACAGTACCTAGACTGATTGTATATGCATAAATTTATGCTAGGTGCAATAGTTTTTGTACATCAGGTGTCTGACAGGAAAAGGTAAAGTGACAAAGTGATGCTTGGCAAGAGGGACTCTTCTAAGAAGTAGCAGGGCATATGAAAACACAATAGGATAGTGACTGTGGAATGTTGGTATGTGGTGTGCAGTGTAAGTGTAAAGTGACAGTGCATGGGGGAAGGAAGTGTGCTGAGTGTCTGTGGAGAGGAGTGGCTGATGTGTATGTAGCAGTGATGGGTAGGTTTATGGGTAGATGCATTGATCAGCCAGGTAGCTTATTGATCAAAAGTTGCTATTTAATTATGATTTTATTGATTTTTAAGTACATGTATTTAGTTTAACCTCCTGCCGACAGAGAAATGTGTCTATATTTTTCACAAGGTTACATAAGTCCTATCATCACCTCTGTAATGAATGGTTTGCTACTTATATTATTAGGCTACAAATAAATATAGTCAGTGGTTAACTCTGAAATTTTCCCTCTGTACTTCCTGGGGTGAAATTGATCCCATGTTTCCAACAAAACAACTAATTCTCCCCTGAAGAAAATTCATTTGTCCCTGGCATCTGCTGTAACCAATAAAAACAACATGTTTTATTACCTAAGTCATTGAAATGCACCTGCTCCAAAACGTTGCACAAAATCAGGAAAGATCGCTTTTGGGATATGTGTCAAAAGTGTTTAATGTACAATGTCTATTGAGATTAATGCAAAAATAGAAATAATTTCAATGAGTGAAAAATATATTTTTTCATTTATTTGTGCTTTTGTGTTTCTATGAAACATTTTGTGTATATAAAAACTTCGATATTAATTTTTTGACGACATCTTAAAAAATGGATTTTATGGTCATTTCTACAGGTATTCTTTCTCTTTTAGAGGGAGGTTAACTATTTCAACTAAAGCATTACATTTTATAAATTGTCTGATCAATTTCATAAGGAACCACTGCAAAATTATATTGAAAAACTTATTAATAGAATCAGTATCAAGTTTAGTATCAATGGCTTATGTCATAAAATTTGTTGCTATGTGGCAGCAGTACATCACAATACTTAATAATATAAACTGTAATTTACATTATATATATAAAAAGTTAAATTAAATAAATAGTGCAAAAAGAGAAAATAAAAGTTGTGAGGTTGCGTTCAGGGGGTCAACATCCATTCAGAAATCTGACGGCATAGGGGAAGAAACTATTCCTGAGCCTTTGAATGGCTGCTTTCAGATTCTCATATCTCTTCATTAATGGTTGTACTGAGAAGAGGGCATATCCTTTTTGAGGCATCGCTCCTTGAAGATGTCCTAGGTGCATCGATATGTTGGTCCCAGGATAGACCCTCAGAGATGTTGACATCTAGGAACTTGAAACTGCTCACCCTCCCCACTTCTGATGTCTTGATGAGGTCTGGTGTGTGTTCCATCATCTTCCCCTTTCTGAAGTCCACAATCAGTTCTTTGTCCTTACTGATGTTGAGTGCTACATTGTTGCTGCAACACCATTCAACCAGCTGATCTATCTCATTCCTGTACCCATCTGAAATACTGCCAACAATAGTTGTGTCATCAGCAAATTTTTGGATGGCATTTGAGCTATGCCTAGCCACACAGTCATGGCTGTAGAGAGGAAAGCAATGGGCTAATCACACATGCTTGAGGTGTGCCAATGTTGACTATCAGTGAGGTGGAGATATTATTTCCAATCTGCAGAGACTTCTTCTGTTGAGGAAGTCAAGTATCCAGGGCAGAGGGAGATACAGAGGCCCAGGTTTTGGAGCTTTTTTGATCAGAACTGTAGGAATAGCTGTGTTAAACACTGAGCTGTAGTCAATAAACAGCAGCCTGACAAGTGATCTAAGGCCTTGTGAGGAGCCAGTGAGATCACCTCCACTGTAGAGCTATTGAGGCGCTGGGCAAATTGCAGTACGTCCGGTTCCTTGCTTAGGCAGGAGTTGATTCTAACCATAACCAACCTCTCTTCATCCCCATAGATGTCAGTGTTACTGGACCATAGTTGTTAATGCAGCTCATCCTGCTCTTCTTGGCTATTGGTATGATTGTCGCCCACTTGATTACTTTGAGTCCTCAAATCCAGATTTCTCATTAAGTAGCCCACAGAGCTATTTTGTCAGTGGCATTTAGATTTAATTTAGCTTTGTATTTCATTGTAAAAAGCTATGATTGGTTAAATATTGAAATTCCAGACTCCCTTGCTCATCTGCATATGGAAAGATTGTGAGCCCCAAAGACCACAGTTTGAATTCCTGCCCTTTCCTGTGTGTTCATTGGACTGTGGTAAGCAAGGGCACTGCTCACTAACCTGCAAAAGCCCATGCATACTGGGTGAGATGGAAGGGAGCCTGAAGCAGACAAACAACACTTTACTGACAGACAAATATGAACAAGATCATTTGGACAAGGGAACAAAAAGCTAGCCAACACACCAGGCACAGAACCACTGAACAGTAAAAGGGAGACAAGGCATTCAAATAAGAATTGGAAATGTAGAAGTATTACATTTCTGATGCCAAACAAATTGGCTAGGAGTTCATTACCAGCACTGTTGGTGCAGATGGAATTAATGGTGTAAAATGTAATTCCTTTCAGCCAACTGCCAGATGGATACATAAATATTCAAATATATTTCAGCATAATGACTGCCAATTTAGTGTTAAGTTACCCTGAGGACATCACTTCAAATGTGGCAAGTTGAAATGGATAGTGGACTCAATATGAGGGGAGAGGTAAAGGAAACAGCAAGAAGGTGATTTATAAAGCTATTAGAATATAAAAATAGTTTTCATGAAATCATAGAAATCATAAAATCATTGAAACCAGTGTGTGTTTGTGCCTGCTCTTTTAAAGAGCTATTCAATTACTTATTCCCTTCAGTATGAGCAGAAGAAGTCACTTGGCCCCTTTCGACTTCTGCATAATTCCATACGATATCAGATCTATTGTAACTTCAGCTTCAAATACCTGCTAACTCTGGAAAACTTCTACTACTTAGCTTATCAAGAACTTATCTAACTCTGCCTTAAAAAAATATGGAAAGGTCTGCATCCACTGCACTTTGAGGAAGGTATCTCCAAAGACTCATCACCCTTTGAGAGATAGAGTGCTGTCTATGCATTTTTACACCCTGCTCAACTTGTCCCATACATTCATATTTTTTAGATTGAGTTATTCATAAAAAGTGCCATTTTTCCCACTTAAGTGAATCAATTCAGTTCTTTTATGTTAATAGTCATCTATCTCACCAGCCAGTCTATATTATTTACTTAACGATCTATAGGTAATGTCCTTGAAAAGATAGAGGAGACAACTTTTTACCAACCCAACTGGTGAAAGTATTCTTACAGTGCTGTTGCTGGGGAATTATGATGTAGGGAAGCAGAAAGAATGGCAAAATACAGTATCTCTGGGTCAAGATGGTGATTGGTTTGGAGGGGAACTATCAGGTAATTGTGCTCCCATGAACTTGTTGCCTCTGCATTTCTAAAAAGCTATTGCTGTTTGTTAAGGTTCTATTGTTAAAAAAATGTTTTCAAGTGCATCTTACAGATGATGCACTTTATAGACACACTTCACTAGCAGTGAAGGAAGCAAAATTTTAGTTGGAAGATTGGATGAAAATCAGCACAGCCACTGATGTTGCTGAACTTCATGAATGTTATTGTCACCACACTTATCCAGCCAAGTGACCTGTTGGGGCTGTAATGTCCACAGTATCTCCATGGCTGGTCTATTTTAGCTTCTGATCAATGGTGACACACCAACAGACAGAAAAGACTACTTCATTAGCTCAGGAAGTGCATATTAAAATAATCATATATTATTCATGAATCATTTCTGGCTTTATACTGTAAGGGCCAAAGTCACCGCTGTGATGGTTAGCAAAAGAAACTTCCCGAGGAAGGCCTGTACCAAGATGATTGACATTTCTTTTCTTTGTTCCCTCAGTTGCACTGTTGCATCACCTGCACAATTATGCCTGGATGTCAAATTTCAGCTCTTTTATTCAGTTCTGGAAGTTAGTTCTTTGTTCATGTTTGGACAGTAGGATTTTAAATGTGGACCAGGTAACTAAAGTGGAGCCAAACTTGGCGAGAGACTTAGTGGTTGGTTTCGGAAATACCTTGAAGATGGAGCACAGACTGAAGGGGTAGTTTGGATATTAACTGATGTTTGTGTAGCAAGGATATTTCAAGTCTATTTTGGAGATCCCAATGCAGCCCTACTTGAACATCTTGCTTTGGCTGGTGGAAAACCTATATCCGTAACACAAGTATTCAGCAATGTTGACACCTCTTGCTACATTCAACCATGTATTGATATGATCTTGAGTGAGACAAACAGCAAGAATATTGGCTTCATTGATAATGTGAATATTAACAAGTAATTGATATAACCATCTCAATTTTTCCTTCCCCCTTCCTCATTCTAACCCACTCATTTTGAATTTGCATTGACCTGCTCAATATGATTCCAATCCAAGCATAGTCATTAAATCAACTGACCAGGATGTTGCTATTATGGGTTTCTCAAGATGGCATCTATCTGACAACGGTCAAGTATTACCTCACAGTCATTGGCTTTTTGCTCCCCACAAAGTACCACTGAATATGAGGCCAATGTCTTCCAGACATTCACTAACCTAACTTTCATGGGTAATCTTTCTACTGCAGCTATGAGCCTCGCACTGCTAGAAACACACAAAGCCCACTTCCACTTACTCCTGAAGATCTACAGGTGCGACCGTCCAGGCAGACACACTGTTACGGCCTGCTCTTACCCCACAGTACCTCTCCATCCTTTCTCCCTTGCAACCCCTTCCACTTTACATCTGTTAATCCTCTAACACAGGGTTCCCAACCTTTTCTATGCCATCGAGCCTTATCATTCAGCAAGGGATCATGGACCTCAGGTTGGAAATCCCTGATCAAATGGCTGGTCTGACCGGTTGCAGTATTTTGGTCCCTATTGGTTCATCTTCATCATGGACATACAATCCTCCCCGATTTCCATCCCACACTCAAATGGTCTGAAGGCCCCCACTTTATATTTCAAATGAAGCTCATTCATTCTTCCTGAATCATCTGATTCTGCTCATTTTCACAGTTCAGTTCCACCCACTTCCAGCACATCAAAGGTGAAACTATGGCAACTCACATGGAACCAATTTACGCCTGCCTCTTTGTAGGGTATGTTGAAGACTCCTTGTTTCCAATCTATTCAGGCACACCCTTGAACTATTTTATTTTCTGATCTTTCGACAATTGACTTGATGCTGTATTCTGATTTGTGTGGAACTCAAAAATGTCCTTACCTTGACTGCCATTTTCCACCCTTCACATGGCACATCTCTAACTCTTCTGGATTTCTGGATTCAGAAAATCCAGGAATGCACAGAATATAAAACATCAAACCACAGAGTCATAAAAGCAGTCCAGGGATGTTTACTTTATTTTAGCACTTTGACTACTTGCCATAGAGCCAGTCCACTCTGATTAAAATTGTACAAAATAGCAATAAAAAAGGAGTAACCAGAAACCAGAAACCAGAAACACATATAACATGAACTGAAGAGTCCAATCCATAAACCACTTGGCATTCATTTCCAAACTCACCATTTACTCTTTCTGCTGTTCATTACATTTCTGATTTTTTTCTTATTCCCTTATATACTAAGATCCAAGTTACTAACAAACATCAAAAAAACAGTGATGCCAATACTAAACCCGAGAGGTCACTACAGTACAATCCTTATATTATGGAAAATAATCATACACTCTGCTTTCTGTTTACAGCAAATTTATGTATTCATGCGGGCACAGTCCCCTAAATCCCACAGTCTTCAATCTTGCTGATAGATTGTACTTTATTATACATTTATGTAAGCCCATATTCATAACTCCACTATCTTGAGCCAGCTTCTCTCTTACTTCATCAAAGAGTTCAATCAAGATGATTTGATTTGAGCAAATCCAAGCTGACTTTCAATCATTATCCCATACTTCACCAAATGCCAACAATAATGACTTTAAAAGTTTTCACTTTCTGATGTTAGGTTGATTAGCCTGCAACTTGTGGCTTTACCTATTCAGCCATGTTGATCAGAGCACCATAGCTAGAGTGCTATGGTCCTCTGGCACAATGGTTTCAAAAGCTTTGGACAAGGCCTTTTAAGTTTTTGTCCTTACTTCACCTATGATCAAAAGTATTGCCCTTCTAAAATGATTGACTATTCAAAATATGATTTATTTTCAGTCCTGCCCACACTACAAGTGTTTACTTATACTTATATGAGCATATAGATATACAGATTTGGATCATGAAAAGGTCAGTTAGCCTCTCAAATCTGTTTCATGATTAATAAAATGGTGACTGATCTGACTGTAGCCTCAAATTTTGCCTTCTCTGTCTTGACAAGATCCAGACACAACTCTCCGCCAACAACACACGCAACTTATGGCAAGGTATGCAAACCATCACTGACTTCAAAACTAAGCGCAGTGGTGCAGTCAACATCATTGCCTCTCTCCCTGATAAGCTAAATGTCTTTTAAACTCAGTTCCATGTTGCCCACACTGAGCCCCCAAGGAGAGCTGCTGAAGTGACCGGCACCTTGGTCATCTCTGAGGCTAAAGTACGCAAGTGTTTTCATCAAGTGGACAATCACAAGGCTGCAGGACCAGCCGGCATCCCAGGGCGGGTACTCAGGATATATGCGGCACAACTGGCAGGTGTGTTTCCAGACATTTTTAATCTCTCCCTCTCCCAGTGTAGAGTGCCCTCCTGCTTTGTTCCTGTACCTAAAAAGACCAAGGTAACATGTCTGAACAACTAGCATCCTGTCGCACTCACCTTAATAATGAGTAAATAGTCTGAGAGGCTGGTCAAGGACTACATCTACAGCATGCAACCACCCATAATTCACCTACCAACACAACCAATCGACAGATGACACAATAGCCACAGCTCTACACACCATCCTTATGTGAGGATGCTCATGTGAGAATGCTGCTCTTGAACTACATTTCAGCAATCAACACCATAATTCCCTCCAGGCTTGACAAGAAGCTCAGAGACCTCGGCCTTCACCCTGCTTTGTGCTGCTGGAGCCTGGACTTCCTATCAGATCGCCGCCAGGTAGTAAGAGTGGGCTCCCTCACCTCTGCCCCTCTGACCCTCAACACAGGTGCCCCTCAAGGTTGTGTCCTAAGCCCCTCCTTTACTCTGTATACCCATGATTGTGTCACCACCCGTGGGTTCAGTCTGCTAACTAAATTTGCTGACAATATTACATTGATTGGCCTTATCTCAAATAATAATGAGGCAGCCAACAGAGAAGAAGTCATTACCCTGACACAGTAGTGTCAAGAAAATAACCTCTCCCTCAATGTTGCAAAAACAAAGGAGCTGGTTGTGGACTACAGGAGGAATGGAGACAGGCTAACCCCCATAGATATCAATGGATCTGGGGTTGAGAGGGTGAACAGCTTTAAGTTCCTCAGCATACACATCACCAAGGTTCTCACATGGTCTGTACATACTGGCTGTGTGATGAAGAAAGCACAAGAGCACCTCTTTCACCTCAGATGGCTGAAGAGGTTTGGTATGAGTCCCCAAATCTAAGGACTTTCTACAGGGGCACAATTGAGAACATCCTGACTGGCTGCATCACTCCCTGGTATGGGAACTATACTTCCCCCAATTGCAGGACTCTGCAGAGAATGGTGCAGACAGCCCAGCGCATCTGTAGTTGTGAACTTCCCATGATTCAGGACATCTACAGAGTCAGGTATTTAAAAAGGGCCCAAAGGATCATTGGGGACCTGAGTCACTCCGATCACAAACTGTTCCAACTGCTACCATCTAGGAAACGGTTCCACAGCATAAAAAGCCAGGACCAACAGGCTCCAGGACAGCTTCTTCCACCAGGCCATCAGACTAATTAATTCATGCTGATACAATTGTATCTCTATGCTATATTGACTGTCCTGAAATACAAACTATTTATAACAAATTGCTATAAGTTGCACATTGCACATTTAGACAGAGATGTAAAGATTTTTACTCCTCATGTATGTGAAGGATATAAGAAATAAAATCAATTCAATTCAATACTGGCAGTAGTTTTCTTATCCCTTGATTATCAAAACCCTATCCAGCTCTATCTTAAAGATACTCCGATGTTGCTTCCACCACACTTTGAGGAAGAAAGTTTTAACAATTGAAAATTCTCTGAAAGAAAAAAAACTTATCTTAAATGGCTGACAGCCTTTACTTAAGCAGTGAACATTTCGTTCTCAGAGTCTCGCACAAGTGAAAGCATCCCTTCCATATCTACCTGCTAAAGCACTTCAGAACCATATTCATTCCAATTAAGTCCCATTCACTTCCAAACTCCACTTTTCATAGAAACATAGAAAACCCACAGCACAATACATGCCCTTCGGCCCACAAAGCTGTGCCTCACATGTTCCTATCTTAGAAATTACCTAGGGTTACTCATAGCCCTCTATTTTTCTAAGCTCCATGTATTCCAGGTATCAATCTAATAAGCCACCTCTGATTTAATTATCTTGTGATCTAATTCCCTTCAGTCTCTTTTACCATAATGGTGACATCTTTTTTGATGATGTGTTATTGTGTCACAGAGGTATATGATCAGCTTATCCATGCCAACCAAGGTGAGTACCTTGCCTATCCATGCACAGTACCTGTCCAAATATCTTTTAAGCATTGCAGTGGTACCTGCTGTACCACTTTTCGCTGGCAGTTCACTCCCTTGCTTCTCCTTTATATTTTTCCCCTCTCATCTTAAACCCAAGCACTCTCAGTTTTAGTCTCCCTTATTCTGGGGGGTGGTGGGGAGGAGACTGATTATCTATTCTATGCATGCCCCTCATAGATTTATATACCTCAATAAAGTAATCTCTTAGCCTCGTTAACTTCAGGGAAAATAAATTCTCCTTATAACTCAAGCTCCCTACTCCTGTGAACATATTCTGCACCTTCTCCAACTTAGTTACATTCTTGCAACTAGAACGGCACACGATAACAGTTCAAAGTAAATTTATTACCAAAGTACATACTGTATGTGTCACCATATATAACCAAGAGATTCATTTTCTTATGGGCATACTCAATAAATCTGATAACCATAATAGAATCAATGAAAGACTGCACCAATAATCAGTGTGCAAAAGACACCAAACTGCAAATACAAAAAGAAAGAAAAAAAGAAATAATAATAAAGATGCAATAAATTTTGAGCTCATGGGATGAACAGCCCTTGAAAGTGAGTCCATAGGCATTAAGAATAGTTCAGTGCTGAGGCAAGTGAAGTTGAATAACATTATCCCCTCTGTTTCAAGAGCCTGATGGTTGAGGAGTAGTAACTGTTTCTGAAGCTGGTGGTGAGAGTCTTGAGCTCCTGTGCCTTCTCCCTGATGGAAGCAGTGAGAAGAGAGCATAATCTGGGTGGTGGGGGGTGTTTATGATGGATGCTGCTTTCCTGTCACATTACTCCATGTAGATGTATGGTGGAGAGCATTTTAACTGGCTGCATTACTGGTGGGGGGGGAGGGGGGGGTGAGGGGGTACTGCACAGGACCAAAAGAGCTTGTAGAAACTAGTGAACTTAATTAACTCCATCATGGACACTAGCCTCCATAGTATCCAGGACATCTTCAAAGAGTGATGCCTCAAAAGGGTAGTAACTATCATTAAGGACCCCTTCACCCAGGACATGTCCTCTTCTCATTGCTACCATCAGGAAGGAGGTACAGAAGCCTGAAGGCATACACTCAATGATTTAGGAACAGCTTCTTCTCTTCAGCCATTCAATTTCTGAATGGATATCGAAACCCTGGACATGTTGTTATTTTTAGTTTTGCACTACTGATTTAACTATTTAACATATATGTACTTACTGTAATTCATCACAAACAAAAGAATATCTGCAGATGCTGGAAATCTGAGCAACACACACACAAAATACTGGAGGAACTCAGCAGGCCAGGTAGTATTTATGGAAAAAGGTACAGTCAACACTTTGGGCCAAGACCCTTCAGCAGAACTGGAGACAAAAAAGATGAGAAATAGATTAAAGAAGTTGGGGAGGGGGGAAACACAAGGTGATAGGTGTAACTGGGAGTGGGAGGGATGAAATAAAGAGCTGAGAAGTTGATTGGTGAAAGAGATACAGGGCTTTAGAAGAGGGAGTCTGATTGGAGAGGACAGAAGGCCATGGAAGAAAGAAAGGTGGTGGGGAAGGGAGGAATACCAGAGGAAGGTGATGGGCAGGCAAGAAGATAAGGTGAGAGATGGAAAACAGGATGTGGAATGGTGAAGGAAGAGGGACATTACCAGAAGTTTGAGAAATCGATGTTCATGCCATCAGGTTGGAGGCTACCCAGATGGAATATAAGGTGTTGCTCCTCCATCCTGAGTGTGAGCTCATCGTGACAGTAGAGGAGGCCGTGGATTGACATATCGGAATGGGAATGGAAAGTGGAATTAAAATGGGTGGCCACTAGGAGATCCCACTTCTTCTGACAGGGCACTTTTTCTGTGTGTGTTACTGTAATTCATGGCTTTTTCTCTATTATGTATTGCATGTACTGCTGCCGTAATATTAACTAATTTCACAATATATGCCGGTAATATTAAAACTGATTCTGATGGCAATTCCGTATGATTTTACCTCTCATACCAACCTACCACTAAAGTTCATGTGGACAACATGTGCCACCCTGGCCTCATCAGTATTTTTGTTTATTCCTTTAATCAAATTTTTGAAACACGATTTTTCAGGCACAAAACCATGCCCACTGTCTCTAATCAGTCTTTGCCCTCCAAACACAGATAAATCCTATTACTCAGAATCCCATCAAGTAACTTATGTTATACTCAATAGCCTGTAGTTCCCTGGTTTGTCAATGCAGCCCTAGTGAAATTAAAAAAAGCGCATTAGCAGCATTCCAGTCTTCCGCTACCTCAAATTGACTAAGAAAGATACAAAGTTATCTACCCTGACAGCCAACTCTAAACCACTAGATTATAGACGAAAGTAAAAGCTCTGACCTTATCTTCTCATGCGCAGCCTCATTGAATACTTTTGATGAAATGCTTCACTACATACTCCTCATATTTCAGGTTTTGCATTTTGAGAAGACAAACCACAGCACTGCTTCCATAATGAATGGCTGGGCATTGTAGAATAGAGAGGTTTAGGTGTTCAAGTACATGGTTCCCTGAAAGTGGCAAACACAGGTAGAAGGAAGAGAAGGCCTCTGGTGTGCTAACCTTCATCAGTTATTGATGGGATGTTATGCTGCAGCTGTACAAGATGTTGGTAGGGTCAAATTTGAAATATTGCTTTCAGCTTTAGTCACCCTGCTATAAGAAAGGTGACATGAAGCTAAAAAAGGTGCAGAGGAGATTTATGAGGATGTTGTCAGGTCTCAAGAGAATGAGTTATGGAGAGATGTTAAGCAGGTTAGGTCTTTATTCATTGGAGTGGAGAACGATGGGTGATAGCATAAAGGTATATAAAATCACAAAGGTGAAAGGACAAATGCCATGATTGATAATAAAGTATAGAGGATATACATTTAGGTTGAAAGAATAGAAATTTAATAGAAACCTGAGGAGCAAATTCTTCAACAGAGATCGGTCCATATATGTCATGAGATGCCAGAGGAAGTGGTTGAGGCAGGTACAAGAACATTTAAACTGGATGGGTAATGGATAGGAAAGGTGGTTTAATATGAGTCAAATGTGGTCATATGGGATTAGTTTAGATGATAATCTGGGTTGGCATGGACCATTTGGGCAAGAGGTCCTGTTTCAATGCTGTATCACTCTGTGACTCCCAAAGCATTCACTCCAAAATATCTGCCCTACTGCAGCTCAGCTCTTTCTAAATCTTTCCAAAAACTGCTCACAAGAAATGCTGGAAGGAAGCCTGACGGATGCAAAGTACTCCTTCAGTACCTTTAAAATACCCTGCACTTCCACAGTATGTCTTTTCTGGTCCCCTGCCCCATGCAGCTACGGTAATGTATTCACTTGAACATTGGCTATGATTCTATTCTCAGACAATTGCTTATTGCCCTTTTCAGATTTCCCTACCTGTGCATTCGACTTGGACTTACTGCTAAAATTTGAATCTGGCACCTGCAGTCCCAAATGGAGTGATGACACTTCTATGATCTATAAAAAAAAAAGTTTCAAGGGTGACACCAAAATTGAGGGTGTAGCGACGAAGGCTATCAAAGCTTGCAGCAGGATTTGGTTCTGCTGAAAAATGAGATGGAATTTAATTTCGATAAATATGAGGTGTTGTACTTGGGAGGAAAAAAAACAAGGTAGGACTTACATAGTGAAGGGTAGGGCACTGGGCAGTTAATTTATAGAATAAAAATAGGCAATTCTGGTCGCCTACCTTCAGGAAAGTTATTAATAAGAGAACCGAATAGACAGAAAATTTACAAGTATGTTGCTGGGACTTGAGGACCAGAGTTATAGGGAAGGATTTGATAGAGGCATTCAGATTTATGAGGGTAAATATAAGCAGGCCTTTCCCACTGAAATGGGGCAAGAATAGAACTAGAAATCATAGGATAAGGGTGAAAGGTGAAATATTTAAGGGGAACCTGAGGGGGATCTTCTTCACTCCGAGGGTGGTGTGAGTGTGGAATGAGCTGACAGCGGAAGTGGACATAGGGTTAATTGCAACATTTAAGGGAATTTTGGAGAGGTACATGGATGGGAGGGGTAAGGAGGTGGGTGGCATGGTCCACATGGGGTTTCATGGGACTCGGCAGAGTAACAGTTCAGCAGAGACTCGCTTGCCCAAAGGACCTATCCCTGTGCTGTTGTGCTTTATGATTCGAGGACTTTTCACAAATCACGTTCTCGAATTTTTATTTAGAGCTTGTCTTCTTTTGTACATTGTCAGTCTTTGCATACTTAAATACAGTTTTTCATGAAATTCTATTGAATTTCTTTTTCTTCCTTGTAAATGCCCACAAGAAAGTGAATGAATTGCAAGGTAATACATGATGGCATTTACATCCTTCGATAGATAATAAATTTACCTTGAACTTTGAACTGATCTTCAAAGGATTGAGTTGCATGTATTGATTTTGCTGCCGTGCTCTTCATATTGTGAAACGATGCTGGAAATAGGAACTGAATGTTTGTTTCTGTACAATTACTCATAAAAAGGAAACTCAAGATACAAAACTGTATTTGAGTAGCAGGTAGGATGGTAATTTTTTAAAAAATTTCTGCACTGAAAACACAATACTTTGAACAGGTAAAATAAAATCATGCTAAAATTGGGGAAACATTTAGTCACAAAGAACAGCACAATTTCTTTGCTTATGGTTGAATTGCATTAAACAGAACACATACAGAATTTTTTGTTAAAATAATACAACAGGATTTCATCGTACTCCGTAAAATATTTCTTATTCATACATACTTCCTTTGTACAGTACTTTGCTACAATAATAATTTGGATTGTTGTCCTGAGAAACCCTCACTTGGAGCAGGATTGTAGGAGGTTATTTTCCAAGGGAAAGACGAAAGGTGAAAAACACAATTAGTGAGTCTACATGCAATGGCAAATTTTCTCTATCTGCATGTTCCTTCACCCCATATAATCTTATATCTGGCAAGGACCCTTCAAGTTGAAGAGAACGTAACTGGCAATTTTCTTGTTAAAAAAGATTTCTGAAACAATGCTTTTACTAAGAAGCTACAATAAATGAGCTGAGAGATAATTTTGGCCAATCAAGTTGGAATTGCAACACAAACTAATAGAAAATAACAAGACTTTCAAAATTCCAAACTAGAAATTCAACTTGTCAAGGTCTAATTAATAATAGTTTTCTCTCAGCTGATAGCAACTAGCTATTTTAAATGCTGCTTTAAAATGGATCGTTTTGGGATCCCAGGACTGTATGTACATGGCAGGGAGAAACAAGGACATGTTTTGCTGCTGTTGCTTAGTTGTTGTGTTGTTCTATGAGTATTGTATGCATGATATATCGGCGCCAGAGTGTGTTAACACATGCCATGCTGCCTCCAGCACACCCTTGGTTGTTAACGTATATTACACATTTCACTGGTAAAGTTTCAATGTACACATGATAGATAAACTTGAATCTTGATTCTGTAGCAGTTTTCTGTTTGCCAGTCATCACATTACTGAAGGATACTTACTGAAATGCTAGTGTTTACAAGAGCTGGAAAGATTTCACATAGTTTTATGTCTTTGATTATCTTCTGATTTCTGGATAGGACAGTGGCATGTGGAAATTAGTACAATTTCCAGGAACTACACCTATAATATTGATAGCACTCTGCCCAGAATTTCCCAACATTTGTTGCAAAGGAGAATGATCCCCTGATGTTCGCGTCTCCCACAGTGCCCTTATTAAATTGTCTAGAATTTTACTGAGAACGTAGAGACCACTACTGAGGAAAAGACTTAAAACCTACAACTGGGATTAATGTATTTTATAGCTAGTTTGAAGTACTCTCAGGGGTATTTACTAAACAGTGTCAAATAGTAGCAGCTGTTGCAGATATTAAGTTCTTATGAAGTATACAGTGCCCATCTGCAGTCATGACGTGACACTGGTAATGTTCTAAAGGTCCGAGCATCATCATTTATAGATGTAGCAACAGCAACAATTTGCTGTTTTCCCAATAGTTTCTGTATTAATGATCATAAGAACACAACATTAGAAGGGAAAAGTTCATTAAAAAGTCAAGCCTTTTGCAAGCAAATGTGACCCATTCATGATTGATACTCCTTTTATTAAAGTTTGTAAAAGTCTGTCTGCTTCTAGTTTAGAAAACTGACAGAAAATTCATCCAACACAGCCATTCATTAGAGGAGAAACTATGTTTTGGTAATTTTCTGGACAGACAGAAGATCAAAGTGAACCAATGTCAGGTGAATCATCCAATCTGCAAAGGGCCAAGTGATAATAAGGCATCTCTGAAAGCTATCTGAAGCTGGTGTTTATTCAATGAACCATTTCACAAATACACTAATAATATTTCAGACTTACATTTAGACAGCATCCAATTAAATATTTTAGCAGAGAGTAGAGCTGGCTGCAGACATCAGTTGGTTGTTTTGCTTGATGCTCAGATGGACACCGCAGCTACTTTTTTTAAAAAAAACCTGAGCCCCTGGATCCGCAGACGGTTCATAGAATGCCAAATAGAAGCTGTTACTTAAATGAAAATACCATATTCTTTTCTTTTTCTAATATTTTTATTAATTTAAATATAAGAATACAGAGTACAGGAAAAATATATATGTCAATACATTAAAATAAATCACATATAAAGACTCCTTACCCTATATTCGTACAAATCAATTAGTTCGTAACATTGAAAAATAATAATTATTTTATATTAAAAAAATCTAACCCACTACCAACACCGAAGCTGATTAATAGAAAAAAAAGATTGTTAGTCATCATCTGTGCTTTAACAGCAAATCAAAGGTTTTGAAAATTATTCAGAAAGGGTCCCCACAATGTTTGAAAGTCTTGATTAAATACCATATTCTTAAGCTTATATTACTATGTAATCAACAGAAGTCATCATTGTTGTTCCTCTCCAAGCCTTGTGCTGCATCGGGCGACAATCTTGGTGTTTCTTCAGCATTTGTCTGTTGTTTTTTAAATGGCTGAGTTGTTAGCTCAAAGCTAAACCCAGCAGGGGTGGAAAACATACGAGGAGCTGGCTGGATTCGAACCTGAGTCCACTTGTATCAAAGTCCGGTGCGGATGCCACTAAACCACTGGCGGGCACATTGGTAAAGGTACTCATTCTAAATCCACAGCTCCCCTATATTGCTGCCAACCTGCATTAATCTTTTCTAGCTCTTCTACTCTTCCAATGGTTACCGCCAGTAAAGTAAACTGCCCAAACTGTAAATGGAGAGTACTGGGCAGTCTTCTGCTGTTATGTAGTTGGGTGAAAACTAGCTTCTGCTCCACAGACTTCTGATATATGTAAAATAATCACATATTAAATTCAAATTCTATGATCCCAACTACACAGAAGTTATTAACTTGAATTTAATATGCGATTATTTTTCACTGAGCTATAAGTACAAAAAAGCAAATTTATTGAGGATTAACTGCAACTTACTTAACTCAAATTTATATGCTTATGGTTAACACTAAGTGTCATTAGTTAGGGAGGAAACTCCTGGAGAATCATCCAATGAGTTGGAATGCGTGGAACTGTGATGCATGAAGGGGGTGATCATGTTGATGGGGTTGTAACATAGACTCCTCAATAGTCAGCAGGAAGAAAGGAGCAAATAATGTAGGGATGTCACAGATAGCTGTAAGAATAATTGGTAAGATTGTTGATTATAAGAGTAAGAAAGTCATACTGAGGTTATATAAAACTTCAGTCAGATTACACTGCTCGCAATTTTGGTCACCCCACTCTTGGAAAAAAAGCAGAGACTGTGGAGAGGGTGCAGAATAGGTTTACCAGGATGCTGCCTGGATTAAGAGCTGTAAAGAAAGAGTGGGAAAACTTGGATTGTTCTTCCTAGAGTATTGGAAGCAGAGGTGAGGCTTGTCAGATACGCGAAGCACAGATAGTGCCGACAGTCAAAATCTTCTCACCAGGGTAGAAATGTCAAACACCAGAGGACATAATTTTAAGTTGATTGGGGGGGGGGAGTTTAAAAGTGATGTGAGGGGCAAGTTTTTTTTACACAGAAGCATGCAGTCTGGTAATCGTTTAAGAGGCTTTCAGATACACATGTATATGAAGGGAATGGAAGGAGATGAATGATACACAGGAGGAAGACATTCAGTGTAAATTAGCATCAAGACGGCCTGTCCAGTGCTGTTTTCTTTCATATTCTAATAATAGGTTTGTAATAGTAGGGGATTTAACTTTCTAAACATTGATGGGGAATGGCATAGCGTTAAGGGCTTGTATGGTGAGGGATTTGTTAAGTATGTTCTGGAAAATTATCACATCAACTTGTCGACGGCTCAATTTTTCTCTCTTTTGAAAATGCAGTGTTTCCTTTTCACACTTAGTTCGTTTAACCAAAAGAAATTCTCTTTTTGCTGAGTGGAATTATAGAAAATAGAACAGGTGAGTGTACAAATGATGACTTCCTTCATGTTTATTTTGCATTACATATGTATCGTTTTTATGAATCTCTGATTGTACTCAACACTTTGTGGTTAAAGATTTGATTTGAGTAATTTCTGTCTCACAATAGTTTTCAAGTTACCTTAGGAAATGAAGTGTTTATTGGGAACACTTCTGGAATATCAAGCTTCAAGCTAGTTATGAAAGGGCATAGGTTTGACACTCAATATCTTGAAATGAGACAAGGCTGATTTCAACAGTGTTTGTGAGGGCCATGCAAAAGTAGACTGGGAGCAGACACGCCAGGGTAAAATGACGTGTGGCAATTGTTTAAAGAGACTTAATGAGACCCAGCATGTTCTCATAAGGGTGAGCAGCCATATGTCCTTGGAGGTGGCAACACAGGTAGATGGGATGGTGAAGATCGCATATGACATGCCTGCATTCATTGTTTGGGGCATGAAATATAAATGCTGGGAAATTATGTAACGACTTTACAAAGCACTGGTTAGGTTGCCCTTGGGATATTGCCTGTATTTGTGGTCAAGTCATAAACTCCTCTGAATTCTGTCCAATGCAAAACATCCTTCCAGATAATAGAAAGTATGCTGCTGCACCGGAGAGAGTGCAGGAGTGTTTCATCACAGAATCTGTTGGACTGGAGAATTTCAGTGATGGGGAGAAACTGGATAAGCTGGGTTTTTTTTCTTTCAAGTGAAGAAGGCTGAGGGATGACATGATAAGAGAAGCATAGACAATGTTGAGAGAACCTTTTTCCCCAGATTAGGGACATCAAAAACTACAGGGGTAGGTGAGAGGCAAACACTTTAAAATGAAGTTATTTTACACACTCATAAAAGTTGCTGGTGAACGCAGCAGGCCAGGCAGCATCTCTAGGAAGAGGTGCAGTCGACGTTTCAGGCCGAGACCCTTCGTCAGGACTGCGTTCACCAGCAACTTTTATGTGTGTTGCTTGAATTTCCAGCATCTGCAGAATTCCTGTTGTTTTTATTTTACACACTGCTTGGTTGATCTCTGGAACTCACTACTACAGGAGGTGATGGAATCAGGAATAACCATTACGTTTTAGAGAAATTTAGACAGACATTTAATAGGGCAAGGCATAGACTTATACAGATTTAATATAGGGAAGTAGGATAAAGTGAAAATGGCAAAAAGGAAGGCATGGACGTGGGCTAATGGGCACATTTCTGTGCTGCACAACAATGAATACTGAATGTATTATGAAATTCATCAATGACAGACATCTTCCTTTAGTTTCTCTTCTGCCTAATGGATTGGTAAAGCAAATGTACAAATCAGTAATTTGCTACCGTTGCGGCCACCATTTCTTTCACAATATTTGATATTTCAGAAGTAGTGCAATTGACTAAATTGGAATGGTTTAGAATTAATGCTCTGAAATCACTTAACCAAAGCTCATAGGTCAATTGCACACTTGTTGTCTGCTTGGCTGTTAAACAATGATCTCTGTCATGAGACCATACCATGAAATTTCTAGTAGAGCTGAACTTATAAATTATTCATTTGAAACAAGCAGTTCTTAATTAAAAATAACCTGGTTTCTGACTTCTAGTTTATCAGTCCCGAAATCTGAACAAGCAGAAAGATCACTTTTCTGTCACGGGGGGTACTCCTTACACAATGAGACTTTGCACATCCCACACTACATTCCATCCTTGAGTTCACGTGATACGGAATTAAGTGATTCATTCAATTTGCTGACAAATCTGTACACATCATAAAATGAGTTGTAAAGAGGTACAGGGGCTATACGAAGAATTGGTTCCCGGATGTCAGCCTGAGGAAAGATATGAAAAACAATGTTAATATAATCCATACATAAAGCTAACTTTTAATGACTGCTTTGATCAATCACATCTTTCACTGTCATTTAACTTCTTTACAAAAATGCATGCTCGCTTGACAAGTGGATAACAGACTTAGGCCAAATGGGAGATTTTAGGTAAGATACTCTTCTGATTATGAAGACTATCTTTCTTTCTTGTGTATTGTATCCTGGCTAAGACCATTCAACCTTGCTGTGTGGAATGCAGAGAGCAGGAGAGAAAATATTAAATGCATTACAATGTTGTGATGGTGGAACCTGGGGGAAGCTGGAGTCAAAGATATTACAAGCTCGGCAAGAAGAGTCTGAGTAAGTGGACCAGGTGAGTGTGAAACTCAGAAGTTTCAGAGAAAAGGCACAGGCACAGGCACAGGCATGAACAGGAAAGCTTATTTTCATTGTCTGTAAATCCTTAGTCCTTAGCTCAGTGTGGGCTGGATGGTTAAGGCACTGGAACGCTCTTCCTGTGAGATGTGGGATTTCAGCATACCTAACAATCTTCCTGATGACTATATCTGCAGGAAGTGCACCCCCCACTTCAGCTGACAAGGTCAAGGTACTCAGAACCACCTGGGAGGCTGAAATCCTTATACAAATATGGTCACACCCCGAGTGCAGGCTTCAAAACATAGATGGGTGACCACCAGTCGAAGTAAGGGGAGTAAGCAGTCAATGCAGGTGTGTCAATTCCCCTCAGCAAAAAGTAAACCACTTTGGATACTGCTGGGAGGGATAACCTATCGGGACCCAGCAGCAGCGGCCAGGCCAGTGGCACTGTGGGTGGCTCTGAGGCTCAGCAGAGAAAGGTAAAGTCGGACAGAGCAATAGTGGAAGGAGACTCAATAGTTAGGGAACGGACAGGAGATTCTGTGGTCAAGAAAGAGACCCAGGATGGTGTGTGAGCAGCCACCAATGACATAGGTAGAAAGGGAGAAGAGGACCTGCACAGACAGTGTAGGGAGTTAGGAAAGAGGCTGCAGAACAGGACCTCCTAGGTGGTGATCACTGAGTTACTCCCACTGTCACGTGCTAGTTAGGGCAAGAATAGGATGACAGTACAGATGCATGAGTGGCTGAGGAACTTAAGCAAGGGACAGGGTTTCATGTTCTTGGATCATTGGAACCTCTCCTGGGGTAGGGGAGATTTGATCAAGAGGGATGGATTGCACCTAAACTGGAGGGAAACCAGTATTCTGGAGGTTCACTGGTGCTACTTGGGAGGAATTAAAATGGTTTGGTAGGGAGATGGGAAACAGAGCACTAAGTCAGAAGTGAAAGGAAGCAGAGGAAGGTAGCTGTCAGAGCCAGTAAAATTAGGAAGGAGCAAAGCAATAGATATGATAGGAGATATAGTTTGAAGTACATGTATTTTAGAGCTAGGAATATTGTGGATAAAGTCGATGAACTTAGAGCAGATCAGTGCATGGAAAGGTGATACTGTGGCCATTACATTGACTTGGTTGAGACAGGGACAGGAATGTGTAATTAATGTTTCCAGGTTTTGATGTTCTTGAAAAGGCAGAGAGGGAGATAAGAGGGGTCTGTGTGTGCGAGCCATGGGTGAGATCCCGGAGAAATGACGAGTAGGTAATGTCATTCTATTGTTCAATAAGAGAACCAGGGATAATCCTGGAAACTATAGGCCATTGAGACTTACGTCAGTGATAGGGAAGTTACTGGAGAAAATTCTTAGGGATAAAATTGAGGAGCATTTAGAAAGCCATGGTCTAATTAGGGAAATCCAGCATGGATTTGTACAGGGCAAGTTGTGTCTGTCATGGTCCGGTCCGTGAAGTCTGCATTCTGGTTCACGGTCCAGTTTGTCAATCCGTATTCCGGGTTTTCCTGTTTTCCCCAGTTCTGTTGGGCTTCGTAATTGAGGCACCTGATTCTTGTTTCGGGCTGGCACATGAATAGCTCGGCAAACCAGGGATTGGCTGCCGGACTGTTCTCTCTCGCTTGCCCCCTCACTCCTCCCTTCTGAATCCCTGGCAGTTACTTCGGCAGTTTATCTCAACAGTTACTTTGACACTAATCTTCGTCTGTAACCTTTGTCTGTTACTTTCGCCTGCTACCTTGCCTGCAACCTCGCCTGCGTCCTCACCTGTATCACCGTCAAGTTCTACCGCCGGAGTAAGACCGGAGCCTTGCCACGCCAAGATAAGGAACTATCTGTCGTTGAGTTTGGAACTGTCTCTTTGTGTCCCTGTGTTTTTTGTGTCCATGTCAAAGAAGAGTCCTGGCTCTAGGTCCTGTTCTCAAGGAGGGGTCCTGACTCTGTGTAGAGCCCCGGCCCTAAGTCCTGATCCCAAGGAGGGGTCCTGGCTCTGTGTTCCTGTGCTCAAGTCCAAGGCTCTGTGTTCCTGTGTTCCAAGACCTGGTCCAGGTGCCATGTTCCAGATCTGTCTAAGTCTGAACTTCGTGTCCTCATCCAGTTCTGGTGCCTCTTCCAGCCCAGGAGCTCGTCGCCCAGCCCAGTGCTGGAGATTCCTCGTCCTTTGCTGGAGATTCTTCGTCCCGTCCTGTAGCCACATCCTGTCCCTGCCAAGATCCTTGTCCCGAGTCCTAGCCTAGACCGGGGTTCCGGTGTTAAGACTCAGGTTCCAAGTCCTTGTCCAGACTCTGGTTCTGGAGTTCCCAGTTCCTAGTCCAGGCTCCTAGTTCCAAGTTCCTTATCCAGGTCCCGTGTTCCTAGTCCAAGTCCTAGCCCAGGCCCTGAGTACTAGTCCTGTCCAGGACATATGTCCGTGTCCAGATGTGCTTCTTTCCACTATGCTTTGCTCTCTTCCAGATTTCCCTCTGATCAATCCTTGTTTCCCGACTTTCCCGGCACTCTTACTGTCACAGTCCGGTTCCTAGTACTTCAGTGTTTGTGTCTTGCATTTGTGACCGCCATCAACGCCCACCTTGTGACAGTGTCTCACTAAGCTGATCGAGCTTTGTGATGAAGTGGAACTGTGAATGTTTTCTACATGGATTTTAGTAAAGCATTTGACTAGGCCCCTCATGGGGGGCTCATCCACAAGACTAGGGATGCAAGGGGTCAATGCTGAATTGGTCATTTGCATTCTGAATTGGCTTACCCATAGAAGACAGAGGGAAGACAGAGAAGACAGAAGACAAAGGGATTTATTCTAGCTGGAGGTCTGTAATTAGTGGTGTTCCACGCAGATCTGTACTGGGACATCTGCTGTTTGTGATGTATGTTGTTGTAGATGAAAATGTAGATGGGTCGGTTAGTAAGTATGTGGATGGTATGGAGATTGGTGGTGTTGTGGGGGGTCTGCCAAAGAACATAGTGGGATATAGATGAGTTGCAGATGTGGGTGGAGAAATGATAAATGTTAAGGGCAAGACTGTTAGCAGTGTTGAAGGGCACAGGAATCTTGGAATCCAAGATTATAGCTTCCTGAAAGTAGCTACACAGGTTGATAGGGTGGTTGCAACACTCACAACACGCTGGAGGAACTCAGCATGTCAGGCAGCATCCGTGGAAATGATCAATCAACATTTCGGGCCAGAACCCTTCGTCAGAACTCACAAAGGGTTCCAGCCTGAAATGTTGATTGATCATTTCCACGGATGCTGCCCGACTTGCTGAGTTCCTCCAGCGTGTTGTGAGTGTTGCTTTGACCCCAGCATCTGCAGAATATTTTGTGTTTATGATAGGGTGGTTAAGAAGGAATATTGCATGATTACATTTATTAGTTGAGGCACTAAGTTCAAAAGTCAGGAAGTTATGTTGCAGCTTTATAAAAGTCCAATTAGGCTACATCTGGAGCTTGGGGAGGGTGCAGATGAGGTTTACCAGGATGCTGCATGGATTAGAGGGCATGTGCTATAACGAGAGGTTGGACAAGCTTGGGTTGTTTTCTCTGGAGTGCCAGAGGCCGAGGGGAGATCTGATCGAGGTTAATAAGATTATGAGAGGCATAGATAGAGTAAAAAGACAATATTCTTTTTCCCAAATATTGAAATGTCTAATACCAGTGGGCATGCATTTAAAATGAGAGGGGGTAATCTTAAGGGCCTTTTTTTTTCCCAGAGAGTGGTGGATGCCTGGAATGTACTACCTGGGTTGGTTGTAGAGGCAGATATATTAGGAACTTCTAAGAGACATTTAGATAGGCACATGGATGTGAGGAAACTGGAGGGATATGGACATTGTGTAGGCAGAAGAGATCAGTTTAGTGGGCCATTTGATTACTAATTTAATTGGTTCCGCACAACATTGGGGACCAAGGGGCCTGTTCCTGTGTTGTACTGTTCTATGCTGTAATGTGTTACTCTGAAGACTTCCCAGGTCACTTCTTTGGCCCAGTGTGGTACTGTTCTCAAGATTCCCAGATCACTTCTTTGGCATGCTGTATGTTGCACAAGTCAGAAAGAAAATGAAAATTAAAACAGTACTATTTCTAGCATGGATGCTAAGGTGTGGAACATACCAAAAAGACAATCAAATATTTTCCTTACTTGGTAAGCAGGTGAATTACACCAAACCGTGAAGAAAATAAAGCCAATCTTCAAAGGTTACATCGCAGTTTTTTAATGCAAACTTTTTTGTGGACCATTAATCACGACAGTGTGCTTGGGTGATTGCAACTGGCAAGCTTCAATTAAATGCAGCCAGTTTAATATACATCTGAAACGACTGCTGGAAGGCAAATATTAGGTGCTTCTTAGATGCCTGCCAGGTTCCAATGGAGGGTGTTAGGAGCTTCTCTTCAGAGGGTAGTGGGGCTTGTGCTGATGAATGTTGGGGTAAATATTGATGGGGGCATATATTTCTCATACAGCTCATGAAGGACACTCCAAAGCATCTTTTATTTGTATTCAGACCAGTTGAAAACCCACTGCAGTCAAACCTGAAAGGTGCAGTGGCTTCTCTGCTCAGGTTTCCATTCAAATAACATTGTAACTTTTATTTTTGCAGGTAAGAACCTAATTTCAATAAATTTTACAAGGTTTCCACCTGTAGCCATCTCCTTACTGACAATTCTCTGTAAATTAATACTGGTGGTAACATCATGACTTGCTGCAGCTTGTATAATTTTAACCAAAGGACAGGTGAACACACCATACTAACTCACCGCACAACTAAGAATATTGATTAAAGGCCTTAGAGTTGAGTAGATTAGTAATTGAAGAACAGATTTAAAGGAAGAAATTTAAAATCATATAACTGCCCACATTATGAACTAATAAAGAATATTTTTTCCCAGGATACAATGTTCCAATTCCTGGAAGCAAGCAGCTGCCTAATAATCTTTCAATGAATCAGAAGACACGGTGAATTTTCTGACAACTACATTGGTGATTTCAATAAGTTAGAGGCAGAACCAAAATAAAATTCACCATCGTGAAAGCATAACCAAACACCACATTTTTAGAAAGTTATAATCAGGGATAGAGTACTGTGTCACATTTCAAGGTGAAATATATCAAGATGTTAAAGTGGCTCTTTGTCAGAAGTTTGAAAATTGAATTTAGTCAGCAGAGATTCTCAAGAATCAAAGTTCTATAGGTATGAGTTAAGTTGTTTTCTATTTGCAATATGCTAGTCTATGGGACCTGAAAGCTACGACACTCGAGATTCCTCACAAAAAAATAAAATCATTAGAGAGGATGCTTATAGTGGAAGGTATTGTTGACAAGGTCACTTATGTATTTCTTTAGCACAGGTGTGCCCCGCTTTTCGAACGTTCGCTTTACGAAACCTCACTGTTACGAAAGACCTACATTAGTACCGTTTTCGCTTTCAGAAGGTGTTTTTACTGTTATGAAAAAAAAGCAGCGTACGATAAAAAAATCAGTGCGCGATAAAAGGAAACACATGCCCCAAGCAGCCGCTCTGCCCCGGATTCTCGCAGGCATTGCTTAAGCACGTGCCTGTGAGCAGCCGTTTGCAAGATGAGTTCTAAGGTATCGGAAAAGCCTAAAAGAGCTCGTAAGGGTGTTACACTTAGCGCAAAACTAGACATAATTAAGCATTTTGATCGTGGTGAATGAAATAAGAACAATGTGAGTTTGGCTTGTGGAAGCTGACGAACATAATATTGAAGAGGTTTTGGCATCCCATGACCAAGAACTGACAGATGAAGAACTGATGCAATTGGAAGAAAAAAGGATAACAATCGAAACCGAATGAGTAATGATAAAGTACGACTTTAATTTTGAAAGGGTACGTTGGTTTAGGGGATATTTGCAGGATGGCTTGAGTCCTTACAAACAAATGTGTGATAGAAAAATGTGCGAGGCTCAGCAGTCAAGCAAGCCTTCCACATCAGCCACAGCAGACGACGAACCTCGACCTTCGACATCGAGGCGGGGCAGTCATAGGAGAAGATGACCTGCCTGCTCTATTGGAAACAGATGATGATGAGATGACATCCCAGTGTCCCACCACCCCAAACTCCAGGCCACGGACCTACACCGATTCACGGAGAATGCAACGGTAGCCGGGAGGCACACAGCACATATTTAAGAAAAAAGCCAAAATAAACATGCTAATTAATTAGGTGCCACTGACACGTAATTGTTGCCCCAGATCAGAGACGATGCAATCAGAAATCGGCACTGATCTGGGCCAACAATTACGTGCCGGGCGGCACCTAATTAATTAACATGTTTATTTTGGCTTTTTTCTTAAAGATGTGCTGTGTACCTCCCGGCTACTGCTGCACCCCTGCATGCTTCGCGGCAATGTATCACTCAGCGGCCTGGAGGGTGGGGGCCACTGCACCACCCAAACTCCGACTCAGCCTAACACACCATCATCAGTGTGCTCGGCGCTGTCTTCCCGATTCCCATAAGTGATATCACACTGTACATACATTATTTCTACATTATATAGGCTGTGTATTTTTACGTGTTATTTGGTAGATTTGGCAGTTTCATAGTTTAAAGGTTACTGGAGAGCGCTTGTGCCGTGTTTTTGCCAACAGCACTTGCGTGAGATTTTCGCCACGGAGAACAGTTCAGTAATGATTGTGGAAAAGTATTTCTACTTTATATAGGCTGTGTATTTAGCATATTGTTCCTGCTTTTACTATATGTTATTGTTATTGTAGGTTTTATGTGTTATTTGGCATGATTTGGTAGGTTATTTTTGGGTCTGCGAACACTCACAAAATTTTCCCATATAAATAAATGGTAATTGCTTCTTCGCTTTACATTTTGGCTTACAAACCATTTCATAGGAACACTCTACCTTCGGATGGCGGGGGAAACCTGTAGTACAGAAAAGTAGGCCCTTTGAGCCATGTTGTCCCAGCAACCCCACAACCCCACCTAATCACAGGGCAATTTACAATGACCAATTAACCTACCTGGTATGTCTTTGGACTGTGGGAGGAAACCAGAGCACCCAGAGAAACCCACGCATTCCATGGGGAGGACGTACAGAGACTCTTTACAGAAAGGCGCTGGAATTGAACTCCAAACTCTGGAACACCCCAAACTGTTACAACTTCATGCTAACTGCTACGCTACTGTGGCGCCCAGGGGTTTAGTGGTTTAGCTCCATTAAAAGGAGGGGTTAGGTAGAATGGGTCATTTTCTCCAGAGTTTAGAAGAATGCGAGGAAAACCTATTGAAATTCACAAAATTAGCAAATGGGATGCAGGGAAGATACTTACTCTGAAGGATGGGTCTGGGAGCAGGACAAGAGTAGACTTTTTCACACAGTGTAGTGAATATTTGGAATACTCTCCTCCTAGAGTCTGTAGAGGATCAGCCATTGTGTTTAATCAAAATAGTGGAAAATATTTCCAGAAAGTAAGGGAATGAAAGGATCTAGAAACAGTGCTAGAAAATTATGTTGAGGGAGAAGCTCAAGTATGATGAATGGTGGAGCAGGCTTGGAAGCCCGAATGAATGAATTAAGCTACAAGTTCTTGCTGTTCTTCATCTAATACTTCAGCTGAAACTTAGTTCATAGTCTTGGAGATCAGTTATACAGTATATATTTTCAATGTAATCAGATTCTTATCTCTGCTCAACCTACACCCTCTGAGTGAAATAACTTTTCTTCATCTCTCTCCTTATCCTTCTGCCAATTACTCTAAATCTATTTCCTATTTAATTCATCAAGGATCCTCACGATTTTATACACATCAGTTTAGTCTCTCCTCAGTTTCTTCTGTTCAAAGGAAACCTGTATTAGCTTACCCAATCTTTCCTCAGAGTGACAATTTTCCAGTCATGACAAAATGCTTATAAATCTCCACTCTATAGTGTAATTGAGTATTTCCTCCAATGTTGTGACCAGAACACTAAACAGCATCAAACTATGGTCAAACTGCAATGTGCAGAGTGGGGACACAGACTCTCTCACCCATCTCAAGCACTCCTTATTTGCTTGGGTGAGGGCATTGACAAAAACATTTCAGAAGTGTGAGATCATTCAGTGTAATTCCGCTACCTTTAGTGCCCTCTCATCAACAACCTACACATTCACCACTGGGAAACCACAGGCGCAGTGTGTACCATCCTCAAGATGCACTGTGACAACTCACTACGAATTTTTAATGAATCTTCACAAACATAATGTTTACCAAGTGAGTAAACAAACACAAACTAGCCCCCAGGTCCCACAGCACCCTGTCTTGCAAATATATCACTGATTGCTCTATGCTACCACATTACAATCCTGGGACTTTCTACTGAAAAGCACAGAGCTATAACAGTAACACACAAAAAACACTGGAGGAACTCAGCAGGCCAGGCAGCATCTATGAACAAAAGTACAGTCAAAGATTCAGGCCGTCCCTTCATATCCGGGAATGCTGTGGTGCAGTAAAACCCTATCACCTGCTTCTCATGGGCAATAAATACTGGTCTTCCCACTGATGCTCGCATTTAGTGTGCGAACAGTTGTGAATACAATCAATAGGAAAGAAAGCTGCAAAGTGATTTATATTATGTCTGATTTGAATAATTGTTTCATTTGTGGAGAATGAAAAATTGCGCATTTAATGGACACATCTGTTCAAGGTCGCACAAAAAGCGGTGGTTACTCCATTCATAAATTCAAGTGTTAAGCAGGTATACACCATCAATATGTAACCACAACAAGTTGTACCGCTGTGGTACTACTGATGAAGAAAATCACTGAAAGGGGACTTGTAGGGAATACAATTAAATTTAATTTTAACTCAAAACCAAACAATAAAACATTAGGGTAAATAACCAAGACTTTGGCCAAATGTCAAAAGAAGGTCAGGGGGCAAAGAGAATTTGGGAGGATATATCTGCAACGAGGGCCCTTAAACATGATATGTTAAACCACCAATCAGAGTGAACTAAGATCAAGAATGATCAAGAGGATAAAAATGGTGAAAATAACTCCAAATCAGATCTTCCCATCCTGCAGTCCACATGACTGTTCAGTACATGGCAGTGGTGCACGGAATAAAAACGGTTGGGAACCCTTCTTCTAAACCCTGACAGTACAATTGGTAATAAGCTGTGACTAATTGATTCTGATTTCTTGTGCAAATTCCAAGCTAATGTTTTCAGCTTGCTTTATACTAGTAGATAAATAATAGTGCATATGTCTCTCTTGCAGTGTGGAAAAATGCAGAGTTGGCTGATCCGGTATCATTCCTCATGCAATGTTGATATGGTCCTGGCACTGACAAATTATATTGTGTTGAGGCAATTAATATAATGTCATATCCATTCACATAGACTAGCCTTTCAATAACAGGTAAGACGTTATTCCAATGCCACCTGCTCTACATGCAGCCACTCTTCGAGAATTTCAGCTTTGTTGGTGATTGATTGGGAATAAGAATTATTCGTGGAGGACTTTATTGTTGAACTCCATGGTGTTTCAGAAATCTTGAGAGAGTGCAGAGGCTTAACCTGGATATTTGCATAAATCTATTTAATCCAAATATTCATCGCTCTTTCAACATGAAAGGGAGGATGAAGGAAAAGTTCGGATGCAGGGTGATAAGTGAGGAGAGGCCATACATGGAGAAAGGAGTATGTGAACTGTTGTGGAAGTACTCTTCTTGCATTGGGGTTTCAGAATTGCAGGAAATGCTTCTATTTCTGCAGAAGGCCATGACGTAAAATTACCACAAATTGCTCCTATATTACAGCCACAGTTACTGCTATATTTCGGCAAAGGCAGAAATGCCTTATCAATAGCAGTCAAGATAACTGATGAATGACTCTACTTACAACTCATTCCAGGCTGTATTGAAGATACCAATGGAACCGAGGAGATTATAAAGTCCTGCCACTCAAAGAGAAGAATGTTCCTCTTCTCCCCCATGGAGATAGGGTAAAGGGCAGATAGGGAAAAGGGGTGTATAGATTAAGAGTTATTGGGAGCCCCTTTACATTGTTAGAACCAGACTGATAGCATTATGCCCGCAGTAAGGAATGTCCAGAATGGGCTGTTATCATGCCAAGAATGATGCAGTCGATGATCTAATGCAGTATGACTTAGTGCCTTTTCATAAGCAGAGAGGGTGCCACAGTAGTATAGTATTATGCTATCCGCTATTACAGCTCGGGGGCATTGGAGTACAGAGTTCAATTCTGGCACTATCTGTAAGGAGTTTGTGACCACGTGGGTTCCTCTGGGTGCTCTGCTTTCCTCCCACAGTCCAAAGACCTACTGGTCAGTAGGATTGGTCATTGTGAATAGTTCTGTGATTGGCCTAGGGTTAAAAATAGGTGGGATGCTGGGTGGTGTGGCTTGTTGGGACGGAAAGGGCTGTTCCATGCTATATATCTTAAATAAATTCCTTCCCCCACCATTATACCAGCACCCTCCCTCCACCAAGCCACAATATGCTGCCCGACCCGCTGAATTCTTTTAGCAGTTTGCTTTTTGTTCCAGATTCCAGGCCAGAAGTGCCTGTTCCAACGCTGTCTCTCTAAACAAAATAATTGGGCTGATAAGGGCTATAGCCATTCTTCACGCTAGACGTTCATAATGATGACGCATTATTTGTAACTTATTCAAAGTTTTGGATGTGTGCATTGCTGGAAGACCAGCATTCATTACTCATCCCCTTAGTTTTCATTGGCACTAGCTGCTCCTGTAATGGCATCCTGTAAAGAAGACAATGTAATATGAAATGTGTAAGCTACTGGCTCGATGTTAACCATTATGATGCTGAGGCTGGGTCCCAAATTCTGTCTTAAAACAAACAAGTATACAAAATGATGCCAATGCACCTTCTCCAGTGTTCTGATTTTGTTTCTAGGGATTCTGGTCTTTGTAATACTTAGATGAATCCCAGTAAAACGGAAGAATAAAGTCACAAAGCACTACTGCACAATAACAGGCCCTTTGGCCATCTAGTTCATGTTGACCTGCTTTTCTGCCTTGTACCATCTATCAGCTTATGGACCATGGCCCTCCATACCCTTCTCATACACGTACATATAATGACATATCTTAAAGTTTACAGTTGAACCTGCATCTACTTCTACTGCTGCTTGTTCCACACTCACATCACCTTCTGAGTGAATTATATACCCCTCAGATTCTCCTTAAGTATTTCACCTTTCACCCTAAACCTATGACCTCTATTTTCAGGCTTACCCAACCTGAGAGGAAAAAGCCGTCAAGTACATTCCCAATCCATACTCCTCATAAGGTTGTACTTCTCTATAAGATCTCCCCTCATTCTCTGGAACTCTGATTAAACCATGCATTCTCCAGGTTTAACCCTGTATTCCTGGGTTTTATCCCCTCTCCCGAGCAGTACTGGGCTTGCCCTCCTCCTAGCCCCAGTTCCCTCCCTAGATTTCAACAACTGCCCACCCTTGTCCCTCCCCCTCCCTCCCAGAATCCCAAATAATAATTTTGAATGAAATAACTCATTTATAGCAAAGCTTAATTACCAACAATTAACAATAACTGTGTCAGTTCTACTTACAACAACTCCTCTTTTCATTAGTTCTACAAAGACCTTTTTGATGTGGTCTGAGAACAACAGTGACAGCTGGCAGCCTCGTTCCTCAATATTTGAGGGAGTAATGATATCGATGCACAATTTCTGTGGATTATCTGGATCTTTTGAGTGATAATGCTTGATCAGATACTCCAAGTAGCCAGTAAGTAGAACAGATTTTTTTCTCAATGCTTTCTTGTCAGTTTGATTGTAGATCTGTAAATGAAAATAAGTCTAATCACAAATATATCTACCAGAATCACACACAAACCCTATCACAGTTACAATTCTGGGAACATTTTCAAAAGAGTACTCATTCCAAATATTTTGACCCCGATGTAATGAAACATTTACTTTTACAGTGTTGTCTTGCTCTTCACTAGAATCCAGGCCAGAAGTGTAAGTTTGTAGAGATTCCCTTGCACATGTGGTGAGCATTCTACTGAAATCACCTACATCAGATCAGACTGGCAAAGGGGCAGCTGTGCAGACTAAGTTATGTGATAGTCATTTTAGATTTAAGTTTAAACTGCAAGTTTAATATCAAAGTACATATGTCCCTATATAAAACCCTGAGATTTGTTTTTTTGTGGGTATACACAGCAAATACAAGAAACATAACAGAATCAGTGAAAGACAGCACTCAACAGGATGGACAAACAGCTAATGTACAAAAGACAACAAATTGTGCAAATCCGAACAAAAAAAAAATTAATGAGCAATAAATATTGAGAATGTGAGAGGAAGTCCTTCAAAGTGGTTCATAGCTTGTGGGGGACAGTTCAGTGATGGGACGACTGAAATTAAGTGAAGTTATCCCCACTGATTCAAGGGTCTGATGGTTGAAGGGTAATCGCTGTTTCAGAACCTGGTAGTGTGGGTCCTGAGGCACCTGTACCTTCTTCCTGATGGCAAGCAGCGAGAAGAGAGCATGGCCTGGATGGTGGGGGTCTTTGATGATTGATGCCACTTTCCTGCGACAGTGCTCCATATACTGTAAATGTGCTCAAAGGTGGAGATGGCTTTACCGATGATAGACTAGGCCTTATTCACTACTTTTCATAGGATCTTCCATTCATGGGCATTGGTGTTTCCATACCAGGGCATGATGTAACCAGTTAATCGATCCATTTTCCACCACACATCAATAGAAGTCTGTCAAAGTTTTAGATGTCATGCCGAATCTTTGCAAAGTTCTAAGGAAGTAGAGGCGATGCTGTGTTTTCTTTGTTATAGCATTTACATGTTGAACCCAGGTCAGATCCTCTGAAATAACACTGAAGAATTTAAAGTTGCTGACCATCTCCACCTCTGATTCCCTGATGAGGACTGGCTCATTGTCCTGTGGTTTCCTCCTCCTAAAATCAATAATCAGTTCCTTGGTTTTGCTGATATGGAGTAAAATGTTGTTGTAGTGGTACCATCAGCAAATGTAAAAATGGCATTGGAGGGGTGCTTAACCTCAGTCACAGTGTGTAGAGTAGTGGGCTAAGCACTGCTCTGTGGTGATAGAGATTGTGGAGGAGATATCATTGCCAATCCGAACTGACTGTTGTCTGCAAGTGATGAAATAAAAGGATCCAGTTGCACAAGGAGGCATTGAGGCCAAAGACTTGAAGCTTATTGATTAGTTTTTATGGGATGATAATATTGAATACTGAGCTGTAGTCAATAGAAAGCATTATGATGTATGTAGCTTTGCTGTCCAAATGTTCCAGGGTCAAGTGAAGAGCATTTGCCATAGACCTGTTGTGCCGGTAGGCAAATTGGAGCAGATCCAAGTCACTTCCCAGACAGGAATTGCTATGTTTCATCAAGAACCTCTCAAAGCACTTCATCACTGTGGATATAAGTGCTATTGGATGACAGTCATTGAGGCAGGTTACCACGTTCTTCCTAGACACCATTATAACTGAAGTCTGCTTGAAGCAGCTAGGTACCTCATACTGATGAAGTGAGAGATGAAAGATATCGGTGAACACTCCAGCCAGTTGACCAGCACACACCGTCAGTACTTGGCCAGGTACCCCAGCAGGGCCGGATGCTCTCCGTGGGTTCACCCTCCTGAAGGATGCTCTCACGTCAGCCTCAGAGACTGAAGGCACAGGATTATCAGGGGATGTAGGAGTTCATGAAGGTTGCTCCATGTTCTGATAGAGAAAGTGAGTGTAGAAAGCTTTGAGCTAATCTGGGAACTAAGCCTTGTTGTCACTTACAGTATGTTGCTTGGTTTCACTTTGTAAGAGGTAATATCATTCAAACCCTGCCACAGCCATCAAGCATCCTTCAGTGACAAATAAACTCTTTTTGGGCTTCTAGCTGGGTACAGGTATTGATCATTACCGATGTTTTGATGACAAACTCAGCAATCTTCATCAGAGTTGATGCCTGGGCATGTCTAGTCCGATAATATTTATACCCCCATCGTCCATCCCTCTGAATTGATTAGTTCTCATCCAATCAGGTTTCCATTCTCCCACCTTGTTTACAATCGAATTCCAGTTCTTACTTACAGCAAGCCCTTCATATTTATTAAGGTACTTTTCCTCGAGGTTTATTTCGATTGCTTCCTTTACTTAGCAGTCTCAAAAGCCATTGGTGCAGCACAGTAGTTTTGTGTCTTCTAAGTCAATCCTACGGCCATTGCAAATTCAATGTTCTGCTTCCATCGACTTTTCCAGGTAACCAAAAGGGATACACTTCCTGTGATTGTTGATGTGGGTTTCCGCTATGCAACTGTCTGGCCAATATATACTGCTCTGCATTTACAGGGAAACCTGTAAACACCAGCCAACACCAGGTCTTGTTTGACCCGCATAAGCTGTGATTTGAGCTTCCTTACAGATTTGTGTGTGGCATTAATCCGGTATTTCTTCAGGATCCTGGCAATCTCTCCAGAAACTGTGAAATATAGGGAAGACAGAAGGTAGTGACGGGTTACTCCTCATTGTTAAGTTTGCTGGTTTTTCTGTTGGCCTTTTTAAGGGCCCGATTAAGTTCTTTAACCATAGAGTTTCTCTGAGGAAATAAGATGATTATGCACAATGTTCGTACAGAATGGCTACAAGGTGAAGGAAATCAATTGGGCCCTTAAAAATACCAACAGAAAAACCTACTGTGCCATGTTAATAGCTTTTATGACTACCCGGTAAAGGAAGCCATAAGTATAAAAACTAGAGTAAAAGAATTTTCCTGATGAAGACAGCAGAGATTGCCATTGAAGCGTTGGTTATAATCAATACCTGTACCCAGCTGGAAGCTCGAGATGAGTTTATTCATCATATACGCCAGGAAAGCACTAGGTTCTTTTTCATTCTTCAAGTTTGGCCTAGAACCGCCACTTCACATGTAAGATGGCTTTTCGGAGATTGTACCTGGACCTTTTATCTTATTTGTTCACAAGACCTGAATGCCTGTGACCTGGTCCTCAGCAGGTTGTGAATCTCATGGTTCATCCAGAGCTGTCGTTGGGGAAGATTGAATGACTTTGTAGAGACACAGTCATCTACAACTGTTGTTATAAATTTTGTGACAACTGTGGCATATTCGTTCAGATTCTCTGTGTCCTTGAACATGGCCCAGTCCACTGACTAGAAGCAATTCCATTGCTGCTCCTGTACCTTCCAGCACTTTGTTGTCCTTATCTCTGGAACCTTGATCTTTAGAGTTTGTCTGTATGCAGGTTGGAGAAGGACAGCCAATTGATCAGATTTCCTGAAATGTGGTCTAGGGATGGAACAGTAGGCATTCCTAATCGTATAGCACTGGTTGATTGTGTTGGGACCCCTGATGTCTCAGGTTATATGTTTATAATTGGGCAGAGACTTCTTCAAATAAGCCTGATTGGATTCTCCAACTATGACTTTAAATGCATCGAAGTGGGTGGTTTCTTGTTTGACGATGGCAGCATTCAATAACTCGGGTGCCTAATTAATGTTGGCTTTTGCAGTATGTGAACTACAGTCTGAATCATGGAGAAGAACTCTCTTGGTATGTAGAACAATTGGCAATTAATCATTAAATGTTCCAGGTCGGGGGAACAAGAGTGCAATTAAACTGCCATGTCTGAGCACCAGAAAGAGTTTGTCATGAAACACAGATTCCCACCTTCTAACTTCTCCAAATTAGTCATTTGGTTCATCCAGTGTATCAGGAAGCCTTTAGGTCTTCCCAATGCCATGTCTCCGTGAAACACAGAATGCAGCAATTCCTCATTCCCCTCCAATACACCAATATTGCCTTTAGATCCTCAATTTTTTTCTACAGTGATTGTACATTTGCTACCAAGGTGCTGGGTAGAGGTAGTTCTATTCCATTCGATCTAAATTTTCGCTTGGAGTCCTCCCCTCCTCCTTCTCTTCTGGCCACGATGTTGTAACTTCTCCCGCTTAAAGGTGCCACACCTGCATGCTTGAGAGTTAAGTCCGCCAAGTCCTTCAGAAGATTATGAAATCGCTAATTCATTAAGATGGTCCAAAAGCATGTTACTTAAAGGGAAAATGAAGGCTGAAGATTGCAGTGTATTGCTCAAAATGGTATAATTAGAAGTTTTGTAAGCAGCTCAGAACATGTCACCATGGTTCACATGTGACATCTTACATAGGTTTGATTTAATTAGTTAAGTTTATTTTAATATTTTAAATTATTTCGAATTGTTTTAAATATCTTAAGTGCTTTACTTTGTCAATAGTAATGATTCAATTGTTTGCATGCATACCTTTGCATGCTTTTTGAAGATTTCTGAACATTGGAAACAGACAATGTGATTGTCAGCTCAACCCAAAATGTGGCCAGTTGGCTGTCAAAGTTATTTTCAGTTGTTTTTCAGACATTCATCATTTATATAATGAATAAAGTCTGAAAAATGACTGACAATACATTTGACAACTTGCTGACTGCATCTTCCATTGAGATGACAATCGTCTAAAGATGACAACCACAACTGGTCTAAAGGTCCAAAGCTCTATTCCATCCAGAAGTAAAAAAATTACCTCCTCCTGTACCTAATAAAGTCGCCACTGAGTCTATTTTCATGGTCTTCTGGTGCAGTAGCCCATCCACTTCAATGTTCAACATGTGCATTCAGAGATTCTCTTCTTCTCACCACTGTTGTAATGCGTGCGTGAACCAGTTTAGTCATTCTCCTCTGACCTTTCTCCTTAACAAGCCATTTTTGTCCACAGCACTGCTGTTCACTGGATAGTTCTTGTTTCTAACACCATTCTCTGTAATCTCTGGAGAACGTTGTGAAGGAAATCCCATGACATAAGCACTTTCTGAGATATTCAACCCACCACTTCTGGCACCAACAATCATCCCATGGTCAAAGTCACTCAGATTACATTTCCTCCCCATTCTGAAATGGTTTGAACGACAACTGAACCTTTTGACCATGTCTGCATGTTTATATGCATTGCCTTCCCATCACATGATTGGCTAATTAAATATTTTCATTAACGAGAAGCTGTACCTAATAAAGTGGCCACTGAGTGTACATTGAACCTGTAGTATTGGAGGCTGAGGTATTTGAGATATGAGATCACATTTAGGTCTTGATTTTGGAAAGGAAAGGGTAAAATATTAGCTCATTTCTCGCTCCTTCAGAAGCTGACCTTTTGATATCGGGAGGAATCTTTTGAAATTCAATTGAAAGCAAAAATTTTCAGCAAGATGTAATTTTCACATTAGCCATGCAGATTGAATTAACAGTTTACATAAAAAGACAGCTATACTACAACCTGGTAACACCAATCCAACCACCTATTTTGATAAATTACCTGTCAAAAATCAGCCACTTTCCATTCTTTAAATTTCATGATTAACAGAGACCTGCTACATTTTAATTTATAAATCACTGACATGTGGAGTCCATTTGTCCCAGGAGCAATCAGCTCTGAAGAAAGCATGTACCAAAAATTTAAGGTAAACTTTTTTATACTGAAGATTCCAGAGGCACAGTGACTATGTTGGGTTGCATAAGGTTCAGTGAGGTCTCTGTCCTCTCATCTCATCTCTCCACTGCTGTCCATGCCACAAGTATCTGTTTTTGCTCATGGGTGAAGTGTGAGGCAGCAACTAATAATTCAATTATTTGTCACACTTGCTTAAAATCCTATGACAATGGAGACACCTCTTTCTCCCTTAGTAGGGAGGGAGAGAGCCTGTGGTATGTCGAAACATGAAGTCTTTGGGGTAACTGCAAGACTGTGTCTTTGCTGTTGCTTTGCTCATCCTTGAGTGCTCGGTGGCAGGTGTCGATGCTTTATTTTGCCTGGGGGGGGAGGGGGTATTGTTGCTTGCAGCTCCTTACGCTTGGGAGGGGGGAAGCTGGGGGGGATACTTTGGGGTTCTAACATTTGACTGCCGTTCATTCTTTGGGGCACTCCTCTGTTTTCGTGGATGGTTGCGAAGAAAAAGAATTTCAGGGTGTATATTGTATACATTTCTCTGACATTAAATGTACCTTTGAAACCTAACTGAAATGCTTTTGAAATAGAATTCTGATACTGCACAACCGAGGCAAGGTGAGGCAAGGTTGCCAGGTTTTGATCGATTTAAGCGCCAGGCTGATTTGGAAAGGTCAGACGCAGGCCAAGTCAAGGCAGTGGGGTCCAGGCACCAAAACGTATCAAAGCAACTGAACCCAATGTTTGGACGATGATTTAAAAACCAGGCCAAAATGGAAAGGTCAGGTACAGGCCAAATTGAAGCAGCGGGGCCCAGGCACGAGAGGGTATTAAAGCAACTGAACCTGGTGTTTAGATGATTTAAACGCCAGGCCAGATTGAAAGGGTCAGGGTGCTGAGGCCCCGGGCGAGGGAAAGGCCGGTTCATCTCGCTGCACCACGGCGTTCACTTGGCTCTGTGGATGGACTCTTTGTGGACTTCGGTTCTGAATGCTATTTGCTTGCATTTTTTGTTTGCATGATTTGTAGTTTTTTCTCTGCACATTGGGTGTTAGAGAGTCTTTTTTGAATGGGTCCTTTTGTGTTTTTTTTGCTTTGTGGCTGCCTGGACCTTGAGATGAATCTCAAGGTTGTATAATGTATTCATACTTTAATAATAAATGTACTTTGAAATTTGAACTTTAATGGAATATAAGGAGTAACTGCAAAAATGCAACATTCAGTGGGATGTGTTTAAAACAGTTTCCTAAATACTCTTCTGAAAGACCATACTCTGCAGCTCTTTACTCTCTATCTCTTCCAATGCCAAGTAGGGATTCCTTCAGAGGTCACTGGCCTGGATAAATCGTGAACATTAGAAACAAAGAAGCAATGTTAAATTTTACTCTATTATTCTGAAGCACACGACTGAGTTATTAATATGCAAGAATATTCAAACATAAAAAATTGGAGTAGAAGCAGACCATTTGGTTCCTTAAGGCCATGCCACCCTGCCACAAGAGCATGGACATCTTCTGCCTTAACATCATCCTGCCCTATTCCTATTTAGTAAGTTCCTCTAATGACCAAAAATCCATCAATCTGTTCTGCATGAATGAATGACTGAGCTTCTGCAAACCTCTAGAGTAAAACGAAAGGTGTGAAATATTTACCAGTGAATAGAGAATATTATGTCTTGCTTCAATGCTAAATGGACTATTGCTTTATTTGAGACTATCCCCCAGGTTCTTGACTCCTCAGGCTGGAGAAACACCTTCTCCATCTATATACTACTAAAACTCTCATGCTCTCTCTGTCTGTTTGTGACCTCCAATTAGTGCAAACGGTGCATTACAGTGGCACTTTTATTGGCTAAATCTAATTAAAATGCGCTAACTTACAGAATGCAGGTGAAGTTCAGGGTTATATATTCATATAAAATTGCTCATTCACAAAAATCAACAGGCTCCCTTTTAACCCGAGAGCCTATCCACCATCACGGAATTCAGGATGCGACAGCCCGATGCATGCGCACGGCCAGCCTCAACAGCGACACCTACCGGAGCAAAAGGGCAGGCAGCTCTATTTCGCGGGGTCACATTCTGCTAATCACCATCAGCATGTGCAGGATTGGGACAGATCTAATTGCCACCCATCAATAAGAGATAATTAAATCTTATTGTAATGATGTACTTCGAGACACCCATAAAACCCTTTGCTGTAGTCAAAGGACAGTGTTAACTATATCATATCCATTTAGGACAGCGCCAACCAGATCATCAAGAATAATCAGCATCCTTTGGTGTTACTGCTTCGATTTTCCTATCCAGCGTTAGGGTAAAAAAAAATGGTCAGCCTAATTATGCTGCGCGTAGAGAGAAGGGGGACATTATGGTCAAGAGATGACGCCAAATGTTGTCGAGAAGCGGCAAAGAGAGGGAGAGAACAAGAATCGGAAGAGGCCAGGGCTGCACAACTCCAGGATCAAAGCGTCAGGACAAAAAAAGATGAGAGAAGAAGAGACAGAGGAAGAAAGGCATGCACGTCTCCAGGATGACAACAAACAGCAGAAGAGATGAAGAGACAGGGGATGAAAGGACTGCATGTCTCCAGAATGACAACCAGAGGCACAAGGGTGGCAGATAAACCTGAAATGATGCCATCAAAAGTGTCCTTCGTTAAATGAGAAGGAGCTATATTTGCTTTGCTACGCGTCGTTCTTCTTTAATAAACTGAGGTTTTCTACTTCAGTTTCCAAAGCAAAGCAATACCAATAGTATTCAGGAAAATTTAATGTTCATTCTGTTCACATCAGACTGCACTCTCCTTCTCTCAAATGGTGTCCCAACGGGTCACACTGTTGTCTAGTATCTAACATATTTTCCCCATATCTTTGCTTATATTCATAATAGCTCTTTGTATTTTTCTAGACTCTAAAGAATGGGGCCTAACTTATACAATCTCTAAATACAAGAGATTCTGCAGATTATAAACACAAGAAATTCTGCAGCTACTCAAAATCCTTTCCTGTCCTGAAGAAGGGGCTTAGCCTGAAACATCCATAAGACCATAAAACATACTAATCCCTCCATTGCCTTGCTCCATCCATTTCACTGTAATTTACGGTCCATAAGATATAGGAGCAGAATAAGGCCATCCAATCCATCAAGTCTGCTCCATGATTCCATCTGCTGATCCCTAATAGCACTCAACCCCATACACCTGCCTTCTTGCCAAATCTTCTGATGCCCTGACTGATCAGGAAATTATCAACTTCCACCTTAATATATCCATGGACTTGGCCTCCACCACAGTCGGTGGCAGAGCATTCCACAGATTCACTACTCTCTGGCTAAAAAAATTTCTCCTTGCCTCTGTTCTAAAAGGTCATTCCTCAATTTTGATGCTGTGCCCTCTAGTTCTGGATACCCCCAACATAGGAATCATTCTCTCCACATCCACCCGATCTAGTCCTTTCAACATTCAGTAGGTTTCAATGAGATTCCCCCCTCATTCTTCCAAATTCTAGTGAGTACAGGCCCAAAGCTGCCCAACACTTCTCATATGTTAACCCCTTCATTCCCAGAATCATCCTTGTGAACCTCATCCGGACTCTCTCCAATGACAATACATTCTTTGAGATATGGGACACAAAACTGTTGACAATATTCCAAGTGTGGCCTGTCTAGTGTCTTATAAAGCCTCAGTATTATCTCCTTGCTTTTATATTCTATTCTCCTTGAAATAAGTGTCAACATTGCATTTGCCTTCTTTACCATAGACTCAGAAGGTAAATTAACCTTCTGGGAGTCTTGCACGAGGTCTCCTAAGTCCCTCTGCACCGCTGATGTTTAAACCTTCTCCCCATTTAGATAATAATCTGCACTAGTGTTCCTTTTACCAAAGTGCATTATCATACATTTCCCAACACTGTATTTTACCTGCCACTTTTTTACCCATTCTTCCAACGCGTCTAAGGACTGCTGCACTTGCTTTGCTTCCTCAGCACTATCTACCCCACCACCTACCTTTGTATCATCCAAAAACTTTGCCACAAAGCCATCAATTCCATTATCCAAATAACTGACAAACCATGTGAAAAGCAGCAATCCCAGTACTGACCCCTGAGGATCACCACTAGTCACTGGCAGCCAACAAGAGAAGAGCCCCTTTATTCCCTTTCACTGCCTCCTGGCTGTCTGCCATTCCTCTATCCATGACAGTATCTTTCCTGTATCACCATAGGATTTTATCTTGTTAGGCAGCCTCATGTGTGGCACCTTAACAAATTTGGCCGGCTGGTGGGGCAGTGGCATCAGCGCCGGACTTCGGAGCAAAGGCTCCCGAGTTCGAATCCAAGTCGCATCCCCCCCCACCCCGAGCACACTTTCCATCCGTTCTGGGTTGAGCGTTGAGCTAGCCACTTGGCCTCGTAAAACAAAAACAAGGATCGAATCAGGAAAGTTCGTATCATGACCCGGTTAATCAGAAAGGAGACCAATCCTGACATTACGCACCAGACAAGAATGGCTGACTGCCTGGTGTGACAAGCTATGAATGAACCTTATCAAATGCCTTCTGAAAATCCAAGTAAATGGTATCCACTGCCTCTCCTTTGTCCACCCTGCCTGTTACTTCCTCGAAGAATTCTAACAGATGTGTCAGGTAAGATTTCCTGTTAAAGAGACCATGCTTTGGCTTATTTTATCATTCGTCTCCAAGTACACCGAAACCTCATCTTAATAATGGACTCCAACACTTTACCAACCACATCGACTTTTATTCATTTTCAAAGATTCACCAGATGCTGGAAATTCAAAGCAACACACACAAAATGCTGGAGCAACTCAGCAGGTCATGCAGCATCTATGGAAATGAATAAGCAGCTAACATTTTATAGACAATAGACAATAGGTGCAGGAGTAGGCTATTCGGCCCTTCGAGCCAGCACCACCATTCACTGTGATCATGGCTGATCATCCACATTTTGAGGTAAGATCCTATTTCAGGACTGGAAACGAAGGGGAAAGATGCCAGAATAAAAAGGGGGTTGGAAGGGGAAGGAGGACTAGCTAGAAGATGCTACGTGAAGCCAGATGGGTGGGAAAGGTAAAGGTCAGGAGAAGAAGGAATCTGACAGCAGAGTGGTGGGCTGCAGGCAAAAAACAGAAGGAAGGGCACCAGTGGGAGGTAATAGGCAGATGAGGAGAAGGGGTAAGAGGCCAGAGTGAGGAATAGAAGAAGGGGAGGGGTAAAAAAATTACCAGAAGGAGATTCAATGTTCATGCGATCAGGTTGGGGACAACCTAGATGGAATATGAGGTGTTGCTCCTCCACCCTGACAGGGGCCTCATTGTGGCAAAAGAGGAGACCATGGACTGACATGTTGGAATGAGAATGAGGATGGGAATTAACATGGTTGATCACCGGGAACTTCTGCTTTTGGCGGGTGCAGCAGAGGTGTTCAACAAAGCAACTTCCCCTAATTTATATCGGGTCTCACCAATGTAGAGGAGGCCTCATCAAGAGCAACAGATGAACACAACAAATTCACAAGGAATGTGTTGCCTTACCTGAAAGGACTATTTGGGGCCCTGAATGGAGGTTTGGGAAGAGGTAAATGGGCATGTGTAGCATTTCTGTCACTTGCAGGGATATGTGCCAAGATGGAGATTAGTCTGGAGGGACAAACAGACAAGGGAATCATAGAAGGAGCAATCTCTGTGGAGAGTTGGGGGGAAGATAAAGATATGTTTGGTGATAGGATGGCTGATGTTGCAGAGAATTATGTGTTGGAATTGGAAACTCATGGGATGGTAGGTGAGGACAAGAGTAACTCTATTCCTGTTAAACTGGCGAGCAGATGGGGCCAGTGCAGATGTCCAGAAAAGGGTAGAGATGTGGGGAAGGGCAGCATCAATGATGGAGGAAACGAAACCCTGCTCTTTGAAGAAGGAGAACAACTCTGATGCCATGGAAGTGAAAGCCTCATGTGGGAACAGATGAGAAGTCAAATCAATGCACTTACCTCGAGGCTAGCCTGTAATGAGCGAACCAATAAGATTGGGGGATTAGATATTCGAAATCCATTCACCCCTGGACTTAGATCCAATTCTAAAGAGCAGAGAAGAAAAATAACATGCAGATTTTAGTCTTTTGTTACAATGATTGTATGTTGAATTTTATTTCCCATCATGCAGCATGTGGAAAATATCTCAGGACTACTTAGCTCTACTCAGAACAGTCAAATTTTCACCTCCTGAGAGAAGATGTTGAGAGGCAATATCATGGCTAATACTGAGGAAAATCGGAAGACATTAGGATCAATAGGATCCTGACAATACTGATTAATGCGTCATATTGCAGTTTGTGCATTCATTGACATGAAGCATTCTCTCTCCTTAGATACTGCCTGACCTGTTAGGTATTTCTAGCATTTTCATTCTTGATTTCAGATTTCCAGCTATCTGCCATTTTTTCCTTTTGAATGATCTACTGATTTAGAGTCATGGAGTCATAGAAAAATACATCCCAGAAACAGGACCTTTGGCCCATCTAGACCATACCAATTCATTGAACTGCTTAGTCCCATCGACCTGCACCCGACCCGGCCCATAGCCCTCCATACCATACCCATACATGTACCTATCCAAAATTTTCTAATAGGTTAAAATCAAAACTGCATCCACCTCTTGTGCTGATAGCTTGTTCCACACTCTCACCACCCTCTGAGTGAAGACTTACCCCTCATGTTCCCCTACATCTTCCAGAACCGGAGGAAACAGCTTCACGATAAAAGGCATGACAAAGAGTGATGGGGGCAGAGGAGGAAAGATGACAGTGACCATGGTCTGCTATTGCACCTGACTTGACAACTCAGAAAGTGAATGGTAAGCAGAATAGATCACAGAGAAATGTCATAGGGACGTACAACAGACAATTAGCATCGGGGAGGCATGATTGCATAGTGGTTAGAACAATGCTCAACCCACCCCAGACAATTCGTTAACCAACCTGGCACGGACAATTCGTTAACCAACTCGACCCTGTTAATTCGGTAACCAACCCGGCTCAGACAATTTGTAACCAATTCGGCCCGATCAATTCGGTAACCAACACGGCTGAGACAATTCGTTAACCAACTCAGCCCTGTCAATTTGGTAACCAACCCGGCTGAGACAATTCGTTAACCAACCGGCCCTTACAGTGCCAGTGACCAAGGATCAATTCCCGCTGCTGATTGTAAGGAGTTTGAAGATTCTCCTCGTGACCATGTGGGTTTCCTCTGGGTGCTCCAGGTTTCTTACCACAGAGCAGAGATGTACCAGTTGATAGGTTAACTGGTCCCATGTTTAGGCTAAGATTAAATCAGGGTTTCTGGACCAAGCAGCTTGAAGGCAAGAAGGGCCTACAACACACTGTATCTCAATAAATAAATAAATTTCACCTTTCACCCTTAACCCATGACATCCAATTGTACGCTCACCCAACCTCACCGGAAAAAGCCTGCTTGCACTCACCCTATCTATAACACTCATAATTTTGTATGCCTCTATCAAATCTCCCCTAATCTTCTACATTCCAAGGAATAAATTTCTAATCTATTCTATCTTTACTTATAATTCAGGTCCTCCAGTCCTGGCAAATCAAGTATATTGCAGTTTGATCCAGCAGCATCATGCTGTGGGGATTGCATGTTGGTAATATCCAGGTTTTAAAAAGAAGAGGGGAGGGAGTGAAAAACTAATTAACTTTTGGTAAATGTATTGTCACTCTCATAATCAATGATAAGACAAAACAGACATTAAAAGATCTCCTTGTACTTGCAAGTTTCAAGAAATCTCCAACATTTTCAATACATATTGTGAAATATTTACTGAACACGAGATATATTAACAAAATGCTTGGGAAATAATAAGCATGTCACCAAATTTGCTCCATGCAATATGAAAGGACAAGTTGAAGAGCATTAAACTGAATTCCCTGCTGGGATATGCAACAATTTGCATCACCTTTGTTAGATACATGGTTTACCTGTATGTCCAAAGGAAAATAAAAGGCTGGAGTTGTTCAGCACTCTCGTGCAAGGGTGCATCAAAAATCAAACTTACAAAACTTATTGAAAATAGCAAAAACTGCCAATATTTACAAAAAGGTATGTACCAGAAAACACAATATCTGCTCCATACTTTGTCCTGTGTGAATTCTGCAGTCCCTCTCTTTCTCTCTCTCTCTCTCTCTCTCTTTCTTTCCCTATCCCTTTCTCCCTCTCCCCCCCCCTCCCTTTCTTTCCTACTGAGAGTGATGAGCCCCCACTTATTAGGCACCAGGACATACCATCTTTAATCACCTACAAAGTTAACTTAAAACCACACATAAATTAGAATATGATGCAGCCCACAATATAGTTACAATCATTTTACAAAATAAACATTAAATACAGTATACAGACAATATATACACACATACACATCCTCATTACTAAAGAAATGGAATATTCTGCCATGTATGGTGGGCAAGTCATTAAGCCAACCCTTTAGGACCCATTATTGGACATTGAAGTGTGCACACTCAGCGCAACAACAGCCGAATGACAAGGCAATGTTTGTATGTAAATGTACATGTGTAAGGAATGCGATTACCAAGCACTCTCTGTCTCATCTTCAATGCTCAATTAAGAAAATCTGCTCCCATGTGTGGGAAAATGAAGCTTCATGAAAGTTAATATTTTCATATAATTAAAAATACATGAAAATATTACCATCAAAATTTTCATTGACTTTCTTTGACCATCTATGGAAGTGGAAACTCCATTTATTTTAGCTTTAGTGCAGTGACTTTCTTCTTATCCAGAAAAACAAAGTTCTTACCAATTATTAGCAGATTAAGGAAGCAGAAAATTCAGCAAAAATTGGATTTAATTTAGGTAAAATTAAAGTAATTCACTGAAAAGGATAAGCTTAAGTAGCTTCTAAATAGTGAAAATAAAACTAAGCTACATATTTAAAATTTCAACAGAAGTAACAGGGAAGAAAACTCAGTTTAAAAGCAAAATATTATGGATTCTCAAAAATGGCTTCCATGAGAGTAATGATATGTTCATTGGGGTTCTATATTCTAACCATATTCAAAATCAAAATATGAGAGAAACACAATATGTACTGCTTACATTTTTATTTCCAACCTCACTAAATACAAATAATAAATAAAGTTCAGAATATGTTCCTTACTGTTGTCCATTTGAAATCTGGATTTAAAGTTATGACTCCACCAACCAAGTAACCTGAAAAATAAGCAATAAATATAGTTTACAAAGCTAATCCATGCTTATTCAACAAATTTCTCAGAATAAATCAGGCCCTTCATTGTTATTTGTGGAATCTGCAAAGTTTGGATTGTTGTACATAGCGACTATATTTTAAAAGAACATTTTTGTAAAGTGCTGTGAGATATAGTCAGAGAGGCTGTCAAAGTAAATATTGGTTGTCATTTCAAACTGATATTAAGCAACCATACCTAGACATTGGCTTCATCTACTTTTGGTGCATTAAACTGTTTCTGAGTTTAGCATAAATGCCCATAGAGGTCTGTTAAAAACATGCATGCACATAGTTTAAATAGCATAATGGAAGTTTTCACCAAGAAAGATGTGCAAAAGTACATGATCCTTGATGGGACCATACTCAGTTGAAAACAAATGCTTTTAATTTGCTGTACAGCAATTGGAGAGGACATCAACCTTAAAAGGCTTATTTCCCATAATAGACAGGTTAGAGCAACATACATTATCTTCTAAAGAAGAGAGAAGTTGCAGAGGAGAAAGTGGAAGCTCAAACACTTGCTGTGAGTTATATGACCTGGCTAGCGAAGGTCATGGGGTGGTGGAGATGTTCACAGTAAGGCAGGATATAATTAGAATATTATTGCAGAGGGTGGCTTGGGTTATCTCCTCCAGATGTGAAAATTCACTGACAATGGGGGAATATTATGAGTAATACAATAATTTCACAAGACGTGTCAAGAGGAATCTCAACCACTGTAAAAAAAAATCTGACTTCATAAAGGCTTATACTGCAAACATAGACAGGCAAATTCTTCCAATTACACACAAAAAAAATCTACCCTTTCCTTCATCATTATTAGCCTTACCATCTAATGCATACTCCACTCTCCAAATGCAAGAAAATTTAAAGTTAATTATCATTTCCATTTCGATTAAGACAGCACAGAGGGTAACAACAGGCAGCACAGACAGGCCTCATGAATTCTGCATCTGAAAGGATGTAGACATAATACTCTTCTTCTCCCGATCAGCAAATAGCCTGTTCATGGCCATCGCACCTCATGAACACTGGCCGTACATATCTGCTGGGTCTGCTGACGAACATCGTTTCATTGTGAATACACCTTTCCCTTTGACTTGATTGATACTAGGCACTCTGATTTTCATGGGTGTTATCTTGATCATTTTTTTTAAATGGCTATACCTGAAATGCAATTATTTTCTGCTCTGTCTCTGCTGTAGACAGGTCATTGTTTCCCTCACATCCCTCCCGACCCTGAGAAAACAGAGCGGCAGCGACGAAAGGTAAGACAAAGAGTGAAGGGGGCAAAGGAGAAAAGGCGATGATGACCATTGCCTGTTTTTGCACCTGACTTCACAACTCAGAAAGCGGTTGGTGAGAAGAACAGGTCAGAGACAAAAGTCACAGGGACATATACCAGACACTTAGCATACAAGGCAGCATGGTAGCATAATGGTTAGCACAACGCTTTATGGTACCAGTGACCCGGGTTTAATTCCCGGTGTTATTTGTAGGGAGCTTGTATGTTCTCCCTGTGACTGCGTGGATTTCCTCCAGGTGCTCCGGTTTCTTCCCACAGGTCAAAGATGTAGGTTAACTGGTTGTGATTGGGCTATGATTAAATTGGGGGTTGCTAGGCGGCATGACTCAAAGGACTCTAAGGGCCTTTTCTGTGCTGTATCTCAATAAATAAATAAAGACAGATACAAGAGATTGCAGTGTAGAGTGAATAATTATCTGCTGGAGAAACTGGGAAAGTCCAACAACATTAATTGCCAATATTTCAGGTCAGACTTCAGTATAGGGTACCACAGAGTGGAAGTTCTCATATTTCCATTCTATTTCAGAGGAATCAGATTATTACTCATGGTTGGAAGGCTTCCATGATGAGACTGATCTAACAGCTCAAAAAGATGACTTGTACATTGTCGTGCTACCTGGTTGAATGCCAGGTCCACAATTCAGGTGATAAATGTCCTTCTGATGTTCAGTGCCACTGGTTCAGGAAACAGCTGCAATGCAGGCTTAGATGGAGGCAGATAAGGTCTCTCTGCTTCAATGCTTATCCAGCTGGAGGTCCACTCTCCACTGCACGTGAGTGGTTTGGGGCTTTTCGGGAACAGCAGGATAACACCAGAAGCAGCTCAATGTCCTCACTGAGCAGACACGGTACTCATGAGCAGTTATTATTCACACTGAGCAGTGGAATGGTACTAATGAGCAGATTGCCAGTCTCTATGGTCAATCCAAGAGCAGCTTGTGATTACTGATGAGTAACAGAAAGTTGTATGTGAACAGTTAGCTGTTCAGCAGGAACAGAGAGATGCGGCCATACACAGATAACTCTCCCACCCACACCTGAGCGCACGTTGCTCTTCTGTAGATGCAGCGCACAGGAACTTGCCTCTCTTTTTCCTAAATGACAACATGGGCCACCCACCGCCAAAATCCCTCTACTCATCACCCCACCCCTTCCATATATCTTTGTCGGCAGAGTACAAATGCTGATGCTGAAAAGAGATAACTCCAAAGCAGGAAAAATACATTAGCAAACCGACGCCTGCGATTTGGGGTCATCAGCCATCTCTGCTCCAGGTTTCAAGACCAAAATGTTTGTGTACCCACAGACCACCAAGCCATTGTCTACCTGGTTTCCTGGGAGATCACCAGCCTCTGTAGGTGCAGGATTTTGAAGCCTCCATTAGGAGGACACTAATTTCCTGCCACTGCATCCTTTTGGACAGCAGGCTCACCCAGGACCCAGGTGTGTTGTCCCATATTGCTCATTTAAATGGCTCTAGGCAAAGGGCCTGAGATTGACCCCTCCAGGTCATCAAGCACACCAGAAGGACAGTGAGAACCCTTCTATCAGACAAAATGAAGAGGCACAACAGTCAATACACTGTTATGCCAGGACATCAAGAACCATGTACAAGATTGTCAAAGAGGACAGGCACCAAGGTATGAAAGCTTAGACATAAACCATCTGCATAATGATTTTTGATGTATGCATTGTTTGATGTAACTCTGCAATGCCATGAGACTGTTAGACATAGTTCAGCACACCATGGAAATAAGCCTCCCAACCAAAGACTCTGTCTACATTTCTCGCTATCATAATAATGCTGTTAATATAATCAAAGACAATTCCCTCCCTTCCCCCCCCCCCATCCCTTACATGCTCTCTTCTACTCCCACCCACTGGACAGAAGACAGAAAAGTCTGAAATGACGCACCACCAAGCTTAAGGGCAGCTTCTATCTGTCTCCTAGTACGATAAGATGGACTCAGTCACAATGTCATAGAGTAATACGGCACAGAAGCAGTCCATTTGGCACATCTGGTCTATTTGACCCCATCTTCTACTATTCCCATCTACCTGCATCCAGACCATATCCCTCCAAACTATGTATTTATCCTAACATCTCTAAAATGTTAGAATTAAATCTGTTTCTAACACTTTCACTGGCAGCCTGTTCCATACCCACACCACTTTCTGTGTGAAGAAGTTTTCCCTCAGATTCCCCTTGAACATTTAATCTTTCAGCTAACCTCAGGCAGAAAAGCTTGCATGCATTCACCCTATCAACGCCCCTCATAATTTTGCATAATTCTAGAAGATCTCCCCTCATTCTCCTGCAGCCAGGGAACGAAGTCCTAGCCTATTCAGCCTCTCCCTATAACTCAGGTGCTCAAGTTCAGCAACATCCTTGTAAACTTTCTCTGCACTCCTTTAAACTTGGTGACCAGTACTACACACAATACTCTAAATTCAGCCTCACCGAAGTTGTGTACAACTTCAACATAACAACCCAACTCCTTAATTCAATGCCTGATATATGAAAGCCAATTTGCCAAAAGCTCTCTTTCCAACCCTATCCACCTTTGATGCCACCTTTAAGGAAATATGAGCTATTTTCCCAGGTCCATTTGTTCTGCTACGCATCACAGAGCCCTATCGTTCACTGTGTAAATCTTACCCTGGTTTGACCTCCCAAGGCAACACTTCTCACTTGTCTGCATTAAATTCCATGTGCCATATTTCATTCCATTTTCCAAGCTGCTCAAGATCATGCTGCAACCTTTGGTAGCTTTCCTCGTTGTCCACAGCACCCCTACTCTTGGTATCATCTGCAAATATGCCTATCCAGTTTACCAATACCACTTATATCATTAATATAGATGATAAACAACAAAGAATCCAGCACTGATACAATGGCTTCCAGTCAGAGAGACACCATTTACTACCACTCTCTGGCTTCTCCCTCTAAGCCAATATTGCATCCAATTGACTACTTCATTCTGAATGTCAAGTAGCTGAAATTTCTAGAGCAGCCTCCAACGCAGGACTTTGTCATGGGCTTTGCTAAATTCCTGCAGATAACATTCATTGCCTTTCCTTCATCAACCTCTTGGAAACCGCCTCAAAAAAAACTATGAGGCAGGCTTATACATGACCTATCATGCACAAAGTCATGATGACTATTCCTAATCAGGCTTTGCCTATCTAGATACTTAAATAGCCTGTTCCTTAGAATATAGTTTACCCACATTGACATCACGCTCACCAGCCTACAATTCCCCACCTGATTCTTAGATCCTTCTTGAACAACAGAAAACATTAGCTATCCTCCAGTACTTTGACATCTTATTCATTGCCAAGGATATTTTAAATATTTCTGCCAAGGCTCCTAAAATTCTGCACTCACCTCTCACAAGGTCAGATGGGATACCTCATCAAGCCCTGGAGGACTGATCGACCCTAATTTGCCTCAAAAGAGCCAGCACCACTTTTTCTATAATCTGATATGTTCCATAACCTCACTACGCTTTTGCCTCAGTTCTATCGACTCTATGTCTGTCTCCTGAGTAAATAAAGATACAAAAAGTTCATTTAAGATCTCCCACATCTCTTCTGGACCCATGCATGGATGATCACACTGATCTTCAAGAGGACCGACTTTGTCCCTTGCCATCCTATTGCTCTTAATATACTGACAGAAACCCTTGAGATTCTTGGCTGCTTAACCTCACAATCCGCCTTGCTATGGCCTTACACCTTATTGTCTGCACTTCTCAATAATTGCAATACTTTATTCTGTGTTCTCTTATTGCATTCTTTTGCACTCTCTCAATGCACTATTATAATGAAATGACCTATATGTTTTCCACTATGACTTAGTACATGTCAAAACAATAAACCAATTTATCAATAGTTGAGCATGACCTTCAATATAGAACATTGAACATGAAAGAGCATTCTCTTTGGTGCACATAAATTAACAACCTTTTAATTTATGTACTTCCCTTCCACAAAGCCCTCCATTTTTCCTTCATTGGTGTGCCTGTCTTAGAGTTTCTTTAATGACCCAAATGTTTCTGCCCCTACCACCACACCTGGCATTACATTCCACACCCACCACCCTATGTACAAAAGACCTACCTCTAACATCCTCCCTATACTTTTCTCTAATCACCTTAAAATTACAGCTTCTTATATGAGCCATTTCCACCCTGGAATAAAGGCGCTGTCTATCACTCTATCAGTGCCTCTTATTGTCTTATATATCTGTATCACATCACCTCTCTTCCTCATTTACTTCAAGGGCAATAGCCCCAGCTCGCTCAAACCTTCTTCATTAGACATGCTTTCTAATCCAGGCAGCATCCTGGTAAATCTCCTCTGTAACCTCTCTAAAGCTTCCACATCCTTCCTGTCATGAGGGATTCAGAACTGAACACAATATTCCAAGTAAATATCAAATTGATTACCATCTTATGAAGCTTATTTGCTGTTTGTTCAATTTTTTAATGTCCCTGTCTGTGCGAGTGATAGAGAAATACAAGAGAGGCAACAAATTGAGATGAAGCTTTTGCTATATGCTATCAGTTCTCTCAGAGAATCCCCACTTGTATGGGATTGAAAGCTCCTTGAATTGTTGGATAAGGATTAGTGAAAAGTGATTGCTTGTAACAGGAAAGCACAACAGTATAATTAGTAGAGCTACTAGGACTTGATGTTTCAATCCCTATGGTAAGTTGGCACTCTCGATGTTGGCAGTGGGTTTGGAGTGGTGACAAGGAGGGAGGGTAGGTATGTCATCAGGGGGGCACCCTCCTTCTTTGACGTTTCGTTGATAAGCCCACGACGTCTCCAGAGGGCTCAACGGTGCTACCTGGTGTCCCAGATACACCCCCCTCAGTTCCATCCCCTCCTGTCTTCATCTTGCAGCCCAGTTGTTGTCTTTCCTTTTAATCCAAATCCAGTTGCTGCTTTCTTTTGCTGCATTTGACAAGGACTTGATTGCTTGTTGGAGGGAGTGACCCTTCACCTCCATCTTCTTCAAGACTGGTTGTAGATGTAGCAACGAATCCCCTGCATCCCACTTCTACAGGGAAAATCTTGGTCTTCCAGCCATTCTGGGCAGCTTCAGTTGCCAGTTCAGAGCACTTGGTCTTTTTCCTCTCATAAGCTTCTTCGACACCATCTTCCCATGGTACTGTCAATTCCACAATGTATGCCAGCTTGGCTGTTGTGAACCACAGGACCAATTCTGGCCGGAGTGTTGTAGCTGCAAAGTTTGGGGGAAACACAAGCTTTTTTCCCAAGTCCACGTCCATTTTCCAATCCCGAGCAACCTGCAGAATGCTTACATCTTTTGATTTGTATGGTGCTCTGGAGGTTCATGTAATGTAATGTGGTCATGTAATGTAATGTAATCATGTAATGTGGACATTTCCTGCCGGTGTTTGTGGGAGAGCATTTGTGGTGATCCGCCTCTGTTCCAAGATTGATGTCAGCTGTCTGAGAACTTGATTATGCCGCCAAGTGTACCACCCCTGGGTGAGGCTCGTGGTGCATCCAGTTAAAATGTGCCTTAGTGATGCAGGTGCTTGACAAAGAGAGCAAGCAGGGTCTTCTCCCCACCACTGATTCAGGTTCTGGGGTGTGGGTAGGAGGTCATAAGTGGCTCTGATGACAAAATTTAGCCGAGATCCCTCCATCTCCCAGATGTCACGCCAGCTAAGTTTCCTCTTTTCCAGGCTCTCCCAATTAGTCCATTGGCCCTGCTTGGTCATTGAGATGGCCCTGGCATGTCGCTCTGCCTCCTCCTGTCTTTTCAACTCCTCCACCACGAGTCGCCTCTTCTGCACTGATGTTGCATGATTTGTTCCAACTGCCACAACCTATGGACTCACTTTCAAGGACTGCTTATCTCATGTTCTCAATATTTTTGTTCCTTATGTATTTGCACAGTTTGTTGTCGTCTGCAGATTGGCCCTTTGTCCGTCCTGTTGGGTGTGGTCTTTCATTGCTTCTATTGCGTTTCTTGTGTATGCCCACAAGAAAACAAATTTCAGGGTTGTATATGGTGACATACATGTACTTCGATAATAAATCTGCTTTGAACTTTGAAGTTGTTGCAAACTGAGTAAAATAACGTGTATCTACTGCTGATAGTTTATCTCTTGTGCCCCATTGTAGAACTTGAAATGGTCGATTGACGCAAGGCTTAAAATGAGTATCAGTTGATTTCTCATGAGGAACTTGTTATTGCTGACAGATTGTACATTTCGTTGGCTTGAAATACCAACCCCTCAGTGCATTATACATCCAACGGCAATCTTAAGAATATGTGATTATAGGCATAAGCCATAATTTCTGTGGATATGATGTTGATTAGCTACCACTGATGTTTAGTTGTAATCCAAAAGGATCAACAATTTAAATGATATATCTACTGGGACGTTTTCTGATAATGCTACAATGAAATATGGATCACTGGCCATTAGATGAGGCATGATTATTGCATGTGTGGGTGGTATTAATGCAGTTGCCCAGGAATTCTGTGCCGGAAAGTATAAACTTCAAAGTGGAGTCAAAACCCTATGCTATGTTAATACTGGATCTCCCAGACCCCCTGATATGGGATATGGGTTGATCAGAAGACACAGGAGCAGAATTAGGCCATTTGGCCCATTGAGTCTGCTCTGCCAATCAATCATGGCTAATTTATTATCCCTCTCGAATAATTTCAATTGTGAATACCTATCATTCGGTCTGCTGGAGGCCACCACATCAAAAAGTTCCTCTGAGCTATTTGTGGTGGAACTTCTGTGTGTACACTTCCTCTTGTAAATGGGTGCCTTCACAATTCCAACCCCTTCCACTGATTTCAGATCACTTCTGCTCTTTGTAGAGTCATTATGTACAGATCCCATCTTAAACTACCCAGCAATGTCACCACTTGAGCTGGGACTGTTAAATTTTTCATCTCCCTCTTCTGCTACAACCCCTGCTAGGTTCCAGTTCTTTGTTATTTTAAGAGAACATGTCCAACAGCTATAAAAACTGACTACAGTATGAGTAATGAGAATACCATTGTCTTTCCCAGTTGCAGCCTTACCACTAGTTGACTGACCATTCATTCATCATCATCATCATTATGTACCGTGCTGTATGACATGGGGGATTGCAGTCTATGACTATGATTAATCTTGGCAAACTTTTCTACAGAAGTGGTTTGCCATTGCCTTCTTCTGGACAGTGTCTTTACAAGATGGGTGACCCCAGCTATTATCAATACTCTTCAGAGATTGTCTATCTGGTGTCAGTTGTTGTATAACCAGGACATGTGATATGCACCAGTTGCTCTTACCACCATCTACCACCTGGTCCGATGGCTTCATGCGACGCTCTTCAGGGAAGTGATGGGGGGCCTAGGCACCTTGCCCAAGGGGGACGTGCAAGTGAGCGGAGGGAAGGAGCATCTTACGCCTCCTTTAGTAGAGATGTATCTCCACCTGCTACTTCATTAGGCTGCTCTAAAGATGCCCTCTGAAAATCGAACAACATCTTGATGTATGAGAAGAAGAGGGTTCCAAAGGTTAGATACAATTGGATTAAAGCGGATAGTAAAACGTACAAAGGAAGATGTGTGATTAACTCAAGCCTATGCCCAGCTACATTTAGTAGTGCAGGTTAATATGATCAATTGCACCCGTTCCTTGGGGTTTGTCTGCTGTCGTCACCATTTGGGCTTCAGCTAGCCCTGAAGGAGAATGGGTGCTGGTGTGTAATGCTATATTGTTACACAATGAGCTTGCCATGATTGAAAGTTGCCACTTCATGGAAGAGGTGAAATATCCTTCTGACCCCGCATTAGTGGCAAATGCCCAGTTGTGTTGGCTCTGAATCTTCTTTTTTTTTACTTTATTGAGATACAGTGCGGAATAGACCCTTCGAGTCACACCACCCAGAAATCCCTTGATTTAATCTGAGCATACTCATGGGACAATTTAAAATGACCAAGTTAACCTATTAACTGGTAAATCTTTGGACTGTGGAAGGAAACCTGAGCACCCAGACAAAACCCACACAGTCATGGGGGATAAAGTACAAACTCCTTACAGGCAGTGGTGAACATTGAAACTGGGTCACCTGTACTGTAAAGTGATTTGCTAACCACTATACTACCCATGGTTTTAACCATGTTGAGAATTGAAGGTTTGATACCATGAGCAATATGTGAAGTGAATGCAGTGGGTGAGACTTGGTATTGAAAGATCCTTTCACTAAATTGTAGTTTGAGCCCTACTGCCCTTGACCATATTCCTGCGGAGACATCTGCTCTCTGCAATACAAGATTTTACTCCTCCTCGTCACCATTTTCAACAATGGCAGCAATTTATCTTCTGAAATCTATTGATTCTTCTATCTTCTGAGGAGTGCTCTGTTTCCCTACTGAGTTTCAAGTTTAAGTTTAATGTCGTTCAATCATACATGAATACCCATGAATACAGCCAAACAGAACACTGTTACTCTGCGGACAAGGTGCAACAGTCACACACAGCACAAGGCACATATAGCACATATTTAAAAAAGCATTTTTAAAAAAGTCAATGCACAGAAAAAAAAATAAATTGTGCCAACTATAAAAGTAAGCAGATAACATTCAGTACTGAAGAACTGAAGTAAAAGGTCCTCCTTTTAATGAAGTGAGGTGGTCTGTAGCATGCTCTGCTGGATGCTGAAACAATAGTAATGAGAATACTCTACGACTTCCCTGCACTGCCAACATTATGTTCAATGCATTTCAAATAAGTGCACCTCATCATCCATGTCAGCACATTCGAAATGCTGCAGGAACTCAGCAGGCTAGACTGCATCTATGGAAAGAAATAAACAGTCAACATTTCAGACCAAGACCCTTTGTTCAAGAGCTCAGCCTGAAATGTCGACTGTTTATTCCACTCCATAGATGCTGCCTGATCTACGGAGTGCCTATAGCATCTTGTGTGTGTTGCTCTGGATTTCCAGCATCTGCAGAATCTCTTGCATTCATCATCCATGTCCCCCTTTTACATGTACTATCTAATCTAGCTCCACTCAATTCTCCATTTTATAACACTCCTACTCCCATCTATTAAGATGTTTTCCCACTCCTTTTTATGAGGGTATCTTTTAAGTTTAAGATCCACATTGAGAGTACATTTCAAATGGCTCACAGGGCATGTTGCCAAGAACACTTGAAGGCATCATTCAGGTGATTTCATGAGGCACTTACTTACAATTCATTATCTTAACTGCGATGTGCAGAAATTATATACTGCTCTGGTGGCATCTAACCATTGAGTTGCCAGAATCTCAGTTCTGCTTCAGGCTGAAAATTGGTAGTAAGGGATTGTCTACCCTTTATAGTCCTGCTCAATTTTCTGTTTTCTTTAAATCATGTGTAACTGGGAGTGATCTACACCTACTAGTTTTTCAGCAAAGGCAAAATTACCTTCAAAACTCTGTAGTTCATTTCCATGGAAACTTGAATTCAGCCAACTGGCCAATTAGAGCCAGTCAGGCCACAAAACATGCTACCAGACAAGTTCATTGCAACAGCAGGAAAGTAATGCTTCTTCACAAAAGTGACACACACAAAATGCTGGAGGAACTCAACAGCTCAGGCAGTATCTATGGAGAAGAGTAAACAGTCGACTTTTCAAGCTAGGACCCTTTCTCTGGACTGAGAAGGAAGGGGGAAGATGCCTGAATAAAAAGGTGGAGAGAGGGGAGGAGAAAGGGAAGGAAGAGGAGAACCGGGGGAACTAATAGAAGAAGATAAAGGTCAAAGTGGGGAATAGAGTAGGGGGAGAGGGAAATTTGTTCACTGGAAGGAGAAATCGATATTTATACCATCGAGTTGGAGGGTACCCAGACAGAATATGGGATGTTGCTCTATCACTCTGATGGTGGCTTCATCTGAGCACAAGAGGAGGCCGTGGATTGTGATGTCGAACAGGAATCAGAATGGGAATTAAAATGTTTGGCCGCTGGGAAATCCTGCTTGTGGCGGATGGCGCAGATGTGCTCGACGAAGCAAGCCCCCAATTTATGACGGGCCTCCCCAATGTAGAAGCAGCCACATTGAGAGCAGCGAGTACAAAAGGCGACCCCAGCAGATTCACAGGTGAAGTGTTGCCTCAGCTGGATGACCTGAATGGAGGAGAGGGAGGATGCTGATTTGCTTATTCACAAGGCTGAAAGGAGTGAAATGTTGAAAAACAAGAAGAACTTTAGCATTCTGAGAACTGATGAAAGTATTCCATTGTTACTAATTATGGATTGTATATCCTTTTGTAGGGACAAAACAGCAAAACGTAGCTAGTAAGGATTACATTTTCAATAGGCTTGTTTAACAAAAGGGTATCCAGAAAACCCATGGGACATGGCTAATAAGACATAAATGAAAAACCATATTTAATTCAATAAATGTTATATTATTTGCTGAATTATGCTATTCATATGTAGGTATGTAAGTGTTTAAGCATTCACTAATATTTTTCTTGAGGTTATAGAAAAAATTATTTCAAATGTGATCCTTCATTAACATTTGCCACCAATTATAAGTCAAAAAATTCTATTGATTAAATTTTTTGGGGTTTCTGACACATGATACTTACGTTGGCTTTATGGTAGATTTATGTTTCTCATGTATATAGGCTCCTGCTAAAGCTCCAGCACCAGAATTCAAATACTGCAATATATTAATAAAAGGTAATTTGTTTATTTTCATATTCACTTCACAGGTTTTAACATTTACGAAACTCAAACACAAATAAGTCATGAAATTTGCTTCAAAATGAATAGATATTAAAAAATAAACAATTACAGTCAATGAAGCAACACAGAGGATACAGTTTTACCTTGTAATTACACCAGCAGGCAAAGTCCACGTTCCAGTCATGTAGATGCAGTTCGACATTCCCAACAGCATGGGCAAGGTCAAAGCCAACATAACACCCCTGAACAATATCAGTTCAAAGCCAAATTAGTTTCAAGTGCACAAACAAACTATGAAATAAAACAAACTCCAATGGTAATAGGTTGCTAAAATGGAATATATTTGCTAACAGCATTTTACCTTCTGTAAACCTATTGAGAAACAATATTTCCAGTAAGAAAGATTTTAAAATTTGCTTTTGCTTAGCACATTGCAGATTAAAAATACTGAAAATAACAAAAAAATGGAGAAGGCATGTTACAAGATTTGCTGAGTTGTATTTTCTTGCTTCATAGGCAGCACTGTCAGGATGGATGTGAAACTTGCTCCCAACTGTGAACAAGAACAAGTACTGAAATAGCAATGTTTTGGAAAACTATCAGACCAAGTGGTTGCCTCTTAATTATATAGCTCTTAAAAGTGCCCTTCAGCTCCAGGGATGGAGAATGCCTCAGAGAACAGAGATGAATAACTGTGTTTCTAATACTGCGTTGATAAGTAATCTGTGGGGATGTTACTTCTCCTTTTATGTTTCAGCAGTGTAATTGAGGAAAAAAATGCCCTTTGGACAAAAAGCTCCTTCCTTGATGCTAGCCTTTATTCTACCCACAAAGGGACCAGATGGTTAAGGTTGGGTAGCAGATGTCATACATGGTTACCTTATGTCAACCACAGATGTTGGAAATAGATGTTATTAATCCAGCAGGGATTGGCGTGTTCTATATTCTAAAACACCTTTCCAGAGTATACAGTCAGTTAATGGTTTCCTACTGAAAAAAATATGAAGCACTTCTCAGCAGAAATATTCTTTTAATAACTCTTTAATATTTGAATGGAGCACACTGATTTTTTTTCTGAGATAACTGAGGCACTTACGAGAGAATCTACTGCTAGTGTAGCTATGGAAGTGTATTCGCCTGGGCTGAAATATTAGTATGATTTCTGCAGGCGCCAGAAATTGGATATTTTTAACAATTTGAGGAATTTTTAATTACACAGAAATTTTGGACTGTTTATCCATGAGCATGCTGATGATATTATATAATATGGTTTATTTTTTTAGCGATTGAGCATGGAGTAGGCCCTTCCGGCCCTTTGAACCACGCCGCCCTAGCAACCCCGAACAAACCCGATTAACCCTAACCTAATCACTGGACAGTTTATGATGACCAATTAACCCACTAACCAGTACACCTTTGGACAGTAGGAGGAAATCAGAGCACCCAGGGAAAACCCATGCATTCCATGGGGAGGACATAGGAGACTCCTTACAGAATGGCACCAGAATTAAACTCCAAACTCTGGAACACCCCAAGCTGTAATAGCATTGTGATAACTGCTACACTAAATCTAATTAGTAAAATATTATTTTAAATGTCTAGCAGTTCCAATTTTCTAAATGTTTCAAGCTTAACAATTGAATTGCCTGTCTTTACCTTTGAAATATTGTATAGCTTAATCTTTTTAAAACATATTATGAGTCTATGCACTCTTAATCCCCTGGGAACATGCTTGCTATTCAAAAAAACATATGATGTAGAATACTAAAAAGATCTTACTCTTTACAGCAGGGATAATTTTTCACCCAGGGTTCACCATTTCTTGACCCTGAATGATTATAAAACTGGAGCAGGAGTTCTGATGGAAGTTACCATAGTAAATACATAATGGCCATAATGTTTAGTTAATGAATAAAGAAGATCAACAACAAAGAAAATCTGGCTTGAAACTCAACAAGAAAAACAGCAGATGCTGAAAATCTAAAATAAAAGCAAAAAATACAGGAAAAATTCTACGGGTTAAGAAGCTGACTATGGAAATGGTTCAGGATGAAACTCTGTTTTTAGAAATGGGAAACAAAAACTGGTTGGCTTTAAGTTACATTTTGGTGGGGTTTTGGAATTCAAAGGACAAACAACCTAGGATTCATCTTTAGAAGCAAATTGAAGTAAACAGTTCAGGCAAAGGACAATACAAGACAATGCTGACAAGGTGTTTTCAGCTGAGCAACTGAAAATGAATATGAATGATGTTTATTAGTTTTATGAACATCATTCCAATAAAATTAGTTGAAACCTCACTGAAATGCTGTAAGTATAGGTGTGGGTCAAGCAGAATGATAGTGTGTCTATCTGTAGCTCCTTGTGTCAAAGTAACAATGCCTAAAAAATGCACTTGATAATCTATCTGGAACTTCTTGAAACAGTAGAATTCTTCTGAATACTGGAACTTCAAAGAAAGTTAAAAATGTTCAAAGTAAACTTATTATCAAAGTGCATATTGGTTACCAAGTAGAACCCTGAGATTCATTTACTTATGGTTATTCACAATACAAAGAGACAACAAAAAAAGCAAAATAACAATAAATAAATTAGCAATAAATTTTGAGAACATGAGATGAGGAGTCCTTGAAAGCGAATCCATAGGTTGTGGGAACAGCTCAGTGCTGGGCTGAGTGAAATTACCCATCTGGTTCAAGAGCTTGACAGTTGAGGGGTAGTAAGTGTTCCTGAACCTGGTTGTGTGGGTCCTGTGCTGGACCCAAGACAGATTCTCTGAAATGATAACTCTAAGAAATTTAAAGCTGTTGACCACCTCTGCCTCTGATCCCCCAATCAGGACTGGTTCATGGGCCTCAGTTTTCTCCTCCTGTAATCAATAATTGGCTTTTTGGTCTTGTTGGTGTTGAGTGAGAGGTTGTTGTTGTGGCACCGCTCAGCTGATTTTCAATCTCCCTCCTATATGCTGATTTGTTATCACATTTGGTTCGGCTTACAACAGTAGTGTCATCAGCAACCTTAAGTATGGCATTGGAGATGTGCTTTGCACCACAGTCATAAGTATAAAGTGAGTAGAGTAGAGGGTCAAGCACACAGCCTTGTGGTGTACCTGTGCTGATGGTGATTGTGGAGATGATGTTGCCTAGCCGAAATGGGTGTGGTCTGCAGGTGAGTAAATCATGGATCCAGTTGCACAGGATGTATTGAAGCCAAAGACTTGCAGCTTATTGATTAGTTTTGAGGGGATGATAGTATTGAATGTAAATGAAGAGCATCCTGACATATGCATCTTCACTGTCCAGGTGTTCCAGGGTTGAGTGAAGAGGCAGTGAAATGGCATCTGCTGTTGGAGGACTTGAAGAGTGCCTCAGATAAAATAAATGAATGAATATGTTCTGAAGACTGTATCAATTGATAACCTTTAGAGATGTTTTTTCCTCCTTTTATGACTTTCCCTCCATAGATGCGGACTGACATGCAAAATGTTTTCAGTGCATTTTGCTATTATATCAAGTCTTCAGGAAATACCTTATTTTCCTTTTGTTTTCAAATTGTTTTCGTGAACTAGTGAAGGGTGACCAGTTTCAAGATCCAGGGTGTCAGTATCTCTGAAGATCTATCCTGGGCCCAGCATATTGATGCAATTACAAAGAAGGGATGACAGTGGCTATATTTTATTTGGAGATTGAAGAGAATTGGTATGTCACGAGGGACACTCACAAATTTCTACAGATGTTCTATGGGGAGTACTCTAACTGGTTGTATCATCTGCTATGTAGGGACTGCTGCATAGGGTCAGAAAAAGCTGCAGGAAGTTGTGAACTCAACCACCTCCACCATGGACACTAGCCTCCCGAAAATTAAGGACATCTTCAAAAGGTGCAATGCCTCAAAAATGGTGGCATCCATCATTAAGGACACCTGTCACCCAGGTCATGCCCTCTTCCCATTGCTACATCAAGAAGCAGGTTGAGGAGCCTAAAGACACACATTTAGTGTTTTAGGAACAGCTTCTTTCCCTCCAACACCAGATCACTGACTGGACAATGAACCCATGAACACTACCTCACTATTTTTGTATACTGAATTACTTTAATTTTTTGTATACCGTATATATTTCTTGTAATTTAATTTTTATGATTATGTGCTGCAATGTGTTGCTGCTACCATAACAAGTTTCATGACATATGCCAGTGATATTAAACCTGATTCTTTTTCTGATCTGATAAATCTGGAATTTATCTTTGGGGACATCTTGGTAATACACTTGCTGCACCACAGGCAAACTGTTGCACAAGAAACAGTAAACAAATAATCTTGCCAGGATTAATTCTGCTCATTACTGTTTCAGATGTAGGTAACAACCATCTGAAAGATAATGCAAGGTATTTTTTGCAACAGATGAAACAAATAGGGCCTTCGACCCTTTTCAAAGTGCAACTTTGCACAATACATATAGAAGTTCTCAATTTGTAAGGGCATAATTGATCACAATCTCCACTGTAGAAAGAGGTAGAAGCTCAGACAACCATGTAAAGAAGAGCTATAACTTACTCTGGTTAACCACATGAAGCTTTGAACTTCCTCTGGTTTTCTTGTTCAGTGCCTTCCTTTCAACGAATATTACTGAAATCATTCTGATTCCTATTTTGTACTATTTATATGTTTTGTGACTTCTGTGAATCCTCAGAATTCTTAAAGAGACCGTAATATATAGAAGCAGAATTAGGCCACTCAGCCCATCAAGTGTGCTCTGCTATTTCGTCAGTTATTCCATTCTCCCTCTCAGCCCCAATGTCCTGCCTTCTCCCCATATCCCTTTAACACCTGACCAACCATGAAACTATCAACCTCTGCCTGAAATATACGTAACAACTTGGCCACCACGGACGCCTGTGGCAATGAATTCCACAGATTCACCACTCTCTGGCTAAAGAAATACCTCCTCATCTCCATTCTAAAAGGACGCCCTCTATTTTAAGCTGTGTCCTCTGGTCCTGGACTCTCCCACCATAGGAAATACCCCTTCCACATCCACTCTATCAAGGCCTTTCAACATTTGATAGGTTTCAATTGGGTCACCACTCATTCTTCTGAATTCTAGCAAATACAGGCCCAGGACCAACAAACGCTGTTCATATGACAAACTGTTTAATCCAAGAATTATTTTTGTAAACCTCCTTTGAACCTTCTTCAGTGTCAGCACATCCTTTCTAAGTTAAGGGGCCCAAAACTGCTCACAGTACACCAAGTGAGGCCTCACCAGTGCTTTATAAAACCTCAACATCACATCCCTGCTTTTATATTCTAGTCACCTTGAAATAAATGCTAACATCACATTTGCCTTCCTCACCACCAACTCAACCTGCAAATTAACCTTTAGGGAATCCTGCACAAGGATCCAAGTCCCTCTGAACTCAGATTTTTGAATTTTCTCTCCATTTAGAAAATAGTCTACCCTTTATTTCTTCTACCAAGATACATGATCATACACTTCCCGACACTGTATTCCACCTGCCATTTCTTTGACCATTCTCCTATTCTAAGTCCTTCTGCAGCCTCTACTTCTTCATCAAAACCTGCCCCTCCAGCTATCTTCATATTGTCAAAGCCATCAATTCAGTGAGGAATTAATGAGAAGGCTGAGCAGCCCGAAGTCATGGTGCACACTGGTGCCAATGACACAGATAGGAAAAGAAACAAGTTCTGAAAAGTTAGTGTAGAGAAGTAGGGAGGAAGCTAAAAAGCAAGAGCTCAAGGATAGAAATCTCTGGATTGTTGCCTGTGCCACGCACCGGTGAGGTAAGAATAGGAAGTTATAGTAGATAAATGTGTAGCTGAAGAATTGGTAGAAGGACCAGGGATTCAGATTTGTGGGTCATTGGGATACCTTTTGAGGAAGATATCATCATCATCATTATGTGCTGTGACGTACGATGTGGGCCATCCTGATTGCATGACCATGATTATTCTCGGCAAATTTTTCTACAGAAGTGGTTTGCCATTGACTTCTTCTGGGCAATTGTCTTTACAAGATGGGTGACCCCAGCCATTATCAATGCTCTTCAGAGACTGTCTGCTTGGCGTCAGTGTTCAATCCAAAAAAGTGTGAACCCATCCATGTTGGAAGACAGAATGTGAATACAGAATAGATGGCTGATACCAGGATTCTTAGCAGTGAAGAGGAAAAGAAAGACCTTTGGGTTCAAGTCTAAAGCTGGTATGCAAGTGGGTAGGGTGACTGAGAAGATGCATGATGTGTTGACCCATATTAGTAAGGGGACTGAATTCAAGTGCCACAAAGTACAACACTCTGACTCGACCACACTTGGAATACTGTGTTCAGTTCTGCTTGCCTCATAATATGGGAGAGAATGCAGAAGAGAATTATCAGGATTACAGAGCATTCCTTATGAGGAAGGGATGCAGAAGCTGAGCATTTTCTCTTTAGAGCAGGGGTTCCCAACCTTTTTTATGCCATGGACCCCCATTATTAACTAGAGGGTCCACGGACCCCAGGTTGGGAACTCCTGCTTTAGAGCAAAGGTGGACGTGAGGTGACTTATTAAGAGTTGCATAAGATTATGAGAGGCAGAGCTAGAGTGCCTTTTTTGCAAGGTGGCATGGCCTATACCAGAGGACGTATCTCTAGATGTATGGAGGAATGTATAGCTAAGGTGTTGGAGGCATGTATTTTTTGCACAGAGTGGTAGTTGTCTGGAATGCACTGCCATGCGTGTTAGAAGTAATACAACAAGGACATTTAGAAGACTCGTAGGTAGGCATTTGGATGTAAGAAAAATGAAGGACTTATGGGCTGTGTAGGAGGGAAGGGTTAGGTTGATCGTGGAGTATATTAGTCAGCACAACATTGTAGGCTGAAGGCCCCATACTGCGTGTTACTGTTCTACGTTCTATAGTAATTTTTTTATGTCTTCCACTCTGCTGTTGCCACTAAGCAACAAGTTTCATGACTTCTGCTATAAAAATTGTGATTCTGATTCTGATCATTTTCCGTTGAAGGTGTTCGATAATCTCTTGCCCCATTGAGTTTTCACTGCTCCAAATAAAATGTTCATCTCAGAGAAACATGTATTTTATTCAAGTTTCCCAAGGCTGACATTTCTCCTCACCTTTTCCCTCATACTTTTTTCTGTCACTTATATTTTATGTCACTACAATAGGTACAAATGCTCTGGTAGACTGTGTTTATGTCTCTCGTGATGGAATATATTTGACCTGTCACATATTTCTATTATTTTCTGTTTAGTCTTCCTTTTACTCCTGAACACTTTTTAATCATTTAAAAGCATCAGAATTTTACTTAACACTCTTTAATGGAACCCTTCAAATAGTTTTGCAAGTGATCTAATAATGGACCCTGGTCAATAGAAAATCCACTCTGAAGGTAATAGTCAGCTGGTGCAGGAAGGTTTAAGTGCTCTTATTCTACCTTCCTTTAAGATGTTACTTTCCACAAGTTGTACATTATTTAAATGGCATTTTTTCTTGTAAAGCCTGAAGTATAGTTACTTGCACAGATCCACAGTTAGTAGTACAGCTGTCTCACAGCCACAGTGATCCAGGTTCAATGCTGACTTCTGCTCAAGAAGGCCACATCCATCACTAAGGACCTCCATTAAGCAGAATTGCCCCCTTCTCATTACAACCATCAGGAAGGAGATTCAAAAGCCTGAAAACACACACTCAACATTTTAAGAACAGCTTCTTCCCCTCCGCCATCAGACTTCTGAACAGTCAATGAAGGCATGAATACTACCTCACTATTTTTGCTTTCTATTTTCCACTTTATTAGGTACACCTGTATACCTGCTCTATAATGCAAATGTCTAAGCAGCCAATCATGTGGCAGTAACTCAATGTAGTCATGGTCAAGAGGTTCAGTTGTTGTTCAGACCAAACTTCAGAATGGGGAAGAAGTGTGATCTAAGTGAATTTGACCAAGGAATGATTGTTGGTGCCAGACAGGGTTGTTTCAGTATCTCAGAAACTGCTGGTCTCCTGGGATTTTCACACACAACAGTCTAGAGTTCACAGAGAATAGTGTGAAAACAAAACAAAACAAAATCCAGTGAGCAGCAGTTCTGTGGGTGAAATGTTTTGTTAATGAAAGAGGTCAGAGGAATGGTTAGACTGGTTCAAACTGGAGGCAACAGTAACTCAAATAACCATGCATTACAACAGAGGTGTGTAGAAGAGCATCTCTAAATTTCAAACTTTGAAGTGAATGAGCTACAGCAGCAGAACATACACTCAATGGCCACTTTATTTGGTACAAGACGTACCTATATATATAAAAGTGTGTGCAACATATTTTCCAAGATGCTTGGAACAACCTACCAGCTGATATTCTTATAAAACTGCATACAGTGTACTGAAGAGAATTGCTGCAGTTTTAAAAGCAAAGGGTGGTCACACTAAATATTGATTTGATTTAGTTTTTTTACTCTTTACTACTCTTTGTAATAATTTTTTTGAAATTTAGAAACATTTCATTTTATTATTTTGAAAAAGTCTTCACTTTACAGAACTTCTTTTTACATGTGCCAAAGACTTCAGCACAGTAATGTATATATTCGTATGTATGTACGGTATGTGTGTGTGCATGCAGATGTGTAATGTATATGTATTTTTTTTATTGTAATGTATATTATATTCTATGGATTGCAATGTAACTGCTGCTGCAAAACAACAAATTTCACAACATACATCAGTGATAATAAACCTGAATCTGATTCATATTCTCCTTCTGATGTGTCTGTGAAATGGGTGGTTTCTCGTTGGTGTCGAGGGCCTTTTTCCAGCTATTGTGACCCTGTGTATGATAATTTGGAGGAGGGAGGGAATGTCGACTCAGACCGTGAGAGGCCTACGTCGGGCATTTTCATGCCTTACAAGGCACAGATTGGAAGTCTGTGTGGGGCGCCACTCCTCGCAAAGACCCTAGAGCAATGTGTGGTTAAGTGCCTTGCTCAAGGACACAAACACGCAGCCACAGCTGAGGCTCGAACTAGCAACCTTCAGATCACTAGATGAATGCCTTAACCACTTGACCATGTGCCCAACACACTACATTTTGACAAACACTATATTTTTGTTGATTCCTGAGGATAAGCTTGTTAGCCAAAATTGTGTTGTGTACATCAAACAGTCCCACTTCGTTTCTACTGATACTTCTCAATATACTGTAAATGCCAATAAATTTTGTGATTTCCACTTTAAGGTAGGAAGTCCCAGAGAAATGACCAATCAAGTTTGGGGAGGGCACATCCGATGGTACAGCAGCATCTCACAGAGTCTCCCCAGCACGTAGACTGGGGAATCTGCTGTCCAACCCTGTGTCAAGCTAGGTTTGCCATGGGCTCTACAAGTGCATTCCTACACAGAGGAAGCTACAAAGATGAAATAATAAGTGAATTGTGCTGCTGAGTTGCTCTCAGAATGCTGGTGGAACTCAGTAAGTCAGCCAGCATCTACGGGGGAGCAATGTTTTAGGATGAGATCCTGCATCTGGACTGGAAAGGAAGCCAAATAAGAAGGTGAGGGTGGGGAAGGTGTACAAACTGATTGATGATAGGTGATTCCAACCGCACCATCAAACTTGCAGACAAGGGTAGTGCTGTTGAAGACTGTGGACTGTCCTCTACCTTTCTGAGTCCAGACAACAACTCTCGGACACTTCCTCTTATTTACCCTTTGAAAAGGACTCCACTCAGGACCATTCAGGCCATTGTCTCCCAAACTATCACCAACCTCATCGATTCTGGTGATCTCTCATCCAGTGCCACCCAACCTCATTGTTCCCTTACCCTGCAATACCTCCTACACAAACCTTACAAACCTTGCAAACCTTACAGACCTGGAAGGCCCATTGTTTCTGCCTGCTGCTGCCCCACTGAAACAGTGTCCCTTTCTAACTACGTACATCCATGACACTTCACATTCTTCCCATCACTTCAACAACTTTCAGTTCCCTGACCTGGATTACCTTATTTTCACCAGGAACATTCAGTCCCTATGCCTTCCACGCCCCATCAGGGAGGCACTTAAAGTTCCCTACTTCTTTCTGGATAGCAGATCCAATTGATTCCCCTCCTCCATTTGGCAGAACTGGTGCTTACTCAACCATTTCCTTTTTTGGCTCCTTCTACTTTCTCCAAACCCCGAAGTGTAGTCATGGGCACTTGCATAGGCCCCAGCTATGCCTATCATTTCTTCAACTACATAAACAGTCCAGGTACCATGCTCACACTGGTAGCCTTCCCAACTTTGACTCTGCTACATTGATGACTGCATTGGTGCTGCTTCTTGCACCCAAGGTAAGTTCATCAATTTCATCAAAATTTGTCTCTAGCTTACACCCTATCCTTAAATTTCAGGTTCAGGAGCTTAAAGACTCGTACGGCCAGATTTGGGAACAGCTTCTTTCCAACTGTGATAAGACTGCTGAACTGATCCTGACCCGAATCTGGGCCGTACCCTCCAAACATCCGGACCTGCCTCTCGGTTTTTTTGCACTATCTTACTTCCCATTTTTCTATTTTCTATTTATGATTTATAATTTACATTTTTAATATTTACTAATTTTAACTATTTTTAATATTTAATATTTGTAATCCAGGGAGTGTGAAGCGCAGAATCAAATATCGCTGTGATGATTGTACGTTCTAGTACCAATTGTTTAGCGACAATAAAGTATAAAGTATAAATTTATGTGTTTCATCTCTGATACCTCTCTCACCATTTTCAATCTCTGTCTCCATCTCTTGACTATCTACTGACATCTTTTACAAACCCAATGACTATCACAGTTATCCTGACGGTACCTCTTCACCCCCGTCACTTGTAAAAACGCTATTCCCTTCTTTTAATTCCTTCATCTCTATTGCATGTGTTCTTAGGATGAGGCTGTTTTTATTCTACAACACCTAAGTTATCCTCTTTTTTTCTAAGAACAAGGTTTCTCTTCCACCACCGTCAATGCTGCCCTCACCTGTATCTCCTCCATTTCCCAAAAAATTGGCTGTAACCACATCATCCTGCATTAACAGGGATAGGATTCCCTTTGTCCTTACCTCACAAACTCCATATTTAGCACATCATTCTCCCTCAACTAGCCATCTTCCCCCTACCCTGCTCTCACTCATCACCTATCAGCTAATACTCCTTACCCTCCCTCTCCCCATTATTCTGGCTTTTGCTAACTTCCTTGCCAGTCTCGATGAAAGGTGTCAGCCCAAAATGTCAAATGTTTATTCCTCTCCTTTGATTCTGCATAATTGCTGAATTCCTCCAGTATTTTGTGTGTGATGTTCAAGATCTCCAGCAGCTGAAGAATCTCTTGTGTTTACAAATGAGTTGATTTCTGTGCTTTGTTTTACATTTTTGAAAATTTTTTTGTTTTAATATTTTACAATTTCAATTTACAAATTTTGTTTACTGAAATAACTCAACAGTGTTTACAGCCAGAAGACCGAGGTGAGACTTTGCAGGCTGTCAAAAGCTTCCAAGTATTTGGTGGGCAGGGCTTGTTCTAGTCCAACCTTGTTACTACATTGGTATTGGTATGAATTTTGGTGTTTGGCTCCAAAATCCTCCAAACTCACCTGGAGGAGGAGTAAACCAACATCAGCAGCGTCTTGTGTAGCAATATCGCTTGCATTGAGGCCCGTTCACTCTTTGTCAGTTACGTTGTGAAAGCTAAGACATGTGAATGCTTGAAGCCACTCTAATCTGAGCTCTGGCAGAGAAAATGATATGAGGTTTGCTCAAACTGAAGAAATGCAATATCCTCAACAACTTCTTGGGACTAAGTAGACGTGGAAAAGGAGCAATGGGATAGTATTAAGAATCTTGCAGTCATATATGCAGAGCACTCAAAGGCCTTGCATAAGAAATGGAAGAAGCTATACCTATGCTTGCCTCCTTGTGAGTCACACTCTGCCCCACACTAGTTTCATGAATCAGAATCCACAAACCCATTGTAGAGCAAATCCATTTTGACCCCAAGGGACTGCTTAAGAAGAATTCTATCAACTCCATCCTCTTTTCTCTCCTTGTTGTGTTGTAAAGTATTTTTCATCAGTGCCTACCCAATTCAGTTTTAAAAGCTCCAATTAGTAATGTTCCAGACCATTACTGCTTCGGATATAAAACATTTTTTCGCAATACTGATTGTATCTGTGGAAAAGTGTTAAACTAGGGTCACCAGAGTCTTAAAACGCAAACAACAGGAATTCTGCAGATGCTGGAAATTCAAGCAACACACATCAAAGTTGCTGGTGAACGCAGCAGGCCAGGCAGCATCTCTAGGAAGAGGTACAGTCGACGTTTCGGGCCGAGACCCTTCGTCAGGACTAACTGAAGAGTTAGTAAGATTTGAAAGTGGGAGGGGGAAATTTTGGATCTCCCCCTTCCCCTCCCACTTTCAAATTTTTTACTAACTCTTCCTTCAGTTAGTCCTGACGAAGGGTCTCGGCCCGAAACATCGACTGTACCTCTTCCTAGAGATGCTGCCTGGCCTGCTGCATTCACCAGCATCTTTAATGTGTGTCACCACAGTCTTGAGCTTTCTGCAATCAGAAGAGTTTCCTTCTGTTTAACCAGTCAGACACATCTGCATCTACATCAAATCTCCTTTAAGCTTCCTGTGCCTTGAGCAGAAATGAACAGTTTGCTCATTCTCCATCTAAAATGCACAGCCAGTGGTATTTTGATTCACGTGGGGCTTTTGGGAAGCTTGTAAACTACAATGCATGTAGAAGAAATAGTTTTGTCAAAATAATCATTTGAAATAGGTTGGGCAGAATCTTGTATTGGAGTGCAATCACCAATTTTGTCTGGTTTGGTTCTATTTCTGCACAGCAAATGCCAGATAATGCTTTCTTGTAAGATTACCCAGCTCACTGCATAACTAGTGGGGGCAGTGGAGGCAGAGTCTTGGTTGTAGTGAGGACTGGGCCTCAAACCGTGGGCTTGCTTGCTCCTGCAGTCCAGGAGGTACTGGAGGCAGTGTAGCATGGTGTCCATGCTCAGCTGGGGGTTGGCATCTCCCATCGGTGCTCCCCCAAGTGTCTAATCGGTGGAATGACAAGATGGTTTGCCTGCATGTGTTCATCTGTGAATTGCTGGGAACTGATACCATCAATTTGTGGGACATGTCACTCAGTCTCTTGGGATATATATATATATATGATTGGGATATGATGATTTTTGTTAACATTGATCATGAAGGATCTGACAGAACTGAGAACTGGGAATGTTTATGCATATTTTAATTTTAAGACATTGTTGCAATATAGACTATAAAGACAAACAATATTGATAAAAGGAAATTTGTCTCAAGAACTGTTTGATATATTTACTTTGTAGTCTGGAGTCAGCAGGGTAGCCAATAAATGTTCTGAAAAATGTAATCAGTTCTTTTCAACTGCTCAGTAATCAAATTCACTTTGATCTCTCTGATAATACGTTTCTAATTAATGTACTTCTTCAGCTTGGTATGCTTCATTCTAGGATCAGTCCTTAATTTTAATTTAGAAATGCCTTTCTGAATTTCTATTCAAGAAAAACACAAATTTGGTAATCAAGAGAATAAAAAATGTTGAATTAAACAAAAAAAAAGCTCTTCGGCTATGAAAATTATTCGATGATAGCATGCAATTATCATTATGAAGAACCACTGACAGAAGTCCAGTACAGGCAGTGTGTTCCCTTCACTAAAGGACACTGATTAACTCAAAGTAAGTTTTACTGCAATAAGCTTTACCAATTACTTGATTTTGGAAGATGTTGTCAAACATTACACAATAAAACTCAGCCTGAAGTATTTAAATAAAACAACAGAAATTTTGTTTTAACATCATTTTAATTGAAATTAAGAAATGTCAAACAAAGAAAGGGCTCTATTTCAAAACACTTACTTTGAATGGTATTAAATATCCTTCAAAATAAGAACAGGCATTTTATGAATTAGGTGTTTTCTATATAAATAAATTAAGAGTAAGAAAACCTTTTTGTTTGTGGAATGCTTTTGAAAAACTGTAATATTTTAATGGCCTCTAGGTGGCAGAAGTAACTAATTTTAACTTCCTAAAACAAGGCACCAGTTTTATTTACATAATTCAAAATGAGGTTAATAGATTTTGGTTTGGATATATTTGAAAGGGATAAATAACTAAGACAGATCAATATATTGTCACAGAGGGAACATAATCTAGCTAAACTAGGCATAGTTTGAGGAAATGAATGGCCTACTCCTTTGCTTATGCTCTTTATATCTCGTGGATTATCCAAATGCATTGACCCTGCTAGATTTGTCCACTGCAATTATTAGCTATGGCCACCACACATACTGTGGATGGATGTGGAAGTCAGATCATTGAAGTCTGGACAGTAATAATGTCTGGAGGCAGCATTGTACAGAGGCCCTGCCACTTGAAAGGTTCTGACAGGCTTCAATGGAAGATTAACATGTATTTGAAGTTTTGCTTTCTACCAAAGGTGTCACTCAATTTAAATAATAGGAACACAAGAAATGCAGCATTAGAATGCCACAGTTGTTTTTGAGATTCCTCTGCCATTAAATAAAATGGTGGTTGATCTGACATTGTACTAAAATTCACTTTCCAGCCAGTTTCCTATAGGCCTTGAACACCTGATGCCCAAAATAGATGTATTTCACCCTGAATATATTCAGTGATTTAGCCTCCATGGTTTTCTGAAGTAGACAGATCTAAATATTCATGGAAGGTCGGAAATTTCCTCCTGATCTCCACCTCAAATGGACATCACTTGTTCTGAAACTATGTCCCATGCTTCGAGATTCACCCTCAAAGAAAAATAACCTCAGCATCTTAAAGTAATTGTGGCAAATGGTATGGAAATGCCAAGGATTGAACCAAAGCATTAAGCACCATTGAGCTATGTCCCAAAAAGGATAGTTGCACACATACAAATACCTTAAAATTTCAGTCAACTATTTCTTAAATAAAAATTAAGTTCACTGATACATACCAACTCTTAGGAATAATTTTTAAAACGTTAAAGTAAAATAGAATAATTAGCAAATTGAACTTGCTTTCCCCTTCACCTCAACTGCCGTCAAGAAACTCATTAACATTATCGGAGGCCTCAAATGCTGGCCTGCATCTGGCCTGTTACAAGAGTTGAGAGGTGATTCACCAATGTAAAGATGAGGAATCAAAGCAAGATTAGACCTTGCCAAGGAACTGCATGAGGAGTCCAATGATGACGCAAACTGACAGGCCTGACAGTTAAATCTGTTGATTAGTCTCAGGTTAATCCCAAAGGAAAGATTTCATGGCTAACAAGAGAAATCAATGCCAACATATAAGCCAAAGAGAGGGCATATCATAGAGCAAAAATTATTGGGAAGTTGGAGGATTGGGAAGCTTTCGAAAACCAATGGAAGGTAATTAAAAAGTCATTAAGAAGGTAAGATAACCAATAATATTAAGGAGGATACCAAAACTTTCTTCAGATATATTAAATGTAAAAGAAAGGCAAGATTGGATATTGGACCACTGGAAGACGATGCTAGAGAGGTAGTAATGGGGGATCACAAAATAGCAGATGAACTGAATAAGTATTTTACATCAGTCCTCACTGTGGAAGACACTAGCAGTATGGTGGAAGTTCCAGGTGTCAGGAGGCATGAAGTGTGTGAAGTTACCACAACTAGAGAGAAGGTTCTTGAGAAACTGAAAGATCTGAAGGTTGGTAAGTCACTTGGACCAGATGGTGTACACCACAGAGTTCTGAAAGAGATGGATGAAGAGATCACCGAGGCATTAGGAATGATCTCTCAGGGATCACTAGGTTCTGGAATGGTTCTGCAAGATTGGGAAATTCCAAATGTCATTCCACTCTTCAAGAAGGGAGAGAGGCAGAAGAAAGGAAACTATAGGCTAGTTAGTGTGACTTCAGCAGTTGGGAAGATGTTGGAGCCAATTATTACGGATGAGGTCTCAGGGTACTTGGAAGCACATGATAAAATAGGCCATAGTCAGCATGGTTTCCTCAAGGGAAAACCTTGCCTGAAAAATCTGTTGCAAGAAGTAACATGCATGATAGACAATGGAGAATCTGTTGATGTTATATACTTGGATTTTCAGAAGGTCTTTGACAAGGTGCCACACATGAGGCTGCTTAACAAGCTATGAGCCCATAGTATTACAGGAGAGATTCTAGCATGGATAAAGCAGTGGCTGATTGGCAGGAAGCAAAGAGTGGGAATAAAGGGAGCCTTTTCTTACTGGCTACTGACAACTAGTGGTGTTCCAGAGGTGTCTTTTTATGTAAAAACGTCAAAGATGTTGATGATGGAATTGATGGCTTTGTTGCTAAGTTTGCAGACTAAATGAGGATAGGTGGAGGGGCAGGTCATTTTGAGGAAGTAGAGAGGCTACAGAAGGACTTAGATTAGAAGAATGGGCAAAGAAATGGCAGATGAATTCAGTGTTGGGAAGTGTATGGTCATGTACTTTGGTAGAAGAAATGAAAGGGTTGACTCTTCTAAATGGAGGTGCAAAGGGACTTAGGAGTCTTTGTGCAGGATTCCTTAAAGGTTAATTTGCAGGTTGAGTCTGTGGTGAGGAAGGAAATTGCAATGTTAGCATTCATTTCAAGGGGACTAGAATATAAAAGCAAGGATATAATGTTGAAACTCATCAAGCATTGGTGAGGCCTCACTTCGAGTATTGTGAGCAGGTTTGGGTCCCGTATGGATGTGCTGAAACTAGAGGGGTTTACGAAAATGATTCCAGGATTGAATGGCTTGTCATATGAAAAGTGTTTGATGTCACTGGGCCTGTGTTCACTAGAATTTAGAAGAATGAGGGGTGACTTCTTTGAAACTTATCAAATGGTGAAAGGCCTTGATAGAGTGGATGTGGAGAGGATGTTTGCTATGGTAGGAAAGCCTAAGCCTGAGAATACAGAGGCATCCTTTTAGAATGAAGATGAGGAGGAATTTTTTTAGTCAGAGAGTGGCGTGCCTGTGGAATTCTTTGCCATAGGCAGCTGTAGAGGCCAAATCTTTATGTATATTTAAGGCAGAAGTTGATAGGTTTTTGATTTGTCAGGGCATGAAGGGGTACGGGGAGAAGGCAGGAGATTGGGGCTGAGGAGAAAATCGGATCAACCATGATGAAATAGCAGAGCAGACTCGATGGGTCAAATGGCCTAATTCTGCTCCTATATCTTAAGGTCTTATTTTAGTACATATGCATAGGTCCAGTACAGACCTCACTAAGAATGGCTGAAAGCTAGTTGTTGTGAAGTTATAGCTCATGAGAACTGAATGGCCAGATGACCATTCCCTGCATCAGTAATTTGGCCTGATACAAAAACAAGGAGACAAAGCAGATAATATGCCATTAAACCAATACAAGGTTGTTGCAAAGTAAAACAAATACTGGTAAGTTCCAATAATAATGCAGTAAAATGAAGGCAAGAGTAAGTCAATGCAGTTTTAATGAAGGACTTCAAACTCAAGTAAACAGTATAGTCAGTGAAGCAGAGAAAAATAATGAGAGATCTCATATGAAATGTTCACCATTTTTCAACAGGTTGACAGGGTAAATACATCACTATTCTTGCTGGGTATTATGTTTGTATTTCTTTAGCACATTTTAATTATATTGTTCTGATGGAGATAACAAAACTAAGGATTTACTCCCATTACAGTTAGTAAGAAGTAGGGAGAAGAAGGAAAAAACAAATGGTTGCACAAAAGCTTAGCTAATGAGCAAAATTTTAAAAAGGATTTTAAAAGTGGTGACAGAAACATATGTTAGAAACAAAGGGAAGATTCAACATTCTGCTGACAACATCCAGCTCAATCCCTTCATTATCTCTTTAAATCTCTCCATTGATCCCAATTTGTTGTGCTATTTTTGTCAAGAACAAATATTTCTTCTGACAAAATATGATGAGTACCAATGCTTATCTCTTCTATTTCAAGAAGAAATTCCATTCACTGGCCCTAGTTCTATCCCTGCCCATAAACACTGCCTGAGGCTAAAGCAAGCTATTTGCAAGTCCAGTCTCCTATTTAACTCTATGGTGAACTTCCTAGCATTAATATACTCATAAAATTATAGTTAAACAAAGAAACAAAAAAAACTGATCTATGGTTAACAAAATGCTGCATCAAGCCAGTTCCAGCATTTAACCCCGGACTTTATCTACTCCAACGCCAATATTACTGATTGACACCTCCATCACCTCAACAAACCCCTCAAACACATCTTGGTTCCTTTGAGAGTTGACTGCCAAATTTTTTTCCACTTGTATTTTTGACCCCATCCAAAGCGTTGCTGGTTAGATCCAAACCAACAATCATGGGGTTGTTATTTACTCCTGGGGTTGTTGATCTACCCGGGATCTCAATTGGCAAATATCTCAGTTTTAACATTTTCATGAGTTTACCAATCCCTCCATTGCCTTGCTCCATCCGTTGTTCTGGTAATCTACAGTCGATAAGACCAGAAGACATAGGAGCAGAATTAAGCCATTCAGCCCATCGGGTCTGCTCCGCCATTCCATCATGGTTGATCCCGGAACCCACTCAAGCCCATACACCTGCCTTCTCACCATATAATTTAATGACTTGACCAATCAGGAAACTATCAACTCCTGCCTTAAATATACCCATACACTTGGACTCCACTGTAGTCTGTGGCAGAACATTCCACAGATTCACTACTCACTGGCTAAAAAAAAATTCCCCCTTACCTCTGTTCTAAAAGGTCGCCCCTCAATTTTTGAGGCTGTGCCCTCTAGTTATAGAAAACCATAGGAAACATCCTCTCCAATCCACCTTATCTAGTACTTTCAACATACAATGGGTTTCAAGGAGATCCCTCTGCCCATTCTTCTAAATTCCGCTGAGTACAGGCCCAAAGCTGCCAAACGTTCCTCGTAAGTTAACAGCTTCATTCCCAGTATAATCCTCATGAAACTCCTCTGGATTCTCTCCAATGACAACATACCCTTTCTGTGATATGCTGCCCAAAACTGTTGACAATACTCCAAGTGCAGCCTGACTAGTGTCTTATAAAACCTCAGCATTATCTCCTTGCTTTTATTTTCTATTCCCCTTGAAATAAATGCCAACATTGCAATTGTCTTCTTTACCACAGATGCAACATGTAAGTTAACCTTCTGGAAGTCTTGCACGAGGACTCCTAAGTCCCTTTGCACCTCTGATGTTCCAATTTTCTCCTCATTTAGATAATAGTCTGCACTATTGGTCCTTTTACCAAAATGCATTATAATACATTTCCCAACACTGTATTCTTGTATTCCATCTGCCTCTTTTTTGCCCATTCTTCCAATTTGTCCAATGCCTGCTGCAATTGCATTGCTTCCTCAGAACTACCTACCCCTTCACCTATCTTCGTATCATCTGCAAACTTTGCTAAAAAGCCAGCAATTCCATTATCAAAATCACTGACGAACAATGTGAAAAGTAGTGGTCTCAATAATACCCTTGAGGAACACAACTAATTACTGGCAGCCAACCAGAAAAAGTCCCCTTTGTTCCCACTCGCTGCCTCCTGCCTGTCAACCATTCCTCTATCTATGCCAGTATCTTCCCTGTAATGCCATATGATTTTATCTTCTTAAGCAACCTCATGTGTGGCATATTATCAAATGCCTTTTGAAATCTAAGTAAATCACATCCACTACCTCTCCTTTATCCACTGTGCTGGTTACTTCCACGAAAAACTCTAGCAGATTTATCAAGCAAGATTTCCCTTTACAGACACTATGTTGACTTTGACTTATTTTATCATTAGTTTCCAGGTACCCTACCAAAATGTCATCCTTAATAATAGATTCCCAACACTTTCCCAGCCACTGAGCTTATGCTAACTGGCCTATAACTTCCTTTTTTTTTTTGCCTTCCTCCCTTCTTAAAGAGTGAAGTGACAGTTGCAATCTTCCAGTCCTCCAGGACCATGCCAGAATCAAGTGATTCTTGAAAGATCATGACTAATGCATCTGTTATCTCTTTAGCAACCTCTCTCAGGACTGGGATGTGGTCCATCTGGTCCAGGTGACTGACTTATCCACCTTAACATCTTTCAGTTTGCCTAGCACTTTTTCCTTTGTAATACCAATGGCACTCACTCCTGCTCCCTGACACTCATGGACCTCTGGCATACAGCTAGTGTCTTCCACAGTGATGACAGGTGCAAAGTACTCATTAAATTCATCTACCATTTCCTTGTCCCCCATTACTACCTCACCAGCATCATTTTTAAGTGGTCCAATATCAACTCTCACCTCCCTTTTACTCTTTATATAATTGAAAAAAACCTTCAGTATCCTGCTTTATATTATTGGCTAGTTTTCTCTCATTTTTCATCTTTTCCCTTCTTATAGCTTTTTTAGTTGCCTTTTGCTGGATTTCAAAAGCGTCCCAATCGTCCAACTTCCCATTCACTTTGTCTACCTTATACACTCTTCCATGCAGTCTTTAACTTCCCTTCTCAGTCACCCCTGCCTAGGTCTGCCATTTGAGAACTTCTTCTATTCTGTGCCTTGTGAACTATTCCCAGAAACTTCAGCCACCTCTGTTCTGCCATCATCCCCACCAGTATCTCCCTCCAAGCTCCTCTCTCATGCCTCTGTAATTCCCTTTACAGTATTCCACTGTGATACTGATGCATGTGACTTATGCTTCTGCCTCTCAAACTACAGTATGAATTCAATCATATTATGATCACTGCCTCCTTAGGGTTCCTTTACATTAAGCATCCTAATGAGATTTGGGTTTTAACATCCAATCTAAGACAGCGTTTCCCCTACTAAGCTCAAGCACAAGCTGCTCTTAAGAGCCTTCTTGTAGGCATTCAACAAATTCCCTCTTCTGCTATCTGACACCAACCTGATTTTCCCAATCCCCTCACATATTAAAATCTCCATTACAATTGTGACAATACTCATGTTACATGCCTTTTCCAGCTCACGTAACAATCTCAATACCACTTCTTGACTACTATTTGGAGACCTATATATAACTTCCATAATGGTTTTTTAACCCTTGCAGTTTCTTAACTCCACCCACAAAGATTCAACATTCTCTGACCCTGTTCTCCTCTTTCTAAAGATGTAATTCCATCTCTCACCAACAGAATCACACCACTGCATATGCTTTCCTGCCTGTCATTTCAACACAAAGTATATCCTTTGATATTAAGCTCTCAACTTTGGCCATCATTCAGCCATGGCTCAATGATGCCCACAACGTCATACCAACCAATCTTTAATTGCGCCACGAGTTGGTCCACCTTATTCTGAATGCTACGCAGATTTAAATACAGTCCCCAAACGATTTAGCATCTTGCACATTTCTGATCTTAGTTTTACCATCTTAGACTTTACCCACTGAGACACTAACCTCTTGACCTGATACCTCCTTATATAGCCTGGGATCAAGCTTTATTAATGCTTTTGTGAAGCACCTTAGGATATAGTTAGGACATGCTATATAACTATATGGTATTGTGACAAGAGGTAGTGGTTCTTTCTGAAGGGGTGCAACAAAATACACAAAAAAATTTTGGGCAATTTATTCTCAACATTACTGTAATGAAAGGAAGTAGAAGTCAGCTCACTAATACAGTGGAAGGTGACATTATTAATGGAATGGACAGGGAGATAAATATGTTTTTTTTTTAAATTTTAATGATACACCGTACATTCATTAGTTCTCTGAAAAAGATAGGGCCACTCAGCTATCTGCATCTGACCTTGTCTCATTGAAATGTTTTCAATCTGTCTACTGAAAGATTGGAGAAGTGGACACAGGGGTACTTTTGAAAGAAATAATATCCAGTTCACATCACAAGGTTATCCTGTAGTTGCAAACTTCCCCTCGGGTTATGCTATCACATGAATACATATTGGGCAATGCAGACAATTTCTTAGATTTAAAATGCACAACTTAGCTACTGAAGTGACCGGCTCTGCTGAACCAGAGAGAATGCTTAAACCAGATAAAAAAAAATCTTTAACACAGATGGAGGGTGGGGGATGGTGAGGGAATGGCAGCTAGAAGAACATCTGAGAAAATAAACAAGAGAAAATCGGCAGACGCTGGCAATCCAAGTAACACCTAAAAATGCCGGAGGAACTCAGAAGACTAGGGAGGACCTATGGAAAAAGAGTAAACAGTCAACACTTCAGTCTGCTACCCTCCATCAAGACCAGAGAAAAAGGATGAGAAGTCAGAGTAGGAAAGTCGGGGGGGAGGAGAGAAAGTAGTACAATGTAGTAGGTGATAGGTGAAACTGGGAGAGGGGGAGCTGGGAAGTCGATTGGTGAAATAGATGAAGGGAAAACCTGAAAGGGCATAGAAGGCCATGGAAGAAAGAGAAGGGGAGATGCTCTTGAGGGAGGTGATGGACAGGTAAGGGGATAAAGTGAGCGAGGGAAATGGGAAAGGGGAATGGTGAAGGAGAGTGGGGTGGAGAGGTATTACCAGAAGTTCGAGAAATCAATGTTCATCCTATCAGGGTTGGAGTCTAACCAGAAAGAATATAAGGTGTTGCTCCTCCAAGCTGAGTGTGGCCTCATTGCAGCAGTAGAATAGGTCATGGACTGACATGTCGAAATGGGAATGGGAAGTAGAACTGAAATGGTTAGACACTGGGTGATCCCTCTTTTTCTAGCAGATTGGACTTAGGGGCTCAGTGAAGCTGTCTCCTAGTCTACATCAGGTCTCATTGATATACTGGAGGCCACACCAGGAGCACCAGATACAGTAGATGACCCCAACAGACTCACAGGTGAAGTGTTGCCTCACCTGGAAGGTCCTGGGGCTCTGAATAGTAGAGAGGGAGGAGGTGTAGGGCAGCTGCAGCACTTGATCCACTTGCAAGAATAAGTGCCAGGAGGGAGATCAGTGGGGTGGGACAAATGGATAAAGAAGTCACGAAGGGAGAGATTCCTGTGGAAAGCAGAAAGTGGGGTGGGGTGGGAGGGAAAGTTGTGTTTGATAATAGGATCCCGTTGGAGATAGTGGAAGTTATGGAGAATTACATGCTGGACGCAGGTGAGGAATCCTATCACTGGTGGGGTGGCGGGAGGATGGAGTGAGGTTAGACGTGTGTGAAGTGGAAGAGATGTGGGTGAGGCTAGTGTTGATAGTGGAGGAAGGGATACCCCTTTATTTGAAGTAGTAGTTCTAGAATAAAATGCCTCAGCCTGAGAGCAGATGCAGCAAAAATGGAGGAATGTGAGAGAAGGGGATGGTATTTTTAAGAGAAAATCTGAGAATATGCCTTATTTGGAGTGGAACTAAGGGCTGTGATGTGGCCAAGGTGAAAGCAATAGCTAGTCAGTCTTGGTGAGTGATTTTTAAAACATTTTGGATAGAACTTGTGCAACCAACAGATAAAACAATACAACTGATACATTTTTTTTAGGTTCACACTAATTACTATCAGAGTCAGAACCAGGTTTATTATCACCGGCATATGTCGTGAGACTTTTTTTTTGGTGGAATTACAGTGCAAGACAAAAAAAAATTACTTTAAGTTACAATTAAATTCTACGACTGAAAGGCTCTAAAAATAAAATAGATGAATGCTAGTGGCCTATTAGGTACATGCCAGCTCCCAGATGAGTGGTCCGATTAGCTCCGCTCCTCTCCTTAGTTCATGTGGCCCTTGCATTTCTCCAATTTTACATGCAAATCAACTCATCTTTGATTCTTTTTTCCAGTTGCTTACACTAAATGGTGATCCACAGTACCTGATTAACCAAGTGTGCATCTTTTGGATGAGGGAGGAAACCAGAATATTCCTCAGAAACCCACACACATAGAGAAAACATGCAGATTCCGCCCAGGCAGCACAAATGTCAGGATCAATCCTGGGTTCCCGGAGCTACAAGGCAGCGGTGCAAAATGTCACGTTGCAGTGAAACTCTTCTTTTCCATGGATGACATGGTGGTACTTGAACTCAAGTCTCTAGGCTGTTTGTACTGGCCTCTGGAGTGCTGGTAATTTAACTGCTGCACAGCAATTCTACCCTCATACTGCACAGGACTGTCAATTTATTTAATTATTGCAGCACAAAAGGAAGGTATTCAATCAAAAGAACTACCAAAAGAGCAATCTTATCAATCCCTCGTGCAGTGGGCAAGAAGGGCTGAATGAGCTTGTTTAAATGGGCAAGTCAGACTGCTTCATTGACAGCTGGGCCAAGTTATTGCTGACAGGCACTAATTCTCAAAACTTATGCTATGTTAATTGTCACAGGGGTCCAGCATCACAGCCTATTGCTAATATATTTGTCCTTTTGGCTCACCAAGATCTTGCTGTTCAAATGACTAAAGAATTGTTGTTTCAACTAGCATGGAGTTGGCAACTCTTTTGTCTGAGAGTCAGAAGTATGGTTCTGCAGGAAGTGAAGCATGAGATTTTTAGTTGAGATGACAGTGTAGCATTGAGGATATGATGCACTATCCATGTCCTGCAGGGTATGCAAGTGGTCTTTTTGTTGAATGAGTTAAAGGCCCAGTTCACTCTCTCACAGAGATGTGAAACACTCAGTACTCAACCCTCTGATTAATGGTCTCAGACATGGCAGGGTGGGAGGTGGCGGGGGCGGGGTGGGGGGGAGATGTTGGCTACTGCACAGGATCAAAAGAAGCTGCAGAAAGTTGTAAACTCAATCAGCCCCATCATGGGCAGTAGCGTCCACAGTATCCAGGATATCTTCAAGAGGCGATGCTTCCAAAAAGGAGGCATCTATCTTTAAGGGCCCCCATCACCCAGGGCATGCCTTCATGGCTACTGTATATAAATAAAACACTTACTATAATTCAGTTATTCTTATGTATTATGTATTACTGCAGCCGTAAAAATGCCAAATTTCACGACATATGCTGGTGATATTAAACCTGATTCTGATCATTATTTTTCCACAGATGCTGCCTGACCTGCTCAGTGTTTGTAGAATGCTCTGTTTTCATTGTCTACTGTTTTAACAAAAGGTGATTATGATCAGTGAATAATACGTATTTTTCAATCAATATCAGAGTCATGGAGCCATACTGTATAGAAAAAGGCCTTGTGGCCACTTTGTTTTGTATTATTAAATACCTAACTATATAGGTCCAATTTCACAACACTTGGCCTGTATCTTTCAATACCATGGCACATCAATTGTTCATGTACAGTAAGTACTTCTTAAGTATTGTGAGAACAACCTCCTACATCGGCCCCTCAGGCAGTGCATTCCAAATTTTATTCAAACTCTGGGTGAAAAGTTCTGAAAGCTATGGAGTGATACACTTGTCCATGGCTACCAACCTCCCCTTCAAGCAGTACAGAGTCCATTTGCTTGCATATGGCCCAAATCTCTCCAGATTTCAGATCCACTTTACCATATTACTCTTAAGCCCAAGGGCTGTTGCCTTGTGGGACAGAAGTCCACTACTAAAACATGTTGTCATGAGGCATTTAGATTAGATTTTTGTTGGAGTCTTCTATCTGTAAATTAGGAAAATTTTCAAAAGTATTTCATTCATTGCAGTGTGATTTGGAACATAAAAGTCATAGGTGTGGTGAAATATACATTTTTGTTCTTTTTGGGATCTCAAAACTGTTGAGTAACAGTTGGGAATGCAAGTGGCTACAAGGATTACCGAAGGAACACCCAAGCCTCGTGTGGGTAATGTAATCAGTTGACTGATGCACACCTGCTTCAGGTGGATCTTTAAGATTGTCAAGCTAATGATGGAAAAGGATTCAGACCAGATTATCAGGTAATATATGGCATCTCTGCCAATGAATGAGTACCAAGGAGGCAAAATTTTTGGCTCTGTATTGTCAACATGGGGGAGATTAGAAATATCTTTCAATCACAATGTAAGTGACTGCAATACCCAAGGCTATTGAAACAAATCTAGGAGTAATTGAGGGTGCTCGTCAAATGATAAAATAAAATAGCAAACAATACCAGAAACAATGTAATTTACCAACAGTAAATTTTACTTTTACTGTTGAATTTAATGTTATATACAGAGACAGCAATGCAAATTGATGTCTCCCACCATGTATGTATTGGAGCAAGTGGCTTGAAAAAGAAGTTTTATTCCTCTTTATAACAAATGGTAGATCATAGAGTCAGTTAATATATTTCCAGCTGTACTATTGCAATCATTCTTCAAGTTGTTCCTATTAAATATTTCAATTCACCATCCATCCACTTGCTATGAGCAAACACTATGCAATCGCTATGGGCAAATGTTTAACTAGGCATCATTTCCCTGGGGATGTGGGTGAGTGCCTTTGATATACTCTGTACCTTATCAAATTGTTTTACTTATTTTTTGTTTCTAGAAGGGTGAGCTGTTGAATTCTTCTGACAGGAGTAACATTTCAAAATAGCTGACATGAGTATGTTTTGTAATTTGAGGTGACCCTTCAAAAGATCACCACATTAATGGGTAATGACACCTAGTATGCCACCACATTTAATAGCCCAACTTCTAATTTAGCATAAGGTTGACTACACTGCTAAATTGATACAGTGATACTGTTTTAAAGTGCCAGGCAAAGGAATAATACTTTGCAGATTGGAACTTGAGTTTTGATGAATAAACTCTTCTCAGGCTTCCAGCCTGAGAAGCCTGAGAGGTATCAATTTTACTCACGTACTGAGTTTTGATGACAAACTCTGCCGTTTTCATCAGGGATGATGCCTAGGTATAACTAGACTGGTGTTCTTTATACCCCCATCGACCATCCTTCCTGATTGATTAGACCTCATCCAATCAGGTTTTCGCTGTCCCACGCTGTTACAATCAAATTCTAGTTCTTACTTTGTCTTTGTTAAAATTCCTCTCCTCTGGTTTTATTTCAATGGCTTCCTTCACCAGGCGATCCCAAAAGCCATTGGCACAGCACAGCAGTTTTGTGCCATCGGAGTCAATCCTATGGCCATTGCAAATGCAATTTTCTGCCACCACCAGTTTCTCCAGGTAACCCAAACAGATATGCCCACTGTGCTCCTCAATGCGGGTGTCTGCCCGATATACACTGCTCCGCATTCACAGAGAAACCTGTAAATGCTAGCTGTCCTGTGCCCCAGGTCATCTTTGACCCACACAAGCTGTGATTTGAGCTTCCTTATGGTTTTTGAATGGATCCTGGGGATCCTTCCAGAAATCATGGAAATACAGGGAAGACAGGTGGTAGCGATAGGTTCTTCCTGGTTGTTAGGTTTCCTTGGTTTTTCTGTCTGCCCTTTTAAGGGCCCGATTACTGTCCTTCAACTTCGGTAGGAACATTGTGCATAATCATCTTATTTTCTCATGGAAACTCTCTGTGTCTGAAACAGTTTTTGCATGGTTAATCAAAGTGGAAAGGACTGCTCTACGTTGGGAGGTAGGTGGTCAAAGATGACCTGGGACTCAGGATGAGTGGCCTTTACAGGATTCCCTGTGAATGCAGAGCAGTGTATATTGGCCAGACAGGACTCAATGTGAAAACCAGCATCAAGGAGCACAGGTGTATCCATTTGGGTTACCCAGAGAAATCGCTGGTAGCGGAACATTGCATTCACAATGGCCATAGGATTGACTTCGATGGCACAAACCTACTGTGCTCTGCCAATGTCTTTTGGGACTGCCTGGTGAAGGAAGCCTTTGAAATAAAACTAGAGCAAAACAAATGTTAACAAAGATGAAAATCTCGCTCTAAGTAAAAACTGAAATTCGATTGTAAACAAGGTGGGAGAGCGGAAACCTGATTGGATGAGGACTAACCAATTAGGAATGACGAATAACAGGGGTATAAATACCGCCAGACTAGATATGCCCGGGCATCATCCCTGATGAAGACAGCAAAGTTTGTTATTGAAACGTCAGTTAAAAGTGATACATGCACCCTACCTGAAGCCCGAGAAGGATTTATTCATCGTATACGCCAGGGAACCACTAGATCCTTTTGAGTTGTTTTCATTTAGCTCCCAACAGTCTAAGCAATTTATTTTGTCCGTGATAACTACAGGATGTTCCACCCCACGCCCTGTTTCCTTCACTTCTGAGACCCTAAAACACATTCTGCAGGTAAGAAGTTTTATACTATTGGACATAATTATTCAATGTTTATTGAAAGGCTTTCGCACATGGTTTAATTCACCATGATGTTACTAAATGCAGTTTAAAGAGAAAACAGGTGGGGGAGGTGTAAGGTGCTCCTTCCCTCTGCTAGCCTGCAGATCAGCCTTGGGCAAGGTGTGGCACCTGCTTAACACCCACCGATCAGGGTCACATGAAGCTCGTGAAGCCACTGTCATATGAATAGGTGGTGCACATCACAAGCCCTGGTTATGCAACCACTGATGCCAGGCAGACAATCTCTGAGGAGTATTGATATCCGCTGGGGTCACCCATCTTGTAAAGACACTGCCCAGAAGAAGGCAATGGCAAACCACTTCTGCAGAAAAATTTGCCAAGATCTATCATGGTCATGGAATCATGATCGCCTACATGATACAACATGGGACATACACAACAACCGATAAAAGAAAATGCAAAAAATGTTATTGAATTTGGCTGTTGACATAAAACAGTCTCTTCTTAGAACTAACACCACAGTTGTACTGTTTCAGTTGCATTTTAGATTGTAACCACAAATGAGAACAGACCTCTAAGTTTCATCGGTCAACCTCATTTGAGTTATCTCGATGTCTTTCTTTTAAACTTCTTCTAATCCTGAACTAATATTTTGATCAAAGTATTGTGCCTTCCAAATAATTATCTGTTGGAGAAGGTGATCAATTTCAAGACCCTGAAATAAAACTAACAGCATTTCTACACTGTGATCACAGCAAGCATTAAGTCAACTTTACCCCAGGAAATAAATCAGATTTCAATTTAAGAACAGTTAAGCTAATTAATTCCCGGGCCTATGTCCTGCAGTGGTCAAAATAAAACTGTGATAAAAAGCTATTCACACAACAGAAGCATGACCTGCAGACATGGTAATTTCCCATTAACTTCACTTACCACTGCTATGGTCATTAGTAATCGTATGGTTACATCTTCCCTTGTCTCACCTCCTTCCTATCTGCAACACATTCAGGACTATGGGTTGCCATTTCCTGTTTATGATCAGATGATGCACAGTTCTGATTCTGATTAGAGTAGATTTGAAAGAGTCAAACACCACTGCAATTGGAAACCAGCCAACTGTGCACTGTTATTTTCTGTTTATTGGAATTGCTAGCACGATGCAGAACATCAATGGTACTGCCACCACTGAATTGGGGAAGTGCTTTGTTGAGCACCTCTGCTCCCGGTGGCCCTCTGACTCACATTCCCGTTTCAATGTGTCAGTCCCTGGCCTCCTCTTGTGCCACATTGAGACCACCCTTAGGATGGAGGAGCAAACCTTCTATCCATCTAGATAGCCTCCAACCTGATGACATGAATATCAATTTCTCCTTCTGGTAAAAAAAATCCTCTTCCCCTCCCCACTTCTATTCTCCCACTCTGGCCTCTCTTACTTCTTCTCAATGGCCTACCTACTACCTACCCTGGGTCTGGCCTCCTTTCCTTTCTTCTATTGTCCACTCTCCTCTTCAGCCCTTTACCTTTCCCACCCACCTGGCTTCACCTATCGCCTTCTAGCTATCCTCCTTCCTCTCCCCCAGCCACCTTTTTATTCTGAAAGGTTCTCCCTTTCTTCTCAGTCCTGAAGGAGAGTCTAGGCCTGAAACATTAAATGTTTATTAATTTCCATAGATGCTGCCTGACCTTCTGAGTTCCTTTGGCATTTTGTGTGCATTGCTGCTCTGGATTTCCAGCATCTGCGGACTTTCGCGTGTGAATGGTACTTCCAATTTTTTGGTATGAAATAAAAAAACATTTTTAGGAAAGTAAAATTCTGAAAGAACAATGCAGACACAGGAAATATGAAACAAAAACAAAAATGCCCAGAGCTTTCAGCAGGCTGCACAGCATCTGTGAAGAGAGAAACCAAAGCAAGATCTCAGTTCTGCATTAGAATAGGAAACAAAGACATTTTAAATTGCAATGGTTGGGGGAGTCGGCGGGGGGGGGGGGGTGTGGAGGGACAGGAACTGGTGAAGAAAGAATGGAGACCGAGTTTGCCATGGCAACATAAAAGGCCCATGGGATGGAAGGAGTAATGAAACAAAGGAAACATGTTGGCTGGAAACCTTGAGAGATTGCAAAAATGTCAACATATCATGTAATATTTGTGGAGAGAGAACACTGAGTTAATGTTACATCAGAACATCATAGCTGGTTAACTCTGTCACAAGCAGGAAAGGATGATTATCTAAGGGTGAATAAGACAAAGAGTCAGGTGGAAATCCAATAGAATGGGGAGCTGAGCTTTTTCAAGATGGGTAGTCCTGGAAAAGAAGTGACAATAAACTTAATAATAACATGGGACAACAAAGATTTTGCTTCCTGAATACCTTTGGGTGTATCTTATGGATGCTGATCATGAAAATCACCATGAAATTTCCATATTCTGCACCATTTTGTGAAATCCGCCTATATTTGCTATTTCAACTCATTACTCAAGTCAGAATAATTGATGCCAAGATGAAGGAAGGCATTTTTGTTGGTTCACAAATCAAACAGGTCATTATTGACAGGCAACTTGAAGAACTTCTAGTGGGACTGGAGAGAATCGCATGGAAAGTATTCATGCTGAAAATTGTCTTGGCAACTACAAAGAACCAAACTATGTGCACCTGGTTGACAACAGGATTCAGACATACAAAACCATGAAGTGCAACACGTCACTAAAGATTCATTTTCTGCATTCAGACTTCTTCCCCGTACATCTTGGTGCTGGCAGTGACAAGCATGATGAAACGTTTCACCAGGACATTGTGGTCATGGAGGAACAGCATCTCAGGGCAATTGGAATCCATCAATGCTGGCTGATTATTGTTGGACACATCATATTCAATACAAGTTATTTCTTGTTTCTCCGAATTCCTACATGATTCAAGTAGTTTGAAATTATATTTGGGTTCAGCTTCAAATGGTCTATCATAAACAAAATAAAGTTCTGAGTCCCAGTTGTCCAGTGCAATTGATACAAATCAAGCTTGTTCTCTGTTCAGAAAAATACTTGAGTATTCCTGTGTTCATTTGTTTTGTTCAATATATATCTCAGCCTTCCTTTTAATTTTAATTAGATATTTTCTGACAATTACCTAATGGGAATCAGCAACAAATTAAAAATGAATCAACACAGGGTTAAATCCCATGGCTCCAAACCTCCGAATTTAACCAAAACCAAAATGAAATAATATCTTTCTTTTGTATTTACTTAGCTTCACAAAACACTTTTCTCATTGTTACAGCAGCAATGAAATCGCATTAATTTCAAATCACTTTCCCTGAAATGCATTTTATAATGATGTCTATCAAAGCATCACATTAAAATTGTGTGTTTTAATAACCTCTGCTCCTTTTGTACACTTTGCCATTTTATCCAAATACTTAAAGAGCCTGTGGAATATAAAACAAACTGTTGCTGGTGCTTTGATGTCCTTTGCTATAAATACAGTTAAACAAGCTCCGATGTAGATGCCCTTCCCTGATGTTAAACTGTGCAGAATGACGTCTATTATACATTACTTCATAGTTTTGGGCTGTGAAATATATTAATTTCCTAACAAATTTCAGATCTGTTGACCTTAAATTGCCAACAAATCCTTTATATTCATTTGTATTTTAACAGCTCTCTCGCTATTTCAATGGCCAGAAATCCTGCCTTGATTTTTGTTATTGTGGAAATCATTATGTTCCACACTGAAATATCACAGCAAAAACATATTTAATGATTTATTCACCATAAAAATCACATGAATTACGAGGATTAAACAGGGATGGCCAGCACCACAGTTAAAGACATGCTCCTGCCCGGAAATACAACTTTAACTGGGAGTGCTAAATATATTATGAACACGAAGGAATGAATATTGGACTTGAGTCAATTGGCAAGGTATTCCAACTTGGAATATTTTCATTAGCCACCCACAAGTTTGCTGTGGGTGATGTGACTTTGCTCAAGCAATTAGAATTACATTCGCATTTGAGAAAGTGAAAGGAGATTATGAAGATGAAAAAACAACTTCGTTTTTGCTGAACAGGTACCATATTGCTGGTGGGTAATTGGATTCCATTTGGGTTCAAGTAGGTTTGCCTGATCTTCCTTTAACTCTTTGTTTAGATATCAAGTTTTTAAAGTTCAAAGTTAATTAAACTTAAATATATTAAGTACATATATGTCACCATATACAACTTTTGAAATTATTTTTTGTTGTAGGCATACTCAATAAATCCATAATATAATAATAACTCTAATATAATCAATGAAAGACCCCCCAGCTTAGGTGTTCATCCAGTGTACAAAAGACAACAAACTGTGCAAATACAAAAGGAAAGAAATAATAATAAGAAATAAGAAATAAATATGAAAAATGATATAAAGAGTCCTTGAAAATGAGTCCATAGGTTGTGGGAACATTTCAATAAAGGGGCAAGTGAAGTTGAATAAAGTTATCCCCTCTGGTTCAAGAGCCTGGTGGTTAAGGGGTGATAACTGTACCTGAATCTGGTCCCGGTCTTAAGGGTCCTGTACCTTCTTCCTGATGGCAGCACTAAGAAGAGAACATGTCCTGGGTGGTGGTGGCGGGGCGGGGGAGCTGATGACGGATGCTGCTTTCCTGCAAAAGTGTTGCTGCTCATTGTTGGTGAGGGCATACCTGTGATGGATTAATTTCTGTAAATGCTATCTACACATCAGAGTCCAATGCCTTCGCATTTTTGCTGCCTGTGTCAGTTTCTTAAATCATTAGTAAAAAACATTTATCAAAACAGAAATAAGTAATTTTCTGATTTACATAAATTTTCATTTAAAGTAATGCAATGTAGTTTGAGATTCTCACTGTTTTTTAGCTGTAATAAACTTGAAAGAAAATGTTTCATCCTTCAGATTATCTTTTCATCAGTTTATGTAGAAACATGATCTCTAAATTTCTTTCCGCGATCATAACTAAAACTTCAAGAATGTTTTCCCCCAGAAGTTCTGAACATTACTCTGACATTTTTTAAGTTACAGGAATACATACTTGTTTCAAATTGTAGGAGTATACTTGTTTTTTAAAAAAAGGGAAAATGCTTATAGTTTTTTTTAATGAACCTAAGTATGATGATAACTGCATTGCTCATTATCCTGAAGGAAAAGGTTAACTAAGGACAGTCCGCTTGGATTTGCTGAAAGAGGGTCATGTCTAATTGTCTTTAGTGATCTTTTTAGGAAAGTAACAAGATTGTCAGAGAGGGTTCGCCTCCACTGAGTTTAGTCAGGCTTTTAACATAGCCATTCAAGGCAGAGAAATCAGAAGTACAAAGGCCCCTGAGTTTGAAGAGAGAGCAGAAAGCTAGATCCACAATTGGCACCTTGGGGAAAAATTATTAAAGGTAATTGTTGAAAAGTGTTTCAGACAGGAAAGCTGATTGCAACTGGTTTCTGCAATGCTCTATGTTGATGTAACAAAGAGTTAACTACTAGGATATGAAGTTTGTAGATGATGCTAGAATTTTCAAGTGGCTGATAGTAGGGAATGAAACTGTCAACTTTGGGAAAGATCTCCACTCTACGGATTACAGACAGCTTCTTCCTCACTGCCCTCAGATTTTTGAAATGTATGTGAACCCATGAATAGTATCCTTTTTTAAAAAACTATTTATTCAGTGATAATAAACCTAATTCTGAAGTAAGGAGGTATGAATGAATTGGTGAAGGGGTAGAATTAAATCTGGAGAGCTCTCTGAGTAAGTCAAGGGAATACACAATAAATATTGGCATACTGCTTAGAGGAGTGGAGGGTTCTAGAAGTGTGTGACCACAGATTCCCAAGCAGTTGAGAAGGCATATCTTTAATCACTAAGGTGATAAATATAAGAGCAGGAAAATCATAATGACCCATAATGTCACTAGTAAAGACTGCTTAGTTCTAGTCACAGGAGGATGTGACATCACCACTGAGTGTTTAGAGGACAGTCTTTTTTTTCTCAAGATGGAAATCTCAAATACTAAAGGACTTCTAATAATTTCTAATGCAGCTTTAAGATGAAATGTTTAAAGGACACCTACATTGTAAGTTTTCTTTTTGCAGAGAGTAAGTACCTGGAATGAGTTGCCAGGGGAGATGGTGGTGGAAGCAGAAACAACATCACAATTTAAGAGGCTTTTGGAGAGGTACATGAATATGCAAAGTTGAAGGATATAGACAATGTGCAGGGACATGTACAATTTAAATAGGCATCACGAAAGGCACAGACAACATAGGGAGAATGATATGTTCTAGAGATTTACAAGGTTGTGCCAAGGCCAGTTATAATCAGAATATTCCTCCCCTTGACTGCTTACTTCATTCTTTGATTGACGAGCATTCTTCACCTCCCGTTAGCGGAGTTTAACTTAAAAGTGATTTTCTCCAACTTGGTTGCATATCATTTACCAAAGAAATGGACAGTAAAATATGTATTAATCAAAATACAAAATTCTAGAAAAAGCATAGCAGGTTAAGCAGCATCTGTGGAAAGAGAAACAGATTTAAAGCTTCAGATTTCTAGCATCTGCAGTATTTTAGATTTCATTTGGGGCAGAAAACAGTACATTTCTGATTGTAGAGAAAACAAAATGACGAAGTGTCTGGCAATTTCAGGAAACAAGGCAAGCTACCCTCTCACTTCTCAGCATAAATTGTGTTGTAAAATTACAAGGTCACTTATTTCACAAGCAGAAATATCAGTCACAGAAGGATGAGTAATGAGCACAATTAACTGACCAAATGGGTCCCTGCAGATGAGATTTAGAATCTCTATTGAGTCTACACCTTGCACAAATGTCTGAAAAAACAGCTTTGTTAATAACACAGTGGAAATCTTCATCATAATGGACTACAGTTGATCATGATTTAGCAGGAAGGAGTACTTGCAATAGTTTTAGATCTTACTTTTTATTACAGTTAACAAGTACTCAGCCGGCTAAAACAATATACAGACCACATTACTGCACTTTACATATTGGCAAAGCTTTATGAATTGCTATGTAAACTAAATCATCCACATCAGAGCACATTCAGGTTCACGACAATAACACCCTTTTCCAGTTCTTGCTTTAAAATTTATTTATTTATGAAGTAAACCGCAATCGCAATTGTGGTCATTTTGCAAAATGTTGGACCATCACTACCAGCAAAATTAACAGTCAGGATTATATTTCCAGGCCAATCAGGATTTCAGGGTATAGGAACCAATTATTAGTGGGTGTGGGATTGCAGTGACAGTGGATTATCTGTGCATTGTTCAGGGGAAGAAAATGAATGACAAAACTAAGTAATTCACTTGATTGGCAGATATCTTAGTCCTGGGAAGACCTTGTTGTCCACCAAAATACTTAACAATGATCTCTCTCAGGACAATGTGGCCTAGATTTGGCAATTACCTAAAAAGAAGTGAGAAGCACTGTGAATGAAATAATCTTTCAGAAATTGCTTAGAGGCACATCAATGACTCATCTACCTCCTTATTTAGGAATTCTGATGTATACCACCTTCCTCTGGCTGACAGAACTGGTCCTCACACTCAACAATTTCTCCTGCAGCTCCTCCCACTTTCTCCACATTCGAGAGGTAGCCATGAACACCCCCACTGGCCTCTATAATGCCTGCCTTTTCACTGGCTACATAGAACACCTTCATCAACTTTGCCTCCAGCTTCCACCCTGCCCTTAAATGCATTTAGTCCATTGTTTTCCCTCCACGCAGCAACAGCAGAATTTCCTGGTGGCCAATTACTTTCATTCTTATTCTCATTCCCATTCCAACATGTCGGTCCATGGCCTCCTTTCTGGATATAGATATTGACAATGTGAAAATGTTCTCTCTTCATTTATTCTTGTTATCAAGATCTGTGTTTTCAGAGGCACTAGTGCCTCTACTTCTTCAGAAAGTTGAAGTATTTTATCCCTGCCAGCCGCTTACCAAGTTTTATCAATGTACCTTAGAAAGCAATCTCTCCAGATACAGCATGGCTTAAGATGGCAAATACTCTGCCCATGACCACAGGGAATTCCAGACCGTTGTGGACAGCTCAGCACATCATGGAAACTGGCCTCCCCTCTATGGACTGTCTGCACTTCTCAGTTCTCAGTGCCTTCGTAAAGCAGCCAACGTAATGAAATTCCCCCGACATTTTGTGTGAGCAGCCGTTTGCAAGATGAGTTCTATGGTATCGGAAAAGCCTGAAAGAGCTTGTAAGGGTGTTGCATTTAGCGTAAAACTAGACATAATTAAGTGTTTCAATTGTGGTGAACGAAGTAAGGACAAAGTGAGTTTGGCTTGTGGAAGCTGACGAAGATGATGTTGAAGAGGTTTTGGCATCACATGACCAAGAACTGATAGATGAAGAGCTGATGCAATTGGAAGAGGAAAGGATAACAATCGAAACCGAATGCAGTAGTGAACTGAACGTAAAGCAACTGTGTCAGATTTTCGCTGCAATGATAAAGTATGACTTTAATTTTGAAAGGGTACGTCGGTTTAGGGGATATTTGCAAGATGGTTTGAGTCCTTACAAAGAACTGTATGACAGAAAAATGCGCGAGGCTCAGCAGTCAAGCAAGCCTTCCACATCAGCCACAGCAGACGACGAACCTCGACCTTCGGCATTGAGGCAGACAGACATAGGAGAAGATGAGCTGCCAGCCCTAATGGAAACAGACAATGAGATGACACCCCAGTGTCCCACCACCCCTACCCCCAGGCCGCGGACAGAAACCGATTCACGGAGAATGCATCGGTAGCCGGGGGGACACACAGCTCATCTTTAAGAAAAAAGCCAAAATAAACATGCTAATTAATTAGGTGCCACCTGACACGTAATTGTCGGCCCAGATCAGAGGCGACGCAATCAGCACTGATCTGGACCGACAATTACATGCCGGGCAGCACCTAATTAATTAGCATGTTTATTTCGGCTTTTTTCTTAAAGACGTGCTGTGTGCCTCCCGGCTACCACTGGACCCCTGCCTGCTTTGCGGCAATGTATCAGTCGGCGGCCTGGAGGGTGGGGGCCACTGCACCACCCCAACCTGCGACAACTCAGCCTAACACACCAATGGTGTGCTCGGCGTTGCCCCAATTCCGGTAAGTGATGCTACACTGTACATACACAATTTCTACTTTATATAGGCTGTGTATTTTTACGTGTTATTTCGTATGATTTGGCAGCTTCATAGCTTAAAGGTTACTGGAGAGAGTGTTTTTGCCGACATGTTTGCATGAGATTTTCTGTCAACGGCACTTGCGTGAGATTTTCGCTATGGAGAACAGTGCAGCAATGAATGTGGAGAAGTATTTCTACTTTATATAGACTGTGTACTTATCATATCATTCCTGCTTTTACTATATGCTACTGTTATTTTAGATTTTATGTGTTATTTGGCATGATTTGGTAGGTTATTTTTGGGTCTGCGAACACTCACAAAATTTTCTCATATAAATAAATGGTAATTGCTTCTTTGCTTTACGACATTTCAGCTTATGAACCGTTTCATAGGAATGCTTTACCTTCGGACGGCAGGGGAAACCTGTACTACATTCTGTAATTGCTTTCCTTTGCACTACCTCAGTACACCGTTGGAATAAAATAACCTGTATGGATGGCATGAAAAAACAAAGTCTTTCAATGTACCTTGGTATACATATGACAATAATAAAGCAATTGACTTCAAGAAGTCTTTGAATCTGACTGCTATATTGTTTCCTATAAGAGGTAGCTAATTTTGTTTATGGATAGAATCGGGAGAGAAGATGGCGGTGCGCCACGCGTGCGCAGTTCTCCAGTGAAAATGATATCGTATCCGTTAAATATCTCTTAATATCTGCTAAATAAATTTCTTAATTCTACCCATAAGGATCCTACCTCTTCTGATTCTATGTCCTTTCTTTCTATTGATTTGATGTCGTTACTTACCATCAGGGCCACGCCACCCCCTTTATCTACCTTCCTATCTTTCCTATACACTGTGTATCCTTGGATATTCAGCTCCCAATCACATCCATCATTTAGCCATGACTCAGTGATGGCCACAATGTCATATCTTTTAACCTGCAGCTGTGCAGCAAGGTCATCCACTTTATTTCTAATGCTGCGTGCATTTAAGTACAGTACATTTAGATCAGTATCTGTTGCCGATTTCGCTATACTTCTATTTTGCAGCAAATTATCCTGTATATTCACCGGCCTGTCCTTCTTGCCATCTTTGCTGCACAGTATTTTTGACTTATTTCTATTTTCCTCTTCCTCGACCCTAACACCTTGGTTTCCTTCCCCTTGCCAACTTAGTTTAAACCCTCCCTAACAGCTATATTAAACAATCCCGCCAGGATATTAGTACCTTTTGAGTTCAGGTGTAATCCATCTTTTTTGTATAAGTCATACCTTCCCCAAAAAAGATCCCAATGATTCAAGAATTTGAAGCCTTGCCCCCTGCAGCAGTTACTTAGCCACACATTCATCTGCTTAATTCTGTTATTCTTACCATCATTAGCATGCAGCTCAGGCAGCGACCCTGATATTATTACTCTGGAGGTCCAGCATTAGCATGCAGCTCAGGCAGCGACCCTGATATTATTACTCTGGAGGTCCAGCTTTTCAATTTTCTTCCTAGCTCCCAGTAATCTTTCTTCAGGACCTCCTCTCTTTTTCTGTCTATATCATTGGTACCAACATGTACCAAGACTTCCAGCTGCTCGCCCTCTCTCCTCAGAATACTCCGGACTCAATCTGAGACATTCCGTACCTTGGCACCAGAGAGGCAACACACCATCCGGGTATCCTTGTCTGGCCCGCAGAATCTCTTGTCCGTCCCCCTTACGATGGAATCCCCTATAACGACCGCATTTCTTCTTGCTCTCTTGATTTCGGCACTGGGCAGAATGCCAGAGTCTCGTTCACTGTGGTCCTCCTCTGTCAGGTCTGCCTCTTCAACAGTATCCAAGACGATATATTGATTTCTAAGGGGGACTGTCACAGGGCATACTACCTCTCTATAGGTAGTATCTATCACCTCCTCACTTTCCCTAATTAGCCAAAGGTCATCAATTTCCATCTCCAGCTCCTTAAGACGGTCCTTCAGGAGCCTCATCTCAGCGCACCTGGTGCAGATGTAATCCTTGGGGAGGCTGGGAGTCTCCTAGGGTCCCCACATCTGGCACTCCAAGCACAACACTAATCTTAGATGCATACCTCTAATGCTACTGTTTGTACTAAATACCAAATACCAAAAATACCAGCTTTTCAATTTTCCGTTACTATGAGACTGAACGGTCACAGGAAGCCTCTTCCTGTCTCTGCCGAAGCCTGTTGAGCCAAAGCCCTTTCACTCTGCACCCTCTCACTCCGTAGCCCGCTCTGATGCTAAACCGCTGGATATGGCGGTTTTCTTTTTAAAGTGTTCGCACTCAACTGGCTGATATCACACACCTGCGCACCTGCGCAGTCTGGCCTCTCTCCTACTCCAAGAAATAAAATGTCTTCTCGCTGGAAATCCTTAGCCTCTTACCGCTGTCTTCATGGGTTTTATAATGGGAAACAGTTGAGGCCAGTTCATTGGCTATACTTAAGAGGGAGTTAGATATGGCCCTTGTGGCTACGGGGGTCAGGGGGTATGGAGGGAAGGCTGGGGCGGGGTTCTGAGTTGGATGATCAGCCATGATCATAATAAATGGCGGTGCAGGCTCGAAGGGCCGAATGGCCTACTCCTGCACCTATTTTATATGTTTCTTGATCCGAAGAGAAAAAGTCTGCGACTTCCTTCTTCTTTTCGTGCTCAATTGGCTGACGTCACGTGCCTGCGCAGTCTGGCCTCTCTCCTACTCCGAGAAATAAAATGTCTTCTCACTGGAAATCCTTAGCCTCTTACCTCTGTCTTCATGGGTTTTATAAATGTAATTTATTTTTGACTCCCCACCCATCAAAATCACCCCCTCCCCCCCGACCAAAGAAAATCAAAGAATACAGTTCTGTAGTTACTAATGCCATTTTCAGGGAATGTTGAGTCAGAGTACTATAGCACAGTAACAGGCCTTTCGGCCCATCTCTTCTGTGCTAAACTATTTTTCTACCTAGTCCCATCTACCCACATACAGACCATAGCCCTCCACACACCCTTCATCCACCACAGAATATCACTTGGAATATTTTACAATTCGTGCCAGAAAGAAGCATTGGTTGAAATGTAGAATATGCGATATCTAAACTTACCCAAACAGATTTCAGCTCAGTTTTTGCTGCTTTTTAAAATAAAAATGTCAGACTTTCATCACAAAAATTTTGCATTCACAGATAACATTTCCACCTTATTGGAATGATTTAAAACTTTGCAGAGCTTACTCTGAAACCTAAACAATATAGATAATGCATGCACACACTGAATATTGTCTTTATCCACTAACTAGACATTTTTGTCATAATTCAACTGTTTAAGTCAGGTCCAGCATTTCAGGTTTTGTGGGGAAGCTAGTTCTATTAAGGTGGGACCCCAGGATATTGATGGTGAGGTAATACTGATAGAAGGGTGTATGTATTACAACATCATCATCATTATGTACTGTGTCGTAGGAATTGGGGGAATCATGCTCTCCTGTCCATGATTGTTCCTGGCAAATTTTTCTGCAGAACTGGTTTGCCATTCCCTTCTTCTGGGCAGTGTCGTTACAAGACGGGTGACCCCAGCCGTTATCAATACTCTTCAGAAATTGTCTGCCTGGTGTCAGTGGTCGCATAACCAGGACTTGTGATGTGCACCAGCTGCTCATACGACCATCCACCACCTGCTCCCATGGCATCATGTGACCCCGATCAGGGGGCTAAGCAGGTGCTACATCTGGCCCAAGGGTGACCTGCAGGCCAGTGGAGGGAAGAAGTGACTTACACGTCCTTTGGTAGAGACGCATCTCCACCCCGCCACTCAGTACGTATTAGAAGGAATTACAAAAGGTAGTGTTTCTGCTGGCCTTCGATGTGATTTAAGTGGTTTGATTGATAGATAGTTAAGTAAACCTTGGTAAAGGGCAGCCCTGTGGCAAAGCAGTTGGTGTTCTTGGCATCTGGATTTGATCCAGACTTCACCTGTGTGGAACTGGCATATTTTCTCTGTGACTGTGTGTGTTTTTGCTCCAGTTATCTCTCACATCACAAAGGTGTGCTGTCTGTACCTGTCGTGGAGAGAAGGAATCTGGGGTTCACGGACCCCTCGGTTAATGGTATAAAAATGGCCAAGCACCCCCGATTTAGACTGTTGAATCATTGAGGTTGCACTTGTCCAGGTAAATGGAGAATAATCCATTCCTCTCCTGACTGCAATGGAAAAGATAGAACGATTCTGGATATTAAGTTGTGATAGAGTCTTTAAAATCATAAAATGGAGATGCAAAGTCAAGATTTCATCCAAGACGACCACAACCATGTTGTAGGGTTTGCAGGCTTGCACGCCTCAATGATCAGGAAAGCTATGTAGGCTGGAGTCAGGGCCTTGTGCTTTGGCTCTTACTAGGGTCATCCATGCCGAACGGGTCAAAGGGCAAAGGTTTGTGGGGTTCAGCTCAGGGCTAACAAGACCGACTGGTCAAAAAAAAAAACAGTTGTTGTGGAAACAGCAATGAAGAATCCTTCTACATCTGTATGCGATGGTATGGACAGACTGAGATGGAGAACCTTAATTGTTGCTCTTAATGCCAGTAAGTAACAGGCAGTAAGTAAAGTCAAGGTATGAAAAAACAATGGCATATAAAATCAAAGAAAATCCGAACACAAGAAAATCTGCAGATGCTGGAAATTCAAAGCAACACACACAAAATGCTGGAGGAACTCAAAAGGCCAGGCAGCATCTATGCTAAAGAGTAAAACAGTCAATATTTTGGGCCGAGACCTTTCATTAGGAAGAAAATCCAAGTCATTTTATAAGTTCATAAAGATCAAGTGGACAACTAGGGAAAGAAGGACCAAAAAAATAAAATAAGTATAGAAGCAGAGAATGAGGATAAGTTTCATTGTGAATAGCTTTTGACTGTCTTCACTAAAGAGGGCAATGATGCTAATCTTAATGAAGATAAATAATTAAGATTTTTACATCATAAAAGAGGACGTATTAAGGAGCTAAGCATCTTTGAAAATAGATAGGTGATGAAACCTATTTGAAAGGTAAAGATGCAAGAGAATATAGACCCTGGAATACGGAGCAACAGAAAATATACTGGGGGAACTCAGCAGAGCAAGTGGAATCGGTGGAACGAAAGTAATTGTTGTTGTAATGGGCCAAGACCCTGCATCAGGATTATTTGTTCCTCCAGATGAAATATAACACAGGCTGTTAAAAGATGCAAGAAAGAAAACTGCAGAGACTCGAAATATGATTTTCAATCCTACTTGGCTACAGGAGAGATTTCAGTGGAGGAGAGGACTGCTGGCCTTATACCACTGGCTTAAAAGAGAGGAAAATATAAGCCAATTAATTACAGACCAATTAGTTTAACTGCAATGGTGGGGAAATTATTGGAATCAATTCTAAGCAATTGTATATACATTAGTTTTACAAGATACAGTTTAATCAGAACAGCATGGATTTGTGGAAGGATGACTATGTCTAAGCAACTTGTTTGAAGTATTTAAGAAATTGAGAGTCAATTGGGAAAACATCATATGTAATTTGTATGAACTTTAACAAGTCTTTCAGTGAGGTCCTAAATGTTAAGCTGATCAGATACAGAATCAATGGAGATACCAATAAAGGGATTATAGTGGCATGAAAAATACTTTCCTTCATTACCCAAGACATAAGAGCATGGAGATGACACTAGTAGGACCACAATATGGGTACAGCATTTTGTTCTAGTCTCCACCTTAGAGGAAAGGTAAAATTCTGCAGGTGCTAGAAATCCAAAGCAACACATTCAAAATGCTGGAGGAACTCAGCAGGACAGGCATTAACTGTTGAATAAAAAGTCAATATTTTGGGCCATGATCCTTCTTCAGGACTGGAAAGGGAGGGGGAAGACACCAAAATAAAAAGACGGGCAGAGGGGTAAGAGGATAGCTAGGAGGTGATAAATGAAGCCAGGCAGGTAGGAAAGGTAAAGAGCTGGAGAAGAAGGAATCTTCTCCAGAAGAGGAGAGTGGATTATAGGAGAACGGGAAGGAGGAGTGGATGAAGGGGGTGGTGACAGGCGGGTAAGAAGAGGTAATGGGACAGATTGCAGAATAGAAGAGGAGAGGGGGAGGGACAATTTTTTTTATATAAAGTGTTGCTCCTCTACCCTGAGGGTAGCCTCATCACGGCACACGAGGAGGCCATGGACTGACACGTCAGAATGGAAATGGGAATCGGAATTAAAGTGCTTGGACACTGGGAAGTTCTGCTTTTGGGAGATGTGATTGCAAGACAGAGAGTGTAGAGACTAACAAATGTTTTTCCAGGACCTTAAAAAAAATAGTATCTCAGAGTTTTGTATAGAAAATAATTAAATCCATCCACCCACTTCACCTATGCCATGTTTTTGCACATCTAGTCCTATCTGCCTTCATCAATTTCATTTCCTTCTTTCCCTAAAGTGCTTGCTCCCTTGTCCATGGAAGAATTAGAAAAGCTATGATAACTTTCTTTGAAAACAATGAGGCTGCAACCAGACTTATTTGAGATATGTGCCGTATGATTATGGGAAACTTGCCGTATGACTTGACTTGATATGAAATTAGCTAAAGTAAATGGAATGTAATGCTTTATTTATCAGAGAGGTCAGAATGCAGTAAGTTTTGATTCAAAATCAAAGGATTATGTGCAGAATAAGAATTAATTTTATTAAGAAAGTGGATCACAACCGGAACTCAGTGCCTGAAAGGAGGGAAATGGCAGAAACACTCACCAAACAGTCATGAATATGTATGTAAAAAGCCCTTATCTACAGCTCATAGACCTGGTGCTGGTAAATAAGATTAAATTGGGAGGCTCTTTTTCAATCAACACTAACTAAATGGGTTAATTGTTCTCCTAATGTCAAGAGAATGTCCAATGATTTTATAGAAGATGGAGTTTGCGGGGTGCGGAGTGAGCCGGGAGAAGAGTGGAGCCTTACGGGCTTAGGCAGAAACTGGCGAGGCAAAGAGGGTTTGGTTATTCACTTTTTTTCCACTGTTATTTGAAGAGAGGGGAAGTATGAGTGTGAGGGCAACTTGTTGTTCTCAGTGCCGGATGTGGGAGGTAGTGGAGTCTCCCAGCCTCCCGGACATCCACATCTGCAGACATTCCACCCTGCAAAAGCTGATTTCAGGGAGGTAGCATCATCAAATTGCAGGAGACTTCCGGGAGAGGTGGGATGTCTGCAATAGAGTAGCTCCTTAGCAGCGAGCCAGCTAGTTTAAATAACTTTAGCTATGCTAATGAATGAATGACACCTGTTAAACTCACCTCAACATGTCTTTTACAATCTTACCCCACCATGGGCAATAGAAAAGTCACTGTTGCAAACAGTGCAGCGAGCAACACTGTCATTAAGTTTGACCCCTATTAAGCAGGGGTACACTTTAGTGTAGTCTGGGGTGACGTACATTTTATAGTTTTTTTTTGGAACACTCTGCCATGGCACGCTCTCGCTCTCTCCCTCTCTCTCTCTCGTAGTCGCTCGCACGCTCTCTCGCGCTCTCGCTTGCTTTCTCTCTCGCACGCTCTCACTTTCTCTCTCGCTTGCTTTCCCTCGCTCGCTCGCTCTCAAAAAAACTGATTTCCGTGATATTGTATATAATTTACGGGTATCAGGGAGCCACTATTAATATGCCGGAGACTCCCGAAACTTCCGGGAGAGGTGGGATGTCTGCATCTGCGCAAGGTGCATTGAGATGCAGCTCCTAAGAGACCGTGTTAGGAAACTGGAGCTGCAGCTTGATAACCTTTGTCTTATCAGGGAGAGTGAGGAGTTGATAGAGAGAAGTTACAGGAAGGTGGTCACACCGGGGCCACGGGTGGCAGACAAGTGGGTCAAGGTTAGGAAGGGGAATAGAAAGAATCAGGTAATAGAGAGTACCCCAGTGGCTGTGGCTGTTCCCCTTGACAATAAGTACCCCTGTTTGAGTACTGTTGGGGGGGGACAGCATACCTGGGGGAAGCTACACTGTCCGGCCCTGTAGCTAAGAAGGGTAGGGAATGGAAGAGGAGGGCAGTAGTAATAGGGGACTCAATAGTTAGGGGGTCAGATAGGCGATTCTGTGGATGAAGTCAGGATACCCGGATGGTAGTTTGCCTCCCTGGTGCCAGGGTCCGGGATGTTTCTGGTTGCATCCAAGAGATCTTGAAGAGGTCGTGGTACATATAGGTACAAATCACATAGGTTGGAAAAGGGGAGAGGTCCTGAAAGAAGAATATAGGGAGTTAGGAAGGGAGTTGAGAAAAAGGACGTCAAAGGTAGTAATCTCGGGATTACTGCCTGTGCTACGCGACAGTGAGAATAGGAATGCAATGAGATGTAGGATAAATGCGTGGATGAGAGATTGGAGCAAGGAGCAGGGATTTGGGTTTTTGGATCATTGGGACCACTATTGGTGCAGGCATGACCTGTACAAAGGGGACTGGTTGCACTTGAATCCTAGGGGAACCAATATCCTGGCGGGGAGATTTGCGAGGGTTGCTGAGGTGACTTTATACTGGAATGGTTGGGGGGGAAGGAATCAAATTAAGGAGACTAGGGGAGGGGAGGTTGATGTACGGGAAAAGGAAGAAAAAGATAACAAAGTTGTTTGGTTAATTAAGGATAATCAGAGAGTGGGAGGTGGGGAGTTTCTTAAATGCATCTATTTTAATGCTGGGAGCATTGTAAGAAAGGTGGATGAGTTTACAGCATGGATTGATACCTGGAAATATGATGTTGTAGCTATTAGTGAAACGTGGTTGCAGGAGGGGTGTGATTGGCAACTAAATATTCCAGGATTTCATTGCTTCAGGTATGATAGAATAGGAGGGGCAAGAGGGACAGGTGTTGCATTGCTTGTCAGAGACAATATAACAGCGGTGCTCTGGCAGGGTGTATTAATGGACTCATCTAGAGAAGCTATTTGGGTGGAATTGAGGAATAGGAAAGGTGTTGTGACGCTTATAGGGGTGTACTATAGACCACCTCATGGGGACCGAGAACTGGAGGAGCAAATTTGTAAGGAGATAGCAGATATTCGTAGTAAGCACAAGGTTGTGATTGTGGGAGATTTTAATTTTCCACACATAGACTGGGAAGCCCATTCTGTAAAAGGGCTGGATGGCTTGGAGTTTGTAAAATGTGTGCAGGATAGTTTTTTGCAGCAATGCATAGAGGTACCAACTAGAGAAGGGGCAGTGTTGGATCTGCTGTTAGGGAATGAGACAGGGCAGGTGACGGAGGTTTGTGTTGGGGAGCACTTTGGGTCCAGTGATCACAATACAATTAGTTTCAGTGTAATTATGGAGAAGGATAGGGCTGAACCGAGGATTGAGATTTTTCATTGGAGAAAAGCTAACTTTGAGGAGATGCGGAAGGATTTAGAAGGAGTGGATTGGGAAAATTTGTTTTATGGGAAGGATGTAACAGAGAAATGGAGGTCATTTAAAGGTGAAATTTTGAGGATTCAAAATCTTTATGTTCCTGTTAGGTTGAAAGGAAAGGTTAAAAGTTCGAGAGACCAATGGTTTTCAAGAGATATTAGAAACTTGATTCGGAAAGAAGAGAGGGATCTTCAATAAATATAGGCAGCTTGGAGTTAATGAGGTACTCGAGGAATATAAAGAATGTAAAAAGAATCTTAAGAAAGAAATTAGAAAAGCTAAAAGAAGATATGAGGCTGCTTTGGCAAGTAAGGTGAAAATAGATGCAAAGGGTTTCTACAGTTATGTTAGTGGCAAAAGGATAGTGAGGGATAAAATTGGTCCCTTGGAGAATCAAAGTGAATGGCTATGTGCGGAGCCAAAAGAGATGGGGAGATTTTGAATAATTTCTTTTCTTCGGTATTCACTAAGGAGAAGGATATTGAATTGTGTAAGGTAAAGGAAACAAGTAGGGTAGTTATGTAAAGTATGACAATGATAGAAGAAGAAGTACTGGCACTTTTAGGGAATATAAAAGTGGATAAGTCTCCGGGTCCAGACAAGATATTCCCTAGGACCTTGAGGGAAGTTAATGTCGAAATAGCAGGGGCTCTGACAGAAATATTTCAAATGTCATTAGATACGGGGATGGTGCTGGAGGATTGGTGTATTGCTCATGTGGTTCCATTGTTTAAAAAGGGTTCTAAGAGTAAACCTGGCAATTATCAGCCTGTGAGTTTGACGTCAGTGGTGGGTAAATTGATAGAATGTATTCTTAGAGATGGTATATATATATAATTATCTGGATATACAGGGTCTGATTAGGAACAGTCAACATGGATTTGTGCGTGGAAGGTAATTTTGACAAATGTTATTGAATTTTTTGATGAGTTTACTAAGAAAGTTGACGAGGGTAAAGCGGTGGATGTTATCTATATGGACTTTGGTAAGGCCTTTGACAAGGTTCCACACAGAAGGTTAGTTAGGAAAGTTCAATCGTTAGACATTAATATGGAAGTACAAACGTTTGTGGTAAAATAGAATCAACAGTGGCTAGATGGGCGATGCCAGAGTAGTGATGGATAACTGTGTGTCAGATTGGAGGACAGTGTGTAGTGGTGTGCCTTAGGGATCTGTACTGGGTCCAATGTTGTTTATAAAATATATTAATGATCTGGATGATGAGGTGGTAAATTGGATTAGTAAGTATGCAGATGATACTAAGATAGGTGGTGTTGTAGATGATGAGGTAGGTTTTCAAAACTTGCAGAGCGATTTAGGCCAGTTAGAAGAGTGGGCTGAAAGATGGCAGATGGAGTTTAATGCAGAAAAATATGAGATGCTACATTTTGGTAGAACTAATCAAAATAGGACATACACGGTAAATGGTAGGGCATTAACGAATGCTGTAGAACAGAGGGATCTAGGAATAATGGTGCATAGTTCCCTGAAGATGGAATCTCATGTGGATAGGGTGGTGAAGAAAGCTTTTGGTTTGCTAGCATTTATTAATCAGAGCATTGAGTATAGGAGTTAGGATGTAATGTTGAATTTGTATAAGGCATTGGTAAGGCCAAATCTGGGGTATTGTGTACAGTTCTGGTCACCGAATTATAGGAAAGATGTCAATAAAATTGAGAGAGTACAGAGGAGGTTTACTAAAATGTTACCTGGGTTTCATCTCCTAAGTTACAGAGAAAGGTTGAACAAGTTAGGTCTTTATTCTTTGGAGCGTAGAAGGTTGAGGGGGGACTTGATAGAGCTGTTTAAAATTATGAGGGGGATTGATAGAGTTGACGTGGTTAGACTTTTTTCATTGAGAGTGGGGAAGATTCAAACAAGAGGACATGGGTTGAGAGTTAGAGGACAAAAGTTTAGGGGTAACATGAGGGGGAACTTCTTTACTCAAAGAGTGGTAGCTGTATGGAATGAGCTTCCAGCAGAAGTGGCTGAAGCAGGTTCTATGTTGTCATTTAAAGTTAAATTGGATAGATATATGGACAGGAAAGGAATGGAGGGTTATAGGTTGAGTGCAGGTCGGTGGGACTAGGATAGGGTAAGAGTTCGGCACGGACTAGAAGGGCCGAGATAGCCTATTTCTATGCTGTAATTGTTATATGGTTATATGGAATCTTGCAACCACAAAATGGGAAGAACAGCCGAATGGCATGTTGGGAAGAAACAAACAGTGAAAACGCTGACATATTTTACCCTGCAGGTTGAAAGAAAGTAGTTAGCAAAAAGGAGATAAGGGATTGCTGATGTCTTGTGAAGTCAACAGATACCCTAAAAAGACAAATAAGCAAAATGTAACTGATAAAATATCGGATGAGGATAGATGAGAATATTGGAAATTATCTGAAACAAGGGAAGAATTGAAAACTGATGAATGAGTCTGCCACATTGTCTGCAATGAAAACAAAAGAACATCTGTTTCTTTGTAATGCCAAGGGAGAAAGAACCAATTAAATTGATCAGCAGCTAAACCGTCAAATTCGCCATTATTCCAACAGGCTTGAGTGGGAAAAATTATCACCTATACATTACCAGGACATATTCTAACAGACCTGACATAAAATGTCTCCAAAACAATAGTGGCTGAGAGGATCACAGGTGGAGAGGGTCAGGAACTTTAAATTCCTGGGTGTTACTATTTCAGAGGATCTGTCCTGGACTCAGCACATAAACAAAGAAAGCACGGAATCCCCTCGACTTCCTTAGGAGTCTGTGGAGATTCAGCATGTCATCTAAAAATCTCATGAACTTCTATTGATGTGCATTGGAGAGTGTATTGACTGGCTGCATCTCAGCCTCAAATGGAAACACCAATGCCTTTGAACTGAAAATCCCACAAAAGGTATTGGATTCAGCCCAGTACATCACAGTTAAAGCCCTCATCATCACGGCTCCCCACCCACCACCCAGGTCATGATCTTCTCTCACTGCTGCCATCAGGTAGAAGGTGCAGGTGCCTCAGGACTCAAACCATCAGTTTCAAGAACAGTTACCACTCCACAACCATCAGGCTATTGAACAAAAGGGGATAACTACACTCACCCATCCATTGAGAAGTTCTCACAACTAATGGTCTCAGTTTAAGGACTCTTTATCTTGTTATCTCATGTTCCAATTATTTATTGCTATTTATTTATATTTGCATTTGCACAGTTTGTTGTCTTCTGCACTCTGGTTGATCTTTCATTGATTCTGTTATAGTTACTATTCTATAGTTTTGCTGAGTATGCCTGCATGAAAATGAATCTTAGGGTTATATATAGTGATATATATGTACTTTGATCTTTTTCGGCATCCGTTAGTCTCATGAGACCATGGATTTGCATCTTGGAAGGTTTCCTGGGCTCAGGCCTGGGCAAGGTTCTATGGAAGACCAGCAGTTGCCCATGCTGCAGGTCTCCCCTCTCCATGACACCAATGTTGTCCAAGGGAAGGGCATTAGGACCCATACAGCTTGGCACCGGTGTTGTTGCAGAGCAATGTGTGGTTAAGTGCCTTGCTCAAGGACACACATGCTGCTTCAGCCAAGCCTCGAACTAGCGACCTTCAGATCACTAGACGAACACCTTAACCACTTGGCCACGCACCAACACATTGTACTTTGATAATAAAATTTATTTTGAACTTTGAATTCCTTTTTGATTTCAGATTCCCAGTATCTATACAGCTAAATAATGTAAAAGCTGCAGAAGTGAAGGGAAAAAGTACGGGTGCCCTCTCAAACCTGTATCAGAACATTGACCTAAATCATGTGCCTAGAGCTGGAATACAAATTGAAATTAGAAACTTGTATTGCAGAACTGAAAGCAGCAGCAACTGAGCTACAACTTACATAGCTGCAAGGTGACAATCCCATTGTGACAATAGATTAGGTTGAAGCTTATGTAATTTTCATATGACTCGCAGCTTCTGTCCTGACAGGTTAAATGAAATTACTCTTCCTGTAGTGAATGCTGGATCCTTAAGTAACTAAGATGTTTCTTGTTCTCTAGGTAACCATCTGGAAAGAAGTCAAAATAATGTAATGGACAAGGGAGATAATTGAAATCCCAACATTATGTTCTGAATTTTCTGTAACTATGGGACTCATCTTAGGAGCCTTCTTGAAGCAAGTACCCAGTGACTTGCCACTGTTGCCTGCCTTGTGACTCGATCATTTTGTTTTGAGCTGTATTTGTAAACCGGGGCCTCATTTAAATTTGCCAGTTGCAATCACCTGACTTCCACGCTAAGCCAGCATTTTAGATAGCAGGAAGGTACTTTCAAGTCAAGTTAAGTTTATTGTCATTTAACTGTATACATGTATAGCAAAATGATAAAACACTTCTCCGGACCATGGTGTAAAGCACATTAGTACACATAAACATACATATAACACACATTAACTTAGGAAAGTAAGAATAAAATCTACAAATGAATTGTGCATAAAGTACATAAATTAAACATTGTAGGGTACAGAACAAATTAACGAGTGACACTGTGATGCGATGTGGCCAGCTTGTCACCCAGCAACTGACAAAGGATTGCTCCTGCATGTTTTAATTTAGAGCAGCTTGCAATATTCAATGCATAGCAAAAATGAGCAAGATTTGCACAGCAGTTGGCTCTGAGATCCAACCAAAAGGGTGGCTCTTTCCCAACCCCAGTGATTTTCTGATGTTGTCAGTTATTTTACAGCAAGAATATGAGATTGACATTTGAAAAGTGCTGCCTACCTTCTTCAAGACATGAAAGTTGTTCTGTAAATACTGACACTTACCTAAGTTCCTATTAAATGACTTACTTCAGTACTTCCATGTTCCTTTCTTCTTCTGAAAACTTTTTCTCTGACATTCTCAAGTGATCTTTGAAGCTGTCATTTTATACCATTTATAGTAGCTTTTCAAAAAACGTACCTTCAGACTTCTGTAACAGAAATCAACCTGCCCGCCTGTAATGTCCCTTGTGATCATTTTACCTACTTTCTATTTTGCTGTATATTAATACCTGCTGGTATTTCAATATCTGTCCAGAACGTAACTTTATTAGATCCTTTCAGATGTTGCTGAATCTCAATTTCAATATTCTGTCGATCTAGGATGGGTGGTGAACATTGGTATCTCGGGCTGAGATGTTGTGGTGTTTGTCAAGCTTAGCAATTAGCTTGCAAACGTTTCATCACCAATGAAGGTGACATCCTCAGTGTGCATTTGTTGGTGTTCCTCTCTGAGAACGCTCGTGTTTATATAGCACCCTTTGCTATTTGCTTGCCTCAGTCCTGATTGGCTACCCATTCAATTGAGATTTTTTAGCTCATGTTTCTTTGGCCCTTGGGGGTTTGTAGATGGCGTCTATTTTGATATGTTTGTTTATGGAGTTATTAGAAGAGAATCACGCTTCTAAAAATTCTCGTGCCTGCTTCATGTTTGCCTGCACCAGAACCTCTGCAGTGCCCCAGTTAAAGTGAATGGGCAGTCTACATAAACACGAGCCCTCCCAGAGGGAAACAGCAGCAACTGCTCACTGAGGATGTCTCCTCGACAGGTGATTAAATGTCCGCAAGCTAACTGCCAAGCTTGGTGAATATTGCAACATCAAACTCAGTTGATCTGTTCAACTCACCTTCGCATGCCCTCCTTTTGTTATTGAAAGCATGTCAAAAAGCTGTCCAGTGTAATATTGTACTCCGCTGAGGAGAATCACGGCAATACTGTCACCTTCCTTTTCGATTGTAGATAAAATATCCTCTGTTTGCAGAGTCTCTTCACCCTGGAAGCAAATGGTTGATCATGATTTTGTTTAAATGCAAAGCGTAATGAATGAAATTATAATTCCTACAATCAGGGAATATTAATTGAAGAATATGTTTTGAATCAGTGTGCGTCAATGCTCTGTCCTTCAGTAAAACTGGATTTCAACACAGTTTAAAATATTGTTTTGCAAAAAATCAGGTTTTCAAAAAATGTTCAGAGATTTTAAATATCATTATTTTGTTCTTGAAATCAAATATTTATCTCCTTTGATCTAATTACATTAATAGCTACTATTTATGGTGCACTGACATAACACATTTTCAAGATAAAAGAAACTGCTTTACACTTCAATCTGTAAAAAGTAATTAACACCTCATGTTAAAAAAAAACTTTATTCTGAGCTCCTGTTACCAAGATGAATACATCAGCAGATATTTCGTACTGTTCCTCTCAAGAATAGTGGGCAATTATTTAATTATCTGTTGCACAAAAGGAAACTTGAAAACTGAATTTGAAGTTTATGGTAATAACATCCTTAATGTTGTTCCTCGGCAAGTCCAAGCACTTGTGGCCCATGTACAGTAAATGATTAGATATGATGTATAATTGTTCATGTAATTATGTAATTTATGTAATGTAATTATCAAAACTGAAAGAACTAAACACTTGTTTGAATTGGTTCTGACGATGGTATCTAACTACTTTGTAATGTATCTTCTAAGACTGCATAGAACAGAATTTATATGGGTATAAAACAGCAACCATTTTTCAGAAACTCAAAGCCCAACTGCTGAAGATTAGACACAAAAGGTATTGCAGATGCTGGAAACCTAGAGCAATACACATAATGTGCTGGAGGAGCTCAGCAGGTCAGGCAGCATCTATGGAGACAGCTTATCCACTGATGTCTTCTGTCTCTGTCTCTGGAGACAGCTTATTCACTGATGTCTACTATAAGCCTACTGACTCTCACAGCTATCTGGATTATTCCTCTTCTCACCCTGTCTCTTGCAAAAACGCCATCCCCTTCTCGCAATTCCTCCGTCTCCGCCGCATCTGCTCTCAGGATGAGGCTTTTCATTCTAGGACGAGGGAGATGTCTTCCTTTTTCAAAGAAAGGGGCTTCCCTTCCTCCACTATCAACTCTGTTCTTAAACGCATCTCCCCCATTTCACATACATCTGCTCTCACTCCATCCTCCCGCCACCCCACTAGGAATAGGGTTCCCCTGGTCCTCACCTACCACCCCACCAGCCTCCGGGTCCAACATATTATTCTCCGTAACTTCCGCCACCTCCAACAGGATCCCACCACTAAGCACATCTTTCCCTCCACCCCTCTCTCTGCATTCCGCAGGGAGCGCTCCCTACACAACTCCCTTGTCTATTCGTCCCCCCCCCCATCCCTCCCCACTGATCTCCCTCCTGTGTAAGCGGAACAAGTGCTACACATGCCCTTACACTTCCTCACTTACCACCATTCAGGGCCCCAAACAGTCCTTCCAGGTGAGGCAACACTTCACCTGTGAGTCGACTGGGGTGATATACTGCGTCCGGTGCTCCCGATGTGGCCTTTTATATATTGGCGAGACCCGACGCAGACTGGGAGACCGCTTTGCTGAACATCTACGCTCTGTCCGCCAGAGAAAGCAGGATCTACCAGCGGCCACACATTTTAATTCCACATCCCATTCCCATTCTGACATGTCCATCCACAGCCTCCTCTACTGTAAGGATGAAGCCACACTCAGGTTGGAGGAACAACACCTTATATTCCGTCTGGGTAGCCTCCAACCTGATGGCATGAACATCGACTTCTCTAACTTCCGCTAAGGCCCCACCTCCCCCTCGTACCCCATCTGTTACTCATTCTTATGCACACATTCTTTCTCTCACTCTCTTTTTTCTCCCTCTGTCCCTCTGAATATACCTCTTGCCCATCCTCTGGGTCCCCCCCCCCCTTGTCTTTCTTCCCGGACCTCCTGTCCCATGATCCTCTCATATCCCCTTTTGCCTATCACCTGTCCAGCTCTTGGCTCTATCCCTCCCCCTCCTGTCTTCTCCTATCACTTTGGATCTCCCCCTCCCCCTCCAACTTTCAAATCCCTTACTCACTCTTCCTTCAGTTAGTCCTGATGAAGGGTCTCGGCCTGAAACGTCGACTGCACCTCTTCCTACAGATGCTGCTTGGCCTGCTGCGTTCACCAGCAACTTTGACAATTATTTTCTATTTTCTATTTGTAATTTATTTAGATCACTTTTTAGAGATCTGTTTTTAATTTGACACGAAATAGTCTTTTTCTGTTGAACAATGTCATAAGAGCCAAATCAAATCGCCTGCTATTCAGTGGTGTAAAAAAATAACACATGAAAAGTTCCAAGGGGAGTAAGTACTTTTTATAGGCACTGTAGGTTGTCCAGGTGATCCAAGGACATGTGAAGACCCATTGAGATTGCGTCTGCCGTTGATCTATTGTGGCGATAGGCAAACTGCAGTGGGTGCAGGTCCTTGCTGAGGCAGGAGTTCATTCTAGCCATGACCAACCTCTCAAATCACTCCATCACCATTGATGTGAGTGCTACTGGGTGACAATCATTAAGGCAGTTCACACTACTCTTCTTAGGCACTGGTATAATTGTTGCCTTTTTGAAGCAGGTGGGAACTTCCGACCATAGCAGTATGAGATTGAAAATGTCCTTGAATACCCCCAATAGTTGGTTGGCACAGGTTTTCAGAATCTTGCCAGGTAATCCATCAGGGCCTGCTGCCTTGCAAGGGTTTATCCTCCTTAAAGACAGCCTAACATCGGCCTCTGAGACTGAGATCACAGGGTCACCAGGTGCAGCAGGGAACTTCACAGCTGTAGTTATGTTCTCCCCTTCAAAGCAGGCACAGAAGGCGTTGAGTTCATCTGGTAGTGAAGCATCGTTGTCATTCATGCTATTGGGTTTCACTTTGTAGGAAGTAATGTCCTGCAAAGCATGCCAGAGTTGATCTGCATCCAATGTTGCCCCTAAACTTGCTCGGTTGTTTCTATGCTCTTGAAATAGCCCTCTGCAAGTCATACCTGGTTTTCTTATACAGACCTAGGCTACCAGACTTAAATGCCAGAGATCTAGCCCTCAGCAGACAATGAGCCTCCTGGTTCATCCACAGCTTTCGGTTTGGGAATATACTAGCCAGTTTCCGTGGGAACACACTTACCCACACAAATTTTAATGAAGTCGATAATAACTGCGGCATACTCATCCAGGTTTGAAGATGAATCCCTGAATACATTCCAGTCCATTGATTCAAAGCAGTCCTGTAGGCACTTCTGTGCTTCCCTCCCTTGTCCATATCCTCTTGGTCCTCACTACTGGTGCTGCAGTCTTCAGTCTCTGCCTATACTCGGGGAGTAGAAGTGCAGCCAGGTGATCAGACTTTCCAAAGTGTGGGCATGGAATAGCACAGTAGGCATTTTTGATGGTGATGTAACAGTGGTCCAGTGTGTTTTTTCCTCTGGCAGTACAAGCACTCTGTTGATTGAAGCTTCTCTGTAACCATAATACTTTATTCTGTATTTCACATTTGCTTTTCCTTGCACTACCTCAATGTACTGATGTGATGAAATGATTCTTATGGATGACATGCAAAACCCAAGTTCTTCACTGTCTCAGGTCATGTGACAATAATAAACCAACTTAACAACGTATCACAAACAACAGGAATTCTGCAGATGCTGGAAATTCAAGCAACACACATCAAAGTTGCTGGTGAATGCAGCAGGCCAAGCAGCATCTGTAGGAAGAGGTGCAGTCGACGTTTTGGGCCGAGACCCTTCGTCCTGAAATGTCGACTGCACCTCTTCCTACAGATGCTGCTTGGCCTGTTGCGTTCACCAGCAACTTTGATGTGTGTTGCTTTAACAACGTATCATTGCTTTGCGTTTTTTGCCTTCATCAAATACATCACTAAATCTGTTATTTGCAATTTGCTATTCATTTTACCAATTATGCCATGTTTTTAGTTGTCATACTGTCTCTGAAATACTGAGCACATTCATTTTATCTCAGAGTCAATTTGTAAGTTTTAGCAGTGAACAAAGAAACTTCACATCTGCAACTCAAGATCAACATCCAAGACCAATGTACGTCAGAGGCTGAATTTTTTTTCAGAGTAAGATAGAGAATTGGAATAACTAGGAGACGAAAGGTTGGAGCCACAGAGAGTAAGAGGAAACTTCGTGAAGCCACGGTCCCTGTGGAATCTGTGGAATTCATTGCTACAGGGGGCTGAGGAGGCCAAGTCATTGGGAATATTTAAGGCAGAGGTTTATAGATTCTTAATTAGTCAGGTCATGAAGATAATCAGTGAAAAGTCCAGATATTGGAACCGAGAGGGAAATGGATCAGTTGTGATGGAATGGTGTAGACTTGATGGACTGAATGGCCTAATTCTGCCCTACATCTTATGGCCTTGTGGAATGGCTAATAAACAAATGAAGAGAAAGAGTTTCATGGATGGTAGAGATGAATGGATGAAGATTTGAGATAAAAATGCACAATAAAGTAGGGAACCAGGTTGGTGGGGAAGAATGAAGATAAAGTCATAGGGTGAATAAAGTCATAGAAGATAAAACATAATTCATGCAGCTGGGTCGACACATTGATTTATGGAAGACACTCTATAGAGGACAGATAAGGCAACTGTTGAGGCTCTCATTGGTGATAAATTATGTATGAGTATCTTCAGTAACAGAGGAAGGTATATCCACCAGTGGACAGTGGATTTGGAGATGGTATGACAAGGGTGAGAGTGAAATACACTCATTTCTTTCACTTTTAAGCATCATTTAAATTTGAATTCTGTTATTCATTTGTATCACTTGTCCTTCTATGATCCAGACTTAACCTGTCTGTTCTCCTTTAAAACAACATCTTTCTTTTCTTCTGGACAATGAGTGAAGAAGCAACACACACAAAATGCTGGAGGAGCTCAGCAAATCAGGCAGCATCAATGGGAATAAATAAACAGTCGACATTTCAAGCTGAGACCCTTCATCAGGACTGGAAAGGATGGGGGAAGACGCCAGAATAAGAAATGTGGGGGGAGGGTAAAGAGGATAGCTGGTAGGTGATAGGTGAAAAGGTAAAGGGCTGAGGAAGAAGGAATCTGATAGGAGAGGAGAATGAACCACAGGAGAAAGAGAAGAAGAGGAGGAACCAGGGGTAGGTGATAGGCAGGTGAGAAGAGGTAAGATGCCAGAGTGGGGAATAGAAGAAGAAGAGAGGGGAGATGGGGGAGAGAACTATTTTTTACTGGAAGGAGAAATGGATATTCATGCCAGCAGTTTGGAGGCTGCCCAGATGAGGTCCTCCACCCTGAGACTAGCCTCATCTTGGCAAAACTGGAGGCCATGGACTGACATGTCAGAATGAGAATGAGAATCAGAATTAAAATGTTTGGTCACCAGGAAGTTCTGCTTTTGGTGAATGGAGTGGAGATGCTTGACAAAGCGGTCCCCCAGGGAGTGAACTTCACAACTCCCACATCTGTTTGTCTGTGTTCTTTTATTGGTAAATTGGTTTATAACTTTCACATACACCAAGGTACAGTGATAAACATAAATTTCATCCCATCCATACAGATCATTTCATTGCAAAAGTCCATTGAATTTCATTGTTCATTGCAAGGGAAAACAATAACAGAATGCAGAATAAAGTGTTACAGTTACAGAGAAAGTGCACTGCGGTTACTCATTGAATACTTCAAAGATATATCACAGCCTTAGATTTTCCTTTATCAAATTCACTTGCAGGAGCTGAACCAATAATAGAAACAAAATGTTCCTTCTGCCTACTCATTTTAGCAAGGTAGCTAATGCAATTGCACACACCATCAGGAGGAAAGTAAGTGAGAAAGAATGTATGTGTGAACATTAACCACATTAACCCATTAGTCCTAACCCTTTTGGAATTATATTACAGTATTTATCATTTGCAATAACAACGGTGTTCCAATATAATTTTTTGACAGAATGAGATCAGCAAGCAAGAATTCAGTTTAACTTTCCGTCCATGGAGTCATTCAGCGTGGAAACCAGCCATTTGGCCACAATGCTCAAACTAACCAGTGGATGCTCATCAATATTAACCCATCTTCCAGCACTCAGCCTGTAGCCTTCATTGCCCACTTAGACTGTTCCTAAGTGCTGTCAGCAACTCTGCTTCCACCACTCCCTTTTGTGCTGTATTCCAGGTATTCACAACTCTCTCAGTGAAAAAGGCACACCTTGAATCCCCTACAAATCTCCATATGCAAAATTTATGTCCTGTACTTTTAGTCGTCTATGATGAGAGGAAGAATTTTCTGCTGTCTATTCTATCTGCTCCCTTCATAATTTGTTATATACCTGAATCATGTCCTCTCCTAACCTCCTCTTCTCCAGGGAAAAGAAACCTAGTTTTTTCAGTCTCTCCTTACATGTCACCTTGTAACTTGATGGGAAATGTACAAGATGAAAAGAAGCATAGATTGAGTGGATAGTGAAATGGTTAATACAAGACGGTATTATTTTAAAGTGATTAGAGGGAAGTATGGGGGGATGTCAGAGTTAATTTCTTTATATAGAGAGGAATGCTAGGTAGAGAGACACATTAGTGATATTTAAGAAACTCTTACATAGGCACATGGATGATAGAAAAATGGAGGACTATGCAGAAAGGAAGGGTAAGATTGATTGTAGAGTCGGTTAAAAGGTTGGCACAACATTATGGGCTGAAGGGCCTGTATTGTGCTGGAATGTTTTATGTTCTATAACTGAATCATTCCATCACAGGTGACATCATGGCATTTATCCTTTGCACCCAGCTAAGGGTGACCAATATTTCATAACATTGAATCATGGCTTCCCTGCTTTTGTCTTTAATGTTCTGACTAATTCAAGGCAACCCCTGTGGCCATTCCCATCAATAATAAGTATACTGTTTGGGATACTGTTGGTGGGGACGACCTACCAGGGACAAGTTGCAGTGGTTGCATCTCTGGCACCGAGATATGACCCTCAGCTCAGAAGGGAAGGAGGGAAAAGAGGAGAGCAGTAGTGAGAGGGGATTCGATAGTTAGGGGGACAGATAAGAGGTTCTGTGGAAGAGATCAAGAATCCTGGATGGTCTGTTGCCTCCCTGGTACCAGGGCCCGTGATATCTCGGATCGAGTTCTCGGTATTCTCAAGAGGGAGGGTGAGCAGCCAGATGTCGTGATCCATGTAAGGACTAATGATGTGGATAGGAAGAATGAGGAGGTCCTGCAACGAGAATTTAGAGAGTTAGGTGCAAAGTTGAAGGACAGTACCTCCAGGGTTGCAATCTCAGGATTGATACCCGTGCCACGTGCTAGTAGGGCTAGAAATGGGAAGATAATGCAGCTAAATACGTGGCTAAGGAGTTGGTGCAGGAGGGAGGGCTTCATGTTTCTGGACAATTGGGCCTTGTTCCAGGGAAGGTGGGACCTGTTCCGACGGGACGGGTTGCACCTGAACTGGAGGGGGACGAACATCCTTGCAGGAAAGTTTGCTCGTGCTGCTCCGGGGGGTGGGGGGTTTAAACTAGATTTGCAGGGGGAGGGGAACCAGAGTGTTAGAGCAGATAGTGAGGTGGAGGAGGATAATGGTCATGAGAGAACTGCAAGTATAATATATGAAGTAAAGCCAGATCTAACGTATAAAGAGGCTTTGAGGAAAGAGAAATAGAATGAAGGGTGTAAAGGTAGTAAGGTAGAAGGGCTAAGGTGCATGTACTTCAATGCAAGAAGCATCAGGAAGAAAGGTGATGAACTGAGAGCTTGGGTACATACATGGAATTATGATGTAGTGGACATTACAGAGACTTGGCTGGCACCAGGGCAGGAATGGATGCTCAATATTCTTGGATTTCAGTGCTTTAAAAGGGATAGAGAGGGGGGAAGAAGGGGAGGAGGGGTGGCATTACTGGTCAGGGGTACTATTACAGTACCCCTGAAAGGGTGGGTAATATAGCAGGATCCTCTTTTGAGTCAGTATGGGTAGAAGTCAGGAACAGGAAGGGAGCAGTTACTCTATTGGGAGTATTCTATAGGTCCCCTGGTAGCAGCAGAGATACCGAGGAACAGATTGGGAGGCAGATTTTGGAAAGGTACAAAAAAAGCAGGGCTGTTATCATGGGTGACTTTAACTTCCCCAATATTGATTGGCACCTGATTAGTTCCAATGGTTTAGATGGGGCAGAGTTTGTTAAGTGTGTCCAGGATGGATTTCAGTCACAGTATGTTGACAGGCCAACTAGGGCGAATGCTACACTAGATCTAGTATTAGGTAACGAACCAGATCAGGTCACAGATCCCTCAGTGGGTGAGCATCTGGGGGACAGTGACCATGTTAGCATTATCATGCAAAAGGATAAAATCAGAGAGGACAGGAAAATTTTTAATTGGTGAAGGGCAAATTATGAGGCTATAAGGCTAGAACATGCGGGTGTGAATTGGGATGATGTTTTTGCAGGGAAATGTACTATGGACATGTGGTCGATGTATAGGGATCTCTTGCAGGATGTTAGGGATAAATTTGTCCCGGTGCAGAGCAGAGTTGATAGTGGAGGAAGGGAAGCCCCTTTCTTTGAAAAAGGAAGACATCTCCCTCACCTACCACCTTCCCTTCCTCCACTATCAACTCTGCTCTTAAACGCATCTCCCCCATTTCACGTACATCCGCTCTCACTCCATCCTCCCGCCACCCCACTAGGAACAGGGTTCCCCTGGTCCTCACCTACCACCCCACCAGCCTCCGGGTCCAACATATTATTCTCCGTAACTTCCGCCACCTCCAACGGGATCCCACCACTAAGCACATCTTTCCCTCCCCCCCCCCCCCCCACATTCCGCAGGGATCGCTCCCTACGCGACTCCCTTGTCCATTCGTCCCCCCCATCCCTCCCCACTGATCTCCCTCCTGGCACTTATCCGTGTAAGCGGAACAAGTGCTACACATGCCCTTACACTTCCTCCTTACCACCATTCAGGGCCCCAAACAGTCCTTCCAGGTGAGGCAACACTTCACCTGTGAGTCAACTGGGGTGATATACTGCGTCCGGTGCTCCCGATGTGGCCTTTTATATATTGGCGAGACCCGACGCAGACTGGCAGACCGCTTTGCTGAACACCTATGCTCTGTCCGCCAGAGAAAGCAGGATCTCCCAGTGGCCACACATTTTAATTCCACATCCCATTCCCATTCTGACATGTCTATCCACGGCCTCCTCTACTGTACAGATGAAGCCACACTCAGGTTGGAGGAACAACACCTTATATTCTGTCTGGGTAGCCTGCAACCTGACGGCATGAACATCGACTTCTCTAACTTCCGCTAAGGCCCCACCTCCCCCTCGTACCCCATCTGTTACTTATTTTTATGCACACATTCTTTCTCTCACTCTCCTTTTTCTCCCTCTGTCCCTCTGAATATACCTCTTGCCCATCCTCTGGGTCCCCCCCCCCTGTCTTTCTTCCCGGACCTCCTGTCCCATGATCCTCTCGTATCCCCTTTTGCCTATCACCTGTCCAGCTCTTGGCTCCATCTCTCCCCCTCCTGTCTTCTCCTATCATTTTGGATCTCCCCCTCCACCTCCAACTTTCAAATCCCTTACTCACTCTTCCTTCAGTTAGTCCTGACGAAGGGTCTCGGCCTGAAACGTCGACTGCACCTCTTCCTACAGATGGAGTCAGTGGATGTTACTTACTAGAATTTTCAGAAGGCTTTAACAAGATAACAAGAGCTCATGGTATTACAGGAAAGATATTAGACAGAAGATTGGCTGACTGGCAGAGGCAAAGAGTAGGGAAAAGGGGGCCTTTTCTAGTTGGCTACTGGTGACTAATGGTGTTTCACAGGGGCAGTGTTGGGAACCCTTCTTTTCATGTTATATGTCATTGATTTAGATGACAGGATTGCTGGCTCTGTTGCCAGGTTTGCAGATGATATGAAGATGGATGGAGGAGCAAGTAGTATTGCATAAGCAGGGAGCCTGCAGAAGGGCCTAGACAGAATGGGTGAATGGACAAAGTGGCAGATGGAATATAGTGTAAGGAAGTATATGATGATGCACTTTTGTAGAAGGCATAAATTCATAGATTATTTTCTGAATGGGGAGAAAATTCAAAAAAATCAATGGTGCCAAGGGACTTGGGAGTCCTTGTGCAGGTTTCCTAAAGGTTAACTTGCAGGTTGAGTTGGTGGTAAGGAAGGCAAATGCAATGTCAGCATTAATTTCGGGGGGGGGGGGGTCTAGACTATAAAAGCAAGGATCTAATGTTGAGGCTTTATAAGGCATTAGTCAGTATTGTGAGCAGTATTGGCCCTTTATCTTAGACGTGTTGACATTGGAGAGAATCCAGCAGATGTTCGCAAGAATGAATTGGAAAGAAAGGATTTATGTATGAGGAGAATTTGATGGTTCTGGGCCTGTACTCATTGGAATTTAGAAGAATTGGGGGTGAGGGAAGCTCATTGAAACCTATCAAATATTTAATGGGCCAAGTAGAGTGGATGTGAAGAGGATGTTTCCTATAGTTTGGGAGTACAAAACCAGAGGGCACAACCTCAGAATAGAGAGATGTTCATTTTGAATAGAGATGAGGAGGAATTTCTTTAGTCAGAGAGTTCTGAATCCGTGGAATTCATTGTCACAGATGGCTGCAGAAGCCAAGTTATTGAATAAATGTAAAGGGGCTGCTGATAAGTTCTTGTTAGTCACAGCCTCAACTGTTGCAGGGAAAAGACAGGAGAATAGGTTTGAGAGGGATAGTAAATCATCCATGATAGAATTAATGGGCTGAATGGCCTAATTATGCTCCTATGTCTTTTGGTCTTACAGTCTAATATCTCACAAGCTTTCTTTCCTGCACTGCTGTCTTCTAGGATCATCGGACTTGTATGCCAAGGTTACTACCTGTTCCTCAACACTCCCTAGGAACTTACCACTTATGGTGTATGACCCAGCCTCAATAGAACCCCCAAAATTCATCATCCCATATTTATCAGGATTAAGTACCACTTGTCATTTCTCAGCCCATTTTACCAACGCATCATCATCACTCTATTAGACGAAGACTGCTAACCCCTCTGTCAACGACTCCACCAATCTTCATGTCATCTGTGAAATTTTGATCATGTTTCCTATATCCACACCCAGAAGGACTCACGTATGTTACAAACTGCAGGGTCTCATCAGTGATCCCTGTGGCATACTACTAGTAGCAGGCATCCAATTACAAAGACATCTCCCATAACCCCTGTCTGCTTCTGCCAAGCACTCTCCCTTTGGATCTCATTGAAATTCATAAGGATGTCCATATAAACTGTGACTACTGAACGACACTCAACGATACACTTTCTTACATCTTCTAAAGATCTTCGCTTGGCAAAACCTTGTTACCTATCTCTGCTTAATCTAATTTAACATATCATTCTTCGCACCTTCCACCGGCTTCAACGAGACCCTGTCACCAAACACATCTTTACCTCTCCAACCCCCATTCTCCACTTTCCTCCAGGATTCCCTTCTGCATTCATCCCTCCATGATAATCTCCCTCCTACCACTTATCCCTGCAAGCGGAAGTGCTATAATTGTCCATTCACCTCCTCTCTCATCTCCATCCAGGGGGTCAGTGTGGACATGGTGGAGGATTACAAATACCTGGGGATATGAATTGACAATAAACTGGACTGGTCAAAGAACACTGAGGCTGTCTACAAGAAGGGTCAGAGCCATCTCTATTTCCTGAGGAGACTGAGGTCCTTTAACATCTGCCGGACGATGCTGAGGATGTTCTATGAGTTTGTGGTGCCCAGTGCTATCACGTTTGCTGTTGTGTGCTGGGGCAGCAGGCTGAGGGTAGCAGACACCAGCAGAATCAACAAATTCATTCATAAGGCCAGTGATGTTGTGGGGATGGAACTGGACTCTCTGACGGTGGTGTCTGAAACGAGGATGCTGTCCAAGTTGCATGCCATCTTGGACAATGTCTCCCAATCACTACATAATGTACTGGTTGGGCACAGGAAACATTCAGCCAGAGACTCATTCCACCGAGATGCAACACTGAGCATCATAGGAAGTTATTCCTGGCTGTGGCCATCAAACTTTACAACTCCTCCCTTGGTGGGTCATATACCCTGAGCCAATAGACTGGTCCTGGATTTATTTCATAATTTACTGGCATAACTTACATATTACTATTTAATTATTTATGGTGCATCTCTAACGAAAACTAATTTCCCTCGGGATCAATAAAGTATGACTATGACTATGACTATGAAACAATCCTCCCAGGTTAGGCAGCACTTCACCCTCAAATCTGCTGGGGTCATCTACTATAACTGGTGGTCCCAATGTGGACTCCTCTGCACTGGTGAGACATGAACAGCTTTGCTGCGCACCTTCACTCTACCCACAAAAAGCAGAATTTCCTGGTGGCCAGCCTTTTTTAATTCCAATCCCCATTCTCATTCCAACATGTCAGCTCATGGCTGTCACGATAAGGAGACTCTCAGGTTGAAGGAGCAACATCTCAAATCCTGTCTGGGTAACCTCCAACCTGATGGCATGAATATTGATTTTTCCAATGTCTGATTATCTTCCCCCTTCCCCAATTTCCCACTCCGGTCTCCCTTTTAGCTCTTCTCTACATCTGGCTATCATCTCCCCCGGGGCCCCTCCTCCTTCCCTTTCTCCCACTGACCACTCTTTCCTATCTGATTCCTTCTTCTCCAGCTCTTCATCTTTTCCACTATCACCTTCCAGCATATTACATCATCCCCTCCCCCACATTCTTACTGTGACATTTTCCAGTCCTGATGAAGTGTCTCAACCCAAGATGTATGATTTGTGGAGGGCTATTTCAAGGGCGAAGGGACAATTTTGAATGAGGTTGGAGGTGTTGTCAGCTGCACAGCAGCTCTGGCAGGGACTGCAAGACATTACTTCCTATAAAGCAAAACCCAATAGTATGAATGGCAGCAATGCTTCATTACCAGGTGAACTCAACACCTTCTATGCACGCTTTGAAAGGGAGAACACAACTACAGCTGTGAAGATCCCTGCTGCACCTGATGACCTTGTGGTCTCCGTCTCAGAGGCCGATGTTAGGCTGTCTTTAAAGAGGGTGAACCCTCGCAAGGCGGAAGGTCCCGATGAAGTAGCTTGTAAGGCTCTGAAAACCTGTGCCAACCAATTAGCAGGAGTATTCAAGGACATTTTCAACCTCTCACTGATATGGGCAGAAATTCCCACTTGCTTCAAAAAGGCAACAATTATACCGGTGCCAAAGAAGAATATTGTGGGTTGCCTTAACGACTATCGCCCAGTAGCACTCATATCAACAGTGATGAAATGCTTTGAGAGGCTGGTTATGACCAGACTGAACTCCTGCCTCAGCAAGGATCTGGACCCATTGCAATTTGCCTATCGTCACAATAGGTCAACAGCAAATGCAATCTCCATGGGTCTTCACACGGCTTTAGACCACCTGGACAACACAAACACCTACGTCAGGATGCTGTTCATTGACTATAGATCAGCATTTAATAATATCATTCCCACAATCCTGAATGAAAAGTTGCAGAACCTGGGCCACTGTACCTCCCTCTGTAATTGGATCCTCGACTTCCTAACCAGAAGACCACAGTCTGTGCAGATTGGTGATAGCATATCCTCTTCACTGATGATCAACACTGGTGCACCTCAGGGGTGTGTGCTTAGCCCACTGCTCTACTCTCTATATACACATGACTGTGTGGCTAGGCATAGCTCAAGTACCAGCTATAAACTTGCTGACGATGCAACCATTGTTGGTAGAATCTCAGGTGGTGACGAGAGGGCGTACAGGAGTAAGGCTACATCCACACTAGACCGGATAATTTTGAAAACGCCGGTTTCGAGTAAAATCGACATGTGTCCACACTACGCGTTTTTCAAAATATCTCTGTCCACACTAAAACGGATATTTGGGCGAATCTACTCCTACTGGGCATGCGCAGACACATCTACAGAAAACAAGCAAAAAGGAAACGGTATAATATTTACGTTTCCGCGGCAACGTTGTGCTATTTCCATTGGTCAAAAACTAGAGTACCAACAAGAACAGAGAAAGAAAGTTTTCAACAATGTCTTCAAGGAATACAAAGAAACCCTCCGCTGAAAAATCAGACCAGACTTCTCCGTTTAGACAGACAATGAAATCCAGCTGTTTCTGCGAGTTACAAACGACTACAAAGTCAGCAGAGCAGTGGAGAATGTGGAGATGTTTAACTCCAAACAAACTATTAACGTAGACAATAAAGTAAAGAACACACACATGAAGCCATCCTCTACCCAAGATCAACAGCAGAGTGGAAACTTCTGCCACCAGACCTGCACAGTATTTCTGACATTAATATTTTTAAAGATAGACTCAATCAAATCAATTTAGGTGATCTAGTCAAAAAAGCTCACTTTACAATTTAACTCTCACACCGTTCACGCCGACTGCGCGTTATAACAGCCGTCTGGCAGTGCTTGCGCATTACCAAGCAGAAGTAGAAAAGGCATTGTTGTTGTGGTGTTGTCATGACAGCGTTTTCAGGTACCTCCGTTTACCCTGTCCACACTGCAACGCCGAACAATCATTTTCAAATTTACACACTGTGGAGAGTGTTTTAGAAAAGCTCCATTTTCGGCGGAAGAAAACGCCGTTTCAGTGTGGACGGAGAATCAAAACGAAGAGAAAAAGCTTTGTTTTCAAAATTATCTGGCATAGCGTGGACGTAGCCTCAGATGTGCCAACTAGTGGAATGATGCCACAGCATCAGTAAGACGAAAGAGTTGACTGTAGACTTCAGGAAGGGTAAGATGAAGGAACACATACCAATCCTCATAGAGGGATCAGAAGTGGAGAGAGTGAGCAGCTTCAAGTTCCTGGGTGTCAAGATCTCTGAGGATCTAACCTGGTTCCAACACATTGATGTAGTCATAAAGAAGGCAAGACAGCGGCTATACTTTATTAGGAGTTTGAAGTGATTTGGCATGTCAACAAATACACTCAAAAACTTCTATAGTTGTACCGTTGAGAGCATTCTGACAGGCTGCATCACTATCTGGTATGGAGGGGCTACTGCACAGGAGCGAAAGAAGCTGCAGAAGGTCCTGCAGCTCCATCTTGGGTACTAGCCTACAAAGTACCCAGGACTTCTTTAGGGAGCGGTGTCTCAGAAAGACAGCGTCCATTATTAAGGACCTCCAGCACACAGGGCATGCCCTTTTCTCACTGTTACCATCAGGCAGGACAGTGGACCCCAACCTTTTTTGCACCGCTGACCGGTTTATTATTGACAATATTCTTGCAGACTGGCCGAACTGGGGCGGGGTGGGGGGGGGGGGGGTGTTGCCAACGGACAACAGTAGCAGTCAAATACATTGTGTTTACCCTGAGAAAGACTACCATGCCCATGAAGCCTTGCGCGGGCACCTATGTGCGCATGCGTGTGCATGCCAGCTTTTTTCTACAAATCATTTTTGGCGATCCTGTTCAGTGAAACTACACTGTGCATAGATTATTTCTACTTTATATAGGCTGTGTATTTATCATATCATTCCTGTTTTTACTATATGTTAGTGTTATTTTAGATTTTATGTAACACAGCGCATGAATATAGTGATAAGTCAATCATAAGTCACTTAGCATCATAACATTTTAAGTAACGTTTGGATATTAAACACAGCACATATGTTCCCCGTACGAACATATAAAATCATTGCAACACACCAATATCGCTGAATCAGTGGGAGCCCTGGGCTTGTTTCCCTGCAACAAGACAGTCCTATCGAGGGGTGATGGGAGACAGTGATACTCCAAGGGGGTTCCTTATGTCCAGTCTATTCCGCAATTTAGTTTTCGTTGCATTCATTGCAGAAAAGCCCGCTTCGCAGAGATATGTTGGAAATGGAAGCAACGTTTTCAGTGCTCTCGTGGCTATCTCAGGATATTTAGCCTTGACTTTGATCTGAAATGCCGGCAGAGATGTTATGTCAAACATACTTTTCAGCCCGTCGTCATTTGCAAGCTCAAGGAGTTGATCTTCTTCCCGCACTGTCATGAATGACGTGTGCCTAATGACCTCGCGTGTGTTCAAGTTCAACAGTGGGCGTGACAGGGAATGAGGAAAGGTGCAGCTGACTTATATCGCCAAATCATATCATTTTCTCGCGGCCCAGTAGCACATGCTTTGCGGCCCAGTACCGGTCCGCGGCCTGGTGGTTGGGCACCGCTGAGGTAGGAGATACAGAAGCCTGAAGGCACACACTCAGCCATTCAGGAACAGCTTCTTCCCCTCTGCCATCCGATTCCTAAATGGACTTTGAAGCTTTGGACACTACTTCACTTTTTTAAAGTATACAGTATTTCTGTTTCTGCATATTTTAAAATAATCTATTCAATATATGTAATTGATTTACTTGTTTATTTATTACGTTTTTTTCTCTCTCTCCCTGCTAGTTTATGTATTGCATTGAACTGCTGCTGCCAAGTTAACAAATTTCACGTCACATGTCGGTGATAACAAAACTGATTCTGATTCTGAACTGTTTATCCATTTCTCACAGATGCTTCAGTATTTTGTGTATGTGTTGCTTCCCTACACTGACTGCCTTTATTTCTGGCCTATTCCTATAATTTCTCTAGTGAGCTTTAAATAGATGAAATTATGGTAACTACCTCCGAAATGTTCCTTCACTGACACTCCATCAATCTTACCAGCTATATTTCCCCTAGACGGAGCATTGTAATGCTCCTCTCACATTGGTTTATCTGTATATTGTTTCAAAAACTTTCTTGGACACGTCTCATAGATCACTGCCCACACCCCCCCCCCCCCGAGTCTTTTATACCAAAGCAATCTCAATAACTACTTGGGAAACTGAAACCCAAAATGAGAAAACTATTTTTATGACAGTTCTCCTCCGTCTGCTCCACCATCTTTTGTTTACTGTTACATAAACTGGAATGCACCCAGCAAAGTGATACCACCCTTTTTGTTCCAAATCTCTAACCAAATGGCCTCGTTTGATGAGCCTTCTAAAATATTCTCTCTCTTCCAGAAGAAGATGGTGCCAGCAAACAATGCAACCAAGGGCGACCTCCTCCAGGCAGTTCACAAAACTACTTCTCTCACATCATCTTCCTCTTTCAAATGAGGTTCTGCCACCGCTGGAGCCAGTGATCTACAACTTGGTGGTGATTGAGCAATCTGGCACTTTGCTGTCTCTGAGAGTGTTCTGGAAAACTTCGAGCGAAGTGTGCAGCCTCACGGTCAAGAAGCCTGGAGATCAGGTGTGAGTCCATGATCAACTCCATTTCTCACTGATCTCACCAATTAAAGCACTGAAGAAGACTGATGCAAGAAGCATCAGGAACAAAGGTGATGAACTGAGAGCTTGGGTACATACATGGAATTGTGATGTAGTGGGCATTACAGAGACTTGGCTGGCACCAGGGCAGGAATGGATTCTCAATATTCCTGGATTTCAGTGCTTTAAAAGGGATAGAGAGGGAGGAAAAAGGGGAGGAGGGGTGGCATTACTGGTCAGGGATACTATTACAGCTACAGAAAGGGTGGGTAATGAAGCAGGATCCTCTTTTGAGTCAATATGGGTAGAAGCCAGGAATAGGAAGGGAGCAGTTACTCTACTGGGGGTATTCTATAGGCCCCCTGGTAGCAGCAGAGATACAGAGGAGCAGATTGGGAAACAGATTTTGGAAAGGTGCAAAAATAACAGGGTTGTTATCATGGGTGACTTTAACTTCCCTAATATTGATTGGCACCTGATTAGTTCCAAGGGTTTAGATGGGGCAGAGTTTGTTAAGTGTGTCCAGGATGGATTCCTGTCACAGTATGTGGACAGGCCGACCAGGGGGAATGCCATACTAGATCTAGTACTAGGTAATGAACCGGGTCAGGTCACAAATCTCTCAGTGGGTGAGCATCTGGGGGACAGTGACCACCGCTCCCTGGCCTTTATAATTATCATGGAAAAGGATAGAACCAAAGAGGACAGGAAAATTTTTAATTGGGGAAAGGAAAATTATGAGGCTATAAGGCTAGAACTTGTGGGTGTGAATTGGGATGATGTTTTTGCAGGGAAATGTACTATGGACATGTGGTCGATGTTTAGAGATCTCTTGCAGGATGTTAGGGATAAATTTGTCCCGGTGAGGAAGATAAAGAATGGTAGGGTGAAGGAACCATGGGTGACAAGTGAGGTGGAAAATCTAGTCAGGAGGAAGAAGGCAGCATACATGAGGTTTAGGAAGCAAGGATCAGATGGGTCTACTGAGGAATATAGGGAAGCAAGAAAGGAGCTTAAGAAGGGGCTGAGAAGAGCAAGAAGGGGGCATGAGAAGGCCTTGGCGAGTAGGGTAAAGGAAAACCCCAAGGCATTCTTCAATTACGTGAAGAAAAAAAGGATGACAGGAATGAAGGTAGGACCGATTAGAGATAAAGGTGGGAAGATGTGCCTGGAGGCTGTGGAAGTGAGCGAGGTCCTCAATGAATACTTCTCTTCGGTATTCACCAATGAGAGGGAACTTGATGATGGTGAGGACAATATGGGTGAGGTTGATGTTCTGGAGCATGTTGATATTAAGGGAGAGGAGGTGTTGGAGTTGTTAAAATACATTAGGACAGATAAGTCCCGGGGGCCTGACAGAATATTCCCCCGGCTGCTCCACGAGGCGAGAGAAGAGATTGCTGAGCCTCTGGCTAGGATCTTTATGTCCTCATTGTCCACAGGAATGGTACCGGAGGATTGGAGGGAGGCGAATGTTGGTCCCTTGTTCAAAAAAAGTAGTAGGGGTAGTCCGGGTAACTATAGACCAGTGAGCCTTATGTCTGTGGTGGGAAAGCTGTTGGAAAAGATTCTTAGAGATAGGATCTATAGGCATTTAGAGAATCATGGTCTGATCAGGGACAGTCAGCATGGCTTTGTGAAGGGCAGATCGTGTCTAACAAGCCTGATAGAGTTCTTTGAGGAGGTGACCAGGCATATAGATGAGGGTAGTGCAGTGGATGTGATCTGTATGGATTTTAGTAAGGCATTTGACAAGGTTCCACATGGTAGGCTTATTCAGAAAGTTAGAAGGCATGGGATCCAGGGAAGTTTGGCCAGGTGGATTCAGAATTGGCTTGCCTGCAGAAGGCAGAGGGTGGTGGTGGAGGGAGTGCATTCAGATTGGAGGATTGTGACTAGTGGTGTCCCACAAGGATCTGTTCTGGGACCTCTACTTTTCGTGATTTTAATTAACGACCTGGATGTGGGGGTAGAAGGGTGGGTTGGCAAGTTTGCAGACGACACAAAGGTTGGTGGTGGTGTAGATAGTGTAGAGGATTGGCAAAGATTGCAGAGAGACATTGATAGGATGCAGAAGTGGGCTGAGAAGTGGCAGATGGAGTTCAACCCGGAGAAGTGTGAGGTGGTACACTTTGGAAGGACAAACTCCAAGGCAGAGTACAAAGTAAATGGCAGGATACTTGGTAGTGTGGAGGAGCAGGGGGATCTAGGAGTACATGTCCACAGATCCCTGAAAGTTGCCTCACAGGTAGATAGAGTGGTTAAGAAAGCTTATGGGGTGTTAGCTTTCATAAGTCGAGGGATAGAGTTTAAGAGTCGTGATGTAATGATGCAGCTCTATAAAACTCTGGTTAGGCCACACTTGGAGTATTGTGTCCTGTTCTGGTCACCTCACTATAGGAAGGATGTAGAAGCATTGGAAAGGGTACAGAGGAGATTTACCGGGATGCTGCCTGGTTTAGAAAGTATGCATTATGATCAGAGATTAAGGGAGCTAGGGCTTTACTCTTTGGAGAGGAGGATGAGAGGAGACATGATAGAGGTGTACAAGATAATAAGAGGAATAGATAGAGTGGATAGCCAGCACCTCTTCCCCAGGGCACCACTGCTCAATACAAGAGGACATGGCTTTAAGGTAAGGGGTGGGAAGTTCAAGGGGGATATTAGAGGAAGGTTTTTTACTCAGAGAGTGGTTGGTGCGTGGAATGCACTGCCTGAGTCAGTGGTGGAGGCAGATACACTAGTGAAGTTTAAGAGACTACTAGACAGGTATATGGAGGAATCTAAGGTGGGGGCTTATATGGGAGGCAGGGTTTGAGGGTCGGCACAACATTGTGGGCCGAAGGGCCTGTACTGTGCTGTACTATTCTATGTTCTATGTTCTATGTTCATTGAGGCGAATGTGGAAAGTGAGTGGGTGTTCAGTGCTGTCTATCAGTCTCTCACTCACTGCTGCCAGAGGAACGTGTCTGCATGTGAGGTTCACCTTCTTCCTCGCTGTTCCTGAATGAAGATCCCTGCGTTGAAATGGTCTCTCTTCCTTGGATGCTTTTGCGGGATGGTGCCAGAGTTTTTGGGCAAGGTTTAATTGACGCAGTTTGTGGATTGGACTCTGTAGTTCACGTTCTGGCTTCTTTTTTGTTCCAGTTTTGGTCAACTTTGAATTGGTGCGGCGTGCAGATAATGAACACTACATTGAACTGAGTATGTCTGAACTCTCCTTGATTTAAAAAAAAATTCTGCGCTTTTCTCTCTTTTTTGCTGCCAATTGTGCAATTTTGTTTGCACGTGGGGGGAAGGGGCTTTGTTGGTTCTCTTTGTTTTGTGGCTGTCTGTGAAGAAGACGAACCTCAGGGGTGTATACTGCATACATACTTTGATAATAAATGTACTTTGAGCCTCAAATCTTGTACTGATATGATACATTCTTTGATTGAGATTGAAATGCCATGAACTCTTTGGCATCCTTTCTACCTCACTTGAAAGTTCTACACCGCAGGATACTGAGCCTAACTGAGGTTCTGCCTAACCTCCAACGACATCTTGGTAATGCCAACAATATTGTAGCAATGAGTACCTTGTGTAGTTCTATCTTGTGTAGTTCTATCCGATCACATTACAGGAAGGCTGTGATAGTAATAGGGAGGGTGTATGTGAGATTCATCAGGATGTTTTGCCTCAAATGGAAGGGCTGTTGTTGCATAAACACGAGGAATTCTGCAGATGCTGGAAATTCAAACAACACACATCAAAGTTGCTGGTGAACGCAGCAGCCCAGGCAGCATCTCTAGGAAGAGGTACAGTTGACCTTTCGGGACGAAGGGTCTCGGCCCGAAACGTCGACTGTACCTCTTCCTAGAGATGCTGCCTGGCCTGCTGCGTTCACCAGCAACTTTGATGTGTGGGGCTGTTGTTGCATGGTGAGACTGGATAGACTGAGCTTATTCTCAATGGATTTATTCACCGATCCATGACGCTGAGGGATGACCTAAACAAGGTTTAGATAATTATGAGGAGGAGAAGATGGTGGCGTGACGCAGCGCGCGCGGCCTCTCCGGTGAATGATATCTATAACCTATCAAGTAGGGGACCGTGCACAATTCTGATTTGATGGAGACGAACGTGAGAATACAGAGGAACATCTGGAAAACTTCTGAAATGCCCGCTTCGCTGCCGCTGCTACTGTGTGGTAACCGGAATCTCCGGAGCAGAAGGCCCCAAATCCTCGGCTTTGCTTGTTCCGATGACCAGGGCTAGGTCAAAGGTGCTCGGCAGAGGATGGCACTCAGGAAGCTGTATTGGAGGGGCTGTTCAGAGGCTCGAAGTTTTCAGACAGACAGACTCAGTGTCGGCTGTGGTCGGCTGCTTCCAAGGCATCAGCAGTTGTTGGTGCCTTGGAGGTTTATGGCAGGGAGTTTCTCCCTTTTGCCGTCTGCTACCGGAGACTCGGGAGTCGATCGACTCGGGACATTGAGACTTTTTTTTTACCGTGCCTATGGTCTGCTCTTCATCAAATTATGATATTGTTTTGCACTGCTGTAACTATATGTTATAATTATGTGGTTCTGTCAGTGTTAGTCTTTAGTTTGTCCTGTTTTCTGTGATATCACTCCGGAGGAACATTGTATCATTTCTTAAGGCTTGTATGCATTTCTAAATGACAATAAAAGAGGACTGAGTGTTCTCATAATTTAATCTAATCTAATTATGAGGGGCATGGAGAGGACACATAGTCTACAGTGAAGGGTAGTCTAGGACAAGAGGGTTTAACATGAGAGAGAAGAAATTCAAAGGATATTTGAGGAGTAGACTTTTCACAGAAATCAGAATCAAGTTTATTATCGCTGACTTACATGATGTGAAATTTATTGTCTTGAGGCAGCAGTAGAGCCAGGGTGGTGGTTATCCGGAATATGTTGCTAGAGAAGGTAATTGAGGGATATAAAATAACAATGTTTAAAAAGCATTTTGGAGAGGTCCTCAGATAGGGAAGGCAAAGAGAGATACAGGACAAATACAAATAGGATTAGATAAAATACACTAATCCCATTCATCTGTACAGTGTAGATAGGCATTGCGGTCGGCATAGCCAAGAAGGGCTAAAATTGTCTGTTTCTGTGTTGCACAATTCTGTTTCTATGGTTCCTATCAAAGGCACTACTCTAGGTAACAATGTGCTGTTTACCTAGTGTCACAACCCAGTGCAGATCACTTGCAGTTGACCACAAATTCCTGGACCAAACTACTGCACTGTGTTCCAGTATTCTGGTAATTGAATATGTTTTTACACTACATCCTCTCAATGGCATTGCTATTGGGACATTGCAAATTAATAGTTACATAAAATCCCGAGGGACAAATTTTTCCTGGGCTTTGGCAAAGTATGTGGACTGTACAGGGAAGTGCTAGGAGCCATAACAAATCTTTGGAAGCTGTGGCACTCCTCACTGCTTGTCAAGCAAGGTCACTGTGTGCTCACTACTGAGGTCACAGTATATTTCTGCTCTCTTCTGAGTTTGTTAAATAATGCAGTTTGAGTACTATTAAATGAGCTGCCAGCCATGCTTAAAAAACCCAGAGGTCATCATTTATTCTCGTGAAAATACAACAACAGCAATAAGGTTAAATTTCATTCCACACAAAATAACTGCAGTGTTCAATTAGATTTAATATTCTGGAACTTCAAACAGTTGGAAATAGTGTTCACAAAATTTAGTCCCGACTTTATTTATTGATTGAGTGATTGATTGATACATTGTGGAACTGGCCCTTCCAGCCCTTCGAGCCACACTGCCCAGCAATCCCCCGACTAAATCCTAGCTTAATCCAACCAGTACGTCTTTGGACTGTGAGGAAACCGAAGCTCCTGGAGGAAACCCACACCATCACGAGGAGAAGCTACAAACTTTTTACAGCAGTGGCAGGAAATGAATTCCTGTCGCCTGTACTGTAAATCATTGTGCTAACCACTACACTACCATGCTACCTTCCAGCAATTCCGTTGTCAGGAGAGACTGGATAAGCTAGGTTTATTTTTTTGGAGTACAGGAGAATAAAGGGGGACCCTGAGAGAGGCAGATTATATTATGAGGAGGATAGTTAGGGTAGATAGCAAAATCCTTTCCTTACGGTGGGTTCTTTAAGACTATAGGGCATAAGTTTAACGTGAGAGATACAAGGTTTAGAGGAGATCTGAGGGGGAACTTAATTTCCACAGAGGATGAATGGAGGCTGAAATGTGCTGCCTGAAGAGGTAGTGGAGGCAGATACTCTCTTGACATTTAAGAGCATTGAGCGAAGTATTTGAATGATCTAGGTAAATAAAGATAAGGACTTAATAGAGGTAAATGGAATTAAAGTAATTAAGTTCAACAGGCAGGAATGTGGGTTAAAGGGTTGGATCCTGTGCTGTATGACTCCAATAATAAATGACTATAAATAATTAAACAGTATTTTTCAAAAAGAACCTGCATTGTGTGTTATTCAAGCCTAATAATGTACTGTGCAATGGCAACCGGTTTATTATCTTATCTGTATGATACAAACCTCTGCAGGAGACAGCAAAAGCATGCTTTCCTTTGGATCGCGACCTTGAAGACAGATTTGAGACTCCACTGCATACTTTAAAGGAACAAAGGTTATAATTAATGATTTGCAGACTTTAACTTCTACTACATAAAAATCAATATGGCCAATTTTCAGCTACTTCCACGGTCTCTTACTGAACTCTTACATCAATCATATAGCATACTCTTTTCAAAAATGGTTTTGGTAATAAGATGCATGCTGGGTGAGCTTGTAAAAAAGCTTGTTGAAATATTGGCAAAGAGCCAGGAAGTAAATATTTCACCAACTAAGTGTCCACAAATAAATCACTGAGTAACCTATGCAAGGACTTGATGAATTCTAGTGCTGTAAATGTGGTTCTTACATGATCAGAAGGAAATGCCCTCGCTTCCATGAGAATCTTATGTCTATTTGATGACGGTTTGTAGAAAGACAACTGTAAAACAAAACAAAAAGATTATCACATACAGCGTTCACTCATCATTTAAATAAAACTATTTTATAAGTGAAATAAGCAGTTTAGTTGGCCATCTAAGGAAACAAATACATCTGAAGGAAAGTATAATTTCTTTTGAGGCGAAATAGAAGAGTCTCCATTTTCCTCCATAATTATTATTTAAAACTTAACTGGTCGTTGGGCCTTAAAACAAACTATAATGGGGGATTTTTTTTTTGTATAATTGATCAGGATGGAGTTAAAAAAATATCAGAACCAGGTTTAATATCACTGGCATATGTTGTGAAATTTGTTGCTACACAGCAGCAGTACATTGCAATATGTACATAATAACAAAAAGTCTAAATTACAGTAAGGAGGTACATATATATTTAAAAAAATAAATAAGCAGCACAAAAGGAGAGAAAAAAACTGAAGAGGAATGGATCAATGTCCATTCAGAAATCTGATGGCAGAAGAGAAGAAGCTATTCCTGAATCATTGAGTGTGTGGGTTTAGGCTCCTGTACCTCCTCTCTGATGGTAGCAATGATAAGAGGACATGCCCTAGATGATGGGGATCCTTAATGATGGATGCTGCCTTTTTGAGGCATCGCTCTTTGAAAATGTTCTGGATGCTAGAGAGAGGGGCAATGAGGCCCAAGTCCTCCTTAGTCCCACCACTGCTCTCACTCTTGCAGGGATCACTTAATGATGGGGTAATTTTAAAATCTTAGTCCCATTGTCTTGCCAGAAACAGAGAATAAACAATTTAAGGACCAACTGTAAGGCTGCAAGCCAAACTGATTTGTTTGATTTATTATTGCTGCTTCAAAATAGCTTTCAGTCTGACATATCATCTTTAACTATTTATTAAAGTTAATGTACATGATAGCCAACCTCAAGACTTGCACGGAGCATGAGGTATCCCCTTTGTTGGGACCCAAGATTGGTGCAAAATCTAATTTGCGCAGTAGTTTATTTCTAAGATGTTTATTTTTTGTCAGATTAATAGTTTTTATCTAGACCCCTGGAAACCAGTATGTTTCAGTCTTCAGTCAAGTGCAGAACACTACGGAGGTACGGATTGTATGAGAATTCAAATGCTGGGGTATTTGTGGACAAAAGGAAGTTATTCCTAGTGGATTACATTAAATACCCTATATTATAGCAAGAGCGTATTCAGTTTTATTAATATCAGTAAAACCAATACAATTCAAATACTGATTGCTCAATCATCTACACCAGCAGTCCCCAACCACTGGGCCGCAGAGCATGCGCTACCGGGCCACAAGGAAACGATAAGATTTGGCGATAAGAGTCAGCTGCACCTTTCCTCATTCCCTGTCACGCCCACTGTTGAGCCATTACGCATGTGAGGTCATTACCCGCGCGTCATCCATTTCAGCGCGGGAAGAAGATCAACTCCTCGAGCTTACAAATGACGGCGTGCTGAAAAGTATGTTTGACATAACATCTCTGCCGGCATTCTGGATCAAAGTCAAGGCTAAATATCCTGAGATAGCCACGAAAGAACTGAAAACGTTGCTTCCATTTCTAACGTATCTCTGCAATGAATGCAACGAAAACTAAATTGCAGAATAGACTGGACATAAGGAACCCCGTTCGAGTATCGCTGTCTCTCGTCACCCTTCGATAGGACCGTCTTGTTGCAGGGAAACAATCCCAGGACTCCCACTGTTTCAGCGATATTGGTGTGTTGCAATGATTTTATATGTTCATACGGGAAAATATGTGCTGCGTGTTTAATATCCAAACGATAGTTAAAACGTTATGATGCTATTGACTTATATAACTATATAACAATTACAGCACGGAAACAGGCCATCTCTGCCCTTCTAGTCCGTGCTGAATGCTACTCTAACCTAGTCCCACCGACCTGCCTCAGCCCATAACTCTCCATTCCTTTCCTGTCCATATACCTATGCAATTTTTCTTTAAATGATAATATCGAACCTGCCTCTACCACTTCTACTGGAAGTTCGTTCAACATTTACTTCAAGCTCCCCTGTCCTCCCCTGATAATTGACTTATCACTATATTCATGCGAGGAAAACATGCGCTGTGTGCTTAATATTAAATTTGTTAGATAAACCCTTTTAGAAATGAAATTGATGTGTATTAGCTAATTATCAACTGTATTCCGGTTGTGATTAACACCCCGCCCCCCGAAAAGAATCGCCAAAAACGATTTGTGGAAAAAAATCGTACACACATGCGCACTGGTGCCCGCGCAAGGCTTCATGGTCATTGTAGTCTTTCTCGGGGTAAACCCAGCATATTTGACTGCTACTCTTGTCCATTGGCAACCCCCCCCCCCCCCCCCCCCACCGGTCAGCCAGTCCGCAAGAATATTGTCAATATGAAACCGGTCTGCAGTGCAAAAAAGGTTGGGGAACCCTGATCTACATCAATGGTTCCCTACCTGGGCTCCATGGACAACTCAGTTAATTGTAAGGCTCTACAGCATAAGAAAGGGTTGAGAGCCCCTGATCTATGCAGTGATGAAAGCCATTATCATCAGTGCTATGAAGTGGTATTTAATCACCTCGCTAACGCCCAACCTGGGTTTCACCAGGGCTCCTAAGTTCTAAACCCCATCATAGCCTTTGTCCAAGTGTGGACCAAAGAGCTGAATTCCAGAAGGGAGATGAAAGTGGCTGCCATTGGCATCAAGACAGCACTTGACCAAGTACAGCATCAAGGCAACCTGCTAAATCTGGTCAACGAATATGAAGTACTCCAGTAGTTGGAGACCTACCTCACACAAAGGAAATTGGATGAGATTATTGAAGATCAAACATCCCAGTACTCGAACTTCACTTCACAAGTTCTTCAGGGCAATGTCCTTAACACAGTCACCTTTATCTGTTTTGTCAATGACCTATCTTCTATTGCTGGCTCAGCTATCAGCAGGGTCAGAGTTAAACTGGTGCCAAGTGGCTGCCTCTTCGAGTTCAACTGCAGAAACAGCTTAAATTCTTCTCTTTAATGTCTCTTCTTTTCCTTTTCAGGATGGCTGGGGTTCTATCGAGGTCCTGATCTGCAAGTGACACTCATCTGTGTTTTTTTTAAAAAGGCGGAGGAGTTCCGTTCCTGGAGCTCATCGGCCGACCATTTTCCGACATTCTCCAGGCACGGCTCGGAAGATAGTGCTTCCAGAGTCCGGCCTTGGGACACTCAATTCCACGCCAATGTTGCCATTTGAGACATCGCAGGAGATGAGAACAACAGGATTTCACTGCAACGGATGTGTGGACAGAGGTCTCTGTGCTCAAACGGTCGCAAACTCTCTTTCCCTCTTTCTCATGGTGGAAGGAGAGTTTGTTGCCGAGTCTTGAGTCAGAGAATCTCTGAATAAGAAGTGACCCGGTAGACTGTAATATCGTAACAGCTTCTGTCAGTCTTCCCTTTTGCTGCGAAAATGGGTGATATCTCCCTGTTGCACGTGTATATGAGTGAGGAGAGGGGGGGAGAGAGGGGGGAAAGAGAGGGGGGAGAGGAGGGGAGAGGGGGAGGGGGGAGAGAGAGGTGGGGAGAGAGAGGGGGAGAGAGAGGGGAGAGAGAGAGGAAAGACAGACAGACATACATCAAACTGTCAGGTGAACAATAGTTTTAGTAGACTGGAGATCATGGCCTCTCTTTCAGTGCTTTGCAGTTACTGAGTGGTGGGCACTGGATCTTTTTCCTGAAGTGGGAAAGGCAGGGAGGGAGGTTGTGTTGATGCTTGCTGCTGCTTGCATGAGGGAGGGGGAGAGCAAGATTTGGGGTTCTAGTGTTTTTCTGTCATTCAGTTTTTTGGGGTTCTGTTTTTTTGGGGATGTCTGTGAAGACAAATATTTCAGGTTGAATACTGTATAGGTTCTCTCATAATAAATAAAACCATTTGAACCATGTTCAATTCATTTAGAACTTTCAGCAAATAAAGCAACCCATATATGCACACAGCAAGAACCAGATAACATTCAGGTATGGACAGTTGAGCAGGAAGCAGTATTTGTATCACAAAAGTGAAAGGGAATGAGCACTTCCAACAGGAGAAAATCGAATCACTATTGAACGATAGTTGCAGGACTCAGGCTGAAAGCTGATGACCTGGGATCAGAGCTTCAAACACTACAAAGTTCAAAGTGAATTTATCATCAAAGTACATATATGACTCCATACGTAACCTTTCTTACGGGCATACAAAGTAATTCCAAGAAACACCACAAAATCAATGAAAAGCAACACACAAAAAATGCTGGAGGAACTTGGCAGGTCAGGCAGCATCTATGGAAATAAAATGATAGCCGACATTTCCGGTTGAGATCCTTCTTCCGGACTGAGAAAGGGGAAGATGCCAGAAAAAAATGAGGTGTGGGGAGGGGAAAAAGCCGAGCTGGAAGATGATAGCTGAAGCCAGGTGGGCGGGAAAGGTCAACAGTTGGAAAAGAAGGAACCTGATAAGAGAGGAGAGTGGGTAATTGGGGAAAGAGAAGGAGGTGGGGACCCAGGGGAAGTAAAGGGCAGGTGAAAAGAGGTAAAAAGGTCAGAGTTGGAAATGGAAGGGGGAGGAGAGAGAATTTGTTTACCAGGAGAAATCAATATTCATGCCATTAGGTTGGAGGCTACTCAGGCTCCTCCACCCTGAGGGTGGCCTCATCTTAAATGTAAGACTCACCCAGACAATTGGGCAAACAACTCCATGTACAAAAGACAAACCAACTGTGCAAATACAAAGGAAAAAAATAAGCAGTAATTATCAAGAACGAGATGAGTCCTTGAAAGTGAGTCCATCGGTTGTGATAACAGTTCGCAGATGGCGCAAATGAAGTTATCCTCTGGCTTAGTGTTAATAACTGTTCCTGAACCCTGGTGGTGTCTGTTCAGGGGCTCCTGTACCTTCTTCCTGATTGCAGCAGCACGGCCTGGGTAGTCGGGGTGCTTGATGATGGATGCTGCTCTTCTGTGACAGGGCTCCATGTAGATGTGCTCAAGGGTGGGGAGGGCTTTACCTGAGATGGACTGGGCCATATCCACAACATATCAGAGTTGGGTAGAGTTACCTGGACGCGGAGGTGGAGAGGCAGTCACACCCATTAGATTATCTGCTTCTAATTTGGTCTTGGTCAAGCACAAGAGGATGTGATTGTGAGAGTTACAGCGGGATGAGCTTACAAACAGTTCTGAGATTCTCACTCCCTGCGTGAGCAAGGGTGGGTGCCATTGGAAGGACGAGTATCCTAACTGAAGCACTGTGGATCAGAAAATAATTTAGGGTGGGGGGAGAGAAGAGACATAGTTGTAATTGGGAATAGTCTAGTCATGGGAATAGACAGGATTATCTGTCACAAAGATCGAGAGTCCTGAAGGCTGTGTTGCCTGCTGCCTGGTGACAGGGTTCAGGACTTCTCATCTGATTTGCAGAGGCTTTTGGAGCAAGAGTGGAAAGATCCAAAGGTTGTGATCCACGTCGGTGGCAAAATCATAGATATGACAAAAGGTTCTGCTGAAGGAATATGAGCAGCTAGGCATTAAATTAAAAAAGCAGCACCAAAAAGGTTACAATCTCTGGATTGGAACCTGAACCAATTGCAAAGTGGCACAATGTCAAAAGGATTAAACAGTTGAACATGTGTCTCAGTGATTGGTCTGGGAGAAGTGTGACATTGGAACCAGTACTGGGAATTGGGAGCGCTGTTCCAAAGCAGCAGGCTCCACCTGAAACAAGTAGAACCAGTGTTCTGGCAAATCATATAACTTGGGCTGTAGATCGGGCTTTAATCTAAATAGTGGGATGGGGAGGGCATGGGGGGAACAGGCTGGAAAAATACTGATAACATAAAAGGAGATTGCAGGAGAGGTTAATTAAGTCTCCAAAATAAATAAAGATAAAACTAAATGTTTATAAAATGACACTAATTTAACTTTAGGTAACATAGAGATACATTTGAGAAGAAGGCTGGTGGCTACAGGATGGAAGATGGTATATTTGACTGCACATTTTTTTTTACAAAACATGGTAGATGAATTTATAGCACAATTAAAAAATTAGCAGGTACATCATAGCTGAAAGAAAATCACAGCTGGGGCCTAAACATCCAAGTATGCACATCCTAATGCAAAGACAAGCAGGTGGGCAGTGGTGGTATGATGGCTCGGTTGATAAAAAAAAATAAATCAAATCCTTAGGACATAGGATCAGAAGATGTACAATCCTTGTGGGCAGAGTTAAAGAACTGCAAGGGTATAAAGACCTTGATGGCAGCTATGTATAGGCCTCCAAATAGTGGCCAGGGTGTGGGGTATAAATTACAACAGGAGATAGAAATCAAATGTAAGAAAGGCTATTTTTCAATTGTCAGGAGGAATTCAGTATGCAGGTAGACTGGGAAAACAAGGTTGCACTAGATCCTAAGGGAAGGAGTTTGTAGAATGCATATGAGGTGGCTTTTGTTTAAGCACTTTAGGCAAAAAAGCAATTCAAGACTTTGTATTGTACTCTGAGCCAGGTTTGATTAGGGAGATTAAGTCCTGAGGAAGCAGTGATCACAATATGACAGAAATAACATTGCAGATTGAGAGATGCAAGCTATAACTGGCTGTATCAGTATTAGAGTTGAGTAAGTTTAACTACAGAGGCATGGAAAAGGAGTTGGTGAAATTCAAACAGTGATACTGGAGGACTTAAACTGGTTGGGAGAATGGGCATAGAAGAGGCAGATGGAACTCAGAGTAGGGACGTGCCTGGCCATGCACTTTTGTATAGAAGTAATAATGCTGAACGTTATTTTCTAAATAGATAGTGTGTAGGTTTCTGCAAATAAAATGAAGTGAGGCATTTTATGTTTAATGACACCTGTAACACATTTTATTGAACTCCAAAACTTACACCTCAAAAGTGCGCGAAAAAACATTTTATGTAAAAGTGTCATCACGTCAGACCAGCCTCTAAAAGCAAAGCCCTAACTCAATGTTGGTAGTTGTGAATTATTTACATTTCTCCCAATTACAGTACCCTACACGTGAATTCTGAAATTGAATGTGTAAAGGGATTCCTAGTGCAGGATTCACTAAAGGTTAACCTGCAGGTTGTGTTGGTAGTAAGGAAGGCAAATGCAATGTTAGCATTCATTTTGAGAGGACTAGAACACAAAAACAAGGATGTAATGATGAGGCTTTATGAGGTGTTGCTCAGACGACATTTGTAGTATTTTGAGTAGTTTTGGGCCCCATATCCATAGAAGGATTTGCTGGCATTTGAGAGGGTCCTGAGGAGATTTACAACAATGATCCTAGGGATGAAAGGATTAACACATGAGCAGCATTTGATGGTCCTGGGCCTGTTCTCACTTGAGTTTAGAAGGATGAAGGGAGATCTCATTAAAACCTACCTGTAGGGTTCTCCGTAATATTAACTGTAATGTTAACTGTTAACTGTTAATAATAAAATGGCTTCTCGATAGTGTTATAATGAAATGGCTTCGTTGTAATGTTAACTCATGAGGTAATGTCCTTTGTAGCTGAAATGTTTGGGTTATAATTAGAGATAACCAATGGAAGTCATGTTATTCTACTTGTATATGTGGGAATCTGAGTGAGAGCGGGGAAATTCGGCGAGGAGAGGCGAAGAGGAAGGACTTGCGGGATGCCCTCTGGTTGGTCCCAGTCCAAGGGTCGAGGAGTTCGGAGGAGATCGAATAGTGGAGACACAACTCTGTTTCTTGAGCTCCAACAACTGTGCACAAACTAATTAACTCTGATAAGTGTGGCACCTTTACTCTTCTCTATTTGTTTCCCTACTAATCACATAGTCACAGTAAGATTTATAAAGTGCAATCTTTTAATCGTACATTGTGTACTGACTGATATTTTGCATTGTGGGTTGTACCGGAGTGCATTACACAGCATCTCCACAAACGTGAGACACAGTTTGTCGAGCCGACGGTGGCTTCCCCCTCGACGAACGTGAAGTGATAGCGCTGAGTGTTACATACGGATTATTATAAAGTCCAATAGAGTAGTTGTGGAGAGTAGTGGGAGAATCTAAGATCAGAGAATACTGCCTCAGAATAAAAGAACATCCCTTTAGAACAGAGGTGATGAGGAATTTTGTAATGCAGGGATCCATTTCTTCTCGAGCAATGACTCCCCTTAGTACTATGTATTGATCCATTATCTACACATGCACATTGCTCTTCCTCTGTCTCTCTCTCACTACAATGCAAATACATCAGTTAAAGCCATTTCCCGCATGTGTGCTTTTATTTAATTGATATGTAGTTGTGCACAGACGCAACAAATTGGCAATGAGTATGAACCTGAATGTCAGCAAATATCACCAACTGCACCAAAAGTTAAGGGACAGAAAAATGAGAGGAAACAGGGACACTAACAAAGGAACGTGCAAGGAACAGTGCATAGTGGATATTATAGAGAGTGCAGAGGAGATTTACAAGGATGTTGCCTGGATTGGAGGGCGTACCTTATGAGAATAGGTTGAGTGAAATTGGCATTTTCTCCTTGGAGCAACAGAGGATGAAAGGTGACCTGATAGAGGTGTACAAGACGATGAGGGGCATTGATCGTGTGGATAGCCAGAGAGTTTTTCCTAGGGCTGAAATGGCTAACATGAGGGTTTTAAGATGCTTGGAAATAGGTACCAAGGGAATGTCCAGAATAAGTTTTTCTACACAGAGAGTGATGGTGCGTGAAATGCACTGCTAGGGGTAGTGGTGGAAGTAGATACAATAGGGTCTTTTAAGAGCCTCTTCGATTGGTACATGGAGCATAGAAAAATAGAGGGCATGTGCTAGGGAAATTCTCGACATGTTCCTAGGGTAGGTTACATGGTCGGCAAAACACTGTGGGCCAAAGGGCCTGTAATGGGCTGTAGATTTCTATGTTCTAGTATACAGTGAAAGACACAGCTAGCAAAGTTAAAGTGAAAATAACATGACGATGGCTTTAGTCGGGAAAGTTAATGAATTCAATAGTGCTAATGAAGGCTAGGAATTCTATATTGAGAGGGTGGAACTGAACCATGTTGGGGGAACAAAAGAAAGTCATCATGCATCTTAATGGGTCCAAGGATGTACAGTTTGTTATGTAACCTATTAACCCCTGAAAAGCCAGCAAACATGACATTTGATAAAATTGTTACAATTTTACACAATCACTTGAGCCCTAAACAACTGGTAACAGTTGAGAGATAAGGAACCAGTCAAAGGATGAAAACATATTGCACACTTTCCCAGTACTGTGAGTTTAGAAATGGACTTTATGTTGCATAAAGGAACAAGCTTGTATGTAGCATGCATAGTCAAAGCACCCAAGAGGCTACTGTCAGAAAGATATCTAACCTTAGAATGGGCATTGGCCATTGCAATATCATTGGAGACTGCAGCAAAGGATGCAGCAGAACTAGGGAAAAAGAGGTCAGAATGTGAAATGCACAAAATGTTCCTGAATGATGCAAAAGCCATCTATCAATGTAGCAAATCTTCTCATGATGCAAATGATTGTTGATTCAAAGAAAACGTTTGCAGAATGTGTCATAAACAAGGTCACGTAGGGAGAATGTGCAAGGCAGACAAAGAGCACAACCAAGTGAAAACTCTCAAAAACAAAACTAAGCAAATGCATAGTGACCAAATGTGAAATGGAATCAGATAACATAGAGTCTGACTAATGTGTGCTATCATGCCTAGTACTGTATAGTATTACTGAAGCAGATCATAAAATCATCTGGATCACAATAGATGCGCCTGGTGTAAAACTGAAAATGGAGCTACATATAGGGACAGCTTTGTCTATAATTCTAGAAGCTGACTACAACAGATTGTTTTCTAAGATGGCATTAGAGAAGATCTCAGTGATGCTAAAGACTTACACAAATGAAAAAGTGTCTCCCAAAGGCAAACTGTAAGCAAATGTGACATATGGAGGCCAAGCACAGTAGTTGGAGCTTTGTGTGTTGAAAAGTGAGGGCAGCACTTTTCGGATGTGAATGGTTGAGAAAAATCCAACTAGACTGGCACTCAATCAAAGCCCTCAGTGTGACATCAACAGGCAATGGCAGGTCAAATGGTAGCACCAAGCAGAGAGAGGCACAGCTGCTTAATGCTAATGAGAAGGTGTTTGGTCAACTCAAAGGCATGAAGGTCAGAATTGAATTGAATAGAATGAAGCAGCAACACCAAGAACCCATAAGGCCCCACCACTGTCCAACTAAAGAAGATGCTGAACTTCAGAACTTTGGCATTCTCACCAAGGCTGAGTGGAGTGACTGGACCACGTCCATTGTCCCGGTGATCAACTAAGGGAAGGCCGGAGCCAATCGCATATGTGTGGATTTCAAAGTGAGCATCAACTTAGTGCTGCATACTGTGCAGTATCCCTGCCACAAATAGAAGACATTTTTGTACCTTTGGCAGGTGGGGGGAGATTTTCAAAGATTGCCTTGTCACAAACCTACCCGCAAATGGAGATCGAGGAGCCAAGCAGGAAGTTCCTCACAATCAACACTCACAAGGGACTGTTCAGTATAATTATCTCATCTTTGGCGTCGCATCAGCTCCTGAAATTTGACAAAGTGCTCCAAGATATCCCAGGTACACAATGTTACCTTGATGACATCATTGTGATGGGCAAGAATGATGAAGAGCACCTCCAGAACCTTGGTAAAGAACTTACCAGTTTGAGTATGGTCTGTGTGCAAGAAGAAAGATATGAGAGTTTTTCAAGAATTAAATCTCATATTGTGGACATGTCATTGACAAGCATGGCTTACATAAGTCACAACAGAAGTTTGAAGCAGTGTTACAGTCACCCAAACAGGAAAATATGTCACAAGTCAGGTCATACTTGGGCCTTGTAAACTACGAGGGGTGATTGATAAGCTTGTGGCCTAAGGTAAAAGAAGTTAATTTTAGAAAACCCAGCACATTTATTTTTCAACATAGTCCCCGCCTGCATTTACGCACTTAGTCCAGCAGCCGTGAAGCATATGGATCTTGGACCTCCAGAAAGTGTCTACAGCAGGGTTGATTGATAAGTTCATGGATAACAGTAGGAGATGAGTTATACAGCTCTTGTTACATGCACATGCAGTTCAACTCTTTGAGTGATTATGCAGAAAGTTTGAAGTCAATAACTCATCTCCTTCTACCTTAGGCCACAAACTTATCAATCACCCCGATGAGTTATTAACTTCAAACTTTCTGCATAATCACTCAGAGTTGAACTGCATGTGCATGTAGTGACAGCTGTATAACTCATCTCCTTCTACCTTAGGCCACAAACTTATTAACTACCCCTGCTGTGGACACTTTCTGGAGGTCCAAGATCCGTATGCTCCACGACTGCTAGACTAAGTGTGTAAATGTGGGAGGGGACTAGGTTGAAAAATAAATGTGCTAGGTTTTCTAAAATGGACTCCTTCTACTGTAGGCCACAAATTTAACAACCACCCCTTGTACTACCACCTGTTTCTCCCAAACCTTACTACAGTACTGCACCCATTGAATGCACCGTTAGAGACAGGAGCAAAGTGGGAATGGTCAGAAAGATGTGAAAAAGCATTCAAGGAAACAAAGAGACTAATAACATCCAAAGAATTGCTCACCCATTATGACCCATCCTTGCCCATCAGACTAGTGTGGGATGCGTCCCCTTATGACACTGGACCTGCTTTATCGCACATTATGAAAGATGGATCTGAATGCCCAATCGAGTTTGCTTCAAGATCATTGACAAGCGCAAAACACAACTACGCACAGATTGACTGAGAGGCCCTTAGTCTAGCATGTGAAAAGTTGTTCCACCACTACCTCTACAGAGAGAAGTTTACACTAATGACCGATCACCAGCCTCTTGTGCCCATTTTCAATCCCAGGAAGGGAATCTCAGTGATGACTGCTATCTGGTTACAATATCGGGTACTATTCCTAGGAGTCCACTCTTACGGCATAGAGTTCAAGGGTATCAAACAACATAGCAATGCTGTTGGCTTGTCACGTCTTTCACTAATGACAACTAAAGAAGAAGTCTTCATACTGTGACCCAGCAAAAGTGTTCCACACAGCATTGGTGGACCAGCTGCTGGTAACAAATTCTGAAATATAAAGGGAAACAAGGAATGACCCGACATTATCAAAAGTCTATGACATCACCATGCAAGGATGGCAAGCTCATGGTAACCCTATGTTTGCAGACTTCTCAGTGAGATGAGACCAACTGTTGGCATGTCAAAGTATGCTGATGCATGGATCTCGTGTTGTGGTTCCCTCTAAACTGCAGACTAGAGTGTCAGAAAATCTGCATGAAGGACATCTGGGTACAGTCAAGATGAAGAGTCTTGATGGAGCTACATGTGGTGACCGGGAATAGATAAACAGATTGAAAAATTCGACAAGAGCTATTGAGGATGCCAAGAAGTTCAAAATGCAACCCCACAGGCAACGTTACAACCTGGCAACGAGTACATATTGACTTTGCTGGGCCATTCATGGACTTCATGTTTCTGATCGCTGTGGATGCTCATTTGAAGTGACGGGAGGTAATACCTATGAAGTCAACCACCTCAGCAAAGACTGTCTCCATTCTGACTACCTTCACCAGAAATGGCTTACCTGAACAAATTACAAGTGACAATGGATACATAGCAGAAGAATTCTGACTGTTCATGAAGAAATATGGCATCCAGCATTTTCTGTCAGTTCCTCACCAGCCAGCAATGAATGGCTGAAAGGTTTATCCAAACCTTCAAGAAATCTATTAAAGTGATGGACAAGGAGGCCATTTCTCTACAGCACCAGGTGGAAAATTTTCTTTTTGTGTATTGCAACTCTGTTCATGCGATGACAAATCAAACACCTGCAATGCTGTTCATGAGCAGGAATCTGAAATCTCACATAGTCCTCCTAAAACCAGGCGTACAAAGGAAAGTGCAGAATAAACAGTTCAACCAGTTGCCAAGTGAAGCAGCAAGGAGCTTTGAGATTGAACTGGAAGTCCTAGTGTGTTACTGAGAAGACAAGTGAACACGCAGTAGGCTAGCTCAAGAATTGGACCACTGTTGTACACAGTGGATGTCGGACATCAGACGTGAAGATGTCATGTGGACCAGCTACTGGATGCTCAACCGAAGAACACACCTGAGTCAATTGCATCCAACAAGACAGACACATTACAGCCACTGGACTTAACTCTCAGGCTGCTGTCACTGACAGCAATGTGACATCGTCAACTGAGAATGTTGTCTTAGACAAGACATCTGCCAATCCTGATGCCACTCCACAGGTCCAAAGGCACTAGAAGAATGTTATCATTGACAAGACACCTGCCAAACCTGATGCTACTCCACGGGTCCAGAGGTGTTATCCTGAAAGCAACAGAGCGACATCCAAAAGACAGAATCTTCTAGATCAGTGAAGTTAGTTATGGACTGTTATTGTGAAAGCATGTTTATTTGGAATATGGTTTGTGAATAGGAAGACTTAGAGTGTTTTGTACATATGCACTTTTATTGTTGCATAATCTAAAGGGGCAGGAAGTGTAATATGTGGATCTATTTCTTTTGGAGCAATGACTCATTCCCCTTAGCACTATGTATTGATCTGGTGTCTATGCATGTGCATTCATTTTCATTCTTATTTTTTTTTCTTTCTCTCTCCCTCTCTCCAATATGACTACACCAGTTAAAGTATCTCCCACATGCATGTTTTTATTTAATTGAAATGTAGTTGCACAGATACAACAAATTTCTTTTGCCAGAGGGTGGTGAATCTGTCATCAATGCCATCAATGGCTCGGGAGGCCAAGTCTTTGTGGAGTTTTAAAGCTGAGGTTGGTAGGCTCTTGATGAGTAAGGGCATCATAGGTTATGGGGAGAAGGCAGGAAAATAGGGTTGAGAGGGAACAATAGATCAGCCTTGACTGAATAGCAGAACAGACTTGATGGGCTGAACAGCCTAATACTGCTCCTAAGCATTATGTGTTTATGACGTTCAACAAATCTCCCTTTCATTAATATCCTGGAGTCACAAGAGAGTATGACTACCCACAGGATACATTGCAAGATGCACAACATCTGAACTGAATTATGTTGCCAGACCTTCATTGCTGCTGGGTCTCAATCCTGGAATTTCCTAGCTTCACAGAATTGTGAAACTTCTTTCACTCAAATTACCAATGTACTTTAAGAAGTTTCTCACCACCAGTTTCTCAAGGTCAATCAGGATGGGTATTAAATACTGGCTTTAGCAGCAATGTCTAGATCAAAAAATATACAATTTTTAAAAATGCCTTTGAAATTGGACCAGAATGTGCCACATTGATTAATGACATGTTTCACGTTAGATATGGAAGATACATTCTGCACAAAAGTTTGTGGAGTATAGATTTGCAAAAGCAAAATCACAGATGGAAGAAAATAAAAATGAGGCACAAATTTTAGGCATGGGTCATTAAGTACAATTACAATCAGTGAGATTTTGCAAAACCTATTCAAGTAAACTACAATTCACAATTGTAATACTGTGTTGATCCAAAATCAAAATATAGTATTTGGTTTCATGCGCTTCATTATAAAGTAGATTCTGGAGTGGGAGGAAAAAAAAGTGTAAATTTATCAAGGTGACACCATTGATATAATTTGTTCCAGTGAGTAAAAGCTCTCTTTCAAGTCTCTTATCATCATTTGATAATATGATGATGAGAGAATTGAAAAATATATTGCACTCACTGGAGCAAATAAGGATAAGACAAGATCTAGCAGGGTCGATGAGAATTTCAAATGGTTAGAAGAAAAAATTAGTCAAAGATTATTTCTACCGATCAATGAATCAGTAACAAGGTTACATTAATTTTGGATTAATACTGCAAGCATTAAGAATGAGAATAAAACATTTTATAAAATAAAAATATAAAATTATTGCAAGTTCCATTGTCGATTACAGCAGAGACAGTCAGAAGGTTGAAGAGGCAAATGACTTGTAAAGGACATCGAAGGGGCAATGAAATGGGACGAAAATGAATTACTTAATTCAAGGAAACATCATGTAAAAATTAGTACTGTAATACTATCTACTTTTGCATTGACATATCACAAATTTTATTATCTTGTTATTTAGAAGAATTCTCCACTATGATATGCCAATGCGCAAAGGAGGCTGCTTTCTGATACCATCAGAATTTTTGTCTGTATGAAATCACTCACAATATTTCACTCCACTCACATGTTTTATTATTATTATTATTATTATTGTTAACGTCAACAATGCTGAGGTAAAGAGGGTTGAGAGTTTCCATTCCTGGAAGTGCACATGAACAATTGCCTGTCCTGGTCCATCCACATTAATAGCATGCACAAGAAAGCTCACTAGTACCTCAGCTTCCTCGTTAAGGCTAAGACTCCCTTTGACTTCACCAATTTTTCTTAATACACGTTAGAAAATATCCTAAGCAATACAACAATAAAAACACAGGATAGACTCAGCAGATCAAGCAGGATCTATGAAAGTGAATAGACAGTCATCGTTTTAGGCTGAGACCCTTCTTCAGGACTGTGAAGGAAGGAGGAAATGGCAGAATAAAAAGGTGGAGGGAGGGAAAGAGGCTAGAGCGGTGGATGAGGGAGGAGAATTTGTCTACCTGAATGAGAGTTCAATATTCATGCCATCAGGTTAGAGCTACCCAGACAAAATATAAGTTGTTGCTCCCCCACACTGAGGGTGGCTTCATCTCGGCACAAGAGGAGGCCATGGACCAACATGTCGGAATGGGAATGGGAATCGAAATAAAGATGCTTGGCCACCAGGAAATCCCGCTTGTAGCAGATGGTGTGGAGGCATTCAACGAAAATATCTTATCTAGATACATAATGGCTTGGTACGGCAACCGCCTTAGCACACGAGTACAAGAAAATTCAGAGAGCAATAGACACAGCTCAACACATCACAGAAACCAGCCTCCCTCCATGGTCTACACTTCTCACTGGCTCAGCAAAGCAGTCAGCATAATCAGAGATCCCACCCACCTTGCGACATTCTCTCTTCTCTCCCCCACCCCCAGGCAGAAGATGCAAAAGCCTGAAATCACGTACCACTGGCCAAACGGACTATTCCTGTCCCACATTTTAAGACTATTGAGGAGATCCATGGCAGGATAAGGAGGACTTTTGCTCTCACAGTCTACCTCATTGTGACTGTGCATCTTACAGTCTACATGCACCGCACTTCCTCCGCAGTGTAATACTTTATTCCGCACTCTGTAATTGCTTTGCCTTGTAATACCTGAATGCACCATTGTCATGAATTGATCGGTATGGAGGGTATGCAAAGGTTTTCACTGTATCTCAGTCTATATCAGGGATTCAGAACCTGGGGCACATGGACCCCTTGGTTAATGGTAGGGGTCAATGGCATAAAAAAATGTTGGGAATCCCTGGTACATGTGATGATAATAAGCAATAAACAAAATCTAGAAAACAATTCTTTCACCACCATTATATAGAAGAATTCCCCACTATGATATGTTTACCTGCAAAGGAGGTTACTTTCTGTTACCATCAGAATTTTTTACTATATGTAATGACTTACAACTTATCCCATCACTCAAGTTTTAGTTCTGAAGAAATCAGAACTACTTATTAGACCTTGCATAAATTTAATGTTAGTTCCTGTATCTCAACCTCAGATAAGCTGCATACAAATGGGACAGCGATGGACAGCAAGGGCTTATTCTTTGAGTAGAGAGAATGAAGGAAACAGAGAGAGAAAAAGAGAAGATACTGGAAAGCACTGAAAGGAATATTAGAACAAAGAAAGAATGGAAGACATAGTTTATTGTCCAAGCATTATTCTTTCAATCTGCCTTTACCAATACTCAAAGTAGTTAATCATTTTTATATTAATTTATCAATAATTAGCTTTTATATTTATTCCATCATTCCTGACTAATACTCAAAGCAGCTTGCTCTAAGAAGGGCCACCTCTCTTGCAAAATGATTGAACTTGGTCATCTCACTTCCGTGTGACTTGATTTTACATCGTAGCATTTTGAAGTTTATTACAAGATTCAATTTATTGAAGCTCATGACTTGAAACTCATCATAGCCTCTGCAGACTAACATAGTTGCCCCTTTTCACACTACTTTGTTTACCTATAGTAATGGTACTAGAAATTTACTGAGCAATTATTCAAAAAAGAGAAAGTAAAGCCAAAATAGGTGTAATGAAATAAATGCTAATTTTCTGAGAATTGATTTGTTAGCTGATTGGTTTTAAGGTACGAAGGACATGGGAAGGTATTTGATCATATATCGACATTAACTTTGGTGGCATCCATTAGTCTCTCAAGACCATGGAGCTGCGCCTGGATACTCCAGGCCTGGGCAGGGTTGTATGGAAGACCGGCAGTTGCTCATGCAGCAAGTCTCCCCTCTCCATGACACCGATGTTGTCCAAGGGAAGGGCAAGGGCCGATAAAGCTTGGCACCGGTGTCGTCGCAGGAGTTGCCAGAACGAGGTTGAAGACAACGTCGGACTACCTTAGGAACTCCAGCTCTGGAGTTGCCCTCAGGGTTTACTCCCGAAGCCTTTCCAATGAGTGGGTATGGCCGCAAGGCAGCGGAGGTCTGAATTCAGAGTTTTCCCTCTTTTAGATGGACTGCCTTCCCAGGCTAACCAGTTCCACCTACCCAAAACTGTACTTCATGGGCATTTGGATAAAGAATGAGCCGGCTTATATCCTCATAACAATCAGAATCAGGTACAATATCACCAGCATATGGCATGAAATTTGTCTGTGTGGCAGCAGTACAATGCAATACATTATTTTAAAAATTGTCAATTACAGTAAATACATAAAATAGTTAAGTTAAATAAGTAGTGCAAAAATAGAAATAAAAAAGTCAGGTAGTGTTCATGGGTTCAATGTCCATTCAGAAATCTGATAGCAGAGGGGATGAAGCTGTTCCTGAATTATTGAATGTGTGCCTTCAGGCTTCTGCATCTCCTCCCTGATGAGAAAAGGACATGGCCTGGGTAATGGGGGTCCTTAATGATGGATGCCATCATTTTGAAGCTTCACTTCTTGAGCATGTCCTGGGCATTACGCAGACCAGTGCCCATGATGGAGCTGACTGAGTTTACAACTCTCTGCAGCTCATTTTGACCCTGTGCAGTAACCAACCCCCTCCAATGCCAGACAGTGATGCAGCCAGTTAGAATGCTCTCCATTGTACATCGGTAGAAATTTCCAAATGAGGATTCATGAGGATATTTTTAACCTCAACAACATGAAATTATGCAAGGGTAACTGAAGCAAATACTTTTGTAATGTTTCCCATTTATGTAGGTGACCTCCATGAAGCATACCATGAAACAAAAAAGAAATTATATGTCTGCAAATACTTACACTGTACCAGTTCTGTATTGGTGTCTAATTGCATTATTTTTCAAAATGACGTGTAGTAAAAATGACTTCTCACCAGCAGGAGATGCAAGTTCACGCTCAGTCCATTCATCAATGCAGTTTCTTCTTTTTTAGCACCTATGAAATAAAAAACTATTAGTGCACTATACCGAGTTGATTTTAGCTTTCATGTCATGTCGAACACTGCCTGTTTATATCTTGTATGTTTTGCTTGAATACATTAAATATTGTTTATACATTCAAGACATCAAATACTGAACATAATAGTTGGTTTTGCTGGCAAATATCAGTGGCTCATTGAGTTATCTGCTGAATATAAGGTAGCTTTTGAAATCCACCCACATGTTTTAATTAAACATGGTGGCAGGCATTGAAATGTCCTTCAAGTGATGTAGCATGAGTCTGTTTACAGTCGCTCAGGAGAGAAGTGTTGGAGTTGGAGCTGCCCCCATTGTTCACTCGGCAGAAGACATGCCATAGTCTTTGGCCCTGGAGTAATGCTATTTTGCTTGGCTGAATTCATGAGTAATCATGTATGGTTAAAAAACAATTAAGCTTGAACTATGATATGTGTGTCAGAGAAATATGGTCTTTCTGACTCTGTGCTTTACATTCTATGCCTGGTGATTCTGCTCAGTAACTACTACAAAACACCACAAATTGCAACAAATATGCAGAGCCCAGGCTTTGTCTTGGTCAGCAATTTTACACCCAAAGTAGAGCTCATAGGCTTTCGTAATAAGAGAAGTAATGCTCCATCTTTAAGATTTAAGTGTATACTCACCACAAATATAACAAAGTATCGTGGCTGTTGCAACATTGGCGAGACATTCTGCTGTCACAAGTACTCACAAAAATACAAAGACTTCATTAGAATGAGTACACAGAATATGCTATGTGCATCAACGTGATGGCAAACTGCTATATATGTGAACACAATGCATAGAACGGTGTGTACGTGATGATTTTATAGCTTTTCTAAAACCTGTCCCGCCATGCCGCATCCACCCTACCTAATCGTGCCTGGACAAGATAGAAAACTTTTCAGCTTACATTGTGGGCAATATTTTAATTGACTTGAATTATGAACTGAAATTTCAAATATGGGTGATTTCAAAGAAAATGGTATGTAATAAGGAAATTGCATGGATATTTTCATGATCAGCAGCCCAAAGTCCATGAGATACAACCAAAATCTTCAGGAAGCAAAATCCTTGTTGTCTAGTGTTTTTGAAAATAGAATTTTCGAAAAACTATAAAGATTGAAAAACAACCAATGTGCCCAAAAAAAGGCAAATTTTACAAATAAAAAAATACTGAGAACATGAGCTGTAAAGATTTCTTGAAAGTGAGGCTGTAGGTTGTACAATCAGTTCTGAGTTGTGATGAGTGAAACTATCCAGACTTCTTCAGCAGCCTAATGTAATAAGTGTTTCTGAAGTGGGGATCCTAAGGCTTCTGTACCCCCTGCCTGCTAGTAGTAACAAAAAAGCATGGCCTGGATGGTGAGGTTCTTGATGATGAATCTTGTGACAGTGCTCCATGTAAATGTGCTCAATGTTGGGGAGGGCTTTGACTGATGGACTAGTTGCATCAATAATATTCTGTTGGCTTTTTAGTTCCTGAGATTTGGTGTTTCCACACCACACCATGATGTAACAAGTTAGGTAACAATCCACTATGCATCTATAAAAGATTTGTCATAATTGCAATTACACCAGAGTGCTACACACAAAAGGTTGGAGGAATTCAACAAGTCAGACAACATCTATGAAGAAGAAGAAAAAAAGAACTGAAATCTCGGGCCAAGACTTTTCACCAGAACTCATCAGAAATTAGTTAAAGATTTTTTGGTGATTTGCTGATTCTACACAAATTTCCATGAAGGTAAATATGCTATTGTGCCTTCTTTGTAATGGCACTTACATGCTGGCAACAGGACAGAGCGCAGGAGGTGGCTTTTTGGTGAATTATGTGAGTGCTAGCCTTTTTGAAGTTGACCAATTGCTCTGCTCTTTTCCTATACCTTTCCAAATTACTTCTTTTCATTTAAGTGTCCAATTCCATTTTAGAATTGATCTTTGTCTCTGTTACTTTTCAGGCAGTACAGTTACAATTGAGTCACTGCATATACAATACTGTGCAAAAGTCTTAGGCACCCTAGATTTTTCATATAGTTTCAGATGGTATGTCCTCCACAGAGCCCTGATCTCAGTATCATCGAGGTTATCAGGGATAGAGACAGAAACAAGTGAGGCAAGACAGTCAAAGTCTGCAGGACTGTGGGAAGTTCTCCAAGATGCTTGAAACAACCTACCAGACAATTTTATTAAAACTGCACAACAGGGTACCTAAGAGAATTGAGCAGTTTTAAAGGCAATCACAACAAATTTTGATTTGAAGGCCAGGCAGCATCTACAGGAAGAGGTACAGTCGACGTTTCGGACCGAGACCCTTCGTCAGGACTAACTGAAAGAAGAAATAATAAGAGATTTGAAAGTGGGAGTGGGAGGGGGAGGGGGAGATCCAAAATTGTAGGACAATACAGGAGGGGGAGGGATGGAGCTAAGAGCTGGAAAGTTGATTGGCAAAAGGGATATGAGAGGATCATGGGACGAGAGGCCTAGGGAGAAAGAAAGGGGGAGGGGGGAAACCCAGAGGATGGGCAAGGAGTATAGTGAGAGGGACAGAGGGAGAAAAAGGATAGAGAAAAAAAATAATAACAATGAATAAATGAATAACGGATGGGGTACGAAGGGGAGGTGGGGCATTAACGGAAGTTAGAGAAGTCAAGGTTCATGCCATCAGGTTGGAGGCTACCCAGACGGAATATAAGGTGTTGTTCCTCCAACCTGAGTGTGGCTTCATCTTGACAGTAGAGGAGGCCGTGGTTAGACATATCAGAATGGGAATGGGACGTGGAATTAAAACGTGTGGCCATTGGGAGATCCTGCTTTCTCTGGCGGACAGAGCGTAGGTGTTCAGCGAAACGGTCTCCCAGCCTGCGTCAGGTCTCGCCAATCTCTTCCTATAGATGCTGCGTTCACCAGTATTTTTTATGTGTATTGCTTGAAATTCAAGCATCTGCAGATTTCCTCGTTTGAAATTTTGATTTGATTTAGTTTTTTATTGTTTGTTGCTCTTTATAATTTTTTTCATATTTAGAAACTTCATTTCATTATTTTTGAAAACATCTCCCCTTTTCAGAATTTTTTTTACATGTGCCTAAGACTTTTTCACAGTATAGTAAAAGGAAGTTTTCACGTATTTGTTCCTAATAAAGCTTTTTTCGTAATTATCTTCTTAAATTTGTATCCTCCAGGTATTAATCAACCAGGTTTCTTTCCATCAATTCAATCAAAATATCTCAAATTTTGGGTCAACAATCTTTTTCTCTCTAGTCCTGATGAAGGGTCTCGGCCCGAAACATTGACTGTACTCTTTCCACTGATACTGCCTGCCTCAAAAAAAAAATGCTGGTGAACGCAGAAGACCAGGCAGCATCTATAGGAAGACATACAATTGACGTTTTGGGTCAAGACCCTTCGGCAGGTCTCGGCCTGAAACGTCAACTGTACCTCATCCTATTGATGCTGCCTGGCCTGCTGCATTCACCAGCATTTTTTTTTGTGTATGTTGCTTGAATTTCTAGCATCTGCAGATTTCCTCGTGTTTGTGATACTGCCTGCCTGCTGAGTTCCTCCAGAATTTTGTGCGTTTTGCCTGGATTTCCAGCATCTGCAGATTTTCTCTTGTTCATTTTTTGTGTCCCTCTGTTAAATCTCTAATTATGACACTGGAAAATAAGGCTATTTTAAGAACATCAATAGAATCGTTAACATAAATAAAACTATTAAGCCTTGGGATATGTGAAACCAATTTTACTAAGTACTAAAATGGGACTTTTTGGAGCATTAAACACAGTACTTGCAATCTTAATATCACTAACATTTCTTATAAATAAAGCTGAAAGAGGAGAAGCAATGTAATGAAAATCTGGTCATCCAACTGCGATAGTACATCCTTCAATTCAAAATTTCAATATTCTATATAAATAGTAACAGCTTGCAAGACTTAGTTACTGGTAACCTTTTATGTAGCAGACAGTGAACATTGGATTGACCAGTTCAGACACTGGACAAAAACTAAATAAAATCTTGAAAATATCAGGTGGTAGGACAGCAATCCTTCCATTATTTCCTCTTCATTTTAAAATATGTCCTTTCAAAATTGACTTATTCAGAATTTCCAGATGATATGGATTGTATTCAGCAATGCACTCTTACATCAAACTCCACATTTGTGTTTGTCCTGCAGAATAGCATAGCCGTTGTCATCTCTCCAGCATACCAGATCTGTTTTTAAGCCACATAATATATTGTAAGAAGACGAGCAGCTTGCTTGTTGGAAGCCCAAGTTAATTCCCTGTGGTCACATTGAGGGGGCTAATAAGATTTTGAACAAAAAAAAATCACAACAGACTGTCCTTGTATAGAGAACAGAGATGAAAAGCCTTGGCTAAGGCATCATGAAAAGTTAAGCCTTTCTTACATAGTCTGCTTTACCTACACAGATACACTAAAGAAGAATTGTCAGTGTCAGAATACTGTTGCCAGCAGATTCATTCCTCTGTATGTGTGAATGCAATTACACAATGTAAAATCAAATCAAATTATTTTACAATACCTACCACTTGCTTTTATATAAAGACCTTCACATAATAATAATAAAATTATTACAAGTAAGAAAGGATTGTTGGAAATGAACAGGAAGCTTAACCTTGATTAAAGAAATAGATTTACCAGAACAAAAATGATTGCAGTTAAGTGATTGTGAAATACTGATTTTTCAAAGTATTTAAAACTATGATGGATCTATTCTGATGAGGAAGGGTGAGGATAAAATTCCAAATGTGGGGATGAAGGCATCTGAACACAAGGAGGAACTGGAAGAATGATGAAAACTGGTGATGCACAGGAAACCAGTATAGGAGAAGAGCAGAGTCTGCAAAAGAATGTGAAGCTTTATAAAGTCATGTCAGTAGTGAAACGATACAAGGATGAACAATGTGGTTTTATATTGCATTATGACATAGAAGGAAGGCATTTCATTCTATTAAGTCTATGCTTTCTCACAGAGCAATCAAATGTTACTACATTTCCCTGTAACACTCTATGCTTTCATCAGCTCCCTCGTGTTTCTGTTATTTACCTGGACATGAGGAACAATTTACAATGGCCAATTAATCCTGAACCCGCATAGCTAGAGGATGTGGGGTACTGGAGAAGGATGTGCAAATACAGACCACACAGGATTGAAAATTAGTCCTGGAGCTATGAGCAGCAGTTCTCACGCCTATGCCTTGGGCTTCAACTAAAATGTAAATGGTAGGGCATTGAAGAATGCAGTAGAACAGAGGGATCTAGGAATAATGGTGCATAGTTCCCTGAAGGTGGAATCTCATGTGGATAGGGTTGTGAAGAAAGCTTTTGGTATGCTGGTCTTTATAAATCAGATCATTGAGTATAGGAGTTGGGATGTAATGTTGAAATTGTACAAGGCATTGGTACGGCCAAATTTGGAGTATTGTGTATAGTTCCGGTCACTGAATTATAGGAAAGATGTCAACAAAACAGAGAGAGTACAGAGAAGATCTACTAGAATGTTACCTGGGTTTATAGAACATAGAACATAGAATAGTACAGCACAGTACAGGCCTTTCGGCCCACAATGTTGTGCCGACCCTCAAACCCTGCCTCCCATATAAGCCCCAACCTTAAATTCCTCCATATACCTGTCTAGTAGTCTCTTAAACTTCACTAGTGTATCTGCCTCCACCACTGACTCAGGCAGTGCAGTCCACACACCAACCACTCTCTGAGTTAAAAACCTTCCTCTAATATCCCCCTTGAACTTCCCACCCCTTACCTTAAAGCCATGTCCTCTTGTATTGAGCAGTGGTGCCCTGGGGAAGAGGTGCTGGCTATCCACTCTATCTATTCCTCTTATTATCTTGTACACCTCTATCACGTCTCCACTCATCCTCCTTCCCTCCAAAGAGTAAAGCCCCAGCTCCCTTAATCTCTGATCATAATGCATACTCTCTAAACCAGCAGCATCCCGGTAAATCTCCTCTGTACCCTTTCCAATGCTTCCACATCCTTCCTATAGTGAGGCGACCAGAACTGCACACGGTACTCCAAGTGTGGCCCAACCAGAGTTTTATAGAGCTGCATCATTACATCGCAACCCTTAAGCTCTATCCCTCAACTTATGAAAGCTAACACCCCATAAGCTTTCTTAACTACCCTATCTACCTGTGAGGCAACTTTCAGGGATCTGTGGACATGTACCCCCAGATCCCTCTGCTCCTCCACACTACCAAGTATCCTGCCATTTACTTTGTACTCTGCCTTGGAGTTTGTCCTTCCAAAGTGTACCACCTCACACTTCTCCGGGTTGAATGCCATCTGCCACTTCTCAGCCCACTTCTGCATCCTATCAATGACTCTCTGCAATCTTTGACAATCCTCTACACTATCTACAACACCACCAACCTTTGTGCCGTCTGCAAACTTGCCAACCCACCCTCCTACCCTTACATCCAGGTCGTTAATAAACCTAAGTTACAGAGAAAGGTTGAACAAATTCGGATCTTGAAGGAGACTAGTGTTGAAATTGCAGGGGCCCTGGCAGATATATTTAAAATGTTGGTGTCTACGGGTGAGGTGCCGGAGGATTGGAGAATGGCTCATGTTGTCCCGTTGTTTAAAAAGGGATCAAAAAGTAATCGGGGAAATTACAGACCGGTGAGCTTGACGTCAGTAGTGGGTAAGTTATTGGAGGGAGTACTAAGAGACAGAATCTACAAGCATTTGGATAGACAGGGACTTATTAGGGAGAGTCAACATGGCTTTGTGCATGGTAGGTCATGTTTGACCAATCTGTTGGAGTTTTTCGAGGAGGTTACCAGGAAAGTGGATGAAGGGAAGGCATCCATATCAATGATCCGGATGATAATGTGGTAAATTGGATCAGCAAATTTGCTGATGATACAAAGATTGGAGGTGTAGTGGACAGTGAGGAAGGTTTTCAAAGCTTGCAGATGGAGTTTAATATAGACAAGTGTGAAGTATTGCACTTTGGAAGAACAAACCAAGGTAGAACATACAGGGTAAATGGTAAGGCACTGAGGAGTGCAGTAGAACAGAAGGATCTGGGAATACAGATACAAAATTCCCTAAAAGTGGTGTCACAGGTAGATAGGGTCGTAAAGAGAGCTTTTGGTACATTGGCCTTTATTAATCAAAGTATTGAGTATAAGAGCTGGAATGTTATGGTGAGGTTGTATAAGGCATTGGTGAGGCCGAATCTGGAGTATTGTTTTCAGTTTTGGTCACCAAATTACAGGAAGGATATAAATAAGTTTGAAAGAGTGCAGAGAAGGTTTACTAGGATGTTGCCGGGACTTGAGAAACGCAGTTACAGAGAAAGGTTCAATAGGCTAGGATTTTATTCCCTGGAGCGTAGAAGAATGAGGGGAGATTTGATAGAGGTATATAAAATTATGATGGGTATAGATAGAGTGAATGCAAGCAGGCTTTTTCCACTGAGGCAAGGGGAGAAAAAAACCAGAGGACATGGATTAAGGGGAAAGGGGAAAAGTTTAAAGGAAACATTGGCGGGGGGGGGCTTCTTCACACAGAAAGTGGTGGGAGTGTGGAATCAGCTGCCAGACGAGGTAGTAAATGCAGGTCCTTTTTTAACATTTAAGAATAAATTGGACAGATATATGGATGGGAGGTGTATGGAGGGATATGGTCCATGTGCAGGTCAGTGGGACTAGGCAGAAAATGGTTCGGCACAGCCAAGAAGGTCCAAAAGGCCTGTTTCTGTGCTGTAGTTTTTCTATGGTTTCTAAGTTGGGTCTTTATTCTTTGGAGCATAGGAGGTTGAGGGGGCACTTGATAGAGGGATTTAAAATTATGAGAGGGATAGATAGAGTTGACATGGATAGGCTTTTTCCATTGAGAGTAGGGGAGATTCAAACAAGAGGACATGAGTTCAGGTTAAAGGGCAAAAGTTTAGGGGTAACATGAGGGGGAACTTCTTTACTCAAACAGTGGAACGAGCTTCCAGCAGAAGTGGTTGAGACAGGTTCGATGTTGTCATTTAAAGTTAAATTAGACAGCTAGATGGACAGGAAAGGAATGGAGGGTTATGGGCTGAGTGCAGGTCGGTGGGACTAGGTGAGAGTAGGAGCTCGGCACGGACTAGAAGGGCCGAGATTGCCTGTTTCCGTGCTGTAGCTCTAATGCCATCATTAAAGAAAGGAGGAAAGGTGCAGAAGAGGCTCACCAAGACACAGTTAGAATTGGAGTATAATACCCATAAGGAAAGGTTTTCTCAAAGGCTAAGAAGCAACCATATTTAAGCATATAAAATTATCAGAAGCATAGCTAGCGTAGGCAGTCAGAGGGTGAAAATGTCAAGTACAAGAAAGGCACAGCTTTAAAGTGGGAGGGGAAAGGCATTATTATTACACAGAGTAGTAGGTGTCTGGAACATCCTGCCAGGGAAGGAGTAGCAGTAGGTAGAATACAAATGTTTAAGAGGTATCTAGGCAGAAGTATCAACAGACAGGGAATGTGGAACACATGCAGGAAAATGGGATGAGTTTAATTGGCTTCATGGTTGAAATGACATGGTTGCCTTAAAGGTCTGTTTATGCATTGTTAGATTAGGTACTGTACTCTATGTACAATGTGCAGAAAATGGTAACTTTGTAATCTGGATGCCAATACAAATCATGGATGATAGTAAGTTAAACGTGTTGCAAGTTAAAATAAGGGAGAAGTTGTTTAGCTTCATTTAATACATAAAATGGTTGGGAGCTAGTAGTGCATTAAATTGATGAGGGAAACAATTGTCACCCAGAGGAGGCCAGAATTAGAGGAGTCCACTGATTTTGAATGGAAGTTAAAACTTTGGGTGAGTACGGAGGTAGGAAAATACAGTCATTCCTCGGTTTCCGCCGGGGATTGGTTCCAAGATCCCCCGCGGATACCAAAATCTGCGGATGCTCAAGTCCCTTATATAAAAAGGCGTAGTGTTTTCATATAACCTGCGCATATCCTCCCGTATGCTTTAAATCATCTCTAGATTACCTATAATACCTAATAAAATGTAAATGCTATGTAAATAGTTGTTATACTGTATTGTTTAGGGAATAATGACAAGAAAAAAAAGTTTGTACATGTTCAGTACAGACGCAACCATCGTAGCTCTTCTGGGAACGCTGATGCCGCCTCGGCACCAGCCGATGCCGATTCTCCCGTTATCTTTAAGTTCTTGAGGCTGTAGCGCTTTACATAGCTAGCCAGCCATCCCTTACTAGCCTTAAACTCCTTCCTCTCGCTCACAACACAAGTAGCGAATGAGCAAGACGCCAGGCGAACAATGCTCAAACGAGTGCTGGAGAGAGACTGAGGATCTGTGAAATGGCGAGAGGCTACAACAGGGTATGCCTACACATCACTTCATTCACATGGATTCAGCGTAGTGCTCAGCATGTGGCAAATTCAAGTTTTGCTTTTTGGAACTTTCAAAGTTTTTTTCCGAAAATTTTTGATCCGTGGTTGGTTGAATCTGCGGATGCGGACCCCGCGGATATGGAGGGCCGACTGTACAGGGATTTAATCCACAAATATTTATTCAATTGAATGAAAGTTTGTCAATTGTACGAAGCTAGATGGCAGTATGGGCTATGTTTGTGAATTGACAAAGACGTGGCAGATGGAATATAACGTTAAAATATGTGAGGTCACATATTCTGTTTGAAAAAGTAAAGAAGCTAAAGTGTTTATAAGATTATGTGAGATTAAAATGAATTAGTGCACAAATAGACCTGGATGGCATTGTATGCATATCAGTGAAAGTTTGGGTGCAGCAAGAAATCATAAAGGCAAATGTTATATTCATCTTCATTACAAGATGAGTTGAATAAATGGTAAATCTTGTTACGTGAATGAAGTCACCGGAGAAAAGTACTGCTAGATATAAAGCAGCCCCTTATTCGACAAAACAAGATATAGCAGGCATTGTATGGAGACGCTTTCGGTGGAAAGGTCTTCCAACGCCACATTTTGTATGCTAAAGATCAAAGAAAATTCAGGACAATTCAAACAATTTTTACAATATATTTACAAATATAAACAATATTTACAATCTTCCCACCATCACACCCAAAAACGAGTGTTAATCTCTGTCGCATCCATACAATGGAATGTTGAATGGACTTGTGCTATGCAGACCATCAGCAAAGTGCCTGTTTCCTGGTGTGTGAACCTATTGTTCGGAGCTGCATTCAAATCAAATCCACAATTCAAATTCAGATGTGAAGGCTGGTGACCAAAGTTATCTGCTAAATGTGCTAAACACAAAATTCATTCTAACAGTCCCTCCTCTTGGCCCTCCTGGACAAAAATATACTTGGTCCAGGAAAGGCCAAACGTTAAGGAGGATCTATTCAAATAAGGCAGCAGAAATGTCCTTCCTCTGAATCGCCCCCCCCGCCCACCAAATATCATCTACATCTACCCTATCATCCCTTATCGCTACCTACAAAATGCTAAGCAGTGAGCACAGACCTTTCGAAGGGCCTCTGTCCGAAACATCGACTGTATTCTTTTCCATAGATGCTGCCTGGCCTGCTGAGTTCCTCCAGCATTTTGTGTGTGTTGATTGGATTTCTAGCATCTGCAGGTTTTCTCTTGTTTGTGAAGAAGGGAGATTGTACAACAGTCTTTAGAAATGCGGCTTCTTTCATATGCCTGTTGGCTCTTTCCCTGCTGGCTGAATGCAGCTTAATCACATTCCTTCTCTTCACCCCTTCATTCTCTCGTAGCTAAATCTCCCTCTTTCCAGGGGCACCAGCAAGGTAAGTGCATCAGGCTCAGAGACCCTCTGATCGATGTACAGGAAAGGGTTGGGGTGGTCTCCAATTGAATGACTGCAAGGACCTTTCTCTCTTCTGAATGGTCTGATCGATCGCTGGCCCCAACTGCTGGAAGGGGGCAGCTCACTTGTATTCAGGTTGGAGGTGACTGCCTTCAGATGCCGTGCACAATCTTTCTAAGTCTGCCACGTTATTGAAGTTGTGGAACCCATTGTCTCTGACAACGGGTTCCACAACTTAAATCCCTCCCCATCTATTTTTTCCCCAATACCTCTTTCTATTCTATGCTGTTCGACTAATCATCCACCTTCAGCAAACAGCCATCATCACAGAGTACTGACTGTTACTATCACACTTTAGTATGTTATTCATGGGTTTCTGTCATGCTGTCAGTGTCTTCTGCCTTCACGTTTGCTGTGGGTGTGTTTCCATCAACTGTGGTCAGGTCTGGTGTGGCCGGATGGTGTTAAACTCTTAGGTTCTCTATAATTACACGATTACTGGGTACACTTGATCCCCCGCTCTGTCTGTGGGAGCAACAAGAAAGTGAGTTTTGCAGTTTAGCCTAGGTCTGGTGTTTCTACTGTCTGCCTCACCAAGTCTGCACACGGACACAAGTCTCATTTGTTAAAAGTACCATCTGTGGTCCTATCCATCTGGGAGCAAACCCTGCCCTTTCAGGCAGCACCCTCACCATGACTTGGTCACCCAGCTATGTCAGAATCAGAATCAGGTTTATTATCACCGGCATGTGACGTGAAATTTGTCAACTTAGCAGCAGCAGTTCAATGCAATACATAATCCAGCAGAGAGAGAGAAAAAAAATTTAAAAATGATAATAAATGAACAAGTAAATCAATTACGTATAGTGAATAGATTGAAAAGTGTGCAAAAACAGACATACTGTACAGGTTTCCCCCACTATCCGAATGTAGAGTGTTCCTATGAAACTGTTCGTAAGCCGAAATGGCAGAGAGCGAAGAAGCAATTACCATTAATTTATATGGGAAAATTTTTTGAGCGTTCCCAGACCCCAAAAATAATCTACCAAATCATACCAAATAGCACATAAAACCTAAGATAACACTAACATATAGTAAAAGCAGGAATAATATGATAAATACACAGCCTATATAAAGTAGAAATAATGTATGTACAGAGTAGTTTCATCTAACAGAATCGGGAAGTCTGAGCCCAAATCGATTTGTCGAAAAAAAATCAGCACATACACGCATGTACACATTATGCATTCGCACGTACACGCACGTCACACATGCACACGTACACGCATTTGCACGTCACACATGTGCACACACCTGCCTGCGCAAGGCTTCATGGTCATGGTAGTCTTTCTCAGGGTAAACACAAGTTTAAAGCGAGTATCTTTTTTCGTAAAAGCGAAAATCCTCTTTCAGTTAATGAAAATAGGTACTAATGTAGGTTTTTTTGTAAAAGCGAAATATCGTAAAGAGGACGTTCGGAAAGCGGGGGACACTTGTATATTAAAAGAAGGTGAGGTAGTGTCCGAGGATTCAGTGTCCATTCAGGAATTGGATGGCAGAGGGGAAGAAGCTGTTCCTGAATCACTGAGTCTGTACCTTCAGGCTTCTGTACATCCTACTTGATGGTAACAGTGAGAAAAGGTCATGCCTGGGTGCAGGAGGTCCTTAATAATGGACACTGCCTTTCTGAGACTATGTGAGGACTATCTCCCTCCAGTTCTCTCTCCGCAGCAGTGTGCTGCTACTGTATTGTTTGTTCCTTCAACAGCTTAAATTGGTTACAAAGGTCTTTCACATCCTGTGTCATTCTATCCCTGTAAGCCCCAGACTCACCACAACACATAATTATCCCATAAGGGAGTGTCGTTGCTTGCTCCATTAATAATTCATAAGGGCTGAGACCCAGCGTGTGGTCTGGGGCTGCTCACAACCTCATTGGGATTCATGGTAATACATCAACTCATGCCTTTCCCGTTTCAGCTATAGCTTTGTCTAAGGCACTCTTGATTGCTCGGTTCATCCTTTCTACCATTCCTGAACTCTGAGGGTGGTAGGATATGCGGAACTGTTGTCGAATCCCTAACAATTAGCACAGTTCCTTCATCACTTTCCCTGTGAAATGTGCTTCCTGATCCGAGTCCACCTGAACTGGGGTTCCCCACCTCAGGTGGATTTCCTGAACAAATCTGTGCAGCGGTGCTGGTGGTGCAGTCTCTTGTTGGGAAAGCCTGTACTAACTGGGTGAAATGATCCATAATTACTTGACAGTAGCTTTTCCCCTTGTGTTTTGGCAGGGGCCCTGTGAAGTCCGTTAGGATATTTTCCCAGGGTCCCCTCAGCCCTGACTGATCTGCCAGCAGTAGGTTTATGCCCTTACTAGGGTTATGCTGGACACAAATGATACAACATCAGCAGAATTTCTCAACATCCCCGCCCATCACCAGTCCTGTCAGAGGGTCAGGATCATGTTCTGCCTTCCCTGATGCATCACCCCATGATATAACTTCAGTTGCATCTGCCTAATACATAGGTGGGAGGGGGGGGGGGGCGGGGGAGGCACCATGACTCCTTCCTCCCCATGGGTCCAGCTCCCATCTGGTCCCTCTTTTGCTCCCTTTCTCCTTCTCTTCTGCCTCCACCTCTTCATATAATTTTACTTCCGACGTTCCTTCCTGCACACTTGAAATTTCAATTGCCACTTTGTTCCTTTGCGGCCATCTTTTCACTGATGTCTGCCCACTCAATTCCTTTCTGATCCTTACTCTCCCCTTTCCAGTGTGTTTTTACTTTAACTACTGCCACCTCTGCTGGCAGACTCACTGCTTCCAGCAGTTGTTGTCTTAGGTGCCCGTGCTGAATACCTGCACCTGTGAGGTTACAAAGCCTCTTCATGCCCATGCCATCAGAAAATCATGCACTACCCTGAAATCATACCTGATATCTGTATACAGTTGGCCCACATTTTCCGAATGTGCGCTTTACGACATCTTGCTGTTATGAAAAACCTACATTAGTTATCTGTTTTTGCTAACAGAAGGTGTTTACACCGTTACGAAAAAAGGCAGCACGCGCTTGAACAGCCAAGCTTCTTCCCCCCCCCCCCCCCCCACGGAATTGCATTCTAGCTGGCATTGCTTAAACATGTGCTTTATCTTGATTTATTTTGTGCATCTGTTAGCAAGATGAGTTCTAAGGTATCGGAAAACCTTGAAGGAGCTCGTAAGGGTGATACGCTTAATGTAAAACTAGACATAATTAAGCGTTTCGATCGTGGTGAACGAAGTAAGGATACTGTCCGCACGTTGAACTTGCCTGCGTCCACCATTCGCACTACTTATACGCAGAGAGAGAATTTTGAAAGCTGCCGATGTTACTGTTGGTTCTGCTCATAGCAAAGTGGTTTCTCTTAGTCGGCATCCAATAATGGATAAAACAGTGAACGCAGCAGGCCAGGCAGCATCTATAGAAAGAGGTACGGTCGACGTTTCGAGCCGAGACCCTTCATCAGGACTAACTGAAGGAAGAGTGAGTAAGGGATTTGAAAGTGGGAGGGGGAAGGGGAGATCCAAAATGATAGGAGAAGACAGGAGGGGGAGGGATGGAGCCAAGAGCTGGACAGGTGATTGGCAAAAGGGATATGAGAGGATCATGGGACAGGAGGCCTAGGGAGAAAGAAAAGGGGGAGGGGGGGAACCCAGAGGATGGGCAAGGGGTATCGTGAGAGGGACAGAGGGAGAAAAAGGAGAGAGAGAGAAAGAATGTGTGTATAGAAATAAATAACGGATGGGGTACGAGGGGGAGGTGGGGCATTAGCGAAAGTTTGAGAAGTCAATGTTCATGCCATCAGGTTGGAGGCTACCCAGATGGAATATAAGGTGTTGTTCCTCCAACCTGAGTGTGGCTTCATCTTTACAGTAGAGGAGGCTGTGGATAGACATATCGGAATGGGAATGGGATGTGGAATTAAAAGGTGTGGCCACTGGGAGATCCTGCGGCCTCCGTCTATCCACGAGAAATGGAGACTGAGGCATAATCCTAAATCAGAATCAGGATCGAGGTTAATATCACCAGCCTATGTTGTGAAATCTGCTGTCTTTGCAGCTGCAGTACAATGCAATACATAATAATAGGAAAGAAATGTAAATTACAATAAATATATATATTTCATTCTTAAATTAAATTAGTCCAAAAATTTAAAAAAATTCAGTGAGGTAGTATTCATGGATTCAATGTCCATTCAGAAATCGGATGGCAGAGGAAAAGTGTTCTAGAATCATTAAGTGTGTGCCTTCAGGCTCCTGTACCTCCTTCCTGATGGGCACAATAAGGGTGATTTTGAATTCAAGAATAAGGTCAGCTGATGAATTAAACTGAAGTAATTCAATTAACCTGGATTCAAAATCATTCCTTAACAATCACTATGAAATGTCTAGATTATCAATTAAAAAGAACAGACTGACTAGTGTTATAAGGAAATATTTTCTGGTACCTTTATCTATTTGACCCCTACGTAACTCAAGACCAAGAACAATGGCTGGCTTTTAACTGCCTCCAAGTTCTAAGGCAAGAATAAATCGTATTTAGAGAGAATACAGATTGGCAATGCCACTTAATGTAAAACTAAAAACACTCAGCAAAACAGAACATCTGAATACTGAAATTATGGGCACGTGGACAGGTTAAGAACATTAACAGTGTAAAAGGCAGTGAAAATCAAAGAGATACTAGTCAAAGAAGATCGCACTGCAGCATCCAATAAAATACATGATAACACTCAATGACAAATGAAAGAGACAGATGGAATGGAACATCATGACCTGAAGGGAATATTCAGAAAAAGATAATCTGAAATAACTCATGCTCAAAGGATAAAATCAAAGGCAGCAATTGGCATGGGAAGCCAAATGAACAAAATGAGTCTCAGAGCTGTCAAACTGAACAATCACTCACTGTCCTTCCACCAGCAATGAAATACTGAAGAGCGAGATAATAATCTCCATTTGTAAAGTATGAGATCATAAGACCACAAGATAAGAACATTTGGCTCACTTCCCCTCAACCATTTACAGGCATGTCTATTACAGCACCCAGCTGTCTTTAAAATTACCCTAGGTACTCACCTCCAAAATTGTGTTTCTTATTTCACTTTCTATATCATTTAACATCATGAATACTTTAACACCTAATCTTCCTCGTTCCTCTGTTCAAGGTTGAAGCATGGAATTTTCTTCAGGTTTTCATTATCATTCACCAGTCCATTCCCAGGAGCCGATTTGGCACCTTTTCAATTGTTCTACCTTCTAATCTGAATGCGTCTGCAATGACTCTATCAGCAAATCTGCACACTTTTATTCAAGTGCCTATTCTGGTATCTGTTCCCCACTTTTCCTTCGCTACATCGACGACTGCATTGGCGCTGCTTCCTGCACGCATGCAGAACTCGTTGACTTTATTAACTTTGCCTCCAACTTTCACCCTGCTCTCAAGTTTACCTGGTCCATTTCCGACACCTCCCTCCCCTTTCTAGATCTTTCTGTCTCTGTCTCTGGAGACAGCTTATCCACTGATGTCTACTATAAGCCTACTGACTCTCACAGCTATCTGGACTATTCCTCTTCTCACCCTGTCTCTTGCAAAAACGCCATCCCCTTCTCGCAATTCCTCCATCTCCGCCGCATCTGCTCTCAGGATGAGGCTTTTCATTCTAGGACGAGGGAGATGTCTTCCTTTTTTAAAGAAAGGGGCTTCCCTTCCTCCACTATCAACTCTGCTCTTAAACGCATCTCCCCCATTTCACGTACACCTGCTCTCACTCCATCCTCCCGCCACCCCACTAGGAATAGGGTTCCCCTGATCCTCACCTACCACCCCACCAGCCTCCGGGTCCAACATATTATTCTCCATAACTTCCGTCACCTCCAACGGGATCCCACCACTAAGCACATCTTTCCCTCCCCCCACCCCTCTGCATTCCGCAGGGATCGCTCCCTACACAACTCCCTTGTCCATTCGTCCCCCCAATCCCTCCCCACTGATCTCCCTCCTGGCACTTATCCGTGTAAGCGGAACAAATGCTACACATGCCCTTATACTTCCTCCCTTACCACCATTCAGGGCGCCAAACAGTCCTTCCAGGTGAGGCAACACTTCACCTGTGAGTCGACTGGGATGATATACTGCGTCCGGTGCTCCCGATGTGGCCTTTTATATATTGGCGAGACCCGACGCAGACTGGCAGACCGCTTTGCTGGACATCTACGCTCTGTCCGCCAGAGAAAGCAGGATCTCCCAGTGGCCACACATTTTAATTCCACATCCCATTCCCATTCTGACATGTCTATCCACGGCCTCCTCTACTGTAAAGATGGAGCCACACTCAGGTTGGAGGAACAACACCTTATATTCTGTCTGGGTAGCCTCCAACCTGATGGCATGAACATCGACTTCTCTAACTTCTGCTAAGGCCCCACCTCCCCCTCGTACCCCATCTGTTACTTATCTTTATGCACACATTCTTTCTCTCACTCTCCTTTTTCTCCCTCTGTCCCTCTGAATATGCCTCTTGCCCATCCGCTGGGTCCCCCCCCACTCCTTGTCTTTCTTCCCGGATCTCCTGTCCCATGATCCTCTCGTATCCCCTTTTGCCTATCACCTGTCCAGCTCTTGGCTCTATCCCTCCCTCTCCTGTCTTCTCCTATCATTTTGGATCTCCCCCTCCCCCTCCAACTTTCAAATCCCTTACTCACTCTTCCTTCAGTTAGTCCTGACGAAGGGTCTCGGCCTGAAACGTCGACTGCACCTCTTCCTAGAGATGCTGCCTGGCCTGCTGCGTTCACCAGCAACTTCGATATGTGTTGCTTGAATTTCCAGCATCTGCAGAATTCCTGTTGTTTACACTTTTATTCAAGGTGGTTGGCTGACCAGAAAACCGACCGTCCTAGTAACCTCCCACTCACATTCCATAGATTCCAATTTAACGGACACACTACTGTACTTCAGAATGTGACACAACTCACTTACTGGCACAACTTCACACTTGGGCAAGTTAACACCATTAATGCAAAACATATTTCATGCACTCTTATGATGAATATGAAATTGTTCATAAATAACCCTGGTGAATTTTTGTTTGCTAACTGTTAGGCAATTATTGATTACACCTGGTTCATTGCAGATATTTGAATTCCTTTTTGTGGAGCGCAGGTCCACAGCACGGCATCTTTCCACTTCCTGATTTATTTCCCTTATGATACAGATTCAGAAATATAACCATTTTTATTTTAAAAGATACAGCACAGTAACAGGCCCTAGCAGCCCAATGAACCTGTGTGACCAATTAACCTATGAATCTTTTTTGAATGTTGAAGGAAACTGGGAATCATTTATAGACAGTGGTGGGAATTGAACCTACATACATCGCTGTAATAGCATTATTGCCAACAACTAAGTTACTGTGCCACCCTAATTATTATAAATTTCAAAATATTGCAGGCTCTAGTTCATTCTTATCCCATTTCCAAACAATGATGGACCCCCATCATCCAGGTCATGCCCTGTTCACATTGCTACCATCAGGAAAGAGGCACAGAAGCTTGAAGGCACACGCTCAGTGATTCAGGGGTAACTTCTTCGCCTCCACCATCCGATTTCTTAATGGACATTGAACCCATGAACTTTTTAATTTCCATTTTTGCATTTTTTATTTAATAAAACAAGTTAATATATATAATATACCAGCAGTCCCCAACCACCGGGCCGCGGACCGGTACCAGACCACAAAGTATGCGCTACCGGGCTGCGAGGAAATGATATGATTTGGCGATAGGAGTCAGCTGCAATTTTCCTCATTCCCTGACACGCCCACTGTTGAGTCATTACGCAGCGAAGGTCATTACTCGCGCGACATCCATGTCAGCACGGGAAGAAGATCAACTTCTCGAGCTTGCAAGTGATGGTGGGCTGAAAACTACGTTTGACATAACATCTCTGCCGGCATTCTGGATCAACGTCAAAGCTAAATATCCTGAGATAGCCACGAAAGCACTGAAAACGTTGCTTCCATTTCCAACATATCTCTGCAATGAATGCAACGAAAACCAAATTGCGGAATAGACTGGACATAAGGAACCCCCCTTCGAGTATCGCTGTCTCCCATCACCCCTCGATAGGACCGTCTTGTTGCAGAAAAACAAGCCCAGGGCTTCCACTGATTCAGCGATATTGATGTGTTGCAATGATTTTATATGTTCATATGGGGAAAATATGCTGTGTGTGTTTAATATCCAAACGTTACTTAAAATGTTATGATGCTATTGACTTATATAACCATATAACAATTACAGCACGGAAACAGGCGTCTCAACCTTCTAGTCCGTGCCGAACGCTACTCTCACCTAGTCCCACCGACCTGCACTCAGCCCATAACCCTCTATTCCTTTCCTGTCCATACACCTATCCAATTTTTCTTTAAATGATAATATCGAACCTGTCTCTACCACTTCTACTGGAAGTTCGTTCAACACTTACTTCAAACTCCCCTGACCTTCCCTGATAATTGACTTATCACTATATTCATGCGAGGAAAATATGCGCTGTGTGTTTAATATTAAATTCGTTAGATAAGCCCTTTTAGAAACGAAATTCAGTGTATTAGCCACTTATCACCTATATTCCCATTGTGATTAACGCCCCCCACCCCGAACAGAATGCCAAAAATGATTTGTAGAAAAAATCGGCACGTACATGCATGCGCAAATCACGCATGCGCACTGGTGCCCGCGCAAAGCTTCATGGTCATTGTAGTCTCTCGGGGTAAGCTCAAACGTATTTGACTGCTACTCTTGTCCGTTGGCAACCCTACCCCACCCCTCCCGATCTGCCAGTCTGCAAGAATATTGTTAATATGAAACCGGTCCGCAGTGCAAAAAAGGTTGGGGACCCCTGTAATATACTGTAATTCATGTTTTTTTCTATTATTATGTATTGCAATGTACTGCTGCCTCACAGTCACCAAATTTCACAACATATGCCGGTGATATTAAACTTGATTCTGAATTCATTTGATAGTTGTGATGCTATTTGTCTTCAGTTAATTTCTGAGCCATATTCAGATTTCAGTGAACTCATATTGCTTCTAACAGGTTGTCTGTTAGCCTTTAAAATAGTGCCCAAAATTTGAAATGATAGAAGGATTCAAAATGATGCAAGTGAAGCGTGGAATCTGACACAAGTGCAAAAATGGATTCCCCACTGAGCAACTGGGAAACCATTGCAAAGAACGGTTTGAAGTGCCAAAAGTATTGGTGACAGGATAGCTTCACTTCAGTTCTCTGCTAGCAGCTTCAGCATCTGTTTTTCTGCATCCATTAACATCATCTGCCTTTAAACTTTTTCCATGACATTTCCATTCTTTTCAGATTTGGACTCAAGGAAGATTTAAAACACCACAAAAGCAACCTTTAAGGACAATATGTGGAAGCTATTTTGAAAACTTTTCCCAAATTTCTCTTTTAAGATGTTCTCAAAATGGGCACGATTTACAGTTTAACGGCAGTCCTCTTTTTACAAGTAGTCATTTGCTTTCAATGACTTTGAATAACAAATCAAAAGTCATTTGAAACATATACTGTTTTGGCTCTAGCGAACACCAGCCTCATGGTTAGAAAACAAAATCACATTCTGAGTTTGAAATTGCGAAACACATTTGCTTAAAAATTTGCTCAATAGTAATATTGTGCATTGTATCATAGTGTCAACAAAATATATCCCAGAAAGAGCATTATTCACTAAAGTCACATTAAATTACCAATCTGAGATAATTTTCTAAGTATGCTTGTTATTAAGACTTGCATTAAACTACCAATCGGAGATAAAGTTCTAAGAATACTTGTTATTAAGGTTTGCATTAAGCTACCAATCTGAGATAATTTTATAAATATGCATGTTATTAAAATTTGCATTAAACTACCAATCTAAGATAAATTTCTAAATATGAATGTTATTAAGATTTGTATTACTCTGTGCCATCACATCATTTACACTAATTAATGGGGGGGGGGGAGAAGAACAGGAAGATAGAGCAGAACACTTCACCCTGGCTTGTGTCAATTTGAGATTTTTTATCATGCCCTGTTTTCAACATAATAATTATTTATTTTGGTATTAAAGATAAAAAAAGTAGAAGACTTCCAATGCCGAGTCTAGGCAGTCAAAGTTAATCAAACATCAGTTCTGACAGTCCATATACGTCTGCTCTGGTGACCAAAGAAAAATTTCTCCCCCATGGAGTTTCAGTCAATGACTCCCTGGTATTGATAACTTACTACCAGCAGTATGAGCTGGCTGCAAAATTTGATCCTTTGCTCTGGAATTGTCTTGAGAGGAAGCATGATATTTTGTACATCTGTGGGGCACAAAAAACACCCATATTGCAGACTAAAAATGAATTTGTTATTCCGCTAAAATGGAAATCAAGTTCATTGAAACAGTGTCACTTCACCACAGTGTAATCGATAAGTGCATCTTACTACCCTCAGAGATCTAAACATAATATCAAATCTTATACCCAAGGGTATTTTTCTGTTGTAAATTATCAGTTTGCACATTAAACAACCACCACAAGTAGCATTTAATAGATCTTGAAAATAAGTTTACATTCTATTTTAAGCATGTGCTGAATCAAAAGTTAGTATTTATAATTTTAAAATGTCCTTTTGTAAGATCAGCTGTATAAAACATCCTAATAAGGACACAGGCACCATGTCTTTTCCATAAAGAACAAAATAACATTTCATTTATCATGATTTTCTCATGGAACTCAGTGAGCTGAGCCTACTAGTTTGTCAGGGTGGAATTAAAAAGTGAATTATCTGATAATTAGTCAGAAAAGCTTCACATGTGAATATTACATGATTAAAAGTCACTGAACATTCAGAAACGGGTGGAAGTATACATATGACCATGAGACACAGGAGCAGAAATGGGCTTATCGGTCTGTTGAGTCTGCTCCGCTGGCTGACTGATTAACCCTCACAACCCCATTCTCCTGCCTTCTTCCTGTAACCTCTGACGCCTTTACTAATCAAAACCTATCAACCTCCATTTTAAATATACCTAATTACTTGGCTTCCACAGCCATCTCTGGCAATGAACTCCACAAATTTGCCACCATCTGGCTAAAGGAATTTCTCTTCATCTCTGATCTGAAGGGGTGTCCTTCTATTCTGAGGCTATGTCCTCAAATCTGAGCCTCTCCCACTATTGGATACATCTTCTCCATATCCATTCTATCTGGGCCTTTCAATATTCAAATTCAATAAGATCCCCCTCATTTTTCAAAACTCCAGTGAGTATAGGCCCAGAGTCATCAAACACTTCTCAAATGTTAACCCTATTATTCCCAGAATCATTTTCGTAAATCTATCCTGGACTATCACCAATGCCAGCACATTCTACCTTAGACATAGGGCCAAAACTACTCACAATACTCCAAGTGAGGTATGACCATTGAATACCTCATAAAGTTTCAGCATTTCATACTTGCTTTTATATGTTAGTCCTCTTGAAATGAATGCTAACATTGAACTTGCCTTCCGTATTACCAACTCAACATGCAAGTAAACATTGAGACAATCCTGCACTAGGACTCCCAAGTCTCTTTGCATTTCTGATTTCTTTTTTTTTATTATTATTTATTTATTGCAACACCAACAAATTACATTCAATACAACCAGTTGCCAATTACATTTTGACTGTTTAACCCAGCAACCCCCAAACTTCATCACCATCCCCCTCCACCCCTCTCTCCCCCTATCCCTCTCCCCTCCACCAATCAACTGAATAGCAGTACATACACAGACAAAGCATTCCTATTTTAACAAAAGATCTTTTAAGTTAGGTATCAAATTTGTCCACATTAAGATTGTGTTTGGTCGTGCATCATTTACTGTTGCTGATGAAAGTTCCAGGTAACAAGTGTCCGAAAAGCTCCGAAGCCAGTGAGTATTTGAAATATCATGGGGAGGTTTCCAACGCTGGACTACAATCTTCTTAGCTGCAGTCAGGCCTGCCAGCCAGATTTTGCGTGTTTTTTCCGTAAGGGAAACGTGGGAGTCATCATTTATAAAATGTACAGCGGGGTCCATTGGTAATTGTACCCCTGTTAGTTCTGTAAGAGTGCTGATAACCTTCCCCCACAAACCAAAAACCCCTGGACATTCCCATACAACATGTATAAAAGAGCCAATGGCTCCATGGGGGCAAAATGAGCAATAAGAGTTAGGAACCAGTCCCATTTGATGTCTAATTCTCGGTGTTAAATATGCTCTATGACAAAATTTCAAGTGTATATACCGATGATTTGGGTTTTTCGAAGCACCGGCAGCGTTATCCCAAATCGCATCCCAGTCTAAGTCTTGTCCCAATTCAGATATGTCCCTATCTCAAGCTTTCATTCCCGATGTGGGCATATAATTCTGGGAGTTTAATTTATCATAGATATATGACACTATCTGTCCTGGAGCACTCTGTATCCAACTTAAAATGGGATGGTCCTTTAAGTCTGACCCCCAGGGAATGCCATAGGCTTTACAAGTTGATCTTACTCTAAAGTAGAAGAAAAGAGAGTGTTTATCAATATTATATCGAGATATCAGTTCTTGAAAGCCAAGGATAGTACTTGCCCCATTAATATCTTGAAGAGTAATAATACCTTTATCCTCCCAAGTTCTGTTAATGAATGGCTTCCCCCCAGATAGAAAATGATTACTGTTCCATAATGGAGATGATTTACACCATACACTTTTAAATGTTAGGAATTTTTCTGCTGCTCTAAACACTTGTAGTGTATGGGATAAAATTGGACCATAATACAAATCACATTTTTTGGTAGACATACCTATAAGGAGAAAGTCCTTCAACCTTATTGGTGCTATTAGCTCTTGTTCTACATTTTTCCAGGACAAAACTTTATCTTCCTCCATCCAGTAGCTAAGGCTTTTTAATACAAATGCCCAATGATACAATTTAAAATTTGGATATGCCAATCCCCCATTCGACTTTTTGAATTGTAGAGCTGACCATTTTATATTGGGTCGTTTACTATTCCAAACATCGCATCGTAGTAAGGAGTCCAGTTTTTGCCAATATCCTGCTGGAGGTGCAAATGGGGTCATTGAGCTGATAAAATTAATGCGGGGTAAGATGTTCATTTTAATGACTGATATACGGGCCGGGACCGATGCTGGCAGGTGTCTCCATCTATTGATATCTTCTTCTATTTTTTTCAGAATTAAAGAGTAATTTGTTTTAGCCACAGCTGATAGGGAAGTATTAACTTTAATACCCAAGTAGAGGACTTCATTTGTAACTTTAATCTGGGGAGGAAGAGACACCTTATTTTTATCCATATTAATCAGCATCAGTGCTGATTTTAACAAATTAACTTTGTATCCTGAAAGAAATCCAAATTGCTCCAGTGCTTTTAAAACATAGGGGAGAGTTTGTTGAACATTCGCCATATAAACTAGCGTGTCATCCGCGTAAAGTGATATTGAATGCGATGTTGTACTTATTGTAATAGGGGAGATCTGAAGAGAGTTTCTAATTAAGTGTGCAAGCAGTTCAATAGATATATTAAAAATTAAAGGAGACAAAGGGTCCCCTTGTCATGTGCCCCATCCTATGTCAAATAACTCTGAGAAACCTCCTCCTACACATACCCAGGCTGAAGGATTAGCATACAGTGTTTGAATCATATTGATAAATTTATCGCCGAACTTAAATTCTTTTAGAACTCTCCAAAGATATGGCCAATCAAGGCGATCGAACGCTTTTTCAGCATCTAAAAATAGCAGGCCACGGGCAGGTGGGATTTTATTTGTTGCACTCAGTACGTGTAAGAGCCGGCAAATATTATCAGATGCGAGACGCCCCTTGATAAAACCCGTTTGATCTGGGCTAATTATTTTCCCAACTACTGTCTCAAGTCTACTGGCTAAGACTTTGGAAGATATCTTGAGGTCAGCATTTATCAAGGAGATTAGACGGTAATTGGCACACTCCAAGGGGTCCTTATCGGGCTTAGGTATAACTGTGATCAGGGCTGTGTTTAGATCTCTATGGAAAGCGCCATTTCCAAAAGCATAATTTAATGTTTCTAACCATACTGGTCCAAGAATATCCCAAAGTGCTAGGTAAAGTTCCACAGGAATGCCATCGATGCCTGGCGTACAGCCCTTATTTGTAGCTTTAACTGCTTTGAGTAGCTCATCCAGTGTAATAGGAGAGTCTAGAGTTTTGGTGTCCTCTAACGACAACATAGGGAGGTCTAATCCACTAAAAAAATCCGTGAAATCATTCTCAGAAGGAACTGAGCCACTTGTATACAATTCTTTAAAGTAATTCTTCCTCTGTTGAAGATACTACTCCATGCTTAGCACATCTAATCGCTGGTATAGACCTTTTAGTTTCCTGTTGTTTGAGCGTTAGAGCTAAAAGATGGCTCGGTCTGCTGCCTTCTGCGTAATACTTATGTTTGGTTATATGGATCATATATTCTGCCCTGCTTCTTAATAAATCATTTAATTCTGCTTGTTTTGTTTTGAGCTCATTTTCTTTTGTTGTGGTGTGTATTCCTTTAAGATCATTTTCCAAAACCTTACATTCGTCTTCTAAGATGGAAATCTTTTGAAGCCGGCTTTTATGTAGGTGAGAACTGAATATAGTGTTATTTCGTAAGAAACCCTTGATGGAGGCCCAAATCACTGTCGCATCTGAGACACTATTTTTATTTACATTTATAAATTCTGTCAGTTTTGTTCTCAGTTGTGATAGAAATTCGTCGTTTTTTAGAAGGGTGGAGTTAAACCTCCACCTAAGTAGCCTTAATTTTAATTTTGCCATAATTAAAAGTAGATATGACTGGGTTGTGATCAGGTAGATGTCTGGGCAAAAATTCTATTGAGTGTACTAAAGGCAGCAGACCGGAGGATATAAGAATGTAATCTATCCGAGAGAAAGTTTTATGTCTTGTGGAGAAGAAGGTATAGTCTTTAGCAGATGGATTATGCACCCTCCACACATCAGTTAAATTTAAATCCGTTAGAAAAAGGTTAAGTGCTTTGGAAGCAGATTCTTGAGAGCTTGATATAGTTGAGGAAGATTTATCGAGGTTAATATTTTCCAAAGCATTCATGTCCGAACCAACATATAGTCGGTAGTCACTTAACTTTAGTAATTGTGAGGTAATTGAGGGAAAAAATTCAACCACGAATATAGTTGGGGCATATAGGCTAATGAATGCAACTTTTTTACACTGAATAGATGTGCAGCAAAAAGCTAGACGTCCTTTATTGTCGGCACCCGTCCTTTCAATTGATACATTAATATTATGTCTCATTACTATCATAACTCCTTTCATACGAGTACCATCAGCTGATGCCACAACGGGTTTATAAAAATGGTTTTGAACCCTGGAAATGTCATTAAGTTTAAGATGTGTTTCCTGTAACAGCGCAATATCTATTTTCTTTCTACAAGAAATCTAAAACCTTTGAAAGCTTGTAGGGAGAGTTTAAACCTCTAACATTAAACGATACAATAGTAAGATTTTCTAATTTATCTGTATTGCTCATCTTCCCCTGGATCTGTTGTAAGTTGGTGATGGAGCCCTCAGTTATCTCCTTCCCACCCCCGCTCCCATCACCCCTCCCATTCAACCCTTTACTTTGTAACATCTGTGAGTGTCACTTAGCAATGTCAGACACTGAACACTGACATCAACTGCCCCCCTTCTAGCACCAACAAATTAGAAAGGCAAAGCAGTTCTCATAGACAATCATATCAAAGAGACAAGAAAAACGAAACCTGGGCAAACCCGTTAACCCTTATAAGTGAAACCATTTCCGTCTCACATATATTATAGCACATGATCAAGATCCCAACAGCTATCTTGCAAGTAACTGTCGCTTCAATAGACTGTTGCTTAGCGATGGCGCTAATGACATCTTATCCGGTGCCCAGAAATGTAAACAAGTCTACTGGAGAGATAGCATTCTAAAGTTAGTCAGAATAAACTGCTGTTTCTCAGCTTCATTCCTGATGAAGTATTACATTTGTATATATTGAGTATTACCTTAAAACTCAGACCTGCAATACTCAGAAACAAATTGACCCCTTAATTAATTAAATACAAAGGTGCAACGAATGACTTTCCGATAAAAGAATAACCAGAAAACTTCACACTTAGAATGTTAACTTGCCCTTGCCTGATAGATTGTACATACAGACAAGTCCGAGCTCTTAATGCAGTTCCATCTCCTCCCGAGGGGTGTGTGGACTTTGCCCAGGGTCTTCTTCCATATCTCCCAGCACCGATAATTTCAGAACTTCTTTTGCTTCCTCTGCCGAGTTAAACGACACCTTCATGCCCTTGATATTCACTTTCAAGATCGCTGGATATATGAGGAACGAGTCGATCCCCTTCTTTTGAAGTTTAGCGTGGTTCTCCTTGTATCTCTGCCGTTCCTGCACCGTGCCGGGGCTGTAGTCGGGGAAGAACTGCAGCTGGGTGCCATCAGGGAGAGTATGTTTGGCTTTCCTCGCATCCTCCAGGATAGCCTGCTGGTCGGAGTACCATAGAAGCCTAAAAATTATGGTCTGTGGTCTTGAGGTGTTGTTGGAAAAGATCCTATGTGCTCTATCTATCTCCAAAGGAGTGCTGTGGGAATTCTTGAGTGCTGGAATCCAGTTAGGCAGCATCTTCTGGAGGTAACCTCTTGGATAGTCGCCCTCAGCGCCTGTCGGTACGTTGACCAGCCGCACATTGTTTCTCCTGGATCTGTCCTCCAAGTCGTTTAACTTCTTCCATATCTTAGACACCTCCGCGAGACAGGAGTTAATAACTTTCTCATTCTTGCGTAAGCAAACCTGAATGTTGTCTATTTTATTGAAGACCATGTTAAATTTTTTAGCGTGAATGTCGCCATATGCTTCTGTAGGGGGTCCATGGCCTTTTCCAGCGACTCCTTTAGCATGTGTGCTACCATTTCTTGCAGTGATTCCATCTCCGTTGCCATTGTTTGTTTAGTTAACATAGCTATTTCTTTGGATGGTGCCGTCTGCTGGTATCTTGTTTCCTGGTTGAATTTGTATCTTTTTTTGAAGCCATGTCTTTAGTTAGATCTTTCTTCAACTCAACCTTGTATTCAGACCATCTATAAGCCCTGAAGAACTTGAAAAAGGAGGGTTGTATGCCAGCGCTCAGTGCCGTGCTGCCATCTTGTCTTGTGCTTCACCAGAAGTCCTGCATTTCTGATTTCTGAATTCACTCCCCATTTAAAAAATAGACTACACCTTTATTCCTTCTACCAACGTACACAACCATACACTTCCCTACATTATATTCCATCTGCCACTTCTTTGCCTATTCTCCTAATCTGTTTAAGTCCTTTCATAGACTTACTGCTTCCTCGATATTTTGGAATCCTGGAGTATAGTCCATCCATTTCAGATGACTTATCCACCTTCAGACCTTTCAACTTCTCAAGCACCTTCTTCTTAGTAATAGTGTCTGCCCCCCTGACTCTTCCAAATTTCTGGAATGTTGTTGGTGTCCCACACAGTGAAGACTGATGCAAAATACCTATTTTGTACATCCACCAGATCTCTGTTCTCCATTATTATATTCCAGCAGTTCAATGTCTTCTCTTCCCTCTCTTTCATTTTATATATATATATATATATATATATACACACACACATATCTGAAAATATTTCCGGTATCCTCTTTTATATCAATGGCTAGCTTACTTTTCCCTTTAAGATGCTGGAAAAGATTTGTAGCTAGGTTTCAGGATGTTGTTGACTAGCTCAGCGAGCTATTCAAAAACAACATTACTTTTTCCTCCTTATTACATTTTTAGTTGCCTTTAGTTGGTATTCAAAATGCTTCCCAATCTTCCAACTTTCCACTGACTAAACCATGAAGTGCCTTTTCTCTGGTGGACTCAACCCCAAACCGCTCTGAAAAGCCATCTTGTAGACATTCTACAAATTCTTTCTTTGGGATCCAGTACCAACCTGTTTTGCCAAGCAACACACACAAAATGCTGGTGGAACGCAACAGGCCAGACAGCATCCACAGGAAGAAGCACAGTCGACGTTTCAGGCGAAGACCAGTCCTGACAAAAGGGTCTCAGCCTGAAACGTTGACTGTGCTTCTTCCTATGGATGCTGTCTGGCCTGCTGAGTTTCACCAGCATTTTGTGTGTGTTGTTTGAAATTCCAGCATCTGCAGATTTCCTTGTGTTTGCTGTTTTGCCAATCTACCTGCATGTTCAAATACCGCATGACCTATCAGAACACTGGCCTTTTTACATGCCAATTCCTATTTGCCATGTGGGAGATTGAAGTAGCAAACTAACTCCCCACTAGGACCGCCACAGATTCTGCAGATGCCGGAAACCAAAGGTCCCGTTCCAAAACGTCGACCGGTTCATTCACTTCCGTAGTAACGACTGTCCAGAGCTACCTTTATATTTTGATTAAGATTCATAAGAGTTAAACAGAAACAGGCCTTTCGGCCAAGCTCAGCTATTCCAAGATATCAATGCAAGCTAATCCCATTTGGCTCATATTCATCTCACCTTTACCAAGTGTTTCATGATGCAGTGGTCCCCAACCACCGGGCCGCGGACCTGTACTCGGCTGCGAGGAAACAATATGATTTGGCGATATGAAATGATATGAGTCAGCTGCACCTTTCCTCATTCCCTGTCACGCACTGTTGAACTTGAAATAACCTACCAAATCATACAAAAAAAACCCAAAAAAACCTAAAATAACACTAACATACAGTAAAAGCAGGAATGATATGATAAATACACAGCCTATATAAAGTAGAAATAATAACAGAATTGGGAAGATTAAGCCAAAATCGATTTGTAGAAAAAAAAAATTCGGCATGTACACGCATGTGCACGTCATGTACGCGCACACAGGTGCCCATGCAAGCCTTCATGGTCATGGTAGTCTTTCTCTGGATAAACACAAGTGTCCCGTATTTGACTGCTACTTTTATCCCTTATTTGGGAGTGAGAAAGTTGGCAACCCTACTTGAACACCCCCCTCCCTTTGTCAGCCAGTCTGCAAGAATGTTGTCAATATTAAACGGTCCACGGTGCAGAAAAGGTTGGGGACCCCTGTCATAATGAACTAGTTATAAGAACCTCTAACACCTCCTCCGGCAACATAGCATATTATTCCTACCACCTTCTGTTTGAAAACTTCACCTCAAATACCCTTTAAATTTTTCCCCTCTCACCTTAACCTTAAGCCCCCTAGTTTTAGAGTCTTGTACCCAGGGTAAAATGCTATGTATGTTATCAATGCCCTTGAGGTTTATAAATCTCTATAAGGCCATCACTCAGTCCCCTTCTTTCCAGAAAAAACAAGCTCAGCCTATCCAATCTCTAGTCCCAGAAGCATCTTTCTGAGCCTTTACTGCACCCGCTCTAGTTTAAACACATCCCTCCTAGCTTATGGTGACCAGAATTACACATGAAATTCCAGGTAACTTTCACCAATGTCTTGTACTCAATGCTCCAACCAAACAAAAAGGCAAACAAAGCTCTGCCTTCATCAGAACCTGTCTATCTGTATGCTTTTTATGGAACTATGTACTGGTGCTCCTAGGTTCCTCTGTTCAAGGACATCTTCAAGAGGTAGTGCTTCAAGAAGACAGTATCCATCCATCATTAAAGAGCCTCATCATTTGGGACATGCCCTCTTCTCGTTACCAAGGTGGTACAAGAGTGCTGTTCTGCTGCCAGAGAACAAAAGATTTCACAACATCAGTCCGAGGGTGATAAAAATAAACGTAAAAGGAATTTTTTTAATTCCACCCTTATGTAGTTCCTTGAAAGCGGAAATACAGAGAAAAGGGAAATGAAGAAAGTACGTGGCATGCTTGCCTTCAACCGCTGTGGCAATGAGTATCAGATATGGAAACTCAAGTCGCAAATGCACAAGACATTGGTTAGACCACACTTGGAGTCCAAAGGCGTACCGGCTGGTAGGTTATTGGGCATTATAAACAGTCCTGTGATTAGCCTAGGGTTAAACTAGGGGTTGCTGGGCAGCAAAGCTTGAAGGGCCAATAGGGCTTGCTGTATCTCAATAAATACATAAATAAATGCTGCGTGATCCATTGAATTCCTTCAGCTCCTTCTGTGATACTTTCGGATAAATTGGATATGAATTTACTGGTTTGAGCTTGTAGTCCGGAGACAGGAGATATCAGAGCATGGGGTGTCAGCCATTAGATTGTTATTGTAATTTCTCAATTCAAGTAAAGACAGGTTATTCAGAAAAATATACATCATTTGTCATAATTCATTACATCCTGGATTGGATCCGTGTACAGCTGACAGAAGTCAAATCCCCACCTACTGTAAAGTGGAAATAATTGTTAAAAAAACTTGTTAAAAAAGTAGAGTTGGTACATTGTGCATTAAAAGTTGATGGAGTTTTGGATAGTGTAGAAGGTTGTCACAGGTTACTTCAGAACATTGACAGAATGCAGAGCTGGGCTGAGAAGTGGCAGATGTAGTTCATACCAGAGAAGTGTGAAGCATTTCACATTGGAAAGTCAAATTTGAAGGTAGAATACATGGTGAATGGCAGGATTCTTAGCAGTGTGATTGGACAGGGGAATCTTGGTCCTACTAAGTAGTTGATAGGGTTTTCAAATGGTATATGATGGGTTTGCTTTCATTAGTCAGAGGTTGAGTTCAAGAGCCATAAAGTAATGTGGCAGCTCAATAAAACCCTGATTAGAAACTACTTGGAATATTGTGCTCAGTTCCGGTTACCTCATGAAAGGAAGGATGTGGAAGCTTTAGAGAGTATGCAAAAGAGATTTACCCTGATTGTCTCTGGATTGGAGAGAATATTTTATGGGGAATGTTTGGGTGAGCCATGGTTTTTCTTCATTGGAGCAAAGGAAGATGAGAGGTGACTTGATAGAGGTCTACAAAATGATAAGAGACATAGATTGAGTGGACAGCCAGATACTTTTTCCGCAAGGGCAGAAATCACTAATATGAGGGGGTATAGTTTTAAGGTGGTGGGGGAGTGTATAGTGGAGATGTCAGAGGTATGATTTTTTACCCCATAGAGTGGTGGGTGCTTGGAACAGCCTAACAGAAGTGGTTTTGGAGGTACAGTAGATACTTTAGGGGCATTTAAGAAACTCTTAGGGAGGTACATGGGTGATAGAAAAGTCAGAGCTATATAAGATGAAAGGGTTAGATTAATCTTAGAGTAGGTTAAAAGGCTGGCACAACATCTTGGGCTAAAGGGCCTATACTTTAATACAAGATGCATTGAGTAGGAGTTTGTTCATTAAAAGTCGTTATAATAATGACTGCATTGAAAATTGTTCAGTACTGCTGGATTTTCTTCATAGTTCAGTACCGCTGGATTTTCTTCATAAAGTATTTCTGTTTGAACCTGTCATGCTAAACACTTCAGTAATGTGGTGATATTGTCTTGATGCAGTATCATTTATCCACAATTTTTCTTGAAAATGAACAAAATGTACCAGAAGGTAAACGTTAACAATAACAGTAAACTGCCTGTGAATCAGTAGAGAAATATCAACTTGTTCAAAATAAATTTCATATATTAGTCAGATAAGCCTTCATGATAAAATCAAAAACCAATGTGGCTTAAAGTAATTCATATCAACATTAAGTCACAATGAAAAGTTGTATCTTACCAACTACATTAGCCATTCGTTCAGTAAGGCATTCATCGCCTAACGCCCAAGGATAAGATCCATGAAAATGACCGTGAACACCTCTGCAAGATAAATAAAAATGTTGTTGAAAAGAAAAACAATTTAATATTGCAGCACTCGACAGGATCTCAACTTATTCCAATACATTTCAGAATCAGATCAACTTAAAGTAATGTCATTGCTGTCTTACTGGGAATTGCATACATCATATAACAAAGTCTATTAAGTAACAGTCCATTCTTCTCTCCTACCAGATTCCTTCCTCAGCCCTTTACCTTTTCTACTTAACACCTCCCAGCTTCTTAGTTCAAACACCTCCATACCCCACCTGGCTTCACTTATCACCTGCTAGCTTAGAATCCTTCCACTCCCCATACCTTCTTATTCCGGTTTCTTCCCCATTCCTTTCCAGTCCTGATGAAGTGTCTCAGCCATTAATGCCGCCTGTTTATTCCACCCCATAGATGCCGCTGAGTTCCTCCAGCACTGTGTGTGTGTTATTCTGGATTAACAACATCTGCAGAATCTCTTGTATTCATTGAAATACTCTGAACAAAACTGAACTTTCCGGAATATAGTTGTGCCAATAACGTTGCATAATGGTCAGTGTGGAACCTAGATTGTGATCCTTGAAATGAAATTCTGCAGGCTGTCATTAGAGAGAAAGCAGTTGAAGTACTATACACCCAAATGTGGAACAGAAAACTGCTGGTTCCCTGCTGGTCTCCACAGTAAAATTATGTTCTGGTGCTGGCCACCTTTCAAACACCACCATTCAAGCTTGATACATCTTCTCCGACTAATTGACCACTTCAGCACTCTTTCTGCTAGCTTCAGCTCACCATTTCTCTGGGATATTTGCACATCATGTCATCTTGTTATGACTATTTGAACTTTCCTGCCTTCTACCATTAACTTCTACACTGAATCTCAAAGGTTCACTTATTATCAAAATATGGAAATACTTCTCTATATAACCACAAAACCAAGCAAGAATGGTAGCATGATCATGAACCCCCAAATCACCCTCCCCCACACAAAAAATGAGAACGATTGGGCAAAAAACCCAGAATATAAAAAAATTATTAAACTGAAAAAAGTCTATAGTCCAAGTCCATATCTAAAACTCAGAAAACCTGGGTAACATTCTCTGGGCATTATGGCAGGCCCTTCCCTCTCTGACAGTGAGCAATCCCACCAGCGGTCAAAAGGCAATCTCTGCTCTCCGAAATCGATTAAAAGGCAGACAGCTCACACTCACGTTCTGCATTCACCTCGATGTTTCAATCTTCCTTTAAATCGGTGAACAACGGAAGCTTTAATCTAATGATAAACTGGCATCATTCAATGCCCTTGTGATGCTGGGCTCAGTGGCAGGAGATCCACAAGAAAGCTTTGAAAGGCTTTAAAGGACTTGTGTTCAAGATATTGCAGCTCCTTTTCAGACCAGCAATTAAAATGGCCTTCAAGGAGGAACACAATGATGATAACAGGTCCTTGCCACTTTGTAGTAAGCATCATTACTGTTTCTGAAGTCAGACAAACAATACAAGTGGGAGGAAGGAGGTGTTTGAAAACTAATCCACAATCCTTCTACTATTGTGGCTCCATTTCTATTGACTCCCATGTAAAAGAGGAGGAATAATCAATTACAATAACCCTAGAATTACCTATAGCTATGTAAAAAATATAACTTTAGCTATAGGTCACCACTGCAGCAACATTCCATACTTACTCTGTTGAATGCTGGTGAAAGGCAGACTTCAAATAATCATGAGACCATAAGACATAGAAGCAGAGTTAGGCCATTTGGCCTATTGGATGTCTCGACCATTCAATTGTGGTTGATTTATTTTCCCTCTCAACCCCATTCTCCTGTGTTCATCAGTTAACCTTTGACACCCTTATTAATGAAGATACTTTCAACCTCTATTTTAAATATACCCAATAACTTGGTCTCCATGGCGATCTGCAACAATGAATTCCAGAGATTCTCCACCCTCTGGCTTGAAAACCTCCTCGTCATGTGTTGTCTTAAAGGAATACTTTTGTAGTCTGAGGCTGCGCCCTCTGGTCCTTGGCTCTCCTGCTATTGGAAATATCCTCTCCATATCAGGGGAGCAGGGAAGGAGAAGATGGCAGCGGGACGCAGCGCGCGCGGCTGCTCCGAAATGATATCGTATTTGTTAAGTTGGGGCTGTGCACAATCCTGATTTGATGGAGACAGACGTGAGAAGCATGGAGGAACATCTGGAGAAATTTCTGAAACGTCTGCTTCGCTGCTGCTGCTACTGTGCGATCGAGAATCTCCGGAGGGGAAGGCCCCAAATCCTCGGCTTTGCCTACTGCCTGTTGCCGGGGCCGGGTCGAAGCGCTCGGCAGAGATGGTGCTTGGGATTGGAGGGCTGGTCAGAGGCTCAAAGTTTTCGGATGGACTCAAGAGTCGGCTGTGGTCGGGTGCTTCCAGGGTGCTGCATTAGCAAGTTTGCGGCGCTGGAAGCTCATGGCAGGAAGGAAGTTTTTCTTCTTTCTACCATCTGCGTAAGATGATGGGACTTTCGAGAGACTTTGAGACTTTTTTTACCGTGCCCATGATCTGTTCTTATCAAATTACAGTATTGCTTTGCACTGTTGTAACTATATGTTATAATTATGTCGTTTTTGTCAGTTTTTTAGCCCTGGTTTGTCTTGTGTTTCTGTGATATTATTCTGGAGGAACGCTGTATCATTTCTTAATGCATGCATTACTAAATGACAATAAAAGAGGACTACATGTCCTCATAATCTAATCTAATCTAATATTCATTCTATCTAGACCTTTTCATATTTGGTAGATTTCCATGAGATCCCTCCTCATTCTTCTAAACTCCAGGGAGGATGGGCTCAGAACCATAAAATACTCCCCATACATTAACCCATTCATTCCCGGAATCAATCCATCACTATTCACATTTGGAGAGATCTTTTCCAATGAAAGCAGCAAATAAAGAAACAAGCTGACATTTTGAATTAATGAGGCTTGACACCGGCTGTACAGCTAAAAATCAAGATTAGATGGCAGTTGAGGATCTGGGTGTTGGGCTTTCACCGAGAACAATCAAATCACAAAGGAAAATAGGCCTGCTATGGTTACCTGTGTTACTAAAGTAATGATGACATGTATTCTGAGTGTATTGATAAACTGAAATGGTCTTCCTGCTGTCATCTTACCTTCTTCACCAGCCCATTAACAAAATCTACATTAGATTTGTATTCATATGGCACACATGAAGCAAAACCTTCCAAACTCCTTGATAGAAATGAAGCAATGGCAATAAAAAATGGGAAGAATAGGTAGCATAGAGAAAAAAATAGGCAAATAATCATATTGCAGGGGCAAAAAGTAGACTTAGAAAGGGAACTGCAGGGCTGTTAGCTTTGGAGACAGGAGACATGAATATCAATGGTAGATAAACTGCAGATAATTCTAAAGTCGGTATTGTAAATTGACAGTGGGAGTAATGAATTGAGGATTACAAAGATAGGGCACAGGCCTTGAAGAGAAATGAAAAATTAGCAAGATTAAAAGCCTAAGTCATTATTTAACCAAGAAGCAGCATGTTTTTTTTTTAATTTATTCATTCTTTGTGTTTCAGGTGGTGAGCATCTTGGGAAAGCCTTCAATTACTGCCCACCCCACAATTACACTCAAGGCTATGCCACCCTTTTGAACGGCTACAATGTTTTTGTGAAATAATTTTTAGGGACCCAACAATGATCAAGATATTATGGTCTTAAATGAAGGCTATATTTCCAAGTGAGGATATTGAAAGTTTGATCAGGAAAGAAAAATAGAATGTATGGCAGGCAATGGCAACTGGAACTAAGCAGGTCTCTTAAGGAAGACAGGCTGAAGAAGAGAACTTGAGAAATAAGTTGACAGGGTAAAAGGAACTATGAAATAGCCTTGGATAGTCAGATTACAGAGAATAATAAGATATTCTCTTTACATATTAGGAGAAAAATTTTAGCTAGAGAAAGAGCGGCTCTTCCAAGTGTTAATCAGAGCATGGAGCCAAGGAATTTGAGCACGGTCCTAAATAAATAAATATTTCTCATCTGTATTCAACAAGGAAGACGTGGAAGATACTGCATTCCAGAAGGTCCAGAGTACATTATTAATAAGAGACAAAAACATGAGAAAATCTGCAAATGCTGCAAATCCACACAAAATGCTGAAGGAACTCAGCAGGCCAAGCAACATCTATGGAAAAGAGTAAGCAGTCTGACGTCTTGTGCCGAGACTCTTCTTCAGGGCTTTCTTCTGCCGTGCTGAGTTCTCCAGCATTTTGTGTGCATTGCTCATTAATAAGAGATTTGTTAGATGTCATTGAACATACAAGGGTTAAAAAATCCTCAAGGCTGAATGAGATCGACCTCAGGATGTTATGAGGAGGTAAATAGAGCCCTGAAAAGGAATTTTACACTCACTTATGTGAGATGCCAGAAGACTAGTGGTAACTAAAGTTCTTCCTTTAGTTAAGAACTCAAGCCCTACCGGCTGGAATGGTAGAATCAGTGATAAAAAAAAATCATTGAAGAAAATACAAAAGGGATAGATAGAATCTGTGCATTTAGAAAGGCATAGCCAACATATCTGGCTAAAAACATTCAAAGCACATTTATTGTCCAAGTACATAACAAAATACCTTGAGATTAATTTTCTTGCAGTCATTTACAAGAAAACAGACAGTAGGCTTTTATGAAATACTATACATAAACAAAGAATAGTAACCAATGTGCAAAAGACAAACTGCAAATAAAAATAATACTGAGAATGATTTATAATGCGTCATTAAAAAGGAGTCTGCAAAGCACAGAGTCAGCTCAGAGTAGTGATGATTGACGTCATCCACAGCAGTGGGTGCAAAAGCTTAAGGTAACTTGAGTTCAAAGGTGAACTGACTAAATGTATCCAAAATTGGTCTGATGATAAGAGCAAAGGGTAGAGTTAGAAGAATGTTTCGCTGATTGGTAGTCTGTGACTTGTGATGCATGGCATGGTTTGGCAATGGTAAGTTTGCAGCTGGCATGAAAATTGATGATGCTTTGGGTAACCAGGAAGGTTGTCTAAGATGACAGTAAGAAACAGATCAAACTAAAAGTTGGGCACAACTTTGAATTAGATTGAATTTAATCCCAATTGTGAGATGATGCCATTTTGGAGGTTACACAAGGGGGAACGACATATAAAGTAAACAAAATAATGGGTGATCAGATGCACCTTGATGATCTGCTGTATAATTACTGAAACTTGTAGATAGTGTGGTGAAGGAGGCATGTGACATGTTTGCCATCATAAATTGTGCATTAGAATATAAAAGCTGGAATATTATATTGTACCTTTAGAAAACACTGGTTACACCACACTTGGAGCACTGTATGCAATTCAGGTTGCCACATATAGGGAGGATGTGCTTGTACGGGAGACAGTGCAGAGGACATTCTTCAGGATAATGGCTACAATAGAAAACTGTAGTTATAGGGAGAGGTTGAATAGGTTGGATTTGTTCTGTCTGGAGCAAATGAGGCTGTCAGAATAGGTAGTGGAAGCAGATACAATCAATATGTTTGAGATATTTAAACAATTGAACAAGACAGAGGAAAGCATGAACCCAATGTGGGCAAATGGAATAAGTATAGAAAGACAAAATTACAGTTTTTAGATGCTTTCTGGTTAACAATGCTTATTCCATAAAATTTCTGATACTAAAGTTACTTGTCACTTACCAGCCTACTTTTCAATCTAGAGGCATCGGCTGATTCATAACTAGCAGCATACCTTCACTAGACTTTGTAAAGGAAGGTTGGGCTGACAAAGATGGAGATGTTTGAACCAAAGACCTTGCCAGAACAATTCCTGCAATAATGTCCTGGGACAGGAATGGTTGAACTCTAACAGCTAGAACTATATTTGTTTTTTGGGAGTTAACATTCTAATGTGTAGAGTATCTTCCACTTCGTATCCACTTATGTTGGTTTATCAGAACCCGAATCAATCAATTGTTGTCTTGATGTCAAGACCCAATCCTATTACACCCCCACTTCCCTCTCAAACAGCATGAGGCAGATCAATAGATCAACTACATTCCCACAAATCCTTCAAAACCCATAAGCAGTGCTTAGCAGCTTGAGCCAGCACATCTCTGGGACATGAGAGGAAACCAGATTATTTGGAGGAAACTCATGCAGGTCATTGTATGTAAAACTCAACAGAGTCAGCACTCAAGGTGAGGATTATACCCAGATCTCTGAAGTTGCGATGCAGCTCTGCTATTCAATGTGCCAGCACACTCAAAATGCTGGAGGAGCTCAGCAGACCAGGCAGCTTTTATGGAAAGGAGTACAGTCAACTTTTCAGGCTCAGACTCAGCCTGAAATGTTGACTGTACTCTTTTCCATAGATGCTGCCTGGCCTGCTGAGTTCCTCCATTATTTTGTGTATGGTGTTTGGATTTCCAGCATCTGCAGATTTTCTCTGGTATTCCAACACACTGCCTGCTTTCAGTACTACAGCTTTGCTGTTGCTTGGTCCTGACCCTCCGGCTTAGGATCGAGATAATGGGTGAACGAGAATTGATCAACATTAGGACACTGGCAGCAGACATTTCAATTAACACAGGCTTATGAAGTGTAGAACAAGGCTAGGCAGCCGGGAAAGCACATATGGAGTTGAATTTAAATGCAACAAAAGTGAAAGGAGTTTTCAGAAACAGGAGAGAATCAGGCAATGTTACACAAGCACCAAGAGTAAACTGCAACTCAATTCTACTGCATCTGTATGTCAGGCGTGTTTCAGAGTGTATCTGTATTCCCAGGTGTATCCACACACCAAGAGTAGACTGCAACTCAATTCTACTGCATCTGTATGTCAGGCGTGTTTCAGAGTGTATCTGTATTCCCAGGTGTATCCACACACCAAGAGTAGACTGCAACTCAATTCTACTGCATCTGTATGTCAGGCGTGTTTCAGAGTGTATCTGTATTCCCAGGTGTATCCACACACCAAGGAGCCCCCACTTATTTGACTTGCACCTGGAGTTTGGTGTGTGTTTGCATATACTGTAAGTGAGCAACTGCAGTGTGATATTAATCCCCTGTGTATGCGTGAAGCCAGAATGCGAACTTCAAGACTTTTCGATGTAGCTCAGAATTTTCTAAGATCTAAGCACTTAATATCAGGCTGTTGGCTGTACAGAGTGCCATATCAACGTTCTTCCAGAAGAAGATGGCACCAACAACCAATGCTAGCAATAGTGACATTCTCCAGGCTGTTTACCAAACTACTTCAATCACATCTTCTTTTTCTTTCAAATGTGGTTTTGCTACTGTTGGAGCCTATGCTCTATATATTGGTGGTATGCTTTCTGGCCGATTGGGCAATCTAGCGCTTTGCTTTCTCTAAGGGTTTTCTGTGAGGCTTTGAGTGAAGTATGCAGCCTCGAGGCTAAGAAGCCTGGAGATGGGGCAGAAGTCCATGATCAACTCCATTTATCGCTGATCTCGTTGATTAAAGCACTGAGGAAAATTGAAATCATTGAGGCTTATGCGGAAGGTGAGCGGGTGTTCAGCGCTATCTACCAGCCTCTCATCTCTCCTACCAGATGAAGGTCTATGCCTGTGACAGTCTTGCTCACTGCTTCCAGAGGAAGCTCCCTGCATTCGAATGTCTATCTCTCTTTCGATGTTGTCAAAGGATGGGCCGGAGTTCCAAGTCTTGGACAAGGTTTGTGGCAAATCAATGCAGTTTGTGGATTGGCCTCTGTAGTTCACGTTATTATGTGCTGCTGGTTTCTGATTGCTCCTTTTTTTGTTGCTATTTTGGGTGATTCTGTATCAGGGTGGCTACAGTAATAAAAACTGAGCTGAATTGAAATATACCTGGACTCTTGATTTTATATTTTAGACCTGTTCTTTTTTCTCTCGTTCTTTCTCGTTGCATGATTTTTTTTTTGCGCATAGAAGGTTGATTTTTTTTTTCTTTGAATGGGTTCCATGGTTTTCTTTGCCATGTGGCTGTCTGTGGGAAGATGAATCTCAGGGTTGTATACCGCATACATTATTTGATAATAAATGTACTTTGAATCCCACTCTCACTCCTTAATAGCCCAAATGCATGATTTAGATAGAATAGGCTGAATGTTGCACTGTCGAAGCTACTATCTTCTTATTCCTCAAGTTCCAAAATACCAATTTTGATGAAGAACAGTAATTATCACTCAATCATTATGACAAAGACGGATTGCTGAATTATTTCATTGCTAATTAGTCACTATTCTCTTACATTACAAGAGTGCTTACATTCCTCAGATATTCAGTTTACTACAGACTATTGGGTATTGATTGACCTTAGAAATCCTGAAGTCAAGGAAGTATCCATACTAGATCATTCCTTGTTTGGATAAGTATTGAATTTTATGATCTCACAAAAGCAAATAGAAAAGAAAATAAACACAGGATATTGAAGTTCTAAGCAGGGTCAGACAGCATCTGTGGAATCCGGCAGCATCAACTTGAAAGATTAACTCTTTCACTTTCCGCAACATACCTTACAGTATGAGCCCTGATAAAGGGTCGTAGCCCAAAATGTTGACTATTTATTCCCCTCCATAGATGCTGCTTGACCTGCTGAGTCCCTGTGGCATTTTGCGTATGTGAGACTATATAGAACAGTATTTCTTTGCAATGAGCTGGGATGCTCTATATTTGCAATAATAGTTAAAAAGATAAGGAGGATGGTGGATGGATAAAGCCACATATCTAACTAGTGACAAGGTTCAGTTACCATTCAATAAACTTGGGAACAGTGGCCACTATTGGATTTCCTTTCTACCCACTTAATGCAGGTTCAGTGAACTTCATTGTGTAATAGATGACCTTGGCTAGTGGCCAATACTTCTCACATTGGGTTAGCTCCAGGAACTAGACAAAGTTCTCAGTCTGTTTGATCTTGTTGCGGGGTGAATGATGTTACAAATTATGCTACTGAGAACAGCACGTGCCCCACTGCTCCATGCTTACATAGAACCCTTTTTTTTCCCAAAGTTTGAACCTTGTATATATAGACAGGCATTGTAATGTGGAAGGTTAACTTATTGGCTGACTGAAAACTGGTCCGAAAGTCACTTCCACCATAGTGGTTAGTGCTGCCTTCTTACTGGTTAGCTCCTGTGTCTTGCAGCACCGGTTTCTGGTCCCATGCTGCAACACCTGCAATTGGTTTCTGGCCTTTAGGTATATAAAGGTGAACGAACACGCGCTAGTCACTCTTTTGGCCCCAAGCTCGTTTCGGGCTGTGAGCTGCAGGAGGCCCTGGAGAAACCATATGGAAGGAGTGTTACAGTTAACGGAGGGAGGGGCTTGTGCTTTGGGTGCATACCTAATTTCCTGCTAGTTTAATCGTGTTGTGTTACTTGGGCAGGTTTAATAAGTGAATGCTTAGTGTTAAGCAATGAGGAAGGGTTAATTAGCAATCTTGTCGTGACAGGCCCCTTGCGTAAGAGTGACCATAATATGGTGGAATTCTTCATTAAGATGGAGAGTGACATAGTTAATTCAGAAACAAAGGTTCTGAACTTAAAGAGGGGTAACTTTGAAGGTATGAGACTTGAATTAGCTAAGATAGACTGGCAAATGACACTTCAAGGATTGACGGTGAATATGCAATGGAAAGCATTTAAAGGTTGCATGGACGAACTGCAACAAATGTTCATCCCAGTTTGGCAAAAGAATAAATCAAGGAAGGTAGTGCACCCATGGTTGACAAGAGAAATTAGGGATAGTATCAATTCCAAAGAAGAAGCATACAAATTAGCCAGAGAAAGTGGCTCACCTGAGGGCTGGGAGAACTTCAGAGTCCAGCAGAGGAGGACAAAGGGCTTAATTAGGAAGGGGAAAAAAGATTATGAGAGAAAACTGGCAGGAAACATAAAAACAGACTGTAAAAGCTTTTATAGATATGTAAAAAGGAAAAGACTGGTAAAGACAAATGTAGGTCCCCTGCAGACAGAAACAGGTGAATTGATTATGGGGAGCAAGGACATGGCAGACCAATTGAATAATTACTTTGGTTCTGTCTTCACTAAGGAGGACATAAATAATCTTCCAGAAATAGTAGGGGACAGAGGGTCCAGTGAGATGGAGGAACTGAGCGAAATACATGCTAGTAGGGAAGTGGTGTTAGGTAAATTGAAGGGATTGAAGGCAGATAAATCCCCAGGGCCAGATGGTCTGCATCCCAGGGTGCTTAAGGAAGTAGCCCAAGAAATAGTGGATGCATTAGTGATAATTTTTCAAAACTCGTTAGATTCTGGACTAGTTCCTGAGGATTGGAGGGTGGCTAATGTAACTCCACTTTTTAAAAAAGGAGGGAGAGAGAAACCGGGGAATTATAGACCGGTTAGCCTAACGTCGGTGGTGGGGAAACTGCTGGAGTCAGTTATCAAGGATGTGATAACAGCACATTTGGAAAGCGGTGAAATGATCGGACAAAGTCAGCATGGATTTGTGAAAGGAAAATCATGTCTGACGAATCTCATAGAATTTTTTGAGGATGTAACTAGTAGAGTGGATAGGGGAGAACCAGTGGATGTGGTATATTTGGATTTTCAGAAGGCTTTTGACAAGGTCCCACACAGGAGATTAGTGTGCAAACTTAAAGCACACGGTATTGGGGGTAAGGTATTGGTGTGGGTGGAGAGTTGGTTATCAGACAGGAAGCAAAGAGTGGGAATAAACGGGACCTTTTCAGAATGGCAGGCGGTGACTAGTGGGGTACCGCAAGGCTCAGTGCTGGGACCCCAGTTGTTTACAATATATATTAATGACTTGGATGAGGGAATTAAATGCAGCATCTCCAAGTTTGCGGATGACACGAAGCTGGGTGGCAGTGTTAGCTGTGAGGAGGATGCTAAGAGGATGCAGGGTGACTTGGATAGGTTGGGTGAGTGGGCAAATTCATGGCAGATGCAATTTAATGTGGATAAATGTGAAGTTATCCACTTTGGTGGCAAAAATAGGAAAACAGATTATTATCTGAATGGTGGCCGATTAGGAAAAGGGGAGATGCAACGAGACCTGGGTGTCATTATACACCAGTCATTGAAAGTGGGCATGCAGGTACAGCAGGCAGTGAAAAAGGCGAATGGTATGCTGGCATTTATAGCGAGAGGATTCGAGTACAGGAGCAGGGAGGTACTACTGCAGTTGTACAAGGCCTTGGTGAGACCACACCTGGAGTATTGTGTGCAGTTTTGGTCCCCAAATCTGAGGAAAGACATCCTTGCCATGGAGGGAGTACAAAGAAGGTTCACCAGATTGATTCCTGGGATGGCAGGACTTTCATATGAAGAAAGACTGGACTTGTACTCGTTGGAATTTAGAAGATTGAGGGGGGATCTGATTGAAACGTATAAGATCCTAAAGGGATTGGACAGGCTAGATGCAGGAAGATTGTTCCCGATGTTGGGGAAGTCCAGAACGAGGGGTCACAGTTTGAGGATAGAGGGGAAGCCTTTTAGGACCGAGATTAGGAAAAACTTCTTCACACAGAGAGTGGTGAATCTGTGGAATTCTCTGCCACAGGAAACAGTTGAGGCCAGTTCATTGGCTATATTTAAGAGGGAGTTAGATATGGCCCTTGTGGCTACGGGGGTCGGGGGTATGGAGGGAAGGCTGGGGCGGTGTTCTGAGTTGGATGATCAGCCATGATCATAATAAATGGCGGTGCAGGCTCGAAGGGCCAAATGGCCTACTCCTGCACCTATTTTCTATGTTTCTATGTTATAGTTTCTATAGTTTGAGTGATGTGGATGAGTACTTGTTTGACTTACACTCAGTAAAATGTTTCATTATTTGTTGTGAATAAACAGTGGCTGTATATACCTGCAATCAGTAACTGCTGTTTCACTTACTGAACCCGTGAATCCGCTTCCATATAACAGACATCTGGTTAGAAAACCTTTTACTGAAAACTTCTAAATGTCACTTACATTCTGGCCCAAATATCAAGCTCTTCATTAATATAACCCTTTGTTTTCTTCGGTTGCAGTCCAAGAGAGTGTCCGCATAAGTAAACACATTCTTCTTCTGGCTTTATCAAAGCTGGGTCAACTTCAAAATATGAAAAAAGAATCAGCATCATTCAGGCTTACTAAATATGTTGTTGTACTCCTAGCAGATGTTCACAACTATGTGTGAGACTAATAGAAGACTAATTGAAATACGAGGGGTGATTGATAAGTTCATGGCCTAAGGTAGAAAGAGTCAATTTTAGAAAACCTAACACATTTATTTTTCTACATAGTCTCCTCCTACATGTACACACTTCGTCCACCCTTTGTAGAAGTGGTCCACAGCAGGGGTGATTGATAAGTTTGTGGCCTTAGGTAGAAGGAGATGAGTTATACAGCTCTTGTTACATGTTCTTTGAGTGAAAATGCAGTAAGTTTGAAGTTTCTCCTCATCTCCTCCTACTTTAGGCCACAAACTTATCAATCAACCCTGCTGTGGACCACTTCTGGAGGTCCAAGATGTCGCCTTCTACAAAGAAGAGAACCGTATGCTCCGCGACCGCTGGACTAAGTGTGTAAATGTAGGAAAATTAAATGTGCTAGGTTTTCTAAAATTCACTCCTTCTACTTTAGGCCACGAACTAATCAATATCCCCTCGTAAAAGCCAATTTCTGTTATTTATATTAAAAAAACCCTATTCACATCACTCTACAACAACAATTAGTACTTACTTGCTGGTATCAATGTGAAGGTGATTTGACATGAATTGCTACAGCTCTGTTGACTATGCTTCTAAAAGCATGTTGAGTAATTATTTAGAAGTATGGATTTTAATGGCAATCCAAATATGTCAAAAGGAGAAATTGGTAAGCAGATGGTACTGTTTTAAAATAGACAAGAAATATTTGGTGTCTTGAAGGGGTATTTTCCTCCGCTGTCACTGTGCCAAAACGGCTGTATACATAGCTGTTCTGTCTGTATTAGTGGTCAGATCTAAAGAATTTTAGTTTAATCTGGAAGCCACTTTGAGAATAGCTATTGTCACTGATCAGCTGTGAGAGAAGTGGTGGTGGACAGGATGGGGGGGAGGGGGTCTTTAAGCAGAAGTAATAACTTGGTATATTGAAGATGTGCAATCTTCTTGTCTCTTCTGAATCTGCACAGGAAGGTTCTACACCCAAGAACACAGAGCTTATTCTAAAAGCTGAGGTAGTGTTATACCATGTGTATTCCTGCCTCTGTTGAAGTCTTTTAGAACAGTGGTAAAACATCCCTGATTAGGACAGCCAGATTAATGTGGCAGAAAACATACAATTACCTTTAAATAGTTTTTAAAAACAAACCTTGTGGTCAGCTTTAAATAATAAACAAAAGAGGTTCTGCAGATGTTAACAATCCTAAGGAGCACACACTAAATTACGGAGGAACTCAGCAGGTCAGGCAGCATCTATGCAAGGGGAATAAGCGGTCAATGTTCTAGACCAGGACTCTTGATCAGGTTTAAATACTGTTGATAGGATCATCAGACACAGGCTATAGAATATTAGCAACATAATTACACAAACAAAGCAGTTTAATCTGAACTGCTCCATTATTTCACTCTATCAGAGAAATACAGTGCCGCAGGGTGAAAAGGAGGTCTGAGAGTTACACTTCTCACACAGAGGGTGGTAGTTATCAGTTGCTAGAGGAGCTGGCTGAGACTGATACAACATTCAAAAGGCATTTGAACAGGTGCTTGAAGATCAAGTGTATAGAGTGACAGATGCCTGCTGTAGACATCGTGGATTTGCAGAGATACTCATTCCGGTCAGCATGGACCAAATGAATTCATTTCAGTGCTTTTTGATTCATTTATTTAGAGATCTAGCATGGAATAGGCCCTTCCAGCCCTTTAAGCCACACTATCCAGCGACCACCAATTTTAATCTAGCCTAACCATGGGACAATTTACAATAGCCAATTAACCTACTAACCGTTACGTCACTGGACTGTGGGAGGAAAGCCCCAGAGCACCCGGGGTAATCCCAGGCATTCCACAGGGAGGGCGTACAGACTCCTTACAGATGACATCGGAATTGAACGTCCCAACATCCCAGGCTGTAACAGCGTCATCCTAACAGCCATGTTATTGTGGCAACAGTATAATGCTGAAAAGGTTCCTCTCTTTCACCAATCATACCCCATCACCTTCTCTGCAACCCAAATTAACTGGTGTCTCTCTCATTTCTGAAGAGCCTTGAACACAACAGACAGCGGATGCTGGAAATCTGGAGCATCTTGGAACACAGAGGAGTTGGAGGGCCTCAGCAGCTACTAAATTCCATAAATTTCCATGGATGCTAGCTGACCCACTATGTTCCTCCAGCTCCTTTGTACATTGTCCTTGAAATGTCAACACCCTTTTCCCCCCATAGATGCTGCCTGAATTTTTCAGTATTCTCTGTTATTACAATGATGTCAGGGTTGCTAATCTGGATTCAAAAACAGCCCTTACTACTTTTCAGCTGTTACTCCTTGTTCAAAAAGGGAACAGGGAAAAGCCAGATGGCTACCAGGCTTTGAACCTCACATCTGTTGCAAGGAACTTACTGGAAAAATTTGTAAGTACTAAGAGTTATTCACTCTTGGAAAGATGGGGTCTGATTAGGACCAGTCAATACGACTGCGCACAAGAAATCCTGCCTCAGTAATCTGACTGAGCATTTTCTGAAATAGTAACTCTGAAATGTGCTGAGGGCAGGGTGGTAGTTATGATATGAATGGACTTCAGTAAGGCCTTTGACAAGGTCCCTCATGGTAGTCTGGCCCAGGAAGTTACAGCGCTAGAAAACTGGCAATTTGGATCCAAATTTGATTTGTGACAGAAAACAGAGTGCAAGTGTGTGAAGAGATGCTTTTCTGACTGGAAACCTGCTTGCATTAGGCTCATATCCCTCCATGCCATTATTAATCAAGGATTGTTGCTAGAAACCTTGAAATTCATGATATATATTTATGACTTGAGTGTCAATGTAGGAAGTATAATTTGTAAGTTTGCAAGTGACATGACAATTAATTGTGTTGTACATAGCAAAGAAGGTTGTCTAAGGCAGGATATCAATCAGTCAGAGAATTGTGTGGAACAATGGCAAACAGAAAATAATCTGACTGTGCGAGGTGACAGGAAGTAAAATAAGGGTAGAACATGTACTGTAAATGATAAAATAATAATGAACAGAAGAAACATGAGGTACAAGTCCACAGTTCCTTGAAAGAGGCAACATAGGTGGACAGGGTGGAAAACAAGCCATGTGGCATGCTTGCTTTCATTGGGTAGGACATAAAATATATAAGGGAGTTAAGCCATTATGTTGCAACTTTACAGTACACTGGTAGGATTGCACTTGAATTATTGGTGCAGCTCTGGTTGCCATATTGTAAGAATGATATGATTGTGCTGGAGAGAGTGCAGAGAAGATTTACCAGAATGTTCGATGGACTGGTGGTCTTGAGTTATGAGGTGAGAGAAGATAGCTGGGTTTGTTTTCCCTGGAGCGAAGCTGACCTGATAGAGGTATATAAAATTATAAAAACAAATATGGTACATTATATACCACCCCGCTCCCCCCCCCAAAAGATGGCGATAGCTAAAACGAGACACAGATTTAAGGTGAGAGAGGAGATTTAGAGAGGACCAGTGGGGAACATTTTGTTACTTTGGGAGGTGTGGATATCTGGGGAACTCTTTGCCAGAGGAGGTGGTGGAATCAGATATAATCGCAACAGTTGAGGAACACTTAGACGGGCACTTGAGCAAGCATACGGACATGATGTGGGTAAATGTGTTGATACAATGGTCATCATGGTCATGCCGGGCCAGAGAGCCTGTCTCTGTGCCCTGAGACTTACATCTCAATGCTAACTACATTCCATGGTCTTACAACAGAAAAACAACAGGAGCCCCTGTCGGCTCCCAACACAACCCCATCAGTTCTATTTCTCTGTAGCCCTGCAACTTTACCTTTGGAGTAACCTGGTTATTTTTATTTTTATTTACAGATACAGCACGATACAGGCTCTTCTGACCCACTGGGTTTCCTAGCAGCAACCCACCAACTCAACTCGAGCCTGATCACATTGGCCAAAGACCAATTAACCTACTAAACAGTATGTCTTTGGTCTGTGGGAGGTAACCAGAGCACCAAGAGGAAACCATGTGATCACAAGAAGGATGTACAAACTCCTTACAAAGGGCACTGGAATGGAACTTTGACGCCCCAAGCTGTAATGGCATTACACTAACCACTACACCACCATTACTCCTGATGTTCTCAAGTCAGAGAGCTCTCTGTTTCAATTATGAATTTAGAATAGTTTCTAACATTTCCTCCCACCTCACATGCAAATTCTGTAATATTTGCCAACTAATTGCTTTTTGACTTCAAGATTTAGTTATAACTAACCCAAGACTTGCTTGTTACTATAGCAACCAGTACAGCCACCTTAACCTGAACAGTTTGCAAGTGAGACATATGGCCATGATTCCTGTTTGCACAAGGCCCAAGATGTCTGCAACCATTCCTCTGCTGGGAAATCAATACCACTACACTCCCAAGTGCTTACATGTATACGTAATTAGCACAATGCTATGACAGAGTTTCGGAGTTCAGAGTTCAATTCCGACGCATTCTGTAAAAAGCTTGCAAGCCTTTCTTGTGAACGTGTGTGCTTCCTTTGGGTGCTCCACTCTCCTCCCACAGTCCAAAGGTGTACCAGTCATTGTAAGCTGTCAGATTTCAAGTAGGTAGAGTTGCAAAGAGTGATTTCAGCACATTGGCCATCATAAATTAAAGTAATGAGTACCAGAGTGGAACGTTATGTTGAAGTTGTGCAAAACATTGGCGAGGCCTTATTTGTAGCATTGTGTACAGTTCTGTTTACCTACCTACAGGAAAGATAACAATACGATTGAAAGAGTGCAGAGAAAATTTATAAGGACATTGTCAAGATTTGAGAACCTGAGTTAGAACGTAGGAGAATGAGGGGAGATTTTACAGAAGTATGCACATTTATGAGGGGTATAAAAAGGGTAAATGTAAGCAGTCTTTTTCCACTGAGGTTGGGTGAGACTAGAGGTCATGGATTTAGGGTGAAAAGTGAAATGTTAAAGGGGAACATGAGAGGGAACTTCTTCACTCAGATAGTGATGAGAATGTGGAACGAACTGCTTGTAGAAGTGGTGAATTTGGGTTTGATTTCAACACTTAAGAGAAATATGGATAGATAAATGGATGGGAGGGCTATGGTCTAGGCAGATTAATAGTTTGGCACAGACTAGATGGGCTGAAGGGCCTGTTTCTGTGCTGTAGTATTCTATCATTCCATGACAACAAGGAAAACTGCAACAGAAGCCAGTTGGGCTCAATGCCACTGGACTGCCAATAAAGGAAAATATACTAGTGGAAGACAAACTTGGCAATATTCAATAAGGACAACAACCACAAACTGCTGTTCAAACATAGAGTACCACTCCTGTTACATAGATTTCATTTCACTCTGCTATGTCCTGTTGACCGCAGGATCTCTTAGTTTAATTGTGGCTAGATTATGAAGACACGTAGTTCTCTTTTATTGTCATTTAGTAATGCATGCATTAAGAAATATTACAATATTTCCTCCAGTGTGATATCACAAAACACAGGACAGACCAAGACTGAAAAAACTGACAAAACCACATAATTATAACATATAGTTACAACAGTAGCCTCCGAATCAGCTCGCCAACACTGAGTACTGAGCGCCATCTCTGTCTGAATGACTCGACCTCAATCCCGGTCGCCAACAGCAGACAAAGCCGGGGATTTTGAGGTCTTCCCTCCAGAAGATTCCCGACCGCGCAGTAACGACAGCAGCGAACGAGCATTTCAGAAATTCCTCCAGATGTTCCTCTGTGCTTTCGCGTCCGTCTCTATCAAATCAGAGTTGTCCACAGCCCCTACTTAACTGACACAATATCAGTTTTCACCGGAGGGCTGCGCACGCGCAGCACGCTGCTCTCTCTCCTCCTGCCGTTACACATCTCTTTCTCTCTCTCTGCTTCCACCTCCCCTCCAAATTAATTTATTTTTTCTTTTCAATCTTACTTTCTAACTATCAGTTTCTTAAACTATTCAATTATTGAAACTGCCCTGCTACTTTTATAGATTTAGCTTCACATAATCAGCCTTGTTAACATTCTCACAGAATGAGCTACTCTTTGAATGAGATCTTCAGAAGAATTGTCTAGCATTTTGTGTAAAACCTGTTTCATTCAAGAACATCATCTTCTGAATATTTCAATCCTTCCATTGTGTTCTTCGTCTCACAATCAGTGTATTGTTCCAATTTACCTTGGTTAAACACTGTACTTTGTTAGCGTGTTCCTGGTGGAATTCATGGCCTGCCCTATTCAAGGTCATCAGTCAGTTTCAAACTTAACTAGGATCTAAATTAGTGCCAATCACAAACATGAGAAAGTCTGCAGATGCTGGAAATCTAAAGCAACACATACACAAAATACTGAAGGAAGTCAACAGATCAAGGAGGATCTAAGGAAAAGAATAAACAGTCAACGTTTCAGGCCAGGACCCTTCTTCAAGACTAAGGAAGGGAGGAGATGCCTGAATAAAAAGGTGGGGGGGAGGGGAAAGAGGCTAGCAGGAAGGGAATAGTTGAAGTCAGGTGGGTGGGAAAGGTCAAGGGCTGAAGAAGGAATCTGATAGTAGAGGAGAGGGGACTGTAGGAGAAAGGGAAGGAGAAGGGGCACCGGGGGGGGGGGAAGTAGTGGGCACGTGAGAAGAAGTAAAAGATCAGATTGGGGAATAGAGGAAGGGTGAGGGCATTTGTTCATCAGAAGGAGAAATCGATATTCATGCCATCAGGTTGGACAGTACTCAGACAGAATATAAGATGTTGCTCCTCCACCCCGAAGGTAGCCTCATCTTGGCACAAGAGGAGGCAAATTAAGTGTTCTAGCTTTGACATTCTGCAGCTATTATATATAATGGTGTTTCAACAGGGTCTTTGCAGATAGCTGTGTTTTCTTGTTAACTGATCACCATGTTGTTTCTCAATTCTACAGCACTTTTAAAGAACTAATGCACATTGTGTTTGCTTTAAAAATCTTCTCAACACTGGTTCATCAAAGCAACAATACTCTAACTGTTACACAAAAGAACATTCAAAATAAACTGATATATTTGAAACATTTCACTCTTTGTTACTTAATATCTTCCTTGAATCTGTTGCTCATTAAATTCAACCACTTCACATCAAGTGAAACTGTTGCATATTTTTATACCACTGAATATCCTTTCAAGGATAATGAATATTAAACACTTCCATCTGAAAAGGGAATGAAACCAATCGTTAGGAACTGGGCATTGCAAACTGGAAGGTAACACACATGTATGCACGCTAGATATTTAACATTGCTACCTTATCCAGGCTTCCATTGTTTTTCTCAATTATAAATCATCATGGCAGTTGAATCGATGTGGCAGTGAAATCGATATCATTAAAAGGGGTTTCAGATGCAACGATATGACACTTAATTCAATTTTTCTATGTATATCAATTATTCTGATTCTGCTGAAAATACTGCCATAATCATTTGACTCACACTACCCGACATTAAAAGAAATGCAATAAATCTTGCTGGTTGGGTTAGGGATTCATCTTTCTTTTCAACTCAGAATACATGGATTATTCTCCCTGACCATCACTTTTAATCTACTAGAAACAGCAAACGCATCACAAAGTTTTTTTTCAGTACAGCACATCCAGGCACAATTTGTTAAATATTAAGTAGTAAAACTTGGTAAATAATTGATGGATGTTTTAAAAATACTAAAAAATAGTCTGATATTTCACAAGAAATTTGTAAACATGATGAAGTTCATTATGACTGTGCATGATAAAGATTATCAGTGATGACCAGCAAAAAACTGATCTGATTTTCCAAGGGACTCATTCCAGCCATCTGGTTGAAGAAACTTCCTCAGTACCTAGTTCAAAATGAAAGCGACTACAATAAAAGACAAAATGATGTAGTTGGGAAACAATTATGCAAGTGAGCCACACTGGGGGAAGGTGCTTTACATAGACACAAGAGGTAATGCAGATGCTATGAATCTAGAGGAATACACACAATGCACTGGCGGCACTCAGCAGGTCAGGCAGCACCTACGGAGGGAATGAACAGGCAACATCTTGGGCCAAGAAGCTTTTGTCCTGGTGCTTTACATATGCCTGAGAGGCTGGACGTGGGGATGCTGAGTTGCCAGAGGAGGGTTAAAGTGGAAAGTGAAACCAAGGATTAACACCAGAAGCAGGGAGCCATTTCTAAACTGCAAACCTCCACACATCACAGGACTAGGTCAAATTTGCATGCATACAAATCCTTAGGAAAAGAAGATTGTCAATTTCATCACATTCCTCAAACAATATAAACGTGGGTTTTGTAATTTGACTTTGACTCAGTGGGTTTGACAATCCTGGAACTCACTGGGTTCCTAACTACTTGAAGCTACTTTTTAACTTGCTTATATAAATGACTTCTATTACAACTTTACTCATTAAAGATTATTTTTCAACCATCTGAGATGCTTAAATGGGCCACAGTTTGACAACTTACCCTAGCCTCTGTATCCATAGTACAGAATTAGCTACTAGCTAGCAAATGATCTTTTGCAAACCCCCTGGTGCTTGTATCTTTTTCTGGAAATGTTATGCCAACTTTATAATGCCTTCTTAGTCCTTGATGGACAGAAAACACAGGAGCAACACATAAAATGCTGGAAGAACTCAGCAGACCAGGCAGCATCTATGTGTAACGGCCTTTGCCCCACTGACTCCCGTTGCCTAGGGTGAATAGCCATCGACCCCGCCAAACAATGCAAATGCTTTGGTGCGGATAAGGTGTGAGTCCAGAACATGACTTCCATTGGCTAACAAATGAATACAGTTTCCATTATCACATTGTATAACCCAAACATTGCTGTTACAGAGAATCCCTTGCTCAGCAGTTAACAGTATGAGAAGCCATTTTAATATAACACCTCAGAGAAGCCATTTTGGTAATCAGCAATTAACAGTTAACAGTCCATCTAGTATTACTGAGAGCCCTACATCCCCCCCCCCCACCGAAATAACTCATGCCCTCATGACGTTCAGATAATTCGCCATTCCTTCCTGCAGAACACACAACCCAATCCAAGTGCAGAAAGCAGTGATCTGACTCCCCAAAACAGTAGAGATCACACCTTGTTCCCCGGGTGCTACGTAGGCCAACCTCTCTGGGGGTTTTTGACTCCTTTGAGGCCTACGTTCCCCCTCGTCTACCCCTTCTGCCTCGGATACAGCAAGGGACTCTTTGAAACTACGAGGTGAACACTCCCCCAAGCGGTCACCCAAGTCCCTCTGCAGCTCGGAACCCTCTATCTCTGGTTCAGGCCCTACATCCTCTCCTTCAGTGCCCTGCGGTACCACAGACTGCCCCTCACTAGCCCTTTCAACCTAGTGGGAAAAAGGCCAGGAGCCTCTTCCTCCATCCTGGGAGCATCAGCGAATGGCAGAATGTACCAACCATCCCAGTCATCACCCTCCAAATCAGTATCCCTCACAGGGGCTGGGCTCGGGCCCATCTCTCCCAGGGTAGGCACGTCCTCCACCCTGCAGGGACGCAGAGTCCTGATACTGGGTGCAGCCACCTTGTCAGGCTCCTGCTCTACCTGCACATCTTGCCCCAGGGGCAACAGGTGATTTCATGGAGAATCTTAACAGGCCCCTTTCCATCCTCAAGTCGTACCCGGAAAACCAGCTGGTTTAGCATCTGACGCCCCATCACATAGGGCGTGGCTGCCCAACGATCAGCCAGTTTGTGTTTTCTCGGTAATTCCAGATTCCTGATGAGTACTCAGTCTCCCGGCAGGTGTAGAGAGAACTTTACTTTCTGGTTGTACCTCCTCTTATTTCCCTGATTCTGCCAGGCGGCAGCCTCCCCAGCCAACTCGTAAGCTCTTTTCAGCTCTTGCCTCATATCAGACACATACTTCAAGTAAGGCTTTGGTGACACCTCACCTGCATCAGTCCCGAAACAAAGGTCAATGGGCAACCTTGCCTCGCGTCCAAACATAACATAATGGGGCGAGTAACCAGTAACTTCATTGCGTGTACAGTTGTAACAGTGAACAAGATGCCCAATATGTCGACTCCAATGATTCTTTTTGCTGATCTCCAGAGTCCCGAGCATGTCTGGTAGCGTCTGATTGAACCTTTCCGGCTGGGGACCACCCTGTGGATGATGATAAGATGTGGTCCTCGATTTCTCAACCCCCAGCATGCCCAGTAACTCATAAATGAGTTTGCTCTCAAAGTCTTGTCCCTGGTCACTATGTATCCACCGAGGAAGACCATAATGAACAAAATACATTATGGAGGAGGGAAGAGAAGATGGCGGCGCAACGCAGTGCGTGTAGCCTCTCCAGTGAATGATATTGTATTTGTAAGTAGGATGCCGTGCACAATTCTGATTTGATGGAGACAGCCGTGACAGCACGGAGAAACATCTGGAGTAACTTCTGAAATGCCCGGTTCGCTGCCGCTGCTACTGTGCGATCGAGAATCTCTGGAGGGAAGGCCCCAAAATCCTCGGCTTTTCCTGCTGTTGGCAACTGGGGCTGGGGTCGAAGCGTTCGGCAGAGATGATGCTCAGTACTCGGTGTCAGAGGGCTGGTCAGAGCTTGAAGTTTTCAGACGACTCAAGAGTCGGACTGTGGTCAGGTATGGCAGGGAAAGTTTTCTTCCTTCTTCCATCTGCGTGAGATGCGGGACTTTCGAGAGACTCTGAACTTTTTACCATGCTCACGGCCTGTTCTTTATCGAGTTAGGGTATTGCTTGAACTGTTGTAATTATATGTTATAATTATGTGGTTTTTGTCAGTTTTTCAGTCCTGGTCTGTCCTGTGTTTCTGTGATATCACACCGGAGGAATATTGCATCATCTCTTAATGCATGCATTACTAAGTGACAATAAAAGACGACAGCGTGTCCTCATAATCTAATCTAAGTATTTCTCCCATAGCACTTTCGCCACTGTAGTCGCCCTTTGATCCTTGGTAGGAAAAGCTTGAGCATACCTGGTGTAGTGATCCATGATGAACAAGACATTTGCCACGTTGCTGGCATTGAGTTTTATGGACAGGAAACTCATATATAGCAGGTCCAAAGGCCCCACACTCTGCAAGTGGGACAAGGGGCAAACTGCCTGGGCAGCGTCTTCCGTCATATGCAACGAATGCAGGACCTGCAGTACTCTTCAACCTCCGTCCTCATTCGGGGCCAGTAAAACCGATCCTTGAGCAATTCATAGGTCTTTTCCACCCCCAGATGTCCAGAGTCATCATGGAGGGACTTCAACACAACCTTCCGATACTTCTCCGGCAGGACCAGCTGCCGACATCAAGGTCGGTCCGGGGGTGAGACTACCCGGTATAACATTTGGTTCTTCAACCTCAACCAATGCCATTCTTTCAGTAACAGGGACAGAGGACCATGCTTAGCCTTCTCCACCCATGTCACATCCCCCTCTTCCACGGCATGCCAGACCGGACCTACGTCTTGGTCATCTTGCTGCGCAGCGGCTACATCCCCAGGGCTTAACCCTGGCAGCTGCATGGTCTTCAGAGCAGTCATATCACAGTGCACCAGGGGCAGAGCATCATCAGATGCCCCCAATGAGCCCCCTGCTCGATCTGGCCTCTCCTTCTCCTCAGCCTGCACGGTGATAGCAAACTGGCACATCGCCTTCACCCCGGATGCGGGAACACTCTCCCACTCCTCATCCTTCCCCGGCTCCTCATGCCCCCGTCGGAACACAGCATCCGCATCGACATTCCGGCTCCCCAGCCGGTACTTCAGGCTGAAATCGTATGAAGACAAAGCTGCCAGCCACCAATGACCTGTGGCATCCAGTTTCGCCGAGATCAAGATGTAAGTCAGCGGGTTGTTGTCCGTCCTCACCTTAAACTTGGCCCTGTAGAGATAGTCACTCAGCTTATCCACCACCGCCCATTTCAACGTCAGGAACTCCAACTTGTGAGTGGGATAGTTTCTCTCTGAAGGTGACAAACTCCAGCTGACAAATGCTACAGGCCTCAGGCCAGCGCCCTGATCCTGATATAGAATGGCCCCTAACCCCTCATGACTGGCGTCTGTGTGTAGCACATAGGGCAATTGGGGGTCTGCAAAAGCCAGCACCGGCGCTTGAGTCAGCATCTCCTTCAGTGACTGGAAAGCTGCTTCACACTTGTCATCCCATCTCTGTGCAAAGGGCTCTGATGGGTTCAAATATTCTCCCACCTCCCGTCCTTTCCTCCCTTTCCCCCTCTGTCCCAGGTGAGGGTAGCCACGCAGAAGCTGGTTCAAGGGATGACTCACCTTGGCGTAGCCCTTCACGAATCTCCAATAGTACCCACAGAACCCTAGGAATGAGCGCAGAGTACTCAAGGTCCGGGGCCTTGGACAGGTGGTCACTGTTTCGATCTTAGCCGGGTCTGTCACTACACCATACCTCGAGACAATGTGTCCAACATAGCTAACAGACATCTGGCAGAAGCTTCAATCCTTCCTGCTTCAGCCGGGTGAGCACCTTCATTAGCTTCACTTCGTGTTCTTCCAAGGTGGATCCAAATACAATGAGGTCATCCAAATATACCAGCACTTCGAGCAGGTTCATATCCACCACTGTCTTCTCCATGACTCTCTGGAAGGTGGCAGGGGCCCCTGATATGCCCTAGGGCATCCGTTCGAACTGGTAAAAGCCCAAAGGGCAAATGAAGGCTGTCTTCTCCTTATCGGCCTCGCTCATCGGGATCTGGTAATACCCCCTCCTCAAACCCAGCACGCTAAACCACTTTGCCCCACTCAGACAGGCCGGGGGACCGTGTACTGATCTGGGACCGTGCGCCTGTTCAGTGCTCTATAGTCCACACACATACAAACCTTCCCATTCTTCTTCTGGGCCACTACAATAGGAGACACATATGAGCTTCGGGACTCCGTGATGATCCCAGCCACCTTCAACTTGCCCAAATGCTGCCGCATGTCTTCCACATCTGCAGGGGCCAGTCGCCATGATCGTTCTCTAAACGGAGTATCCTCAGTCACCCATATGGTGTGGCGAGTGCTCCTGGAACAACCCACATCAAACTCGTCAAAGGGAAAAACATCTGTCATCGTCAACATCTTCTCCACCAGCCTCCGCTTCCAACTCTCCGGTACAGGTGATGCCCCAAAGTTAAAAGCTTCAGCGGTCAACTTAGGCCTTTTTCCCAACTGCTCTCCCCCAACTGGCCTCATGGGGGCACTATGCATCACCGTCACCGGGAGCAAATGCGCCAGAGGCATCCCTCGCTTAAAGGTGACCTCCCGTGCAGTAGTGCTCCTGACGATCACCACTAGCCTGCGTGCCTGCACCACAGAGGGCTTTTGCAACTCAGGTCTCACCAGCATCCCAGCAGGGAATCTCAACTCCCTTTCGAGATCTTTCAGGCTATCCACTAAAAGAGCTTCACCCTCAGGCACCCCTGGGGAATCTAGGGATCACCTGGTCCAGGAACACCACTGGGATTATGATACGGGCCCAGCAGAGATTGCACTTGCTAAGGAAGCTTAAACAAGCATCACTCCCCACTAACATCTTAACTACATTCTACAGAGGCGTGGTTGAGAGTGTGCTGACCTTTTGCATCACAACCTGGTACTCCAGCTGCAGTGCTGTTGACAAAAAAGCCTTGCAGAGGGTGGTTAGGGGAGCAGAGAAGGTTCTTGGGGTCTCCCTACCTTCTGTCCAAGACCTCTTCCAGAGTCGATGCCTCCAGAAGACACGGTACATTATTAAAGACCCCTCACGCCCTCTCCATGAACTGTTTGTTCTTCTGCCACCAGGCAAACATTACAGGAGCATCAAAACTAAAACCACAAGGCTACGAAACAGCTTCCTCCCACAGGCAGTCAGACTGCTAAATAGCTGCTCTACCTGACTCCGCTTTGGACACTTTTAACTTGCACTGGGCACTTATAACTGATTTAACTGACATGTGGCTGTTGTGTTTTACTATTTATTGTTATGTTTAATATTTAGTGTTGCGTTTGTTATGTTATGATTGCACTGCCCCTGAGAAACGCTGTCTCATTCTGCCCTGCAGAGCTGATGTATGGTTAGAATGACAAAAAAGTTTTTTGAATCTTGAATCTTACTTCACCGGCCGCACCACCCTAGGCACACCACACAGTGCCTCATTCACATGTCACGTCCGGCCCAGGGCGACCCCACGCTCCCTCAAAAGCAGCTCGGAACACTGGGTGCACTGATAGGGTCTCCAAAAAGTCCTCACCCGCCTTCTCCTTGCAGGCTCCCAGGAGTCCCCGCACAATAGGGGAGTTGGTCTCCACCACAACTGACACAGCCCCAGTCTCACCGGGGTCTGGGCACACCAGTACCAGGGCTTCATGAGCCTCAGACACCCCCACCTCAGCTTCCAGGAACTCCAGTTTCACAGACAAATAGCCATCGTATGGGTAAGCACCATCACTGTTGCCCCAAATCTCCAGTTACTGAAAGGTGTCAGGGGTAAATGCACCAGATACTGATTGTAGAGCGACTGGTACAGTAATGTGACCTGCGACCCCGTGTCGAGCTTTTACATCTATCCCCTCTATTCGTATCGACACACTGGATTGGGGCCCCACCAATCCTTTTGGGATAGGGTCTTTTCCTCTCGAGGGTCCCGCGGCACATTGTTGGGAATGTATTTTCCCAGAGGCTCCAGTTCCCTTACTGAGTCTCCTCTAAGTTTCCTGACCTCCCTTCCTGCTGGGACACCTGGGGACTCTCCCTCCGAGGAGCTCCCTGCTGTTCACATTCCCGCCTGAAGTGTCCCTCTTCCCCGCAGTTATAGCACACGCCTCGCCTCGCAGGACCCCAGCCTCCACCTGCCTCAGTGCTGTCCGGCCCTTCTGTGAGGGGCCTTCTCTGCTAGTCCCCTCCCACGGAGGGTCCCCACCTGCCGCGACCCCCTTATGTGTCTCCCGCATGGAGCTGGCCCCAGTCATTTCACCACAAGGGGCTACTACCGAGGACTGTACCTTGTTAACGGAGCCCTCTTCCGCTTCCAATTCGTCCTCCTCCTCCCTGACCTCTCTGAGCAACTGAACAAAAAACCGGGGGTGGTGGGGGAACGCGTTCTACAAAACTGCCGGAGGCTGTTAGCGATCGCATCATGTCTCTGCGCATCCCTGACTACCTGGTCAATCCTTATCCAATCCACCTCAGCTGCCGAAATGATCCCCCGGCACCTCAATCAATTTAGCCTACGGTCAAGTCGGAGAAGATACTCAGAAAGCTTTTCCCCTTTCTCCTGATGCAGATTCTGAATCCCCCCTAAAAGCTCCACCGGGCTTCCAGTAAGCCCTAACGCCTCCTCTAGGGCAACGAGACACTCCTTCCAAGAAGCCAGGAGGTGATTTACTCTCAGCCCTGTCACCACCTCAGCTGCTGCCCCTCTCAAACAGTCCCCTAATCTTTGCCACTTCTCCTCCTCAGAACACTGCCACTCACCTAGCAGCTGAGAGGTATATTCTACCCAGGACTCGTAATCTTCCTCCCCCTCAGGGATGGGTACCCACCCTGAGAATATTCTTAACTTCTGTCGCAGACCCAGCGCCCTGTTCACCAAAGAGTTCATGGCTGAGGCCAAATCAGAGCCCACCTCTTCCATGGGGAATGAGAACTAATTACATCCTCCAAATCTGACCACTCCCTTCCTTCATCCCTCAAAAACGATTGGACCCGCTTGCTAAAATCTCCACCCTTAGCTTCAGGCAACTCCTCTGGTGTCCCTTCAACCCCGTCCTCCGTGACAGCATGCACACCCCATGGCCCCGCCTCACCTACGTCACCGATAGACGGGGCAGTCCCATATCCTTGACGTCAGCACCCGTCTGTACCAGCACAAAGACTGAGTCTCCCGTTTTACCAATCTTTCTGCTTACAACCTCAAACTTACCGATAGCTCTGACCGTACTCAAACATCGAATTAACACATCATCTGATGTGCATGTATCCACCCCACTTAATACGCAGGCATGAGAACCGGGACATCCTTGATCTCACACCAAAGTTCAATCTTATCCGCGTCCATCCCTTTTAATTTAACCCGGGTGACTTACCTCTTATCCTGGCAGAATTCAAATCCATGGGACAAGCCCCCAAATGTAACGGCCTTTGCCCCACTGACTCCCGTTGCCTAGGGTGAATGCCCATCGAGCCCGCCAAACAATGCAAATGCTTTGGTGCAGATAAGGTGTGAATCACCCAATGATCAGCCATGACACAAATATGAAATAATATACAAAGTGTGAGTAAAGAATTATACGTTATAGCAAATTTTGGTGATGGGTTAGTAGCAACAACTAAAAGAAAAGGCGCCACATAAGTAACTTATTAGTCTTGAGCACATAATATTTTAATACGTTGGAGCTCACGCCTCCGATTCCATCCACAAAGTCCTTCTGAGACTCCGGCCACCCTCTGAACCCCCAAGGTCCGGTATCCACCGCACTGGAACCGTTGTCTGTTCCTCACACGTTCATCCTCTCTGCTCGCCTCCCGAAAAAGCCCGGAGTCCTCAACTCAGCACACATATACAAGATAACAGAACATGACTTCCATTGGCTAACAAATGAATACAGTTTCCATTAGTTAGTCTCATGAGACCATGGATTTGCACCCTGGAAAGTTTCCAGGGCGCAGGCCTGGGCAAGGTTGTATGGAAGACCAGCAACTGCCCATGGTGCAAGTCTCCCCTCTCCACAACACCGGTGTTGTCCAAGGGAAGGGCATTAGGGCCCATACAACTTGGCACCGGTGTCTTCGCAGAGCAATGTGTGGTTAAGTGCCTTGCTCAAGGACACACACACTGCCTCAGCCAAGGCCTGAACTAGTGACCTTCAAATCACTAGACCAATGCCTGAACCACTTGGCCATGCGCCAACAGTTTCCGTTATCACATTGTATAACCCAAACATTGCTGTTACAGAGAACTCCTTGCTCAGCAGTTAACAGTACGAGAAGCCATTTTAATATAACACCTCAGAGAAGCCATTTTGGTAATAAGCAATTAACAGTTAACAGTCTGTGTAGTATTATTGAGAGCCTTACATATGGAAGAGGGTAAACTTTCGGCATTTTGGGCTGAAATCCTTCATCAGGACATCATTGTTTACTTTTTTCCATAGATGCTGCCTGGCCTGCTGAGTTCCTCCAGCATTTCTCATGTGTTGCTTGGATTTCCAGTATCTGCAGATTTTCTCTTCTTTCTGATAGGAGCATAGGAGGTTCATTCACTGATCTTGCAAGGTCTTCCTATTGAATGGAAGTAATAATAGACTGCCAACGCACTGTTCTGCTTGTATGGCTTATATTTCAGTTCCCTTTCAGAAAGAACAGTTCACCTTACGCTCGTGCACTGAGCATGTTAAAAGAAGGATAATTATTTCCATGTGGTGAGAACCAAGGCCAGGTGAGGTGGAGAGGATTTTAGAAGGAAATGGATATTAGCATGGGTTGAGGTTTGTTCCCTTACCCCTTCTGGTTTTATCCACCCACTTCACACACTGGTTACTCTCCCTCCTCCCCCACGTCTGCTTCCATCTATTGCTCACTATCGCACCTCTTTATCAGAAATCAAATCCTCAGAGATTCCATCTTTCTCTCATCCCACCTTTCCTAAACACCTCAACCCTCCCCGCTGCTGAGACATGACAAACCACCTTCCCCCCTCTGATCCTAGCTCTCTTCCATTTTCACACTTCCCTTTAACCTTCCTCTCTCTGAGGCAGAATGTTCTGTCCTCAGCAAGGGCCTCACCTTTGACCCCCTGCGGGCACACCTCAGTGAGTTCCACGCCCGCCATGACGGTGAGCTCTTCCTCTGCCGCCTCCTTCTCTGAGCCTATTTCTTTCGCAAAGTCTCTCCAGCACACACCGATAACCCCCTTCTTACGTCTTCAACCCCCCCTCCTCTTTCTGGACACCCCACCCTGGTCTTCTGCCTACTCTGGATGTTTCCATTGATAACTGCCAATGAGACATCAACCATCTCAACTTCAACACTCCTCTCTCCAATTCTACCCTCATTCCTTTCGAACGCACTCCTCTCCGCTCTCTCTGCACTAGTCCTAACCTCAGCATCAAACCGGCACATAAGTCGGGTGCTGTAGTAGTCTGGCAGACTGAGCTCTACCTTGCTGAGGCTAGGCAGCAACTTTCAGACACTTTCTCTTACTTACCACACGAACAGACCCCACTAAGGAGCACCAGGCCATTGTCACCCACAACATCACCGACTTTATTAACTCTGGGAATCTCCCATCCACTGCCACCAACCTCATAGTTCCCTTACCCTGAAACTCCCTTTTCTACCTCCTACCCAAGATCCACAAACCTGCCCGTCCAGGTAGACACATTTTTTCTGCTTGTTCCTGCCCCACCAAACTTACATGTACATACCTTGCCTCAGTTTTATCCCTCCTGGTTCAGTTCCTTTCTACCTACATCGATGACACTTTATAAACTCTTGATCTTTTCAAAGACTTCAAGCTTCCTGGCTCTGGTAGTGTCATTTTCATTATGGATGTCCAGTCCCTGTACACCTCCTTCCCCCATCAGGAGGACCTCAACGCCTTCCAATTCATTCTGGATAACAGATCAAACCAATTCTCCTCCACAACTCTCCGCTTCTGGCAGAACTAGTCCTTATGGTCAATAATTTCTCATCAGGCTCCTGCCATTTCCTTCAAAGAAAGGGTGTACTATATACTTTATACCTTATTGTCGCCAAACAATTGATACTAGAGCATACAATCATCACAACGATATTTGATTGTGCTCTTTTTGCTCCCTGGAATACAAACTGATAGTAAATATTAAAAATTTAAGTTATAAATCATAGATAGAAAATGGAAAAGGGAAAGTAAGATAGTGCAAAAAAAAACCGAGAGGCAGGTCCGGATATTTGGAGGGTACGGCCCAGATCCGGGTCAGGATCCATTCAGCAGTCTTATCACAGTTGCAAAGAAGCTGTTCCCAAATCTGGCCGTACAAGTCTTCAAGTTCCTGAGCCTTCTCCCAGAGGGAAGAGGGACGAAAAGTGTGTTGGCTGGTTGGGTTGTGTCCTTGATTATCCTGGCAGCACTGCTCCGACAGCGTGCGGTGTAAAATGAGTCCAAGGATGGAAGATTGGTTTGTGTGATGTGCTGGGCTGTGCTCATGATCTTCTGTAGCTTCTTCCAGTCTTGGACAGGACAACTTCCATACCAGGTTGTGATACACCCTAGAAGAATGCTTTCTACGGTGCATCTATAAAAATTAGTGAGGGTTTTAGGGGAAAGGCCAAATGTTCTTAATTCCTCAGGAAGTAAAGGAGCTGGTGGGCCTTCTTGGCAGTGGACTCTGCTTGGTTGGACCAAGTCAGGTCATTTGTGATATTGACCCTGAGGAACTTCAAGCTTTTGACTTGTTCCACTTGTGCACCACCGATGTAAATGGGGTTGTGCGGTCCGCTACTCCTTCTGAAGTCAACGACCAATTCCTTCGTCTTGCTGACATTGAGTGATAGGTTACTGTCTTTGCACCATGCCACTAGGTTCTTAATTTCCTCTCTGTACTCAAACTCATCATTACCCGAGATACGGCCTTCAATTGCGGTGTCATCAGCAAACTTAATATATAATGGAAACTTGGTTACACAATCATGGTTGAACAGTGAGTACAGCAGGGGGCTGAGTACACAGACTTATGGGGCACTGGTGCGCAGAGTGATTGTAGAGGAGAGCTTGTCCCCTATTTTTACAGCCTGGGTCCTGTTTGTGAGGAAGTTGAAGATCCAGCTGCAGATCTGAGTGCTAAGGCCCAGGTTCTGGAGCTTAGGAATCAGTTTATTTGGAATGATGGTATTAAAGGCAGAGCTGTAGTCAATGAAAAGGAGCCTTACATATGTGTCTTTATTCTCCAGGTGTTCTAAGGAGGAATGTAGGGCCAAAGAGATAGCATCTGCTGTTGACCTGTTGCTCTGGTAGGCGAACTGCAAAGCGTTGAGGTTGACCGGTAGGCTGTGGTTGATGCGTCCCATAACCAATCGCTTGAAGCACTTCATAGCAATTGATGTCAGAGCCACAGGTCGATAGTCATTCAGGCATGCCACCTTGGTCTTCTTCGGCAGCGGGATTATCATTGCCTTCTTAAAGCAAGCAGCAGTTGAAGATGTCAGCAAACACTCCAGCTAGCTTGCTTGCACAGGCCCGGAGAACCCATCCCGGGACGCTATCTGGGCCCATCGTCTTCCTTGGATTTACCTTCAGGAAGGTCCTTCTAACGTCCTCCTCAGTGGTGATGAATCTTGATGCCACCAGGTCCGGTTCATCTGGAGGGAGTGGAATGCTCCTCTTCTGTTCAAATCTCGTGTAGAATATGTTAAGTTCGTCAGGAAGAGAAGTGCCACAGTTATTGATACTCCCAGCCTTTTCTTTGCACCCATTTAGACCCTGCCATAGTCTACTGGCATCCCTCTGGTTAGCCTGGGCTTCCAACTTGGCTCGATATTACCTCTTGGCGCCCTTGCCTTTCTGCGGTTGGCCTGGTTAAAGTCCTCAGCTGTAATGAGCAAAGCCTCCAGATACCTGGTCTGAAGTTCACTGATGTTGGCATACAGTATGTTCAGAGCACACTCCACATCCACCTGGGGGGGGAATGTAGACCGCTGTCAGTACGACCAAGGTGAATCCCCGTGGCAGATAGTAGGGACGACACTTCGCTGACAGGTGCTCCAGGTCCGGGCCGCAGGAGCTTGCCAGTACCACTGTGTCCGAGCACCACGCAGTGTTGGCCAGTAGGCAGACACCACCTCCCCTCGTCTTGCCCGAAGACGCCGTGGATCGAAAATCTCTCTGGTTGGATGGCACAGTCGGGGGTGGCAGGGGAGAGCCAGGTCTCGGTGAAACAGAATACAGAGCAGTTCTGCATCTCCCTGCAGTAGGTGAGTCTCCCTTTAAGATCATCCACCTTGTTCGCCATGGCTTGCACATTCGCTAGTAGGATGGTGGGCATAGGGACCCCGAAGCCCCTCAGGTGTAGCTGTGGGTACTTGCATGGGTGTCAGCCATGTCTATCTTTTTGTCAGCTATGTGGAACAGTCTGTTCCAAGCCTATATCAGTATCACTCCCCAACTTTTCTTCCGCTACGTTGACGACTCCATTGGTGCTGCTTCCTGTACCCATGCTGAGCTCACCGACTTTATCAACTTTGCCTCTTTCACCCTGCCCTCAAATTTACCTGGTCTATTTCTGACACCTCCCTCCTGATGTCCCCTCTGAGGTGTGCACGTGCACACATCTTTTGCTATTAGCGCACAAAGGAATTAGAACTGTGCACAGATGTTTGTCACCCTCTACCTTGTTGGCATGTTAAGTATATTTCACAATCAAATACAATCACATTTCCTTTTCCAGTTTCTGATGCGAGCAGTGCTGACAACGTGGAGTTTATGATGATCTGTCTCCAAATTTTTGATTTATAAATTTATACTGTTTATATAGAAGAAATTATTCAGTGTGCTCATGGTGTTGTCACTGGACAAAAAACTGCACAGCACAAGATTTTTGCGCACACAGTTTTTGCACAAATTAGAGGGAATATTGCTCTCTCCGCTTCCTCTCTGTCTCTGGAGACAGCTTATCCACTATTATCATTCATAAACCCACTGAATCTCACAGCTACCTGAACTAGACCTCCTCCCACCCTGTCACTTATAAAAATGCCATTTTCTTCTCTCAATTCCTTCGTCTCCACCACATTTGTTGTCAGGATGAGGCTTTTTACTCCAGAACTAATGAGATGTCTTCCTTCAACAAAAGGAGCTCCTCTTACCCTTCCAACGCTGCTGCTCTCACCCACCTCTTCCATTTCACATACATCTGCCCTCACCCCATCCACCCATCACCTCACTCCTCCTGTCCTCACCTACCTCCCCATCAGCCTCTGCATCCAGCACATAATCCTCCACAACTTCCGTCACCTCTGACAGGATCCCATCACCAAGCACATCTTTCACTGCCCCCACTTCCTGCTTTCCACAGGGATTACTTCCTCGTCCCTCCCCACTGATTTCCCTCCTGGCAATTAATTTGCAAGCGGAACAAGTACTACACCTGTCCCTACACATCCTACCTCACTACCATCCAGGGACCCAAATAGTACTTCCAGGTGAGGCGACACTTCACCTGTGAGTCTGCTGGAGCCTGTATCCGGTGCTCCCGGTGTGGTCTCCCATATATCGGTGAGACTCAATGTAGATTGTGCGACTGCTTCGTCAAGCAGCTACACTGCATTGGCCAGAAAAAGTGGGATTTCCTGGTGGCCACCCATTTTAATACAACTTCCCACTCCCATTCTGATATGTCAGATCATGGCCTCTTCTACTGCCACGACAAAGCCACACTTCAGGTTGGAGTACAATCTGTCTGGGTAGCCTCCAACCTGATGCCTTGAACATTGGTTTCTTGAACTTCTGGTACTTGCCTCCTCCTCCTTCTCCTTCATCATTCCTCACTACCATTTTCCTCTCTCACCTTATCTTCTTACCTGCCCACCACATCCCTCTGGGGCTCCTATCAGATTCCCCCATCTCCAGCCCTTTATCTCTTTCACTAATTGACATTCCAGCTCTTTACTTCACCACTCCCCCTCTCTCAGTTTCACCTATCACCTACTACGTTGTACCTCTTCCTCTCCTTCCTCCACCTTCTTTCTCTGACTTCTAATTTCCTATTACCCATCCTGATGTAGAGTGTCAGCCCAAAATGGCGACTGCACTCTTTTCCAAAGATGCTACCTGGCCTGCTAAGTTTCTCCAGCATTTTGTGTGTATAACTTTGATTTCCAGCATCTGCAGATTTTCTCTTGTTAGTGATCTGCCTATCTTCCTCCAGCAGCTGTCTCCTAAATTTACACTTCTCTCTCTCTCCACTACTTGTTGATTTTATTTTCTCTATTTTCCTCTCTCTTTTTGCCTCCACCTACCTGGCACTGATTTCTAACTTTGTTTCTTGCTACTCCCTAACTCCACTTTACACTGGCCATCTTGTCTCTCCACTCTCAATCCTGGTGCAGGATTTCGACACAAAATGACAATAATTCCCTTCCTTCCACAGATGCTGTACAAGTTCTTCTAGCAGACTGTAGTCCAGATTCCATCACCAGGCTAGGCTGCTCCCATTTAGTTGCATTTGACACGTACACTTCTGTGCAAATGTCTTGGGCACATATGTATAGCTAGGGTTCTAAGATGTCTGCACAGTACTGTTGTAATTTTATGTATTGCACTGTGCTGCTGCCTCAAAGAAAAACAAATTTCATGACATATGTGAGTGACAATAAACCTGATTCTGATCTGGGTCCCTACAGGGGGCTGAGAATGGTAAGGGATCCAAAAATTGGGGAATCTTGGTGGGAAATCTCTGACGGTGGTGTCTGAAAAGAGGATGCAGTCCAAGTTGCATGCCATCTTGGACAATGTCTCCCATCCACTACATAATGTACTGATTGGGCATAGGAGTACATTCAGCCAGAGACTCATTCCACTGAGATGCAACACAGAGCGTCATAGGAAGTCATTCCTGCCTGTGGCCATCAAACTTTACAATTCCTCCCTTGGAGGGTCAGACACCCTGAGCCAATAGGCTGGTCCTGGACTTATTTCCTGGCGTAATTTACATATATGCCATGATGAGGCTAAACTCAGGTTGGAGGAGCAACACCTCATATAATGTCTAGGTAGTCTCCAGCCCCTTGGTATGAACATAGAATTCTCCAACTTCCGGTAATTCCCTCCCCCTCCCTTCCTCTATCCCTATTTCACTCTACCCCCTCCCCCAGCTCCCTCATGGTTCCACCTCCTTCTTCTACCACCCATTGTTTTCAGGGCTATGACGTCAATGCTTCCCCTCCCCCACCCCTTTGTCTTTCAAATTATTGGTCTATCAACTGACGCTACAAGCATTCTTCAAATCCTTCCCCGTCTTCCATTCTTCAGTCCTGACAAAGGGTCCCAGCCCAAAACGTCGACTCATCGTTTCTGACTGATGCTGCCCGACCTGCTGAGTTCATCCAGCGTACTGAAAGTGTTGCTTTGATAATTTACATATTACTATTTAATTATTTATGGTTTTATATTGCTATATTTATACTCTATTCTTGGTTGGGGCAACTGTAATGAAAATCAATTTCCCTCGGGATCAATAAAGTATGACTATGACTATGACTAAAAGGGGAAGGGAGAGGGGAGGGAGCAGGAAGCACCAGAAAGGCATTCTGTAATTATCAATAAACCAATTGTTTGGAACCAGATGACCTTGCCTGGTGTCTCAGGACTAGGTATGTCTGCACCTGTGCTACCCCCCAAATCTCTGGCACTCCTTCTCTGCCACCTGTCCCACAACCCTCTACTACTACCATTCCCAACATCCTTTGCTTCTGCCAATCTCTGCTCCATGTGGATAAATAATGTCTGTGCAAAAGTTTTAGACACTATATACAGTATGTAGGGTGCAGTATATGCGGCATGCAGACTTTTGCCCTGCACTGTATCTCTGCCCCTTTCCTATCCATGTACCTGTGTGACGACTTCATAGATGTGGCAATTGTAAGAGCCTCCACCACTTCCTCTGGCACCTTGTTTCACATACCCACCAACTTCTGTGTAGAAAATTTGCTGCTCACGTCCTTTTAACACCATCCATCCCCACACTTATATCCTCTAGTTTTAAACTTCCCTACCCTTGGAAAATGACTGTGAAGATTCAACCCCATCTGTGCCTCATGATTATAATACCCCTATCTAAAGATTTTATATACATTTGTAAAGTCATTTCTCAGCCTCCAGAGAAAAGAACACCAGTCCTTTCTGGTCGCCAGACTAAGTAAGGATGTTCAGCAACAGAGAGGTATACTAAATGGATTCTCCCAGAATATTGCATGCAATGGAGGGTCATAGTTGGATAGGCTGTGTTTATTCTCACTCGGAGCAAGGCGGCTGCGAGTGAACAGTTGATTTTTGGAGCGAGGGCAGTTTTTAACCACTCGGGGTAAAAGAGAGGCAAGACTGCGCAGGCACGTGACGTCAGCCAGTAGAGCGCAGATGGTTTAAAAAGTCCGCCATATCCAGCAGGCAGCAGAGTGATAGGGCTTTGACTCAACGGGCTTAGGCGGTAACGGGACGAGGCGAGGTAGGTTTACCAGTGTTATTTGTGGAAAGGAGGAACTGTGTGTGTAAGGCCAGTTTTCTGTGCTCGGTGTCAGATGTTGGAGGTCCTGGAGTCTCCCAGCCTCCCGGACGGCCATATCTGCACCAGGTGTGTCCAGCTGCAGCTCCTAAGGGACCGTGTTAAGGAACTGGAGATGCAGATCAATGACCTTCGCCTGGTCAGGGAGAGTGAGGAAGTGACAGAAAGGAGTTTATAGGCAGGTGATCACACCAGGGCCACGGGAGACAAACAAGTGGGTCACAGTCAGGAGGGGGAGGGGGAAGAGTCAGATACTAGAGAGTACTCCTGTGGCTGTACCCCTTGACAGTAAGTACTCCTGTTTTAGTACTGTTGGGAGGGGCAGCCTTCCTGGGGGAAGCATTAGAAGCCGTACCTCTGGCACAGAGTATGGCCCTGTGGCTCAGAAGGGTAGGGAAAGGAAGAGGAAGACAGTAGTGATAGGGGACTCTATAGTGAGGGGATCAGACAGGCGATTCTGAGGATGCAGGAAAGAAACTCAGATGGTAGCTTGCCTCCCAGGTGCCAGGGTCTGGGATGTTTCAGATCGCGTCCAAGGTATCATGTAGTGGGAGGGAGAACAGCCAGAGGTCGTGGTACATATTTATTCCAATGACATAGGTAGGAAAAGGGAAGCGGTCCTGAAAAAAAAGAGTACATGGAGTTAGGAAGGAAGTTCAGAAGCAGGACCACAAAGGTAGTAATCTCGGGATTACTGCCTGTGCCACGCGACAGTGAGAATAGGAAGAGAATGAAGCGGAGGTGCGTGGCTGAGGGATTGGAGCAGGGGCAGGGATTCAGATTTCTGGATCATTGGGACCTCTTTTAGCACAGGTGTGACCTGTACAAAAAGGACAGGTTACACATGAATCCCATGGGGACCAATATCCTGGCGGGCAAGTTTGTTAAGGCTACTGGGAAGAGTTTAAACTAGAACTGTTGAGGGGTAGGAACCGAACTGAAGGCACTGGGGAAGAGAAAGTTGGCTCACAAATAGAAAAAGCTTGTAGACAGTGCAAGAGGTGATAAAGAAGAGATCCGCTCAGACCAAAGGTTTGAGATGCATTTATTTTAACGCAAGGAGTGTTGTGAACAAAGCGGATGAGCTTAGAGCGTGGATCAATACTTGGAGATATGATATGCTGGCCATTACAGAGACTTGGATGGCTCAGGGGCAGGAATGGTTACTTCGAGTGCCGTGCTTTAGATGTTTCAGAAAGGACAGGGAGGGAGGCAAAAGAGGTGGGGGCATGGCACGGTTGATCAAAGATAGTGTCACGGCTGCAGGAAAGGTGGAAGCCATGGAGGGATTGTCTACGGAGTCTCTGTGGGTGGAGGTTAAGAACAGGAAGGGGTCAATAACGTTACTGGGTGTTTTTTTTATAGGCCGCCCAATAATAACAGGGATATCGAGGAGCGGTTAGGGAAGCAGACCCTGGAAAGGTGTAATAATAACAGAGTTGTCGTGGTGGGAGATTTTAATTTCCCGAATATCGATTGGCATCTCTCTAGAGCAAGGGGTTTAGATGGGGTGGAGTTTGTTAGGTGTGCTCAGGAAGGCTTCTTGACACAATATGTAGGTAAGCCTACAAGAGGAGAGGCTATACTTGATTTGGTAATGGGAAATGAACCTGGTCAGGTGTCAGATCTCTCAGTGGGAAAGCATTTTGGGAAAAGTGATCATAATTCTATCTCCTTTACAATAAACATTGGAGACAGATACGAACAGACAAGTTAGAAAAATGTTTAATTGGAATAAAGGAAATTATGAGGGTATCAGGCAGGAAATCAGAAGCTTAAATTGGAAACAGATGTTCTCAGGGAAAAGTACAGAAGAAATGTGGCAAATGTTCAGGGGACATTTGTGTAGAGTTCTGCATAGGGACGTTCCAATGAGACAGGGAAGTTATGGTGAGGTACAGGAACCGTAGTGTACAAAGGCTGTGATACACCTAGTCAAGAAGAAAAGCTTACAAAAGGTTTAGAGAGCTAGGTAATGTTAGAGATCTAGAAGATTATAAGGCGAATAGGAAGGAGTTTAAGAAGGAAATTAGGAGAGCCAGAAGGGGACATGAGAAGGCCTTGGCCGGCAGGATTAAGAAAAACCCCAAGGCATTCTACAAGTATGTGAAGAGCAAGTGGATAAGACATGAAAGAATAAGACCTATCAAGTGTGCCAGTGGGAAAGTATGTATGGAACCAGAAGAAACAGCAGAGGTAGTTAATGAATACTTTACTTCAGTATTCACTATGGAATAGGATCTTGCTGATTGCAGTGATGACTTGCAGCAGACTGATAAGCTTGAGCATGTAGATATTAAGGAAGAGGATGTGCTGGAGCTTTTGGAAAGCATCAAGTTGGATAAGTCGCCGGGACCGGATGAGAAGAGATTGATAAGCCTCTGGCGATGATCTTTGCATCATCAATGGGGACGGGAGAGGTTCCGGAGGATTGGAGGGTTGCAGATGTTGTTCCTTTATTCAAGAAAGGGAGTGGAAATAGCCCAGGAAATTATAGACCAACGAGTCTTACCTCAGTGGTTGGTAAGTTGATGGAGAAGATCCTGAGAGGCAGGATTTATAAACATTTGGAGGGGTATAATATGATTAGGAATAGTCAGCATGGCTTTGTCAAGGGCAGGTCGTGTCTTACAAGCCTGATTAAATTTTTTGTGGATGTGACTAAACACATTGATAAAGGAAGAGCAGTAGATGTAGTGTACATGGATTTCAGCAAGGCATTTGATAAGGTAGCCCCATGCAAGGCTTATTGAGAAAGTAAGGAGGCATGGGATCCAAGGGGACATTGCTTTGTGGATCCAGAACTGGCTTCCCACAGAAGGCAAAGAGTTCGGTCACAAGTGGAGTGCCTCAGCAATCTGTTCTGGGACCATTACTCTTCATGATTTTTATAAATATCCTGGATGAGGAAGTGGAAGGATGGGATAGTAAGTTTGCTGATGACACAAAGGTTGGACGTGTTGTGGATAGTGTGGAGGGCTATCAGAGGTAACAGTGAGACATTGATAGGATGCAAAACTGGGCTGAGAAGTGGCAGATGGAATTCAACCTTAAGTGTGAAGTGGTTCATTTTGGTAGGTCAAATATGATGGCAGAATATAGTATTAGTGGTAAGACAACTGGCAGTGTGGAGGATCAAAGGAATCTTGGGGTCTGATTCCATATGATGCTCAAAGCAGCTGCGCAGGTTGACTCTGTGGTTAAGAAGACGTACAGTGTATTGGCCTTCATCAATCATGGAATTGAATTTAGAAGCCGAGAGGTAATGTTGCAGCTATATAGGACCCTGGTCAGAACCCACTTACTGTGCTCAGTTCTGGTCGACTCACTACAGGAAGTATGTGGAAGCCATAGAAAGGGTGCAGAGGAGATTTACAAGGATGTTGTCTGGATTGGGGAGCATGGCTTATGAGAATAGGTTGAGTGATCTTGGCCTTTTCTCCTTGGAGCGATGGAGGATGAGAGGTGACTTGATAGAGGTATATAACATGATGAGAGGCATTAATCATATGGACAGTCAGAGGCTTTTTTCCCAGGGCTGAAATGGTTGCCAGAAGAGTACACAGGTTAAAGGTGCTGGGGAGTAGATACAGAGGAGACGTCAGGGGTAAGTTTTTTTTTACTCAGAGAGTGGTGAGTGCATGGAATGGGCTGCTGGCAACGATGGTGGAGGCAGATACGATAGGGTCTTTTAAGAGAGTTTTGGATAGGTATATGGAGCCTAGAAAAATATAGGACTATAGATAAGCCTAGTAATTTCTAAGGTAGGGACATTTTGGCACAACTTTGTGGGCCAGAAGGCCTGTATTGTGCTGTAGGTTTTCTATGTTTCTATGACTCAGGAGACCAAGTGACCTTATAGAGGTTTAAAAAAAAATGAGAGGTATATTCAGGATAGAGGGCAAGTCCTTTTTGCCCAAGGCAAAGGAGTTTAGAATTAAATGGCACAAGTTTAAGGTGGCCCTGTGGCTGTGGCCACTGGGCTCCTGGACCAGCTGCAGTGCTGAACTGGCTCCATGTCATGGACTTACTTTGGGAACTTTGCAGTTCGTTTTCTGTGTATTATTTGTTTACTTTTTATTGTTTACCCAATTTCTTCTTTTTTTCCCCACACATTGGATCTTTAACAGTCTTTGTTGTGGTATTTGTCATGGATTCTATCGTGTTTCTTTGGTTTGTGGCTGCCTGCAAGGAGACGAATCTCACAAGGCTGTATATGGTATACAACCTTGAGATTCGTCTTCTAGCAGGCAGCCACAAATATGCACTTTGATAATAAACTTCGAGGGGGGGGGGCGGGAGAAATTTAAAGGAGATCTGAGGGGCAATTTCCAGCATGGAGAGTTATGGATATCCAGACCAAAATGCTATATTTGTACTAGTGGCAGAGCCAATCTCAAAGTTTAAAAGTTATTTGGGCAGGTACCTGGATAAGAGAGAAAAAAAGAGATGTGGGCCTTACACAAGAAAACATTGCTGGTTAGCACAATTGTAATGGATGAGTTGGGCCAGTTGATATACCTTAGGCTCCTACGTTGCCATGATTCTATAACATCAGAATATACAACTTAACATCAATCCTTGATATTCTTCAGTCTTCAGAAAAAAAAAGCCTATCTGTTAACTTAAGATTACAGTTAAAAGATTGCAGGGGCCTTAATGGAGAAATAGGTCCTTGATATTTTCACTCATTAACTTTGCCTGTTTAAATTTTAGATAGTACTGTAATCCCTTACAAGGAAAACAACAGGAATTCTGAAGATGCTGGAAATTCAAGCAACACACATCAAAGTTGCTGGTGAACGCAGCAGGCCAGGCTCTTCCTAGAGATGCTGCCTGGCCTGCTGCGTTCACCAGCAACTTTGATGTGTGTCCCTTACAAGGAGGTGGTTCTACAGAGCTGATGAAGTCACCTTACAGTTGAGGACACATTGACTGACTTTTGTCTGTAACATATTATTCTGCCAATGAAACCTTTTTCCAAAATGCAGTCCTTGATTGATGATGCTGGAATTGACAGCCAATAACATAAATGGCTCAGAGTTTCTTTCATCCAACAGCTAGTAGGAAGAACTGACATGACTTCCATTTCTTTAACATTAACATTTCTTTGTTTCTGAAAAAAGCCAAGTAGTCAAAAATTCTCTGGCAAAGTTCGATTTCCAAAGTTTGTCATTTATTATTGCCTACTTAAGGATGTCTTTTATTGTTTATTAACTTCTCTGATTTCCAACAGAGTGCTATATACACCAATGCTTAATAAAATAAACATTTGTCATCATTAGTTAGGTGGCACAAATGAAAGCAAAGGTGGTTTTAGCTGGCCATTTCTTTGATCAAACAAACACAGAAGCAACTAAAATATAGATAAATCTCTGCTCATTCTTTCCTGCTATTAATTGCTGTTCACTGTGTGTTATCAGCACAGCTTCCAATAGTCTTCCTACATAGATATTCAGCTTTGGCAACAATGCAGGATTTTACAGCCTGCTTTCATTAACTTTGAAGAGACTGAACAAAAGGCAGAAGTGACAGGAGACCTTTCCCCATCCAGGGTGCTGAGTTATCCAGGATAAATTGATTCCAATTTCTGTTTTCATTACCTGGTAACTAAGGAAACTGCTTGCTAATTATCTGTGTTTTTTTTTAATATAAAGGACAGAATTTTCATCTTAAATTCCTGATATAAATTAAAAATTCAGCTTCAGCCCCTCCAACCTCACCCCCAGTTTAGTGCTGTCAATATCATTGATGAACACGAACAAAAAAAACAAAGCACGTGGCTATCATCAGCTACAATTCCTCTCAGTATACTACATGACACACTTTAATGCCATTTTTTTTGTGCCTATGGAGCACAGCAAGAGCTCAAGGTTGCCAGAGAGAACATCATCAAGCAATATTATCAGTGAAGTAAAGATCAGTAAGCTACTGCGTTAAAGCACCTTGAAAAGAAAATGGATGTACCCTGAAGGTGCAAGTCAAAAATAAGCAGCAAAATTATGGGCCTTTTTTTTGTAACCACAGGAATTGAAAAGCTTGGATGCCAGAGCTTTCTGATGATACCCTTCCAAGGAGTGGTTAAGTAATTAGATTCACAGATGTGGGTATACAATTTATGTAACAGGATAGCATGTGTGCACTGATCTCTGCCTCTGAAATTCATTACCACTGACATCTCTGAAACCAAATTTTCCAGGTGGAGTTCTATGAAAATATTCAACGTACTGTTTATTTAGCACATACAACAGGAGATAAACCTACCCTTGGGCACTGGCAGAACAAAATGTCATTTAGTTTCTGGCTCACATAATGGGTCGCTCTAATATCTAGTGGGAGTCACTGCAATTTCCTCCTTCTCCTTCAAGACTGCCAAATCAAGGATAAGCAGTTTTCTAATATTGCACCTGGCATATGTAGAATTGGAGATCACAAAGGAGTTCCCGGCAAGATTCACAGCTTGAAACATTTCAGTAAAACAACAATCACATTTATACAGCACTTACACACTTTTCAGAAGTTAGTTAAAGCCTTCATTGAATTAATCTAGGATTCTGGTTAATTGGTCTATCAGTTAATTGCAGAAGCTTATTTGGGACAACTCTTAAAGAACAAGGATTAATTGAGAAAATAACTAGGATTCCCTTTGTTTATTTGGGAAACTCTGCTGCTTACATAGGACAGGAGGCTGTGCTGAACAGTTTCTAACTAGAGTCAGACACATGAGCTTGTGTGGCTATTAGACAATACATCATACTTAGAGTGAGCAACTTTCAGAAGTGTCAGTTGTGTGTATTTGTGTGCAAAAAGAAGTCACTGATGGTTGGCAAGAAATAAGCAGTAACATAATTTAGAGTTGTTTGTTCATTGTGGTTTCAAACATTCAGGTTTGGAGATGCCTGAAATGGCTGGGAGTGAAAATGAAACCATTTCACTACTTCAACAAGTTAGGCACTATGAAGAATTTGAAGGTATCAACAATCATCTTGAATGTTACGATGAAAATGAAGAATTGGAGGGTGCATTTGTCAGAAGTATCGTATGAAGGCAGACCATTATCTGCACTAGGTGTTCATACATTTACAGTCAATCAAAAGAACCATGACAGCATTTTGGTTATTTGTCGTATCAGATGATTAAAGGGAAACCTATGCAGGAGAGTTTTCTTAAAGCAGATAAGCCATTGCACTGAGACAGTTCCACTCTCTCGACTTCGGAAGTCCAGGCTCAGTGATACAAGTAGTCGTCACAAACTGGTGTCTTCCTTGGATGCAGTGGATAGCCATGACTTCTGTGCCCTTCAGTCTCCATGAAGCATTGCAGAATCACCTTCTTGGCTGCTGGATCTTACTGCTGATCTCGTCTACCCAGTCCACTGGAGATTACTTCACACCCCTATTTCACCGCTGTATTAGGCACGCCAGCTAACCTTACGTGGTTTAGCCCACATGTCAAAGCAGTGTACTGGGATATGGCCACTGTCACATGCAAAAAAGCTACTTGGAGCTACAGGTGAAAGCTCATCCACTGGGAACCAAAAGTGAGTGAGCTGCCCCAGAATGGACATGACAAGCCGCGTCACCGGAGGTGCTACCGGTCTCTGGACATGCCACACAAGGCAGGGTACACTGGATGAATTCCTCTGTTGATAACTAGCAGGAACTAATAGACAGTTCTGTAGTACTGTAGTACCTTTGGTGATGTTCTGAATCTCATTTAAATACATAGTTCATTGCTCATTTAAATGGCAGTTTGTCTTTTTCATACCTTTTTAACTATTTCCATGAAACTTCAGCTAAATAAGACAGCCGTTTAATTGGGCAAAAATGAACTGCTCCAGATGTGTTCCAATTAAGCGGAATCCATGACAATAGATGAGTGACCTAAAGCTTAGTCAAAGGGAACACAGCAAGAAGATTATGTTTGGAAATTAATATGCACACTAAACAAGTGCATGACTGCAATGGGATGAATTTCAGAGACAACTACAAGGCTCTAATTGCTAAAACTCAAACAACAAAGACAAGTTTTTTTTTGTTTAAACAACTTAACTTTTATGGTCTGAGATTAAAACATGAGGGCCAGCATCTTTATACCAATAATCCCATTTCTCCCTTTGCACGCATGCCTGTAACAGGGAAAATGCATGTGCCAACAATGAACAGAACTCAATAATCACCCATCCTTTTTATGTATATTAAAATAAAAATTAAAAGAAAAAGCAATTCAAATGTCCATTCTGATATGGGAATGAGTTCTAACCCTTGATGTTGATACAGTTCATGAGTACCAAATGCCTTTAGCAGCACAAGAGCTGGAGCTCCCTTCTTTGTGGGTCAGTTAGCTAGTTGTTCCTTTGTGGTTGACCATAGCACGTGATGAATTTTCGGTTTATGACTAAACACATTGATGAAGGCAGAACAGTAGATGTAGCGTATATGGATTTCAGCATGGCATTTGACAAGGTACCCCATGCAAGGCTTTATTGAGAAAGTAAAGAGGCATGGGATCCACGAGGACATTGCTTTGTGGATCCAGAACTGGCTTGCCCACAGAAGGCAAGGAGTGGTTATAGACGGGTCATATTCTGCATGGAGGTTCATCACAATTGAAGCACCTCAGGGATTTGGTCTGGGACCCCTATTCTTCATGATTTTAATAATGACCTGGAAGAGGAAGTGGAGGGATGGGTGAGTAAGTTTGCTGATGACATAAAGTTTGGAGGTGTTGTGGATAGTGTGGAGGGCTGTCAGAGGTTACAGCTAGAAATTGATAGCATGGAAAACTGGGCTGAGAAGTGGGAGATGGAGGTCAACCCAGATAAGTATGAGGTGGTTCATTTTGATAGGTCAACTATGGTGACAGAACATAGTATTAATGGTAAGACTCTTGGCAGTGCGGAGGGTCAGAGGGACCTTGGGTTCCAAGTCCATAGGACACCTCGAAGTTGCTGCACAGGTTGACTCTGTGGTTAAGAAAGAACATTGTACATCTGTGCATTGGCCTACATCAATCGTGGGATTAAGTTTAGGAGCTAAGAGGTAACGTTGCAGCTATATAGGACCCTGGTCAGACCCCACTTAGAGTACTGTGCTCACTTCTGGTCACCTCGCTATAGGAAGTCTGTGGGAACCATAGTAAGTGTGCAAAACAGATTTAAAAGGATGTTGCCTGGATTGGGGAGCATGCCTTATGAGAATAGGTTGAGAAAACTCAGCCTTCTTCCCTTGGAGTGATGGAGGATGAGAGGTGACCTGATAGAGGTATATAAGATGATGAGAGTCATTGACTGTGTGGATAGTCAGAGGTTTTTTCCCAGGGCTGAAATGGTTAGCATGAGAGGGCACAGTTTTAAGGTGCTTTGAAGTAGGTACAGAGGAGATGTCAGGGGTTAAGTTTCTTTTTTCCCCCGCAGAGAGTGGTGAGTGCTTGGAATGGGCTGCCGGGGCCGGTGGAGGAGGCAGATATGATAGCATCTTTTAAGAGGCTTTTGGACAGGTACATGGAGCTCAGAACAATAGAGGGCTATGAGTAACCCTGGGTAATTTCTAAGTTTAGGATATGTTCGGCACAGGTTTGTTGGCCAAAGGGCCTGTATTGTGCTGTAGATTTTCTTTGTTTCTATGAAGGGAGCGTCATGAAGCAATTGGAGGATGACAATTGGAATTTAAAGTTTGAAACATAAGGCAACCTATTTGTTATCAAAGTCTGTGGTGGCCAGTGCTATCATGTTTGCTGTTGTGTGCTGGGGCAGCAGGCTGAGCGTAGCAGACACCAACAGAATCAACAAACTCATTCGTAAGGCCAGTCGTGTTGTGGGGATGGAACTGGACTCTCTGACGGTGGTGTCTGTAAAGAGGATGCTGTCCAAGTTGCATGCCATCTTGGACAATGTCTCCCATCCACTACATAATGTACCGGGTGGGCACAGGAGTACATTCAGCCAGAGACTCATTCCACCGAGATGCAGCACTGAGCATCATAGGAAGTCATTCCTGCCTGTGGCCATCAAACTTTACAACTCCTCCCTTGGAGGGTCAGACACCCTGAGCCAATAGGCTGGTCCTGGACTTATTTCCTGGCATAATTTAAATATTACTATTTATGGTTTTATTACTATTTATTATTTATGGAGCAACTGTAACAAAAATCCAATTTCCTCCAGGATCAATAAAGTATAACTATGACTATGACTATTAAAAATGCAAGAGAGGATGCAGTTTGGTGAAAGGCAAGAAGAGGACAGGAAGTGGGGGGGGGGGGGAGGGATGCAAGGCAGGCTAGAGAAAGCAGTAAACTCAGGAGACCATTATTTTTCTCTCTCTCTTCTCCATACCCCATACTTACTCACCACAAACTGAATTGGATGGCTATTGTGAGCTGAAGATAACCTGGAGTGTGGGTGTGAAGATGGAGGTGTTTGAAAATGCTGTGGAATTCAAAGGAAGCACTGAGATATATTGTAACTATAGTAACTGTAGAATTGTCCTACAGTTACCTTTGATCTTTAGCATATAAAAATGTCACGTAATATTGGGTTAGTCAAGCCTCTTCTTCCAGAAGTATCTCAAATATGAGCCTGCTACTTGTTTTGCTGAATAAAGACTTCCATATCCACCAGCTTCAGTGTTCAGTCACCAACACCATAACATGAACGTACCCAAGTTCAAGTTCTAAGTACATTTATTATCAAAGTATGTATACTTTATACAACCTTGAGATTCGTCTCCTAGCAGGAAGCCATAAAACAAAGAAAGCCAAAAGAACCCATAAAAAAAGTGTCAAGTACACAACGTGCAGAGAGAAAAAAAAACAAATCATGCAAAAAAAACGCAAGCAAACAGCATTCTGAACTGAAGTCCACAAAGAGAGTAGCATTGTTCAGCACAGAGCCGAGCAGTGATCCAAATCGGCCTGTCACTTGACTCGGGCCCTGACGCCCTGACCTTTTCAATCTGGCCTGGTGCATAAATCAACGCCCAAACATCAGATTCAATCGTCTCGAAATGCACTGAGTCCAGGACCCCACTGTCTTGATTCAGCCCTGTGCTTAAATCTCCGTCCAAACACTGGTTCCACTGATGCACTCTGGGGCTTGGATACCGACACCTCGATTCGGCCTGTACTTGGCTATTCTAATTCGGCCCCTCACTTAAGTCTCCATCCAAACATCAGGTTCAGTCACTTCGATACAGTCTGGTGCCTGGATCTTGCCGCCTTGAATCAGCCTGCAACCAACCCCTCCGATCCGGCACAGCACTTAAACTGATCGAAACTCAGGTCTTCCTCAGTCTCGATGACGGGCCTACTGCCTTACCTCGGTTCTGCCACAACATATTGCCTTCGAGTCCAAAGGGGTCTTACAGACTATAACTTGCAGTAATTATTTGCCAGAAAAATGTGATTAACAAATTATTTAGTTGTTTTCTTTGTTTCGTTATCCACCAGCCAGAAGTCACTGAGGTTCTTCCAGCACCATCTTAAACTGAATGTACAATACAGAAACCGATTTACACATGCAACATATAAAATCTCCAGTTTTTTTATATCTGAAACACAGCTGGCTAATTTCTTTCTGGATCTTGAGTTTTATAAGTAGGAATACACGGTCAAAAGTTTGTATCACATCAATACCACTCTAACTGTTCCTTACACAATGCTATGAGCTGAGAGAATTTTAAAATCATTTTCAGATGATTTTGTGTATCTGTTCATCTTAGCAACTTAATTTCATAATTTCAAAATACCATGCAAAAAATTCACAAAATAGTGAATGATTAACCTTGACAACAACAGATATTTCAAATCAAAAGTATGAAAATCAACCCCTCAAATTAACACTTAAAACAACACTCAGCACTTTTCATTAATTTAATGCCAATAAAATGTGTCTCAAAGCCAAAGTGTAACACTGAAATTATTCAGAAATGACTAAACTACATTTTTCAAAACTTATTGTGAAAAAGCAAACATCCTCATAACGAGAAGTTAAAGAAAAATCATTGTTCAGTATTTTTGTTGTTACTGTACAGCAATGACCTTGTGACCGAATAAAAGAGATACCAGGGCACAGAATGCAAGTACGCAATTGTTAATTCACTAAAGAGTTTAACAGACAAGCTTCATTCGATGCTATACTCAGAAGGAATTCTTTTTTTTGTAACTTCATCATTGGCAATCACTTTTGATAATGTGCTCAGTGAACCAATAAATGAACTCCCCTGGTCTGCACCATTCCTCTACTTCCAGCCAATCCAAAGTGAAGGAATTCTGTACGGGAGGGATATTGGAGATTAGGGTTGTGGTGACAAAGCCACTTCCATCATCAACCATCAAACTAGTCAATTGTCTGCATGTTCTCAAGGCTAGGTAATTTATTTTAGCAATGGAGTCCAAGAGACAAGGCTTAGCCACACATTAGTCAGTGTTTTTCAGGCTCAGCAGTGATTACTCAACCTCAACTAGTGAAAAATACTCTATATTGAAAGCTGAACATCGTCTCTGAAATATATGCATTCACAATTCAACCACTAAATCAAGAAGTTTATTCTGAAGAACCAATGCTCACATAGACTAAGGACTAGTTTCTACTCTTTGTTAATAGATCTGAATTTTCCCAATTTCTTCCAAAAGGTGGTAGGTTGTGATACAAATAACTTCAAATACCATTCCAAACATTCCCTATAATTACAAAGCAAAGTCCCAGTTTCAAATAATCTATTAATCAATGATGGATATCTATAGATAATCCATCATTGATGCTGCCCACATTCACATCTCCTCAATTTCCCAAGCCTACACACTTACTCTATCTTCCCGCCGCCATAACAGGGAGAGACTTCCTCTTGTCCTCAGCTGCCACCCCATGAGCCTACACATCCAAAGCATCATTCTCCGTACCAGGTTGTGATGCACCCTAGAAGAATGTTTTCTCCGGTGCATCTATAAAAATTAGTGAAGGTTTTAGGGAAAAGAACAAATTTCTTTAGCTTTCTCAGGAAGTAAAGGCGCTGGTGGCCCTTTTTGGCAGTGGACTGCTTGGTTGGACCAAGTCAGGTCATTTGTGATATTTCCTTCCAGCAAAATGAATGACTATACATTTTTTGACATTGTATTCCATTTAAAGTTCAAAGTAAATATATTACGAAGTACATATGTCACCATATACAACCCTGAGATTAATTTTCTTGTGGGCATACTCAGTAAATCTACAGAATAATAACCATTACAGAATCAATGAAAGGCCACCCAACTGGGGCATTCAACCAGAGAGAAGACAACAAACTGTGCAAACACAAAAGAAATAATAACAATAAATAAATAAGCAATACATTTCAAGAGCATGAGATGAAGAGTCCTTGAAAGTGAATCCATTGGTTGTGGGAACGTTTCAGTGAAGCTGAGTGAAGTTATCCCTTTTGGTTCAAGAGCCAGACGATTGAGGGGTAGTAACTATTCCTTCTTCCTGATGGCAGCAGCGAGAAAAGAGCATGTCCTGCGTGGTGCTGGTGGGGGGCCCTGATGATGGATACTGCTTTCCTGTGACAGTGATTCTTGTAGATATGCTCAATAGTTGGTAGTGTTTTACCAATGATAGACTGGGCTATATCCACTACTTCTTGTAGGATTTTTCATTCAAGGGATTTGGTGGTTCCATAGCAGGCTGTGATGCAGTCAGTCAATCAGTTAATTTACTCTCCACTACTATCTATAGAAGTCTGTCAAAGTTTTAGATGTCATGCCAAAGCTCTGCAAACTCCTCAGGAGGTAGAGGCATGTTCTTGCCACTTCTAAGCTCATTCTCCTCATCTGTCCAAGTCTTTCTGCAGCCTTCCCACTTTCTCAACACTATCTGTCCCTCTACCTGTCTTCATATCATTCACAAACTTGGCCACAAAACCATCAATTCCATCATCCAAATCTTTGATAGACAGCATAACAAGAAGAGGTCCAATGCCACACACAAAGTCCTGGAGAAACTCAGTAGGCCAGGCAGCATCTATGGAAAAGAGTACAGTCGATGTTTCAGGCCAAGACCCTTCAAACTGCTGAGTTCCTCCAGCATTTTGTGTGTTTTGCTTGGATGTCCAGCATCTGCAGATCTTTTCTTGTTCATCCCAACACCAACCCCCTACGGAACACCACTAGTCACCGGCAGCCAGTCAGAAAAGACTTCTTTTATTCCAACTCTTTGCCTCCTGCCAATCAGCCAATGCTCTATCTATGCTAGTTTCTTTCCTGTAATACCATGGACTCCTATCTTGTTAAGCAGCTTCATGTGCAGCACCTTGTCGAAGGCCTCCAGAAAATCCAAGAAGAACATCCACTGATTATCCTTTGTCGATTCTGCTTGTTATTTCCTCAATGAATTCCAACAGCTTTGTCGGGCAAGATGATCCCTTAAGGAAATATGCTGATGTTGGCCTATTTTATCATGTGCCTCCACATTATCAACAGTCAACTCCAAAATCTACCAAACCACTGAAGTCAGGCTAACTGGCCTATGAATTCCATTTTTTTCTCTGCTTCACTCCCTTCTTGAAGAGTGCAGTGACATTTGCAATTTACCAGTCCTCCAGAAACATTGCAGAATCTACTGATTCTTGAAAGATCAAAACTATTGCCTCCAGAATCTCTTCAGCTACCTCCTTCAGTAGTCTATCTGGTCCAGGTGACTTATCTGCCTTCAGACCTTTCACTTTCCCAAGAACCTTCTCCTTCGTAGTTGCAACTCTATTCACTTTTGCCCCTGGCACTCTCTTAAACTTCTGGCATACTGCTAGTGTCTTCCACAGTGAAGACTAATGCAAGATACTTATTTAGTTCATTTGCCATTTCCATGTCCCCCATTACTTCCTCTCCAGTGTCATTTTGCAGTGGTCCAAATTTTACTCCCATCTCTCTTTAAAACTTGTTTATTTATCAGAAAAATACTTTTGGTATCCTCTTTGATATAGTTGGCTAGCTTATCTTCATATTTCATCTCCCCCCCACCCCCATGGCTTTTTTTTTTAAGTTGCCTTCTGTTGGTTTCAAAAGTTTCCCAATCCTCTAACTTTCCACTAACTTTTGTTCTATTATATGCCCTCTCTATGCTTGTATGTTGGCTTTGACTTCCCTTTTTAGCCACAGTTGCATCATCCTGCCTTAGAATACTCCTCCATATTTGGGATGTATCTATCTTGTGCCTTCCGAATTGCTCCCGGAAACTCCAGCTGGCCAATTCTGAACAGCTCTCCTCTCTTGCCTCTGTAATCCCCTTTACTCCACTGTACTACTGGTGCATTTGACTTAAGCTTTTACCCATTATGATCAGTGGCTCCTAAGGTTCCTTTATCTTAAGCTCCCTAATCAAATCTGGTTCATTACAGAACACTAAGCCAAGAATAGCAGTTCCTGTAGTGGGTTCAACCACAAGCTGATCTAAAAAGCCATCTTGTAAGCATTCTTTGTCTTCTTTGTCTTGGGATCCAGCACCAACCTAATTTTCCCAATCTACCCCAAGACTATCATAACATTGCTCTTTTGACATGCCTTTCCTAACTTCCATTGTAATTTGAAGCCGACATGCTGTCTACTGTTTGGAGGTCTGTTTTAAACTCCCATTGGCATCTTTTTGCTCCTGCAGTTTCTACCTCTCCAGTGTCATTTTCCATCGGTCCAATATGTACTCTAACCTCTCTTTTACTCTTTTATTTATCTGAAAAATACTTTTGGCATCCTCTTTGATATGGCTGGCTAGCTTATCTTCATATTACCCACAAGGAATCTGCATCTTCCCATCCTACGTCACTTCCTTCTAAGGAATGGCAAAACATGATGTAGATTGGGGCCCATTTTGTCAAGTACCTTCACTCCATCCACCTAAAGCAAGATTTCCCAGTGGCCAAACTTTTTTCTTAATTTCAATTCCCATTCCCAATCCAACATATTGGTTCATACCCTCCTCCTCTACCACCATCAGGCTAGACGAGCAACAAGTCATATTCCATAAAGGTAGTTTCCAACCTGATGGTAGGGACATCGATCTCTCCAAATTCTGGTCATATTATTCCCTTTCTTCCTTCCTCAATTCCCCCCTCTGTCTTCTTCCCTCTTCTCTTCATCTGCCTCTCACCTCCCCCAGTGCCCTCCTCCCTTCCCTTTCTCCCATGGTCCACTCTCCTTTCCTATCAGATTCATTAATTTCCACCCTTTACCTTTTCCTGGCTTCTTACTTCATCCACCTTCAACACTCACTTGGCTTCATCTATCACATTCTAGCTTGTGCCCTTTCCCTTACCCCCACCTTCTTAATCTGGCATCTTCCACATTCTTTTCCAATCCCGACGAAGGGACTCAGTCCAAAATATGGACTGTTTACTTATTTCCGTAGATGCTGCCTGACCTGCTGAGTTCCTCCAGCACTTTGTGTCCGTTGCCCTGGATTTCCAGCACCTGCAGAATCTCTTGTGTTCATCTATAGATTGCAATAATTTAGCAGAGCATTATAGAAAAACAGAACCTGTAAGAATTAATCCCAACATCAAACCAACACATTCAGGGGGAAAAAAAAGGTCATGAAGGGAGTTAACTGGTGCCAAAAGTATGAATTGATTCAAAAGGTGGTAATAAAATAATGAAAAACCTATCAAAACATAATTAATTACTTGATCACCCCTCCTTCTAAAGTCTGCTTTCCTGAACTCTACTTTCCCATGCAAGAATGTCAACACTTCCAGTGTCCACCTGAAGTAGGAAATCTCATAAGGTCTCAACTGGTACATTAAGGTTTTCCGATCCAAGTGTACATTCTATGTCTCAGCAGCATTAGTATAACATAATAACATCTTGTATTAGTACCTATTTTCATGATTATTTGCCCTATTTCAATGATGCTGGATTGCATTGTAGATTGACTCATGAAGTGGGTGTCAAGATGTCAACAAAGTAGGCAACTCCAAAGAATAAATCTTGAAAAAAATCATCCCCATATAAAACTGTGCAAATGTGAATATAAATAAATAGCAATAAATAACAAGAACATGAGATGAATAGTCCTTGAAAATGAGGTATTTGTTTCTGGGAATATTTCAATGATGGGGCAATTGAAGGTGAGTGTAGTTACCTTTTACTCAAGAGCCCAATGGCTGGAGGGTAGTAACTGCTCTTGAACCTGTTGGTGTGAGTCCTAAGGCTCTTCTACCTTCTAGCTGATGGCAGCAGCGAGAACAGAGCATGACCTGGGTGGTAGGGGTCACTGATGATGGATGCATGATGTATTAGTATATGTGTTAGGCAGCAGAAATAAAACAAATTCATTCCAATACTTTGACATTTTAAAACTGTTCTCAACAAAAAAAGTCACTGAGTGATTATACTAAATTCTATGCTTGACACCAGATCAACCACTGATGGTTTTAAACATTGATTTCCTTTGAAAATTCTGCAAAGATCATGGTAATAGGATAATTAAACTTAAATTTATGATTTAAAATCAATTCCATCACTTTTTTTGTTGAAAACTACCTACAAATGATTTTTTTGTTAATGAAATATACCTCTAAATGAAGGTGATAAAACTGATTTAAATAACATTCTTCTTTCACCCTATGAGGAAGGTAATACACAGGTAATAGCTCTAATCAAAAGCAATATAATGATATATGAACCAAAATAGTGTCTCTTAAAATCATTACCATAGACAATATCAATAACACAAATTCAAAGTGAAACATTCAATGCAAGCCAGTAGATTAGTTGTAAACTTACTGGAAGGCAGGTCTTTACTTTTGGGAATATGGAACTGGTCTCGAAGATGTTGCAGTTCATCTTCTTGATCTAAATGAACTGCAAGCTTCTCATCAGTAATACTGCATCCTACAATGGAGGCAGTACGTTCCAAAATCTCTTGTGGGAATTTGCCAGCACATCGATCCATGATCAGTAAGCTGCAATCGGTCCAAAAGTAAAGTTAAAATTTCTTACTGATACAATGAAAGTGGTCCCTTAAATAATATTTGTCCTCAAAAAGTCTCCACGGTATAGAATATGATGCATGCTTGAACTAATTCTCTGAGGTTCCCACAAGATTACAAGAGGAGGAACGATCTTTACAAAGAGCCAAGTGGCAGCTCAGCACAATGAGGGATCTCTGGAATACGAGTAAAATGATCCAAATGCACCCATTCTACCTCCTGAGACAGGAATTTTCCAGCAAGTCTGCGGGAAACATTATACTAGGTTTTGCCCATAGTTTTCAGAGAAGGCAGGATTGAATCTGGGGCACCAGAGATGTGAGGTAGCAACTCCAGTAGCTATAACACTCTACAGCACTGATATTAACTGTTGTTACCTCAGCCAATGAAAGGCCTACCATCTCATCATCAATAGTAAGACCATAAGACATGGGAGCAGAATCAGGCCATTTGGCCCATCAAGTCAATTCTGCCATTCGATCAAGGGTGATGTATTTTCCCTCCCAGTCCCATTCTCCTGCCTTCCCCCATGTAATCTTTGATGCCTTTGCTAATCAAGAAACTGTCATATCTGTTTTAAATATATCTAGTAGCTTGGATGCCACACCATCTGTGGCAATATATCTGTGACTAATAACTTTCATTTGCATGTTCTTCAAAAAGGCCAAGAATTTCTTGAGCCTGGAAGCATCTGGAGATACTATTAGGAAATGGTCATTATAAATACATGCAGAATAACCTGTTTGCCTTTTGCTTGAAATTGTCAAAAATTTTTATTTCAAAATATTCACTTTGCCTCAAACAGCTTGTGCACATTTCAAATTCAGGCAGTTGGCAGCTGCTTGAACATAAGGTAAAAGTCTCAGAGATCATGATGTTTCACAGCTTGTGTATTAACAAAAAGGATCCCTCAAACAAAGGTGAGGGAATATCAGTGAGAAATGTCTCATTTAAAACAAAAAAAGGGAAAATGCTGGATATAACAGTAGGTCAGGCAGGATCAATGGAAAAGGAAATAGTAAATGATTCAGATCAAACGCATTTAATCAGAAACAGAAAAAAACAGATAAACATGTTTTATTTAAATACATAAGAGGGGAGCAACAAATTACAAATTTTGGCAGAGCAAAGCTGATAAATGGGGAATCTTTGTTTGAACTATTGAACTAAAGGTGGAGTCAGACTTTCAATATCAAAAGATGAGGCTCTATGGCTCCAGAAAACAGATGCACAAATGATAGCCTGCCTGTCCAAAGCAACTCTTCGCTTACCCACTGAAGGAGAGTACAATAAAAACTGGAGCTCAGATATTCCATCAAGTGTGTGGCCTCAGGCATTATGCTGCAGTAAAGGTCCTTCAAACTAACCCCTCCCCATTGCTAAAGTCAGATATATCAGTATCACAGTGGAATAAAGCGAATTACAGAGGCATAAGAGAGGAACTGACCAAAATTGATTCGAAGGGAACACTAACAGGAATTACAGCAGAGCAGCAATGGCAGCGCTCAACACATCAGAATTCCCAATAGCGTCCACTACAGTGAAGATGTAGTGGAGGCTCTTAGAAACTTTGTATCTACATACACTACTTCCAAAAAGAATTGTGGCCATGAATAGTTCGGCAAACTACATATGAAGCCTCTGCCTATGCAATGCAGGTTATTCCCAGTGATCGAAAGGTGCTGCACTTGGCAACTTCTGGGCGTGTTGGTATCCCAAACAGTGCATGGTAAGCAGCTCAATCTGCTGATCTATCCCAGGCCACCAAAGCTTCAAGTCAATGCTTTCATTTTGACTATGCCTAAATGACTCGCATGTAGCTCCTCCAACACTTTAGCTCTCAAATTTGAAGACACAACAAATCTCAGTCCCCACATAGGGCGACTCCCATCAAGAGCAAGTATATCCCAGCAATGGTAAAATGGGGAACCTAGAAATTCTGCTGCACATTCCAGCCATTTTGGGCTGCCATATAGACCTGAGAAAATGTGGAGTCCTTTCTGGTTTTCTTTTGAATCATCTCTGCTGTATTAGGAAGACTTGAGTTACATTAGGGAAAAGAAGCCAAGAGCAGTGTTCTCTTTTGTAAATCTTTCAGGTACATGTGTGCGCCACTTAATGTCCATTTGGACAATATCTGATCACATATACATCTGTAGTCCCGATCGGAGAATGTGACGTAGCGGACATAACCAATCTCGTGTATCGCGCGTCTCGAGTGTAGTAGTGTTATGTATATAGTGTACAGTATACAGTTTTAGTGTAAGTTCTTGGCTATTTAGTCAATATAGGTACACTACAGTACTCCATATAGGTTCGCTAAGTATTTAATATGGTGTTCCCACAATGTCCAATTTCACAGAATGTATCGTGGACATTAAGCAACGCATACCTGTATTTCCTTTCCTAAGGGTAGACTGAACAATCCACCAGCATTTCCATGATCTAGCCTTCCTCTTGAATTTGGTCTTGTTAATGTGTCCTCCAGCTAAAAGAGCCCATCTCTGCATTTGTGCTGCTGCTGTTAATGGAGCATCCTTCTATGGACTGAAAATGGATACTAGTGGCTGATGATCAGTCACGCGGGTAAACTCTCTCTCTTCTAAGTATTGGGTGAAACACATTATGCCCCAAAAGAGACTCAAGTCTTCTCTGTTAACCTGTGCATACTTCTCCGTAGTGGTATGGGAACGTGATGCAAAGGCTAAGGGGTGTACGTGTCAATCAATCACAACATGTGACATGACTACACCTATACTACAAGGCGAAGCATCACAGGCAAGTTTCACTTAATGACGGGGATAGTAGTGTGTGAGCACAGTGTCTAACATCACCATTTCCTTTATGCTTTGGAAAGCCACCTCACACTGCTTAGTCCATTGTCATTTCTTCTCGATCTGTAGTAATGAGTTCAAGGGGTGGAGCACCGTAGCCAGGTTTGGCAAGAACCTGTTGGTAATTGACAAATCCTAAGAAGGACACAACTGTGACACTTCCTTTGGCCTTGGGGCATCCACCACTGCTTGAATTTTCTCAGCGCACTTTTGTAAAGCTTGTGTGTCAATGGCCTGACCACAGCGTGTGATGCTTGATTTAAAGAAGTCACACTTGTTGCATCATGCTCTGAGCCCATAATCTTCTAATCTTTTCAGCACTGTCTTGGTATTTTGGAAAAATTCCTTGCCTGCCTCACTGGTAATGATGATACCAGTGCAGGCAACACCAGGTGACTGTAACTTAGTCTATAGCTTTCTGCCAGAGTGCAGATGCGGATGATACTCCAAAAATAATCCTATTATAGCGATAAAGCCCAACCCTTGATGTGTTTGAGTTTACCCTTGATATCCGTGAACACTGCTGTGGCATCAGCTGGTATCTTTCTTAATTTGTTTTCAGTTGACTTTATTGTGGGAGATATGGCATGCAAATTGTGGATGGACCAGGCTGTAGTTGTCTCACCAAATCATGGCCCTCCAACACTGGCCCGCCCTCCTGTTTTTACTGCAAACAAGTCCAATGTGGCTTGTTCATTGTTGTATTTCACTGTTATAAATGGCATTCCCACAGCAGTTACCTTTTTGGGGTGTATGGGGTGTCAGGGAGGGGTAGCACCTCTGGTGGGGTAACATGTCGCGTCTTTTTCAAGGCGGTTAGTCCACCTTTGGTCCCCACCTGGCACTCAGCTCTCACCTGTGGCTCCCCGTAGCTGTTTGCATGCAACAGCGGCCACACCCCGGGCAACGGCTTCGACAAGCCGGCTAAACCAGGTGAGGATAGCCGACAGGTCTCAAACCCTCGGTGAGATAGGGAGTTGTCTATCCCAGCATGTGAAGACAGACTCCGGCGGATTGAGCGGACGAGACCAATGGAAGGTCCAACGGTCAAGAAGGCGGTCTCTGCAAGCGTCGTGGAACGGGTAGAGCAGGACAAGACACAGAAGACGTCCTGGTCATCCACTGCGCCTAGTCCCATCTCCAGCCGTCTCGACTCTGTCTTGCCACTGGATCCAGATGGGAATTGGGAAGAGAGAGTGAGGCTGACGCTACGCAACTCTCCCTCACTTAAATCCAAATCACGCGCTAGTCTCGACATCATCAATAATGGTGTCGAGGTCCTCATCGACGTCAACGATGGATGACCAACAACAACAACCTTTTCTCCTGTATAACTTCTTAGTTGGATATCTGCAGGTTCCAGTTCAGATTCTTTGAAATGCCAGTCAAACTCAATTTGTGGAATGACAGAAACAGTGTCCAATTCCACTTTAATTAATTTGCCATTCAGGTTTGATGCAAGGAATATTGCTTGCCTCTAGTTAGTTTTCACATTATAAATCTTAAAGCTACCTAATCTTATGACACTCTCATTATTATCAGATTTTTTATCAACACCATGCAGATTAGTGCTCTTTGACTTTCTATCTTTTTCTCTTCCCTGTGCATTCCATTTATTTTTGTCTGCCAACATGCTCTTGAATGCGTTCTACTTTGTTGCATTTTCTGCAAGTTTCACCTTTAAGCCTGCATTGATCTGGCATTTGTGAGATCCTGCTACAACAGTAACACAATTTCTTTGGCATGGGCAGGTTTCTGTTTAGGCATTGCAATTTTGTTCACACTCTCGTTCATTCCTGACTGCATCTCAGTTGTGTCACTGACTGCTGTTTCCATTGATACAGCTATTTTAGCTGTTCTTTAAATGTGAGTTGTCCTTCAATTAGGAGACATTTTTGAATACATTCTTGTAAGATTTCACAAACTAAACGACTGTTGAGTAAATCATCAAGTCCATCATTGAACTGGCAATGCACAGGCAATTGCTTCAAATCAGCCACCTAAGGTGAAATAGACTCCCCTTCCTTTTGATTCTGCACAAGGATTTAAATTTTAAGCAATGAACAACAGTTTTGGTTCTAAATGTTCCTGAATTACTTTCATGATATCAGCAAAGCTCACTTCAGCTGGTTTGGTTGGAGCAGTCAAACTTCTGAGCAAATTTAATGCCTTTCCACCCAATTCACTCAGCAAAATTGGCAGTCACTTTTTATTGGCTATCTCATTTGCTTCAAAATACTTTTCAATTCACTCTGTATACAATAACCGGTTGTCTCTTATGCAATCAAACACAAATATCTTTCTGATGTAGCTAGCTTTTTTCCGTTTTTATTTATGAATACCATCACCTGGTTTTCACTGTTTATCAACCTGTGAATTTTGTCCATTTTCTGCCCTTTTTTAAACTCTCGCATCTATGAACCTTCCCAAAGAAGCACGTACTGTGCGTTTTTAAAACTCAAATGTCTCAATGCATTTTTTTTTTAACTCAAACATTTTGCTGTCTTCAACAGGTAGTCAGTCATCTTGGTTTTATTTAAAATTTACTCATCACCACTGTTATGTTTTGTAACTCTAAAAAATAAATGGGGGAAAAAAAACATGGAGCCAGGAACAATGTGTCTACTTCAGTCTTTACTTTAGTGAGGCTCACACAAATGATGTGGTGGTGTGAAGTATGCCATTCATGCACTTTTACTTGTAACCCATAATGAATTATGTAAACAAAGTATATTAATTAAATATATTTACAATATTACTCAAATAATACTGCAATAGTGAATACACAACATCTAACAACAATGTAAGCCCATAGCTTTTCCTTTGCTCTCTAAGCATATACTCAGATATCCCTAGTTTTGAAGGTCAGGAACATTAAGAATAGAGTGGGAGTGGGTAAAAAAAAATAAAGTAACATGCAACTGGAATACAAAGGTCATGGTTGAAAGGAAATTATTAGAGAGTAGCAGGCAGGTTAAGTGGAAAGTATCAAGTATAGTAGCTGTTGATACAATCAAAAATGTCTTCAATTTAATTCCAGATGTAGCATGCAAGCAGAAATAATTTTGTTTCTACTATAGGACGTATCATAAACAAACACTACTGTTTGTTAAGTGAACATACTATCCAGTTGATAGATATCCTTTGGGAACTGACAAGACAATATCTTGATTACACTGAGGCAATTTGTTAAATTATGCAACATCCATCAACACTATAAATCAACAGATGAACTTCAGTCATTAAAATTGGGCATTAGAAATGAGACATCCTGAGTTTTACACTCATTCTGCCACTCAGACTGAGGATACAATGTGTCTGTAACTGTAGAATGAGATCCTGACTATTATGTCACACAGCACCTCAGAACTGCCCTGATTCTGTTTGTTCAATTAATCAGTCCTGGGAATTCTCTGTGTCCAGACAGCCATGCTCCTCAATACAGCAGTAAAGTACGCTTTAGATGTCTGGGTTTTCTTTTGTCCTCCAAAGCTTTTATAATAGCAAACATTTGAGCATCCTTCTTAGACTTCTCCCCTTCCTTTCCAGTTCTGATGAAGGGTCTTGGTCCAAAATATCAACTGGTTAGTCTTTTCCATAGATGTTGCCTGGCCTGCTGAGTTCCTCCAGCATCTTGGGTGTGTTGCTTTGGATTTCCAGCATCTGTAGATTTTCTCGTGTTGGCTTTGTCAGTTAAGATGTACCTCCACTAAAAATACATAATCCTAAGGAACTATATACATCCAAAATATCAAAGAAAACTGAAGAAACTGTACTTAATCAACTGCTCTTATCTAAAGACAATCAAACTCAATGTGCTCTGAGCCTGAGAAGATTCTCCCAACAAAATTTGCCTGCATATCTGCTTATAACGAGAAAGTAAGGCCTGTTAAATCTAGAGCTCCAGATTCTGCATGACTCTTTTGCAGTCACAACAGACATTAGGCAAAACTGTCATAGAATTTGTGTATTATACCAGCTTTAGAAAATGGTCTGTTGTCACAATTTTCCTTGACACAACGTTTTGCCAGGTGTCAAAATTGCACTGGTTAATTCCTTTATTTTTGTTCACATAAATTCTGAAAGAGTGAGTTTTATTCCGGACATCAAATTTTTGGGAATTGATTTGTGAATTGTGGAAGAGACAATTTTGTTCGGTGAACATTCATAACCTATTTATATCTATATAGATGTAATCTATATATCACAGGGAAGTAATTTGAGCCAATCAGATGGGAAACTGCAAATGCTTTGATTTTTAAACTATTGTTAGCAAGGCACTAACTTGGTCTCCAAGATTCTCCATTTCTGGACAATTAACGGGAATTCTGCTAGCTTATTAACCTCCGTTTTCAGGGGCTGAAAATGCCATTTCAGTGTGGACGGAAGATCAAAACGAAGAGAAAAAGCTTCGTTTTCAAAAGTATTCGGCGTAGTGTGGACGTCGCCTTAGCTCAGAGTTGTTGCTCTTATTCTTCATCTGAGATCACTGCAGGAAAATATCACTTCTGAATAATGGGTAAATGTTTGAAGTGGGAAGAGATGATAATCATTGAGAAACGGTTTCAAGTATACAATAAAATTTCATTTTGTAGAAAATCATAGTATGGAAACTTCAAAGCCTTTGAACAGAAAATCCTCCATAGGGTAGTGGATTTGGCCCAATACATCATGGGTAAAGCCCTCCCAACCATTGAGCACATCTACCTGAAACACTGTAACTGGAAAGCAGCATCCACTATCAGAGATCTCCACCATCCAGGTCATGCTCTCTTCTAGCTACTGCCATCAAGTAGAAAGTACATGAGCCACAGGACTCACATCACTAGGCTCAAGAACAGTTACTATCCCTCAACCATCAGGTTCCTGTATAAAAGAAGATAACTACACTCACTTGCCCCATCATTGAAATGTTCCTGCAACTAATGATCTCACTTTAAGGACTCTTTCAGGAATAAGTGGTGCAATATTCAGAATCTGAATCGGTTTTATTATCACTGATACATGTCATGAAATTTATTGTTTTATGACAGCAGTACAGTGCAATACATAAAATATACTATCAATTACAATAAGATAGATATACCTATGAGAGAAAGAGCAAAAGTATTGAGATCGTCTTCATGAACTGTTCAGAAGTGTGATGGAAGTGGGGAAGAAGCTGTTGCTAAAACATTGTCTCTCTTCAGGCTCCAGTACCACTTCCCTGATGGGGTGGCACAGAGGCCTAGTGGTTAGCACAACACTTCATAGTACCAGCAACCCAGGTTCAATTCCCACCACCGCCTGTAAGGCGTTTGTATGTTCTGCACCTTCTCCCTGTGATCGTGCAGGTTTCCTACGGGTGCTCCAGTTTCCTCACTCAGTCCAAAGACACAGCAGTTGGTAGGTTAATTGGTCATTGTAAGTTGTTCTGTGATCAGGCTGGGATTAAATTTCTGGGTGGCCTGGGTCAGAGGGCCATTTCCGTGCTGGATCTCAATAAATAATAATAAGGCAAGTTGGTCCTTCACCATGGATTCATCTTTTGAAAATCCCCTCAATGCTGGGGAGACGAGTGCCCTTGATAGAGCTGGCTAAGTTTACAACCTGCTGCAGCTTTTTCTGATCCTGTGCGCCTCCATACCAGTTGGTGATGCAACCAGTCGGAATGCTCTCAGTGTTACATCTGTAGGAATTCACTAGTCTTTGGCGATGTATCAAATCTGCTCAAACTCAAAAGTGAAATGTAGCTGCTGGCATGCCTTCTTCATACTTGCATCAATATGTTGGGCCCAGGATAGATCTTCAGAGATGTTGACACCCAGGAACTTGAAACTGCTCACGCTTTCCACCGCCTGACCCCTTGATGAAGACTGGCATGTGGTCCTCAATCTCCCCTTTCTAAAGTCCACAATCAATTCCTTGGTCTTACTGACATTGAGCAGAAGTTGGTTGTTGTGACACTACTCAACCAGCCCAACTATCTCACTCTTGTACGTCTCCTTGTCACTATCTGAGATTATGCTGACAACAGTTGGGTCTTCTGCGAATCTTTGGATGGCATTTCCAAGCCACACAGTCATGAGCACAAAGAATGCTAAGCTTGCATTCTTCCGAAGTGTCTGTATTGATTGCCAGCGAGAAGATGTTATTTCCGATCTGCACTGATTGTGGTCTCCTGCTGAGGAGGTCAAGGATCCAGTTGTACTAGGCCCAAGTTTTGAAGCTTATTGATTAGTACCAAGGGGACAATGGTATGGAACACTGAGCTGTAATCAAAAAACAGCAGCCTGACATAGGCATTGCTGTTGTCCAGGTGATTGAAAGCCAGTGAGATTGCATCCACTGAGAACTATTGTGACCATGGGTAAATTGCAGTGGGTCCTGGTCTTTGATTAGGCAGGAGTTAATTATAGCCTTAATCATCCTCTCAAAGCATTTCATCACAGTAAATGCAAGTGCCATTGAAACATGACGATGTCCAAGATAATCTGAGCAACCCTTCCCTAATAAACAACAACAAATCCTCTTGTCCAACCCATTCTCTGCCAGCAGGTCACCACAGACCGGAAAATTGACTGGAATTACCACATATACATTATGACTCTGCCATGAGCCGCAAGAAATTACAAGGTTGAGCATATCATGGAAACCAGCTTTCCCCTCGTGGACTCCGTCTGTATTTCTCACTGTTCTGGTAAAGCAGCCACCATAGAGTTCACCGAAGTCTCCCCCCACCACCATACAGCAGATACAAGAGCCTAAGAGCTCATACTACAGGCTCAATGACAGCTTCTATCCCACTATGGAACAGTCCCCTAGTATGATAAGACAGACTCTTGACCTCACAATCTACCTCATTATAGCCTGGCATCTTATTGTCTGTCTGCCTGCACTTTCTCTGTATTCAGTTGTTTCTTCCCCTTGTATCACCTCAATGCCCTGCTGTAATGAAGAGATCTGCATGGATGTCACGCAAAACAAAGATTTTCACCATGCTGCAGGACATGTCACAATCATAAACCAACTTAGCATGGCTACAAGACCGGGCTGGAGACAAGGTATTCTGTGATCAAAGGCTCACCTCCTGAATTCTCAAAACTATTCCATCATATTCCTTAGGTGTCTGCAGCTCCAACAACACTCAAAAATCTCAATTCTATCTCAGAAGAGTTAAGCAGCATGCCTGACTCTATTCTAAATCCCTACTCTCTCGAGCTGCCTTTACTGCATACCATTTACATTGTCACAGCCTGTCAAACTCCCAGAGCCAAGATTTCTACTATCAAGTACATCATGGCAGCACAGTAGCAGTGACACGTGCTCAATTCCCACCACTGCCTGTAAGGAGTTTGTACCCTCTCTCTATCAGGGCATAGTTTTCCTCCAGGTGTTCCAGTTTCCTCTCCCAGTCCAAAGACATATCGGTTGGTAGGTTAATTAGTTATTGTAAATTGTCCCTTGTCTAGACTAGAGTTAAACTGGGTGTTGCCGTGTGGCGCGGCTCAAAGGACCGAAAAGCCCTACTCCATACATAAAAGGCCAGAGACACCAGAATGTGGAATTACCACAACCTCCAAATCTCCTTCACCATCCCAATGTAAGAAATAACTCACCACTCATTCCTCATTTCATCACTAAAGTCTTTGAATTGGTTACTTAAAACACAGGAGTATTTTCACCTCGAAGACCAAGGTAGTTCATGAAAGAGGCTCACCACTACCTTCAAGCAATGGACATAAAACAGTCACTTTCACGCTGATACTGTTACTTTAACAGTTCCCAGGCACAGATTTATGGAATATTCCTCTCTGATCCTACTCAGTCAGAGATGGCACAAGACCAGAGTCCCAATTCATTTACATGGAGACTCTCAGAGTAAATTTTTTATTTATTTGTTAGTCCACAGCATGGGCCCTTAAACCCGCAACCGCCCAGCAACCCTCGATTTAACCCAACTTTAATCATGTACAGACTCCTTACAGATGACTTAGAATTGAACTCCGAACTCTGACCTGAGCTGTAATAGTATCTCACTAACCACTGTACTACCACAACCATGAAATTGCTAACCACTACACTACCATAATGTTACACGGTGGAAACAGCAAAATTATTTACCTTTTGCTTCCTTTTTAGTACTTTTATATATACATTTTTGATTTCTTTTAATAAATTTATTTTTGAATTATTCAGAACAAATTAAAAATTAATGAATATCAAGGACATTCAAAGGCTCTTACAATGTCCCAACAGCTTTGTGAGAAGTGAGCTTTACCTCCTATCAAAGTCTGAAGAGTTCAACATGTTGAACTAAGGCCACATTATGCAAGTACCTGTTTATGTAGTGTGATCAGTTTCAGGTCAATGAGTTGCTGAAAATCATGGTAAAACATGGTTACAGCTGCACATAAAGGTCTGAAGGTTTATGGCTCATGCTGGGGTTAAAGTAGAAAGAAAAAGATTGATAATGTTTAGAAGGCTGCCACAGTAAAAGAGATTGTTGTGATGACAGAGCAATGTGCAAAGTTCTGTTGTCAATGCATCAGCACAGAGTTTAAAGGAAGTTACCCACTCCAATAAGCTGGGAGAAATAACACAGAGGCGAATGGCCACTGGCTTCAGAACATAGAAAGCAGATTGATGAAATGGAATACCACATGAGCATATGCATGAGGAGCAGGTGACAGCCACTCAGCTCCCTGTCCCATCACTCAATAAAATTATGGGTGATCCTACTACAACATCAATTCCACATTCTTGTCCATTCCAAGTTTTCATCCACCTTCACGGTTTTTATGTAACTCTGTTTTCATATCTTTATTGGATTAGCTGGTATTATTGATGTCTTTAATCTGTTAGAAAGTCTATGCCTGTGTGATTAGTATAGAGTCAAGAGTATATACAAAGGTGATCACTTAAAAGAAATGTTGGCAAGAGTTAGGGCAAGAATACTTCCCTCTGGAAGTTCTTCCTTCACGTGCTTTGTTTGCCCACTTTGTCTCACAATTTGTTGATTGCCTAGAAACTATAAAAGGTGGAGTGGCCTGGTGCTTGGGAGAAGGCAGAAAGTTCCAGAACACAAAATGCTGAAGGGATTCATCAGGGAAGGCAGCACCAATGTAGGGAAGTAAACAGTGCCTACTTCAGCCAAGACCTTTCATCAGGACTGGAAAGTAAAGGCACAGAAACCAGAAGAAAATGGAGGACGGGAGAGGAGTGCAAGCTAACTGGTGATAGTAGGTGGGGGAGGGGCCAATGAAGTAAGAAGCTGGACATAATAAGTGGAAGAGGTAAAGGGCTGAAGAAGGAGGTAGCTAATAGGAGAGGAGAGTAGACCATGAAATATGGTCCCCGAAGGAGATAATGGACAGGTTACGCGGAGAAGTAACGAGTGGCTATCTTGAATGGGGAATGGAAAGAGAGCAAAGATAGAATGAGGGACTAATTATCCAGAAGTTCAAGAAATCAATATTCATGCTTTCAAGTTAGAGGCTACCCAGACAGAATATGAGGTATTGCTCCTTCAAACTGAGTGTGGCCTCACCATGGCAGTAGAAGAAAGCAAGGACAGGAGAAGGTGCTCGGGAAGCTGAGAGGCCTAAAGGTGGAACCAGATGGACTACATCCCAGGGTTCCATAGCGGAAGAGACTGTGGAAACATTAGTAGTGATCTTTCAAGAATCAATGGATTCTGAAATGGTTCTGAAGGCAGGAAAATCACAACTGTCACTTTACTCTTTAAGTAGGGATGGAAGCAAAAGAAAGGAAGTTATAGGGCAGTCATGCTGACACCAGTGGCAAGTTGTTAAGAGTCCATTATTAAAGATGAGGTTTAGAGTTATTTGGAGGCGTACAACAAAATAGACCAAAATCAGCATGGCTTCCTTTAGGGCAGGGGATCCCAACCTAGGGACTATGGAACCCTCAGTTAATGGTAGGGGTCCATGGTATAAAAAAGTAGACAATCTCTGCTTTACGGGAAATCTTGCCCGATGACTCATTTGAAAATCTTTAAGGAAACAACAGGCAGGATAGAAAATGCAGATTTGTTACTTGGATTTTCAGAAGGTCTTCAACAAGGTGTCACAGTGAAGGATGCTAAACAAAATAAGAGCCAAATGGTATCATAGGAAAGACACCAAAATGGACCGAAGATTGGCAGGCTGGCAGAAGGCAATGAATAGGGATAAGGGGGACTTTTCCTCATTGGCTGCTGGTGACTAGTGATGTTCCACAGGGATCAGTTTACTACTTGTCACATAATATAATAATGATCTGATAAGAGAATTGATGGTTCTGTCACTAGTTTTGTGGATAATACAAAGATAGGTGGAGGAGAATGTTCAAGAAGAATAGAAACATAAAAATCTACAGCACATTACAGGCCCTTCGGTCCACAATGTTGTGCGGACCATATAACCTACTCTAGAAACTGCCTAGAATATCCCTACTGCATAGCTCTCTATATTTCTAAGCTCTATGTACCTATCCAAGAGTTCTTAAAAGTCCCTTTTGTATCCGCCTCTACTACCTTCTCTGGCAGTACATTCCACTCCGTGTTAAAAACTTAACTCTGACATTCCCTCGTATGTACTTCCAAGCAACTTAAAACTAAGCCCCCTCACATTAGCCTCTTCAGTCCTGGGTAAAAGCTTCTGGCTATCCACACGATCAATGCTTCTCATCATCTTATACACCTCAATCAGGTCACCTCTCATCCTCCAATACTCCAAGGAGAAAAGGCCAAGTTCACTCAACCTAGTCTCATAAGGCATGCTTTACAAGCCAAGCAGCATCCTCGTAAATCTCCTCTGCACTCTCTCTACAGTATCCACATCCTTCCTGTAATGAGGCGACCAGAACTGAACACAGTACTCCAAGTGGGGTCTAATTAAGGTCTTAAAAGAATCTGCAGAAGTCTGAGGCATATTAGGACAATGGGCAAAGAAGCATCAGATGAAATATAGTGCAGGGAAGTGCAAAGTCATGCACATTGGTAGAAGGAATAAAGATACAGATAATTTTCTAAATGGCGAGTAAATTCAAAGATTGGAGATGCAAAGGGACTTGGCCATCCTATACAGGATTCCCTGAAGGTTAACTTGCAGGATGAGTCAGTGGTAAGGAAGCCACACGCAATATTGCATTCATTTCAAAAGGACTAGAATATAAAACCCAAGAATATAATGCTGAGGTTTTGGTCAGACCACATTTGGAGTATTGTGAGCAGCTTAGGGGCTCTTATCTAAGAAAATATGTGTTAACGTTGGAAAGCTTCCAGATGAGTGTTATGAGCATGATCCTGGGAATGAAAGGATTGACATATGAAAAGTGTCTGATGGCTCTTAAGGCTGATTTATACTTGTGCGTACGGGCTACACCGTAGCCTACGCCATAGGCCTGATTTATACTTTTGCGTAGCCCTACGACATAGCGAGCATGCGTAGTTGTATTTGCGTCGCTCTGCATTCACTGCCAAACCGCTAGTTGGCGGTGGAGTTTCTATGCCACTGTGTTGAGCTTCTTCATGAGAGACATGGACAAGGAAATGCATTTCAAATATTTTCGGATGTTGGCAGGTAGATTTGACAATCTGGTTCATCGTCTCCAACCATTTATTTTGCATCAGTGTACAGACATGGCAGAGAAAAGCAACCGGAACTGCGATGCTACCAAGTGGACCAATCACAGTTTTTGCGGTGTGCGTCGCCACAACGTGTGAGTTACATTTTGGGGAGGTGCACGTCACCCTACGGTGTAGATTTGACACACTAGTATTAATCAGCCTTTAGTCTGCATGCACTAGAGTTTAGAAAAATGAGAGGAGGAACACATTGAAACCAACTGAATAACGAAAAGCCTAGGTGTGAAGAGGATGTTTTCTGCAATGGGAGAGTCTAGGACCAAAGGATACAGCCTCAGAATAGAAGGAATTCATTTAAAACAGAAATGAGGAGCAATTTCCTTAACCAGAGTATGGTAAATCTGTGGAATTAATTGCCACAAATGGCGGCTGAGGCTAAATCACTGGGTAAACTTAAATGAGGTTGATAGGTTCCTCATTAGCAAGAGTATCAAATGATATGCGGAGAAGGCAGCAGAATGAAGTTGAGAGAGAAAATAAGTCAGCCATAATAGAATGTGGAGCACTGAAAGGCCGAATTCTGCTCCTATGTTTCAGTCAAATCATACATAGATACAGCTGAACAGGAGTGTCTTATGAACCCCAGACTCTCAGTTCATCAACATTCATTTGTGCCTTTCCATTCACTAAATACGTCCAACCCCTATTTGACTTCCCAAATTCTAGTAGTTTGTGAATTTTACACAGCTGGGGAATTTGAACCAATTACATGGAAGTATTAAAGGAGGAAACATATGAGGCACTGACACCTTGTAAGATGCTATATTGAATTGGTGATATGATGACCATAGAAAAGGATATGTCCTGGCTGTTGTTAATGTATATTTTATGAACTAAAGATGTTTTTGAAATAACAATGCTCTATCAGCATATAGTTCCTTAAATGCACATTAAATTATTTAGCTTTATGTGTCCTCACAAGTCTACCTTTCTGTGTTCTAGCATTTTATGAGACAATCCTGGAGAATTACAAAGATTTAGAGGAAAAATGCTCTAATAACTGCCTAAAATTGCCCTGATATGGAGCGCAAGCTTGAAAGCTTCTGCAAAAAGTTGGAAGAATGCAAACAAATGAAATACAGGAAAATGGATGTAAATTGCAAAAAGTTCAAACCATAGCAATTCCCTGGTAATCAAGCCATAAAATCTCTAAGTTAATTACTCTATCAAGATTTATTGATGCACAAGGCATTTCTTAATGGCACCGTAAAACTATTTGGAAACCTCAAACCATTTAGGCTAACATCTAATGGGACATAAAGATGTCACATCTCTCCATTAATGTGGTAAAAACATTCAACAACTCTTAATGGCTGAATTTGAAATAAACCACACATTCTGGCATGTTCTGAGCCCCAGAGTTGTCAAAGACAATTAAAAGGAGAGGAAATTAACTCTTCTATGGAAATAGAATCAAAAAATGCCACAAATACTCAGCAGGTCAGGCAGCTTCTGTGGAACATGGAGAGAGAGAGAGAGAACTTTTCCGGTCGAATGCCCTTCTTCAAAACTGGGAGAGAAAAGTTCAAAGTAAATTTTATTATCAAAGTACATATATATCATATACAACCCTGAGAGTCATTTTCCTGTGGGCATACTCAGAAAATCTATAGAATAGTAACCATTATAAAAGAATTGATGAAAGATCAATCAGAGTGCAGAAGACAATAAACTGTGCAAATGAAAATATAAATAAGTAGCAATAAATAATGAAAACATGAGATAATGAGATAAAGGTTATTAAGTATTAAAACAGTATTAACATGCAAAGAAGATAGGGGAGGAATCAGCATGAAAATTAGGAATACCTCTAATCCATTTCCAATGGATGGCCTTTGATCTTAAAGGCCAATGCTGTTAGTATATCCACAGATGCTGCCTGACCTGCTAAGACATATTTTTGTTTTCACTTCCAATTTCCAGCAACTGCAATATTTTGATCTGCAACTTTTCAAAGGTCATGTGTTAATCAGATTCATTTATTATATGTACAAACCATACAGTATATTTGCATTAACAGTCAAATCAACCTAAGTATGTGATTGATGGGTGCAGCCCAGTAGTGTCACCACAAATTCTGGCACCAACATAGCAATCCCAAAGTGCTTGGCAGAATAACTCTGGACATGACAAGCAAAACAAGCTGCATTTCTCCCTCCTACCCACACACATACTGTGGAGAGCCCACCAGCCCCATGACAAGCCTCCAGCAGACTCGTGTATTTGTCAACATGGGACTGGCAGACCCAGGTTTCCAGAGATTTCCAATCAACTTTTGGGGTCCAAGAGATGGTCTTTCAAATAAAGATGCATCAAAGGGGGTCTTTTCACTAGTCCTCATAAAACCTGTCACAATGCCTCTCCACTTCTTAAAGAAGATCAAATGCTGTCCATCACTATACACTACATCACTGTAGGTGCCGCAGACAAAGTAGAATTATTTTTCAAAGCACATGTCAAGGAAAAAAAGAAACTGACATTTTAAGGGTGTTCAAGATAAAGATGTGTTTTACTAACTGTTTAAGTGTATGACTATAGTGTCTTGAAAAAGTATTCAGCCCCCACAACAAATTTCATATCTTACAATCTGTTTCTAAATTTAAAATATATTGAAGTAGGATTTTATGAACTGATCTACAAAAACATTGTGCATCATGTCAAATTGAAAGAAAAACTCCAAGATCTAAAATTTAAAAATCAAAATTGAGGCTGAAAAAGTATTCATCCCTTTTGTAATTAATTACTATATCATCTTTCCTCAGGTGCAATATATCACCTTACCAACTCACTCAATTTGTTGATGTAGAAAACTGGAGGATTACCAGTTTTCAATGAATTCATAAGAGTAAGTACCCCCTCTCTGTAAGGTCCAACAGTACAGTAGATTTTCAACAGACCAGTCCAAATGAAGACAAAAGAGCATTCAAGACAAGTCAGGGAAATAATAGAGAAACACAAATCTGGGAAAAGGTACAAGAACATCTCAAAGGCACTGAGCATACCTTGGAGCTCAGTGCAGTCCATCGTGAAAAAGTGTAAAGGTATTAAACTACAGCCAGGCTACCCCTCTATACTTTGTCACCGGAGAAGAATGGCACTTGTAAGAGTATTATGACACCAGCAGTCACTCTGAGTGAGCTGCTGAAGTCAGTGGCTGCAACTGGAGATGAAGTTCCGATTAAAATTAGAATTAAAATTAAAAAAATTAAAAAAGCTCCACAATCCCTAAGGCCTCACACAAAAAGCGTATATTTACAGGAGAGTGACAAGGAAGAAGCCATGGCTTAAAAAAAAGAGTATATCCTTGCCCATGAAGACTTTGCAAAGCATCAACAGAAGATGCAGTAAAGATGTGGAAGAACATTTTATCGTCAGATGAGACTAAAGTTGTACTTTGTGGCCTTAGTACTAAGCAGTACGTGTGGCATAAGTCGAATACTGCACATCAGGCAGGTAACACCATCCTCACTGTGAAGCATAGTAGAGGTACCATCATGCTCTGGGGATGCTTTTCAGCAGCAGGAACTGGAAATCGGGTCATGACTGATGGGAATGCTGCTAAATTCAGAGAGATCCTGGATAAAAACCTGCTAGCCTCTGCCAGAGAGCTTAAACCGGGGACAACAACCCAAAGAGCAACCATAGAGTGGATTCAACTGAAGAAAATTGATGTCCAGTCAGATTCCCGACATTAACCTGATCAAACATCACTGGCAAGACTTCAAGAATGCTTCCACTGACACCCCCCAATGAACCTGGCACAGCTTGAGCAATTTTGCAAGGAGTAATAGGCAAATCTTGCTCTATCAGATTGTGCAAAGCTAATAAACACTTATCCAAAAAGACTACTGGCTATAATAGCTGTGAAAGGTGGTTCAATTAAGAACTGAAGAAAGGAGGATGAACTGCTGACATCTCTTTTTTTTAATTTTCAGTTTTTCATGCTTTACAATATTTTCCTTTTTTAGGCTCTACTGTGAAAAAAGGAACATGTGATTCTCAAATAGAAGTTCTCAGTTCAATTGATCAAAATCCTTGGTTGTAATACTCATATGTAAAAAAAGGTTGGAAGATGAATACTTTTACAAGGCACTGTATATCCTATGTACATTATTGCATGGCTAAAGCAGAGCTCCAATGCCATATACAAATTTGCCAATGACACCATCAACATTGTTGGATGAATCATAAGTCGTGATAAGTCATCTTGCATCACCCAGGGTTGAATGGTGCCACAACAATCTCTCACTAATTGTCAGTAAAACTAAAGAGCTGGTTGTTAACTTCAGGAAAAGTTAGGAGGGAGAACATGCGATGATCTAGATTGTAGATTAGTGGAGAGAGTCAGCAGCTTTAAGTTTCTGAGTGTTAAAATATCAGATCACCTGCCCCGGTCCATGAATATTGATGCATCTGCAAGCACCAAACAAACTTCCACTTCTGTACTGTGGAAAGTGCCCTGACTGGTTGCATCATAGTCCAGTATGGAAATTCAAATGCGCAGGAATGCAAGAACCTGCAGATGATGGTGGACTCTGCTGAATACATCTCAGGTACATTCCTCGCAACCATCAGAAGTATCCAAAGGACAGGCTAGTTCAAACAGCAACACCAGTCAAAGACCCCCACCTTCTGGGTCATGCCATCTTGCAGCGACCATTGGGCAGAAGGTAAATAAGTAAATAAATAAAATAAATAAATCCTAGACTACCAGGTACACAAATAGCTACTTCCCTTCAGCCATTTGTTTCTTGAACCAACCAGCACAACCCTAATCATTAAGAGTTCAGCAAAACTATGACCATTTACATCAAAATGCATGTTGTGTATTGTTTTCTGTTCTATTGTGTTCTTTCTTGTATATTAAAACATTTTTTACATTTTATCTTGAGAATACTGCTTATGATACTACGTGCCTGTGATGCCGCTGCATTAATTTTTTTCACTGTAGCTGTGCACATCTGTAGTTATAAACTATACACTCAACTTTGATAATTTAACTATAACTGAGAATGAAGCAGCATAAATATCATTACTCTCATCAACTAAACTGAGTTCAGTCTAAAGCAGGGATTCACCACTTTTTTTATGCTATAGACCAATATCATTAACCAAGGCTTCTGTGGACCCAAGCTTGGGAACTGCTTGTCTAAAGCAAAGGCACATTTAACACAATTAACCTTGCTACTTCCATTGGTTAAAACATCTAGAAGCTAAGACAAGCAACCCAGAAGTAGAAAGAAACTAACTTGCCAGTTACGCTCAAAGATAGCACTATTCCTGCAGATGCACTTGCATTTAGCAACCCATGGTTCAAAACCTTTGTGGTGGCCCGCACATGCGGGACTCGAACTGCCATCGGGAGCCGCAGGCAGACACGCGGTAGCGAGTTTGGAACTACCCGCTCCGGGCGGACCTTCCAGGGATAGTCTGACGTCATGTCCGCACCGCGGGTCACAGGGGCCCATGGGAGGGGAGATTTAAGCGCGCAATTTTGAATCAGTAAAGGCATTCTGAGTTCAGCTCTCTCTGCCTCCGTGTGTTTCTTCAGTAGCGTGTTAGCGTGCAACATTGGTGACCCCGACGTTTCAGACGACATCTGGAGCCGGTGACTCAGCGACCAGCCACGAGTTCGAGCAACTCGCACAGCGCAGTCTCTCTGAAGCTCCCGACTTTCTGGGCCACTCAGCCCCACGTTTGGTTCGACCAGGCTGAGGCCCAGTTCAATATCAGAGACATAACAGCCGACGCCACGCAGTACTACTACGTGGTCAGCATGCTCGACCAGGAGACGGCAGGCCGGATCATCGACTTCCTACACCGGCCACCAACGGAGGACAGGTACACTAAGCTTAAGGTGCTCCTGATCCGTACCTTCGGACTCTCCCGCCGCGAACGGGCCGCGCGGCTCCTACACATGGACGGCCTGGGCAACCGCACGCCATCCGAGCTCATGAATGATATGCTGGCGCTCATGGATGGCCATAAGCCGTGCCTTTTATTTGAACAGTTCTTCCTCGAGCAAGTACCAGAGGACATTCGCCTCCTTCTCGCGAGTGAGGATTTCAGCGACCCGCGCAGGGTCTCGGCTAAAGCAGACGTCCTTTGGCAGAACAAGCAATGTGGAGCAGCCTCCACTGGCCTAGCCATGATCGCGCACCCCAAAGCCCAGGCCCCGCAACCGAAGCCGTCGAGACCCACAGGGGAAAAAGACGAAAGTTCGGAACAATTGTGTTTCTATCACTAAAGATGGGGCTCAGGCGTGCGTAGCTGCGTCCACCATGTGCGTTTCTGGGAAACGCTGGAGCCAGCCGTCGCTAATGGCTACGACGGCTGGCCACCGAGACAGCCTCCTGTACCTCTAATACCGACACTCCAGGCGGCGCTTCCTGGTAGACACCAGGGCCAAAGTCAGCATACTCCCCCACCCCCGCCCCCCCGAACATGGACACTTGTAACGCCGTCCCAGGCCCCGAACTCACCACTGCAAATGGCACCAGTATTCGGACATACGGCCTGCGAGCTATCTCACTGCATTTCAGGTCCAGCCGTTTCACTTGGACTTTCACGTTGGCAGCGGTGTCGCAGCCACTACTAGGGGCAGATTTCCTAAAAGCCAACTGCCTCCTGATCGACCTAAAAGGCCGGCATTTGGTCCACGCCGAGACGTTCCAGACTTTCCAGCTCAGAGAAGCCAAGCTACCGGACCTCCACCTGGATTCCGTGACCCTCTCGGGTAACAAATACGACAGGGTGTTGGCGGAATTCCCCATCATAGTCACCCCGCAGTTCTCCACAGCCGACTCTAAGCACGGCATGCAGCACCACATCCCCACGCAAGGACCGCCGCTGCATGCCCGAGCTCGCAGGCTCCCATCTGACAAGCTCCACCTCGCCAAGGAGGAGTTCAGTAAGATGGAAGAGATGGGAATTGTACGCCGCTCAGACAGCCCATGGGCATCCCCGCTGCACACAGTGCCCAAGTCCGCAGGAGGATGGAGGCCCTGCGGAGACTACAGAAGGCTCAACAACGCCACAACCACCGAGAGATACCCGGTACCCAACAGCCAAAACTTCACGGCGAACCTGCACGAAGTGACCATCTTCTCGAAAATCGACCTGGTCAGGGGATACCATCAGATCCCAGTGCACCCTGACGACGTGCCCAAGACAGCCCTCATTACCCCGTTCGGCCTTTTCGATTCCTGAGGATGCCTTTCGGTCTCAAGAATGCAGCCCAAACTTTCCAAAGGCTCACGGACTCGGTGGGACACGACCTGGATTTCATTTTCATTTACTCGGACGATATCCTGGAGGCTAGCAGTTTGTACCAAGAGCACGTGGCACATTTGTGCCAGCTCTGTCAATGCCTGAGCAACCACGGACTGGCAATCAATCCGGCGAAGTGCCAGTTCGGGCTGACGGAGATCGACTTCTTGGGCCACAGTGTCAATCGACATGACGCAGTTCCCCTTCCGGACAAGGTCCAGGCCATCCGCCAGTTCCCCAAGCCCAGCACGGTCAAGGGCCTGCAGGCGTTCGTAGGATGGTCAACTTTTATCATCGGTTCGTGCCGGCGGCAGCACGCATCATGAGACCCTTGTTCAACCTGATGGCCGGCAAGGCCAAAGAGGTGGCATGGGACGCGGAGTCCATGGAGGTGTTCGAGCAGGCCAAGGAGGTACTGACAAAGGCGGCCCTCGGAGTGCGCCCGAGAGTCGACGTACCAACGGCACTTACAGTCGACACTTCTGACACAGCAGTCGGCGGAGTCCTGGAGCAGCTCGTCAAGGACCAGTGGCGACCACTCGCTTTCTTCAGCCGGCACCTACGGCCACCAGAGGTGAAGTACAGCGCTTTCGACAGAGAGTTACTAGCGCTCTACTCGACTGTCCGGTGTTTCCGGTACTTCCTCGAGGGAAGGGAGTTCACCGTGTATACGGACCACAAGCCCCTCACCTTCAGACCCATGGTCAGCTCAGCAGCAAAGGCACCTGTCCTTTATTTCAGAATTCACCACATCACAGGGAAGTACAACGTCGTCAGCGACACACTGTCTCGCCCCTGCCTCCACTCAGTAGACATATCGTCCTCAGGAATAGACTATGCAACACTGGCGGAAGCACAATAGACGGACACCAAGATCCCGGCTTACCGCACCGCCGTTTCAGGGCTCCAGTTAGAGGATGTCTCCATCGGCCTGGCAGCGGATCGACTCCTGTGCGACATGTCTACTGGCAAACCCCAATCCGTGGTACCAGCAGCATGGAGGCGCCGGGTGTTCGACATGTTGTACGACTTGGCCCGCCCGTCCACCCGAGCATCCATCAAGCTGGTAGCGGACAGATTCGTCTGGCACGGTTTGCGCAAACAGGTCGGACATTGGGCCAGGACCTGCGTGTACTGCCAGACCGCCAAAGTCCAGCGGCATGTGAAGGCTCCCCTCCAGCAGTTCCAGACGATGCACAGGAGGTTCCAACACATCCAAGTGGACATCGTCGGCCCCTTGCCAGTCTCCCAGGGTGCCAGGTATATCTTTACCATGGTAGACAGGTTCACCAGGTGGCTGGAAGCCGTACCGCTCGCAGACACATCCACTGGGTCCTGCGCCAAGATGCTCATTGCAAACTGGATCGCCAGGTTCGGCCTCCCAACGGACATCACCTCCGACAGAGGGGCGGTCATGTCTGGTTTGTGGACGGCACTGGAGCAGCTCCTGGGCACCCAGCTGCATCATACCATAGCGTACGGTAAAGCACACAGTACTGGGGGTAAGGTATAGATGTGGATAGAGAATTGGTTGGCAGACAGGAAGCAAAGAGTGGGAATAAACGGGACCTTTTCAGAATGGCAGACAGTGACTAGTGGGGTACCGCAAGGCTCAGTGCTGGGACCCCAGTTGTTTACAATATATATTAATGACTTAGACGAGGGAATTAAATGCAGCGTCTCCAAGTTTGCGGATGACACGAAGCTGGGCGGCAGTGTTAGCTGTGAGGAAGATGCTAAGAGGATGCAGGGTGACTTGGATAGGTTAGGTGAGTGGGCAAATTCATGGCAGATGCAATTTAATGTAGATAAATGTGAGGTTATCCACTTTGGTGGCAAGAACAGGAAAACATATTATTATCTGAATGGTGGCCGATTAGGAAAAGGGGAGGTGCAACGAGACCTGGGTGTCATTGTACACCAGTCATTGAAAGTGGGCATGCAGGTACAGCAGGCGGTGAAAAAGGCGAATGGTATGCTGGCATTCATAGCAAGAGGATTCGAGTACAGGAGCAGAGAGGTACTACTGCAGTTGTACAAGGCCTTGGTGAGACCACACCTGGAGTATTGTGTGCAGTTTTGGTCCCCTAATCTGAGGAAAGACATTCTTGCCATAGAGGGGGTACAAAGAAGGTTCACCAGATTGATTCCTGGGATGGCAGGACTTTCATATGATGAAAGACTGGATCGACTAGGCTTATACTCTCTGGAATTTAGAAGATTGAGGGAGGATCTGATTGAAACGTATAAAATTCTAAATGGATTGGACAGGCTAGATGCAGGAAGATTGTTCCCGATGTTGGGGAAGTCCAGAACGAGGGGTCACAGTTTGAGGATAAAGGGGAAGCCTTTTAGGACTGAGATGAGGAGAAACTTCTTCACACAGTGGTGAATCTGTGGAATTCTTTGCCACAGGAAACAGTTGAGGCCAGTTCATTGGCTATATTTAAGAGGGAGTCAGATAAGGCCCTTGTGGCTAAAGGGATCAGGGGGTATGGAGAGAAAGCAGGTACAGGGTTCTGAGTTGGATGATCAGCCATGATCATAATGAATGGCGGTGCAAAATCGAAGGGCCGAATGGCCTACTCCTGCACCTATTTTCTATGTTTCTATGTACCATCTCCAGTCCAACGGCTTGGTAGAGAGATTCCACCGGTATCTCAAGTCAGCCCTGATGGCGCGCCTCAGGGGCCCTAACTGGACAGATGAGCTTCCCTGGGTCCTACTGGGCATCTGTACAGCCCCCAAGGAGGACCTGGACACCTCCTCGGTGGAATTGGCCTATGGCGCCCCCCTGACGGTCCCAGGCGAGTTCGTACCAGAGGCCCGAGGTTCGGAAGAAACTCCAGCAGTGGTGCTAACGAGGCTGCGGGACAAGGTAGGGACCCTGGCACCAGTCCCAACCTCCAGGCCTGGTCCCACACCATCCTTCACTCCTAAAGACCTCCAAGACTGTGAGTATGTTTTTATTCACAGGGGCATGCACAGGTCACCACTACAGGAACGTACGAGGGATCCTTCAAGGTGATCCGGCACAACAGAACCACGTGTGTCGTGGAGGTGGGTGGCCAGGAAGAGACTTTTACAGTGGACTGCCTCAAACCGGCGCACTTGGACATTGAGCAACCTGTGAGGGTACTACACTGCACTGGCGAGGCCGGCCACCCAGGGAAGCCGCACAGACTGGGGGCTCCACTCCCCCGATGGACATTTCTGGGGGGCGGGGGGGGTGGCGGCCCGCACATGCGGTACTCGAACTGCCATCGGGAGCCACAGGCAGACACATGGTAGCGCGTTTGGAACTACCAGCTCAAGGCGGACCTTTCATAGACAGTCTGACGTCACGTCCGCCCCGCAGGTCGCAGGGGCCATGGGAGGGGAGATTTAAGTGCGCGATTTTGAATCAGTAAAGGCATTCTGAGTTCAGCTCTCTGCGCCTCCGTGTGTTTCTTTAGTAGCACGTTTACGCGTGACTACACCTTCATAGAGTACCAATGAGTCATACAACGTGGGCAAAGATGTGTGATGACCAATAACCACTAATTCAGGCTGATTTTAATTAATTCCCCGTGTTCGAAACACCCTACCACCCCTACCCCATGTCCCAAGATTCTCCCTCATCCAGGGAGAACTCACAATGATAAATAACTTATGAACCTACATGCCTTTGAGGTGTGAGGAAAAACTAGAGCACCCAGTGGGAGAATATGTCAGCTCCACACAGAAAGCAACAAAGATCAAAATTCAGATTCACCTGGTTTGCATTAGCTTTTCCAATGACTCCATGGTGCTGCCCTAAAGATGTTACTGTCAAAGGTCATTTAATTTTGTTAAAATGCTCCTCATGTTCAGCATCAAGTTCTACAGCCTCCAAACCTGCAGCTTGTCATCATTTCCATGTTCTTTCACCTAACCCGTGAAGAGCACCTCACCAAACTGTTTTTCACTGAACATCTGCTTCAGCTATAAGCACACTTCCAGCTTAAAGAAATCTAGATTCGTATGGAGAGAGGCTTACCACCACTAAAAATTTAGTGAGCTAGGTGTACCAAAAACTATCACTCATGAAGTACAAAATGTAAAGTAATACGACAGAGCAAATCAAAATACTGCACCTACTGCTCACAGATGTAACCAGATGGAGATAACATCTTAATGATCCAGAACAGTGATTGAAAAATAACTTACACCTAAAGGAATTCTGTAGGTAATTTTATAAATATTGATAAAGATTAGCTTTATTTGTCACATATACATCAACATATACAGTGAAATTAATTGTTTGGACCAAATCAAAATCAGTGAGGATTGTGCTGAGCAGCCCAAAAGTGTCACCCCGCTTTCAGCACCATCATAGCATGCTGACATCTCATTAATCTTAACCATACATCTCTGGAATGCGGCTGAGAACTGGATCACCCAGGGGAAGCCCATACCATTATGTGGAAAACAGACAAACCCCTTAGAGGCAATGGCAGGAAGTGAACCCCAATCATACAGCCAGTGCCGTAACATGATGCACCAACATCTACGCTATCGTGCCACCCTTGCCTTACATACACATTCATCTCCCTAGTTGTGCAGGTATGGATCTTGCAGGGCCAGAGGCAGACAATTTAGCAGTATCTAAATCTGAAGTATAGTTACAGAAACTGAGTCACAGAATCTTTGTGACCTTTACTGCCATACATTCACATTATGCCCAACCTTTGTCCACTTGTCTTTTTTGATTAATCCAGTTGGAAAGGGAGACAAGATAGAGTGAGAAAGAGGGGAGAGTATTCAAGATGGTTTATACAACAGATAGGAAAGGAAGAGCAGCCATTTCAGATCTCCAGTGACCCAGGTTTGACACTAACCTCTGGTGCTGATTTGGTGGAGTTTGTAAATTCTCCCCATGACTGTATGCACTTAGCCCAGGTGTTCTGGTTTTTACCCACATCCCAGAGATCAGTGATCAGTAGTTTACTTGACTACTGTAAATTACTCCTGTAGGATGCAGGATAATCACGATGGAGATGCAAGGGAGAAAAGCTTATTGGGAATTGTGGAGGAAAGGGATGAAAGGGAAATACTCTAAGACAGACATGATCTTGAAGGAACAAATTAGTTCCTGTTGTGATAGGTCAAATATATAAGAATTATATAAATTTGAAGAGATTTTTAGTAATTGTTAATGAGCAAGGTGAGATGAGCAACGTGCCGCTTAAAGACTGATATCTCTTTCACGGGTGAGGATGGATTTACGAAAACAGAAGGTGGTAGGAGAAAGGACAGCAAAACCAGGTGTGGGTTAATGTGACTAAATGATCGCTGAAGACGTATTACCAGGCCAAATGTGCATCAAATGCTACAAAGCTTCCAGCTGCTGAACTTGAAAGCACAATAAATTATGACATTTTAATAAAGTTTTCAATCCCAAAACCATCAGCTGAATTGAAGTGAGAGATACAAGGATGAAAAAGGCCTTTCAACTCTAGGTCTCCTGCACAACTGTTCCTGGACTGCTCTCCAGGGTGGGAAGAAATTGCATAGCGATTGTTGTAGCTACCCTGACCTCACAAAAATGTAATCTAGAATGTCCTTGCATTCCAAAATCCTTACAAAATTCTGAAGTCCAAAGCAGTTAAGCAACTCAAAGAATCAAAGGCTGCCAGTATTTGCAAAAATCACATTTAAAGTGCAGTAACAGCATGCTTTACAATGTTGTCTATAAGAGAGCTGCATTAAACTTCTTTAGAAATGTTTCATAAAAAACAGTTCAGCTGTTACAAAAGGGAATGCAACAAAGTTGCCCTACCAATTAGAGAGAATATAATAGCAATACTCAGGGGAGAACTTCCAGAGAGTTTGTCCAAAAAGGACTTCGGGGCAAATTTCAGAATAAGAGAGCAGTAATTACTTTGCTGGAGTTATCTTATAAGCCTATCACTGGTCACTGGGAACAAGAGGAACAGACAGGTCACAGAAGGGTACAAGAGCAATAGGGTTAGTGTAGAGATGGACTTTTTCTTTCACAATATTCACTGAGATTGTTTTAGTGCAATGGGGGTTAAGATGAGCATAATTTATTAATTGTCTCCAGGAAAACTTTTTAAGACAATATGTAAAATATTATCCTCCGGATAGAACAGTATTCAATTATACATTTGGAAAAGAAACTTGACAAGGGGGTGGGGGTGATAGTTTTTTAAAAATTTTTATCTTATTGAGGTACAGTGCAGAATAGGCATTTCTAACCCTTTGAGCCACATCACCTAGCAACCCCCGATGTCACCCATAGTTAGGTCCCGCTCCACCTACATCTGGGATACATCCCATGCCCTCCACCTCTTCAATGACTTCCAGTTCCCCGGTCCCGACCGCTTCATTTTCACTATGGATGTCCAATCCTTATACACGTCCATTCCCCATCAAGAAGCCCTCAAAGCCCTCCGCTACTTTCTGGACACTAAACCTCACCAGTTCCCCACCACCACCACCACCCTCCAGTTGGCAGAACTGGTATTCACACTTAATAACTTCTCTTTTGGCTCTTCCTACTTTCTTCAGACCAAGGGTGTAGCTATGGGAACTCGCATGGGCCTCAGCTATGCCTGCCTCCTCGTTGGTTATGTGGAACAATTTGTGCTCCAAACCTATTCTGGTACTGCTCCCCAACTTTTCCTTCACTACATTTACGACTACATTGGTGCTGCTTCCTGTACCCATGCTGAGCTCGTCAATTTCATCGACTTTGCTTCTAACTTCCACCCAGCCCTCAAATTCATTTGGTCAATCTCGGATACTTCTCTCCCCTTTCTCGATCTCTTGACTGTCCACTCACATCTTCTACAAGCCCACTGACTCTCATAACTACCTCGACTATACCTCTTCCCACCCTGCCACACACAAAAATGCAATTCCCTACTCTCAGTTCCTCCATCTCCACTACATCTACTCCCAGGATGAGGCTTTCTGTTTCAGGACATCTCAAATGACCTCTTTAAGGATCGTGGTTTCCCTTCTGCCATCATCAATGATGCCCTCACCCGCATCTCCTCCATTTCCCACACTTCAGCCCTCACCCGCATCTCCTCCATTTCCCACACTTCAGCCCTCACCCCATCCTCTGTCACCACAAAAGGGACAGAGTTCCCCTTGTCCTCACCTACCACCCCACCAGCCCCCAGATCCAGCACATTATCCTCCGCAACTTCTGCCACCCTCAACAGGACCCCACCACTAAGCACATCGTTCCCTCTCTACCCATCTCTGCTTTCCGCCAGGATTGGTCCCTCCATGACTCCCTGGTCCACTCGTCCCTCCCCACGGATCTCCCACCCAGCACTTATCCCTGTAAGTGTAAGTGTTACACCTCCTCTCTTGCCACCATTCAGGGCCCCAAACAGTCCTTCCAGGTGAGGCAACACTTCACTTGAGAGTCTGTTGGGATCATCTATTACATCCAGTGCTCTCGGTGGGGCCTCCTCTACATCAGTGAGACCCGACGCAGATTGGGGGAACGGCTTCGTCGAGCACCTCCGCTCCATCTGCCACAACAGACAGGATCTCCCGGTTGCCACCCACTTCAACTCTGCTTCCCACTCACATTCAGATATGTCCATACATGGCCTCCTCTACTGCCATGATGAGGCCAAACTCAGGTTGGAGGAGCAACACCTCATATACCGTCTCCAGCCCCTTGGCATGAACACTGAATTCTCCAACTTCCGGTAATTCCCTCCCCCTCCCTTCCCCTATCCCTATGTCACTCTGCCCCCTCCCCCAGCTGCCTATCACCTCCCTCATGGTTCCGCCTCCTTCTACTACCCATTGTGTTTTCCCCTATTCTTTCTTCACCTTTCCTGCCTATCACCTCCCTGCCTCCCTTCCCCCATCCCTTTATCTTTCCCCTTACTGGTTTTTCACCTGGCACCTACCAGCCTTCTCCTTCCCACCCTCCCCCCCACCTTCTTTATAGGGCCCCTGCCCCTTCCCTCTTCAGTCCTGATGAAGGGTCCCGGCAAGAAACGTTGACTGTTCGTTTCCACGGATGCTGCCCAACCTGCTGAGTTCCTCCAGCGTGTTGTGCGTGTTGCTTTAACCCCCGATGTAACTCAAGCCTAACCACAGGACAATTTACAATGACCAATTAAACTACCAACCGGTCGGTACATCTTTGGACTGTGGGAGGAAACTGGAGCACCCAGAGGAAACTTATGTATTCACAGGGAGAACAAACATACACACTCCTTACAGACAGCAGTGCCACTGACACCGTAAAGCATTGTGCTAACCACTACGTTACCGGGCCACCAGAAAACTTTGAGCATAATTTTGTAAAGCTCAAAGTAGTTCTGGAAAGGCACAAGTTTCACACACAAGTTAAGATCTTGAATTGCAAGAAGGAAGATTTCAACAGAAGGTAAATTACATCTGACAAGAATTGACAGTCTGTGTGCTCTGGTAGGGTGAATGACAAAGATGGTAAGATTAGGTAACCTTGAACACAAAGGATATTGATAACTTAATCGGGGAAAAAAGATATTTAATGTGGAGGAAAGAACTGAAGAAAAAAGATTGAGAGGGAAAAAGGGGACCACAAAGTAACCTTGACAAGTAAGGTTAAAGGAAAATCCCAAGACATTCTGGAGGTATTTCAGGGAGGGATCTAAGGAAAGATTAGGAAGGGAATCTGGCAAGACTGGAGACAAGATTCACTTCAGGACCAAAGGGATAATCTCTGTAAGGAGCCAGATAATGTGTGTAAAATCCTACATAAATATCTACCATTTGCATTCACCAAGGATATGGAAGATTCCTTCCCCTCCAGCCTATACCTTTCCCACCCACCTGGCTTCACCCATCACCTTCTAGCTATACTCCTTCCCACACCTGTTTTATTTTGGTGTCTTCCCCTTCCTCTTCAGTCCTGAAGAGAAGTCTCAGCTAAAAAGTCACCCGTTTATTCATTTCCGTTGACACTGTCTGACCTGCTGAGTTCCTTCGTCATTTCTTGTGTGTTGCTGTAGAAGACAGTGAGTTCAGTGAGGGTTATGCACGCTAATGATAAGGAGGAGTTGCTTGATATCATGCAACACATAAGGGTTGATAAATCCCCAGAACACCATGGGAGACAAGGTATTGTCAGCAAGGAGGAGAAGTTATTCCCAACCTGCATTGACTGTAGTCTCCTGATAAGGAAGTTACAGATAGAAGTACAAAGGCCCTGCTGTTAAAGCTTGTTGATTAGTACTGAGAGGATAGTGGTGCTGAACGCGGACCAGTAATTGATGTCTTTTGCGATTATCTAGGTACTTCAAAGCAGAATGGACAGCCAGTGAGATTGCGACTGCTGTAGACCTTTTGTGATGATAGGCAAATTGCAGTGAGTTTTATGATACCTCAACTTCTGCTTAATTACACTCTACGCAGAGAAAACTGTATTGCTGCAATTTCCTGCACTTGCTTCCAATCATATTCCAGGAAACTGGATACACTCATAACATTGGTCTTACTCGCAAGGACATGAAACAACACAAAAGATTTTCTGCTAAGTTGAGTTGTTTACAGGCCTTTGAAGAGGCCACCAAACTGAACAGGATACAAAACCTTTATTAAATCTACTGTAGCGGTGTGCTATACACAGCGCTAGAATAACCACACGGAGTCGGTGAGTTAGAGTTGCGATGAAAGAGATTTATTCAGACTTCGCGGCCTGCTTTAAAGCCTTCCCGTTCCCGCCCTCCCTGGGGCGGGACTGCTGTGGGGAATGTATATTCCCAGACACTTTCCGCGCGCGGGATTTTCCCCCTGCTGGTGAAGATGGCCTGGTGCCCTTTTTGGGGCCGGCCCTCTGCCTGCGCGCGCTGTTGTGAGCCAGTTCATGGGTGCCAGAAAGTGGTTCGCCACATAACACCACCCCCCCCCCAGAACCGGCAATACCTCCCCCAATGTCCACAGTCTGGATCGGCCTCTGCTTGGGAGGTCTGCCCCTGCGCCGCGGTGCCTGAGCCTGGACCGGCTGCGCCAAGTCCACATGGGCCGGTTTGAGTCGGTCCACCATGAAAACCTCTTCTCTCCCCCCCAATGTCCAGCATGAACGTGGACCCGTTGTTCCTGATCACCTTAAACAGCCTCTCGTAGGGCCGCAGTAGCGGTGCCCAGTGTCCGCCCCATCGTACAAAAAGAAACTTACAGTTCTGCAGGTCTTTGGGTACGCAGGTCGGGCTCTGTCCGTGCTGTGAAGTGGGGATGGGGGCCAGGTTACCGAGCCTCTCCCATGGTCTGTCCAGGACTGCTGTGGGTTCTTCCTCTTGCCCCCTTGGGGCTGGTATGAACACTCCTGGGACTACCAGGGGTGCGCCGTACACCAACTCGGCCGACGAGGTGTGCAGATCCTCCTTGGGCGCTGTGCGGATTCCGAGCAGGACCCAGGGAAGCTCGTCCACCCAGTTAGGTCCCTCCAGGCGGGCCATGAGAGCCGATTTCAGATGACGGTGGAAGTGCTCCACTAGTCCGTTTGACTGTGGGTGGTAGGCAGTTGTGTGGTGTAGCTGTGTTCCTAAAAGGCTGGCCATAGCCGACCACAGACTGGAGGTGAACTGGGCGCCCCTGTCGGAGGTAATGTGGGCCGGTACCCCGAAGCGGGCTACCCAGGTTGCGATCAGTGCTCGGGCGCAGGATTCGGAGGCGGTGTCGGTGAGCGGGACTGCCTCTGGCCATCTGGTGAACCGGTCTATCATAGTTAGGAGGTACCACGCTCCTCGTGACACTGGCAGGGGCCCCACGATATCCACATGGATGTGGTCGAACCTCCGGCGGGTGGGTTCGAACCGCTGCGGCGGAGCCTTGGTATGCCGCTACACCTTGGCCGTTTGGCACTACATGCACGTTTTGGCCCATTCACTGACCTGTTTACGCAGTCCATGCCACACGAACCTGTTGGTGACCAGCCGGACGGTTGTCCTGATGGAGGGCTGCGCTAAGTTGTGAATGGACTCGAAAACCCGCCGGCGCCAGGCTGCTGGGACGACGGGGCGGGGTTGGCCGGTAGCTACGCCACATAGTAAGGTCCTCTCACCTGGGCCTACGGGGAGGTCTTGGAGCTGCAAACCGGAGACTGCAGTCCTGTAACTGGGGATCTCAGCGTCTGCCTGCTGTGCCTCTGCCAGCGCTGCATAGTCCACCCCCTGGGACAGGGCCTGTATGGTCGGTCTGGAAAGTGCGTCTGCCACGACGTTGTCCTTTCCCGAGACATGCCGGATGTCCGTCGTGTACTTCGAGATGTAGGACAGATGTCGCTGCTGGTGGGACAACCAGGGGTCGGACATCTTCATGAATGCAAAGGTAAGCGGTTTGTAGTCTGTGAACGCGGTGAAGGGCCTACCTTCTAAGAAGTACCTGAAATGCCGGATTGCCAGGTATAGTGCCAATAGCTCCCAGTCGAAAGCACTGTATTTGAGTTCAGGTGGTCGTAGGTGTTTGCTGAAGAACGCCAGGGGTTGCCAGCGGCCCTCGATGAGTTGTTCCAAACTCCACCGACCGCTGTGTTGGATGCGTCCGCTGTGAGGGCAGTAGGAACGTCCGTTCTGGGGTGCACTAGCATCGCGGCGTTTGCCAAGGCTTCTTTGGTTTTAACGAAAGCGGCTGCGGCCTCTTCGTCCCAGGTAATGTCCTTGCCCTTACCCGACATCAGAGTGAACAGGGGGTGCATGATTTGGGCTGCTGAGGGGAGGAAATGGTGGTAGAAATTCACCATACCCACGAATTCCTGCAGGCCTTTGACTGTGTTGGGTCGGGGGAAGTTGCGGACCACGTCTACTTTGGCGGGCAGCGAGGTTGCCCCGTCTTTAGTAATCCTGTGGCCCAGGAAGTTGATGGTGTCGAGTCCGAACTGGCATTTGGCTGGGTTGATTGTAAGGCCGAATTCGCTCAGGCGGGAGTAGAGCTGGCGGAGGTGGGACAGATGCTCCTGCTGACTACTGCTGGCTATGAGGATGTCGTCCAAATAGATGAATGCAAAGTCCAGGTCGCGTCCCACCGCATCCATTAGCCACTGGAAAGTCTGTGCGGCATTCTTTAGACCAAACGGCATTCGGAGGAATTCGAAAAGTCCGAACAGGGTGATAAGTGCTGTTTTAGGGATGTCGTCCGGATGTACCGGGATTTGATGGTATCCCTGGACGAGGTCTACCTTGGAAAAGATCCTTGCGCCGTGTAGGTTTGCTGCGAAGTCATGAATGTGCAGCACAGGGTAGCGGTCTGGCGTTGTAGCCTCGTTCAGTCTGCGGTAGTCACCGCATGGTCTCCAGCCCCCCGTTGCCTTGGGCACCATGTGAAGGGGGAAGGCCCATGGGCTGTCATACCGTGGTATGATCCCCAGTTCCTCCATCTTCTTGAACTCCTCCTTCGCCAGTCGGAGCTTGTCCGGGGGAAGCCTTCGAGCACGGGCGTGGAGGGGTGGTCCCTGAGTCGGGATGTGATGCTGTACTCCGTGTCTGGGCATGGCTGCCATGAACTGCGGTGTCAGTACTGATGGGAAATCCGCTAGGACCCTGGTGAATTCGTCGTCGGACAGCGTGATGGAGTCCAGGTGTGGGGCTGGCAACTGTGCTTCACCCAGGGAGAACGTTTGAAAAGTCTTGGCGTGGACTAATCGCTTCCCTTGCAGGTCGACCAGCAGGCTGTGGGCTCGCAGAAAATCCGCCCCCAGGAGTGGTTGGGCCATGGCGGCCAGTGTGAAATCCCACGTGAACTGGCTGGAGCTGAACTGTCGCCACAACGTGCGGGTGCCGTAGGTTCGTATTGTGCTGCCATTTGTGGCCCTCAGGGTGGGTCCCGGTTCTCTGTTGCGGATGTCGTAACTCGTTGGAGGTAAGACGCTGATCTCCGCTCCGGTGTCGACCAAAAAGCGGCGTCCCGACTGCTTGTCCCAGACGTACAGGAGGCTGTCCTGATGGCCAGCCGCCGTAGCCATCAGTGGCGGCTGGCCCTGGCGTTTCCTGGGAATTTGCAGGGTGGTCTGCAGCGGCGGGCCTCTGTGCCCCACCGCTGGTGGTAGAAACACCATTGTTCGTTGGGCTCCTCACTCCCGTCGCCGGGTTTTGTAGGCTCTGCTGCCGGGCCTGGTCTGGTCTGTCGTTGGGCACGCGGCTTGGTGATCTATGCAACGGATGCCCCTCTCTCTTTCCTGGCATTCCACAGCACATCTGCTCGGGCCGCCACCTCCCGGGGGTTGCTGAAATCTGCGTCGAACAACAGCAGGCATATGTCCTCGGGCAGTTGCTATAGGAACGCCTGCTCAAACATGAGGCAGGGTTTGTGTCTTTCAGCCAGGGCCAGCATCTCGTTCATTAATGCTGACGGCGGCCTGTCTCCCAAACCATCCAGGTGCATTAAGCGGTGTGCTTGTTCGCGCCGTGAGAGTCCGAAAGTCCTTATGAGCAGGGCTTTGAATGCTGTGTATTTGCCATCCTCCGAGGGCAACTGTATAAACTCCTCAACTTGTGCAGCTGTCTCCTGGTCGAGTGAGCTCAGCACGTAGTAGTAGCGAGTGGACTTCGAGGTTATCTGCCGAATGTGGAATTGTACTTCTGCTTGTTCGAACCATAATTGGGGTCGCAGCGTCCAGAAGCTTGGCAGTTTTAACGAAACTGCGTGAACAGATGCAGCGTCGGTCATCTCTGGTCCAAATATCGTTTGGGCCGTCGGGGTCCCAGCGCTAGAATAACCACACGGAGTCGGTGAGTTAGAGTTGCGATGAAAGAAATTTATTCAGACTTCGCGGCCTGCTTTAAAGCTTTCCCATTCCCGCCCTCCCTGGGGCGGGACTGCTGTGGGGAATGCATATTCCCAGACCCTTTCCGCACGCAGGATTTTACCCCTGCTGGTGAAGATGGCCTGGCACCCTTTTTGGGGCCGGCCCTCTGCCTGCGCGTGCTGTTGTGAGCCGGTTCGTGGGTGCCAGAAAGTGGGTCGCCACACTACATTATTTTTAAAGCAGCTTCCAAGGAAATTATAGCCACACACACAAAATGCTGGTGGAACACAGCAAGCCAGGCAGCATCTTTAGGAAGAAGTACAGTTGACGTTTCGGGCCGAGACCCTTCGTCAGGACTAAGAAAATTTTGCCCATTTAGCAAATGTTACCAAGTCAATGGTTCAATTTAGTATCAAAGAATGTAAACAGTTCCACCTGAAATTCTTACTCCTTGCAGACAACCACGAAACATAAAAAACCCAAAAAGTGAATGACTGAAATGTTAGATTCCCAAAGCCCTCCTCCCCCACACACAAGCAGTAGCAATAGCAGCCACTCAAACCCCTCCCCCCACTTGCTCCAGCAAAAGTAGCGACCCCCTCCTCCCATCATACAAGCAATAGCAAAGTCCCTAAAGACACCATGATCTAGAGTCCATCAAAAAACTACTGTCCATCCCAACTCTTAAACATCTCAGACAGGCTCAGAAACAAAGAGTGCTCAAGGAATCAGTCCCAAGAGGGGTTATTATGGTACCATATACAGAGAAATGCTGCAGCTTCCCCACATAACGCTCCCTGAACACTATCTTCCATGTCCCTCTTGGTGAATACAAATAAGTATTTGTATAGGATTTTACCCATGTCACCTAGTTCCTCACAAGGATTATACCTTTGGTCTCTAAGGGAACCCAATCTTCCTTGAGATTGCCTCTTTATTTTACCCTAGTGCCCCAACCATCCCCCCAACCCCTGGCTCCTAAAATACTTCCAGGATATCATGCGATTTTCCTTAAATCTTACTTGTCAAGGTTACTTTGTGGCTCCCTTTTGTCCTCCTGACTTTTTAAAACCGTAATGAATCAGCAGTTTCCACCTACACCTCCTCTAACATGGTCTACTGTTTTTGCTGCTCTCAAAGTGGCCTCTTCTACAGTGGTAAAGCGAAGCACACACCAATTGGTCACTCTGTGGAGCACCTGCGCTTTATCTGCAAAGGCCATCTTGAGCTTCCAACTGCATGTCATGTTACCTTACCTTCCCATATCCACACCAACCTATCTGACCTTTGCCTTCTCCATGGCTATGGAATCAAATGCCAACTGGATGAACAACATCTCATATTCCATCTGAGTAGCTCACAACCAAATGTTAAGAATACTGAATTTTCCAGTTTCTGGTAAGCCACAATTTGACTGCTCATCTTCCATGCACAGTCATACATCCATCTCATTTTCTTCTCTGATTGTCCACTCCTCCCATGCCTTTCCCCAAATGGATTATATCTATCTGCTGCCAGCCTCTATCTCAGCCTTTTTTCCCCACCCAATTACACCTGCCCTTTTAGGTGAACCCATTTGTTTTCTCCTATCACCTACCGGCCTAACAACCTCTACTCTATCCCTTTTCCTATTACAGTACATTGGGCAATCTTTTCCTGTTCACTCTCCATCCTGATGCAAGCCTTTGATCCACCACGTTAATGCACACTTTGTTCCACAGATGCTACTTAGCCCACTGAGTCCTTGCAGCAATCTTCCCCCCTTGTATGTTACAGCATCTACACTCTCTGTATTCACAAGTACAAGTGTTGTCCACATAATGCAGCTCAACTACTGAGTTCCAGACAGTAAATGTCATAATTGCCATCCAAGCCTCTCAGGGTGGAATCTGAGTTCATCATCTAGAAATTGCAGTGCAAACCATTAGTGCTGTATTTCCCCACATCGCAATGTAGCTTCAGTTTAAACATCCTTCACTGCTGTCTAGGTCCAAATGTTATGGAAATGCTGACTTGCAACAACTTGATCCTAATGCCTTTGACAATTAAAAAGGCACAAATTCGCTGCGTTTTTGTCCTCAAACTCTGTTTGCAGTCATAAAGTTCTCAAAACTCAGGAGACCAATGTTAGCCACATTGGGGCAAGAAATGCAGTAAAGTTAAAGGATTGTTGGGGGGGGTCTACGTGAGAGGGTGGGGTAATTATTACAGTACACAGTTTTTTTTAAGTGAACACTATTAAATTGGAGAATGTGTGTGGGGAGCATTGGAGTGAGTACAAACAACAGTTAGGAGAGGGCTGCAGCCAAATTGTTTGTAACCTGTTTGATAATTCGAGCTTCACTTGGCTCCAAGTTTTCCTCTTATTGGGAAAACGGAAGACAACTGGAAAAAAACTTCTTGATAATTTCAGAAGTACTCCCTCCAGTTACTTAACTTACAGAAAAGTGAATTAAATATCTCAAGGAATGAAGCACTGCTGTCATTCATAGACAGCATGGAAGAAAACAGAATCAGGTTTAATATCACCCGCAGATGTTGCGAAATTTGTTAACTTTATGGCAGCAGTACAATGAAATACATGATAAATAAATGTAGAGAAAAAAATAACTGAGTTACATTAAGTTTATATACATCTATTAAATAAGTGAAAGTAATACAAAAAACAGAAATAAGGAAGTAGTGGGGTAGTGTTCATGGGGTCAATGCCCATTTAGAAATTGGACAGCAGATGGGAAGAAGCTGTTCCTGATCGTTGAGAAATTACTTGAAAGATTGCTAAAATGATATTTACGGAACTGCAACAATACTTTTCGTCCCACAGAAAAAAAGAAGCCCGAATGTGGAGAAGACAAAGGAAATCATTGTGGACTTCAAGAAGGTGCAGATGAACCAATTACCCCCTATGAATACATAGCTCCTCCTGACCGAGAGTTAAGTGTATCAACTTCCTGGGTACTTACATCACAGACGACCTCATCTGGTCCCTTAACATTACCTCCCTGAATAAGGCAGCACAGCAGCACCTCCACTTCCTAAGAAGACAGAGGCAAGCAAGGCTTCCCTCTCCCATCTTAACTGTGTTTTACAGGAGTACCGTTGAGAGCATCCTGACAAGCTGCATCTTCATCTGATATGGGAGCAGTTGAGCATTGGACCAGAACTCTCTACAAAGGACTGAGAACAGGTGAGAGGATCACATGGGTCTTCTTAGCATCCATCGGGGACATTTATCAGCAGCATTGCATCGTTTTTCAGTTTCTAGCATCAGGCAGGAGACTATGATGCATCAAAACAAGAATGGTCAGGATGAGGAACAGTTTCTTCCCCCAGGCCATCAGGCTTCTGAACTCCCGGCCAGTGACACATCGTATTCGAAGTGTTCCATACCTTACAATATTTAATATTAATGCACTTTTGTTTGTTATTTATGTGTGATTCATCCATAAGATTTTATCTTCACCTTCATAAGCTATCATGTGTTAAGTGTGTTATATGTACTTTATACACAGTTTCAGAGAAATGTTGTCTTGTTTCTATACACATTATGATGGCCATAACTGCACCATGCGCATCGAGATGCAGCTCCTCAGAGACCATATTAAGAAATTGGAGCTGCAGCTCGATGACCTTCAGCTTGTTAGGGAAAGTGAAGAGGGGACAGACAGGCACTACAGGGAGGTGGCCACCCCAAGGCTACAGGAGACAGATAAATGGGTGACTGTCAAGGGAGAGAAGGGAGAGCATCAGATAGTGGAGAGCACCCCTGTGGCCATATCCCTCATCACCTCATCAGTAAGTACTCCATTATGAGTATTGATTTGTGGGCGGGGGGGGGGAGGAAATGTACCTGAGGGATGTAGCAGCGGCCATGCCTCTGGCACTGAGTCCGGCCCTGTGGCTCAAAAGGGTAGGGAATGGAACAGGATGGCAGCAGTAATAGGGGACTCTATAGTTAGGGGGACAGATAGGCGATTCTGTATATGTGAAAAAGAAACACAGATGGTAATTTGCGTTCTGTGTGTTTCTGAACATGTTCACAATATCCTGAAAAGGGAGGGTGAGCAGCCAGAAGTCATAGTGCATATTGGTACCAATGACATAGATAGAAAAAGGGAGAAGTTCCTGAGAACAGGATACAGGGAGTTAGGAAAAAAGCTGAGGAGCAGGACCTCAAGGGTAGTAATCTCAGGATTGCTGCCTGTGCCATGTGACAGTGAGGATAGGAATAGAATGAGGTGGCAGATAGATGCACACAATAGAATTGGAGCAGGGAGGAAGGATTCAGATTTCTGGATAATTGGGACCTGTTCTGGGGCAGGTGTGACCTGTACATAAGGGACAGGTTGCACTCGAATCTGAAGGGTTCCAATGTGCTTGTGGGCAGGTTTCCTAGAGCTGTTGACAGTGGTTTAAGCTAATTTGGTAGGGGGATGGGAACCAGCATGATAGAGCAGAGGATGGGCCAGCAGGTTTACCTACTATGTGCCGCCTTTCCTAGACTGGGATCCCCTGCTTGCGCAATTCATGGGAGACTCATCTCTAACACCGCCACTACCTTGGAAGAAGCGCCACAGGCGAGGGCCGGCATCCTGGTGAGGCTGAGACAGCGCGCAAATCAACCGCTGCTCCCTAGCATGCTCCTGGCTAATGTTCAGTCCCTGGATAACAAACTTTGTGAACTGACAGCCAGAATCTCCTATCAGCGGGAAACAAAGGAATGCAACGTTTGTGCTTCGTGGAGATCTGGCTGACAGGGGAGATACTGGATCATGCCATCAAGCCCTTTGGATTCTCCCTGTTCTGGGCAGACAGATCAAAAAACCTCACTGGTAAGAGCAAAGGAGGAGGAGTATGCTTCATGGTCAACAATGCTTGGTGTGACCCCCAGAATGTGCATGCACTCAAATCATTTTGTACCCCAGTCCTGGAATACCTGGTGCTGCTGTGCAGACCCTACTGGCTGCCTAGGGAGTCCACGGCTGTTATCATCACAGCGGTGTACATTCCGCTACAGGCTGATACTGACCTGGCTCTCAAGGAACTGTACGAGACCATCAACACGCTGGAGACTGCACACCCTGAGGCTGCCTTCATCGTCGCCAGTGACTTTAATCGAGCATCGCTGATGGAAATCTCTCCGAAGTTTTGTCAGCACATCCAGGTGAGCACACGTGGAGATAACACACTTGACCACTGTTACACTCACTTTCCTAATGCTTACAAGTCTCTCCTCCGTCCAGCTTTTGGAACATCAGGCCATTCATCGCTGCTTCTCCCAACGTACAAGCAGAAGCTGAAACAACAAGTGGCCGTAGTTAAAACTGTCCACTGTGTGACCAATCGGCCTCCAGGCTGTATGACTGCTTTGATGATGTCCACTGGAATCAGTCTCGAAGTTCACTGATGGAGTCACGTGCTTCATCCGGAAGTGCATCGGCGATGTTGTCCCCCAGAAGTCGGTCAGGGTCTTCGCGAACCAGAAACCCTGGATCAATAATTCCACGTAAGCAACACTTACAGCGCGACATCGAGCCTACACCGCTGGCAATCAGCTAGAGTTCAAGAAAGTTAGCAATGATCTGCGCAAAGCTATCAAGGCTGTGAAACAACAATATAGGGAGAAGATTGAGGCTACGTCCACACTACGCTGGGTAATTCTGAAAACGCCAGTTTCGAGTAAAAACAACAGGCATACACACTAAGCGTTTTTCAAAATATTTCTGTCCACACTAACACGGATATTTGGGCGGATCTCCTCTACTGGGCACGCGCAGAACACACAGAAACAAACGAAGAGGAAACAGTGCGCATTGGTCCAATTACAAAGTAAAAAAACTTAAAAGGAATTGCTCTTGGCTCTCGCGCAGGAGAACTTAAAACAAAAAAAACAAATACTGGAGCGTATGGAGGCAACCGACAGGGAATTCACGGACAGTATGACCCGGCTGATGACGAACATTGAAAAACTGACTAACTCTGTTGCATTAATAAAGCACCTTGTTAAATGTATAAAACATGTCTGCATCAGTGTTATCTTGTATGTCCATACAGTGTTACTTTAAGCTGCTACACATCTATTGTCAGAGAAGTACTTGTGTAAGTAGTTAAACCACATTCATACAAGCAAGGACAGAAAACAGGGCAAAGTGAGTATACTTATTTATTCAGTAAGCTATGGGTCAAAGTATTTGGTGAGTACATTTCTAACTCTTCTGGCTTCAGTCTCGTTGCCCTCTGTTCTGAAATTGTTAGGTTCTGCAAAGTGCAGAATCAAATATCGCTGTGATGATTGCATGCTTAAGTATCAATTGTTTGGCGACAATAGAGGAGGAGAAGGAGGAGGAGGAGGAGGACAAGGACGAAGATGAAGACGAAGACAAAGACGAATCCTTACTGTCATGCTGCCATCTGTTCCGGGCTGCTGCCATCTAACCCTGAGCCTCCAAGGAAAGCCACCGCTACAACCTGCAACCTGGTCATCTCTGAGGCTGAGGTACGCAGATTGTTTCCAACGAGAGGACAGTCGGCATCCCAGGGCGAGTACTTAGGATGTGCGCAGCTCAACTGGCAGGTGTGTTTATAGACATTTTTAACTTCTCCCTCTCCCTGCTTCAAATTATCCACCATTGTCCCTGTACCAAAAAAGACCAAGGTAATGTGCCTGAATGGCTAGCGTCCTGTCACAGTCACCTCAATAATAAGCAAATGCTTTGAGAGGCTGGTCAAGGATTACATCTACAGCTTGGAAACTGGACCCCCTACAATTTACCTACTGACACAACCGATCAACAGACGTCACAATAGCCACCTTACACATCTGGAGAAGAAGGATGCTTACTTGAGAATGCTGTTCTTGGACTACAGTTCAGCATTCAACACCATAGTTCGATCCAGGCTCAACAAGAAGCTCAGTGACCTCGGCCTTGACCCTGTGTGCAACTGGATCCTGGACTTCCTGTCAGATTGCCAGCAGGTTCTAAGAGTGGGCTCCCTCACCTCCAACCCTCTGACTCTCAATACAGGAGCCCCTCCTTTACTCCCTGTATACCCATGAATGTATCGCCACGCACAGCTCCAATCTGCTAATTAAATTTGCTGACGACACTACATTGATTGGCCTTATCTCAAACAATAACAAAGTGCCCTACAGGGAAGGAGTCATCTCTCTGGTACAGTGGTGTCAAGAAAATAACCTCTCCCTCAATGTCACAAAAACAAAGGAGCTGGTTGTGGATTACAGGAGGAATGGAGACAGGCTAACTCCTATAGATATCAATGAATCTGGGGTTGAGAGGGTAAACAGCTTCAAGTTCCTTGGCATCCACATCACCGAGGACCTCACGTGGTCTGTACACACCAGCTGTGTGGTGTAAAAGACACAACAGCACCTCTTTCACCTCAGACGGTTGAGGAAGTTTGGTATGGGCCCCCAAATCCTAAGAACTTTCTATAGGGGCACAATTGAGAGCATCCTGACTGGCTGCATCACTGCTTGGTATGGTAATTGTACCTCTCTCAACCGTAGGACTCTGCAGAGAGTGGTGCAGACAGCCCAACGCATCTGTTGTTGTGAACTTCCCATGATTCAGGACATTTACAAGGACAGGTGTATAAAAAGGGCCCGTAGGATCATTGGGGACCTAAGCCATCCCAACCACAATCTATTCCACTTGCCACTATCTGGGAAGCAGTACTGTAGCACAAAAGCCAGGGCCAACAGGCTCCAGCAGAGCTTCGTCCACAGGCCATCAGACTGCTGAAATCACGCTGACTTGAGTGGCAAGGCTGCGTCAACTCCCCAAATGGACACCAGAGGGAAGGAAAGACGTCGTCTAGTTTAGGAGGAGGTGAGAGCAGTAGTGGAGGAGATGAGAGCCTGCAAGACGGTGGGAATGAAGCAACAGGGAGCTTGGACAAGATGGGAGAATGCGGTTGAGAGGAAAGTGACCTGGGCTGATCTTTGGAAAGCCGAACCACACCGCATCCAATTTCTCATCCAGGCAGTGTACAATGTGCTTCCAAGCCCATCAAACCTGCACACATGGGGCAAAGCAGAGTCACCTGCGTGCCCACTGTGCTCCAAGCGAGGAAACCTGGAGCACATCCTCAGTGGCTGTGCAAGGGCACTTGGTGAGGGACGGTACAGGTGGAGGCATGATCATGTCCTGAAGACCATCGCTGAAGCCGTCAGTGCAGGCGTTGAGTGGGCGAAGCGGTCCCGACCCTCCAAGCAGACCATTGCCTTTGTCAGAGCTGGGGAGCAGCCAATACCTGCCAAAAGAACATCTGCAGGCATTCTGACCTCTGCAAGGGACTGGCAGCTGTTGGTGGACCTCGAAGGGCAGCTGAAGTTCCCCAACCATATCGCAGCCACCACCCTGCGACCAGACATTGTCCTAGTGTCTGAGTCTACTAAGCAAGTGGTGCTGCTGGAGCTGACAGTCCCATGGGAAGATCGCTTGGAGGAGGCCTTTGAAAGGAAGCTCTCCAAGTACGCAGGACTGGTCAATAACTGTCAGTAGGCTGGATGGAGAGTGAGGTGTCTCCCAGTGGAGGTTGGTTGTAGGGGATTGATAGCCCGTTCTTTAGTTAGGGCCTTCAACATTTTGGGTATCGAGGGAGAGAGGAAGAGGAGAGCCATCCGCAGTACCACCGATGCGGCAGAGAGGGCCTCAAGATGGCTGTGGCTCAAAAGAGGGGAGCCATGGAGTCATAAGTAGCTAGCCATCTGGACACAAGCTGGGGTCTGATCCGCCCCGGCTGGGTCACCTGGAGGAGGTTGTATGATGTTGAAAGACCCGAAACACCCAATGATTCCAGGAACATCACTGAAGATGTGTCCAGAAGCATCAATAGATGTATGTACACAACATTGATTGTACTATTTATTATAAACAATTACAAATTACTATGTTTGCCCATTGCATGTTTAGATGGAGATGTAACATAAAGACTTTTACTCTTCATTTATGTGAAGAATCTAAGAAATAAAGTCAATTCAATTCAAGTAGATGATGGGTGTAACGTGAATGTAAGGAAGGACAAGCCAATAATTGGGTACAAATACAGACAGAGTAAAGAGTTAAATTGTAGCACAGAGGCAACATTCAAAAAGATGAAGAATGCAGGACTGAAGGTGCTGCACTTAGATGCGCAGAACATTCGGAATAAGGTGGACCAACTTGTGGCGCAATTAGAGATTGGTCGGTATGACGTTGTGGGCATCACTGAGTCATGGCTGAAAGGAGGCCATAGTTGGGAGCTTAACATTAAAGGATATACTTTGTATCAAAAGGATAGGCAAGAAGGCATAGGCAGTGGTGTGGCTCCTTTGGTAAGAGGTGGAATTACATCTTTAGGAGGTGATTATAGGGTCAGAAAATGTTGGATCTTTGTGGGTGGTGTCAAGAAACTGTAAGGGTAAATAAAACATAATGGAAATCATATTTCGGCCTCCAAATAGTAGCCAAGATGTGGATTGAGCTTACTAAGGGAGCTCGAAAAGGCATGTAATAATGGTAATTTCACAATTGTAAGTGGGGACTTCAATATGCAGGGGGTTTGGGAAAATCAGGTTGGTGTCAGATCCTAACAGAGGAACTTCGTTGAATGCCTACGAGGTGGCTTTTTAGAGCAGCTTGTGCTTGAGCCTACTCGGCGAAAAGCCATCTTAGATTGGGTACTGTGTAATAACCCAGGCCTTATTAGGGAGCTTAATATAAAGGAACCCTTTAGAAAACTGTGATCATAACATGATTGAATTCATCCTGCAACTTGAGAGGGAGAAGCAGAAGTCACATGTATCAGTATCAGAATGGAATAAAGGGAATTACAGAGGCATGAGTGAGGAGCTTGCCCAGATGGAATGAAGGAGGATACCAGCAGGGACAATGACAGAACAGAGCTGGCTGAAGTTTCTGGGATTAGTTCACAAGGCTCAGGATAGATATTTCCACAGAAGAAATTGTTCTCAAATGGCCAGGCTAGGCAAGCGTGGCTGCCAAGGGAAGTTAAGGACCGCATAGAAGCCAAGGAAACGGCATACAAGGTAGCAAAATTGAGTGGGAAGTTGGATGATTGGGATGCTTTTAAAATCCAACAAAAGGCAACTAAAAAAGTTATAAGAAGGGAAAAGATGAATTATGAGGGCAAACTAGCCAATACTATAAAGCAGTATACTAAAAGTTTCTTCCCTATTATAAAGACTAAAAGGGAAGTGAGAGTTGGTATCAGATCACAGGAAAATGATGCTAGTGAGGTAGTAATGGGGAACAAAGAAATGGCAGGTGAACTTAATGAGTACTTTGCATCTGTCTTCACTGTGGAAGACACCAGCACTGTGCTAGAGATCGAATACCAGAGAGCAATCGTTAGTGCCATTGCGATTACAAAGTACTTGGCAAGCTCAAAGGTCTTAAGGTGGATACGTCACCTGGACCAGGTGGACTACATCAATGATTTGTTAATGCCTTAGATAACGGAATTGATGGCTTTCTGGCAAAGTTTGCGGATGATACGAAGATAGATGGAAGGCTAGGTAATGCTGAGGAAGCAATGCGATTGCAGCAAGACTTAGACAAATTGGAAGAATGGGCAAAAAACTGGCAGATGGAATACAGTGTCAGGAAATGCCTGATAATGCATTTTGGTAAAAGGAACACTAGTGCAGACTATTATCTAAATGGATAAAAATTCAAACATCAGAGGTGCAGAGGGACTTAGGAGTCCACATGCAAGACTCCAGAAGTTTAATTTACAGGTTGAGTCTGTGGTAAAGGCGGCAAATGAAACGTTAGCCTTTATTTCGAGGGGAATTGTATACAAAAGCAAAGAGATAATGCAGAAGCTTTATAAGACACTGGTCAAGCCATACTTGGAGTATTGTAGGAAGAGGTGCAGTCGACATTTCAGGCCGAGACCCTCCGTCGACTGCACCTCTTCCTACAGATGCTGCCTGGCCTGCTGCATTCACCAGCAACTTTGATGTGTGTTGCTTGAATTTCCAGCATCTGCAGAATTCCTGTTGTTCTTGGAGTATTGTCAACAGTTTTGGGTCCTATATCTCAGAAAGGCTGTGTTGTCATTGGAGAGACTCCAGAGGAGGTTCACAAGGATGATTCTGAGAACGAAGGGTTAACATACGAGGAGCATTTGGCAGCTTTGAGCCTGTACTCACCGGAATTTAGAAAAATTCAGGGGGATCTCACTGAAACCTACCGAATGTTAAAAGGACTAGATAAGATAGATGTGGAGAGGATGTTTCTTCTGGTGGTGGGCATCTAGAACTATAGGACACAGCCTCAAAACTCAGGGGCAACCTTTCAGAAGAGAGGTGAGGTGGAATTTTAGCCAGAGAGTAGCGAATCTGTGGAATGCTCTGCCACAGACTGTGGTGGAGGCCAAGTCCGTGAGTATATTTAAAGTGGAAGTTGATAGTTTCCTGATTGGTTCTAGTATAAAAGGATATGGCTAGAAGGCAGGTGTATGGGGTTGAGCAGGATCCTCTGACTCAATGTTTGCAAAACCAAAGAACTGATTTTTGGCTACAGGAGAAAAAAAACTGAAGGTCCATGAGCTGCTCCTCATCTAGGATTCAGAGGAAGGAAGGGTCAGCAACTTTAAATTCCTCAATGTTTTCATCTTAGTGTCTCTGTCCTGGATCCACCATGGAAGCACCATTACCATAGAACCACAGAACATTACAGCACAGAAACAGGTCTTTTGGCCCTTCTTAACTGCGCTGAACCATTTTTCTGCATAGTCCCACTGACCTGCACACGGACCATATCGCTCCATACACCTCTCATCCATGTATCTGTCCAAGTTTTTCATAAATGTTAAAAGTGAGCCTGCATTTACCACTTCATCTGGCAGTTCATTCCGCACTCCCACCACTCTCTGTGTGAAGTAGCCCCCCCTAATGTTCCCTTTAAACTTTTCCCCCCTCACCCTTAACCCATGTCCTCTGTTTTTTTTTCCTCCCCTAGCCTCAGTGGAAAAAGCTTGCTTGCATTTACTCTATCTATACCCATCATAATTTTATATACCTCTATCAAATCTCCCCTCATTCTTCTACGCTCCAGGGAATAAAGTCCTAATCTATTCAACCTTTCTCTGTAACTCAGTTTCTCAAGTCCCGGCAACATCCTTGTACACCTTCTCTGCACTCTTTCAACCTTATTAATATCCTTTCTGTAATTTGGTGACCAAAACTGTACACAATACTCCAAATTCGGCCTCACCAATGCCTTATACAACCTCACCATAACAATCTAACTCTTATACTCAACACTTTGATTTATAAAGGCCAATGTACCAAAAGCTCTCTTTATAACCCTATCTACTTGTGACGTCACTTTTAGGGAATTTTGTATCTGTATTCCCAGACCCCTCTGTTCTACTGCACTCCTCAGCGCCCTACCATTTACCTTGTATGTTCTACCTTGGTTTGTCCTTTCAAAGTGTAATACCTCACACTTGTCTGTATTAAACTCCATCTGCCATTTTTCAGCCCATTTTTCCAGCTGGTCCAAAGAAAGCATGGCAGCACCTCTACTTAGATGTTTGCGAGGATTCAACATTGCATCTAATACTTTGACGGACTGCTATATAAGCATGGTGAATAGTATACTGACTGGTTATATCGCGGCCTGGTACGGAAGCATCAATACTCTTGAAAAGCCTACAAAAAGTGCTGGATATAGTCCAATCCAACACAGGTAAAGCCCACTCCACCACTGAGCACATCTACATGGAACGCTGTCACTGGAAAGCAGCATCCATCATCAGGGAACCCCACCAACCAGGCCATGTTCTCTTCTCGTTGCTGTGATCAGGAAGATGAGCCTCAGAACCCAAGCCAATGGGTTCAGGAACAGTTATTACCCCTCAACCGTCAGGCTCTTGAACTGAAGGGGATAACTTCATTCAACTTTGTTCATCCCAACACTGAGCTGTTGCCACAACCTATGGACTAAGAGTAGAGCTAGGGCTTTACTTTTTGGAGAGAAGAAGGATGAGAGGAGACATGATAGAGTTATACAAGATATTAAGAGGAATAGATAGAGTGGATAGCCAGCACCCCTTCCCCAGGGCACCACTGCTCAATACAAGGGGACATGGCTTTAAGGTAAGGGGTGGAAAGTTCAAAGGGATGTTAGAGGAAGGTCTTTAACTCTAACAGTGGTTGGTGCATGGGATACACTGCCTGAGTCAATGGTTGAGGCAGATACACTAGTGAAATTTAAGAGACTACTAGACAGATATATGGAGGAATTTAAGGTGGGCGGTTATATGGGAGGATTTAAGGGCCGGCACAACATTGTGGGCCGAAGGGCCTGTACTGTGCTGTACTATTCTATGTTCTATGACTCACTTTCAAGGACTCTTCATTCATCTGAAGCTCTTTATATTTATTGTTCATTTACTTTTCAATTTGCACAATTTGTTGTCTTTTGTACTGGTTATTCCTCCATCTTGTGCACAGTTTCTCAGTGATTCTACTGTTTTCCTTTTGCATTTACTGTCAATCCTCAGAGGAAAGTTAACCTCAGGGTTGTGGTGACATGTACTTGCTAATACGTACTTCGCTAATAAATTTACTTTGAACTTGGAACCGTTCTTATCAGTACACGTGCTTTCAATGATTAGACAAGGAAAGATGAAGCACTGGAGAGAGAAACTGTGACAAAGGCCGGCTGGAACACTGGACTTCCATGGGGTTTCTAGGATCTCCGCTGATGGCAAAGTAGTTTAAGGAATAGTGTTTATCGGCCATAAAAATTATGAACCATATAACAAAATGTAGGGTGAAAATGAGCATCAAAATGTACGTATTTCAGCTCAAAGTAGTAAAGAATTGTTAAATTGATGTGATGAGACAGTGCCAATTTTCTCTTATTCTGGCTAGCTTGAGCCATCTTTGACAGAACAGTTCCACATCAGCTCAACAATAATGGTAGCATCCCTCAGCAGGGAAGAAAATTTGGAATTTTCTACAATTTTGTCATTTCACCTGCTGGCAACTGAATGGAGTTGGGTAGTCCAGAGAGATTTCACACCTTTTGTTAATAACCATGACATTCCTGGCCATGAATTATTTTAGCCAAATCACCACTGGCTGTTTGCCCTGAGTCTTGCTCTTATTTGATTTCAGGTTATGCTATTGATCCATCCCAAAAAAACCAAAACTAATCTTTAAATAGAGTTTAATTATAAACTCATCTTAATTCCTAACAACATTAAGCATCGGAGCTACGTGAAATGAAGATACAAATGTGAATATTGAATTGTGATAAACTATAAAACAAACAGAGCAAGGATTTACTCTGAATTACATAATGATATGCACTGAAAGAGACGAAGCTGGGTTTCAATTTCCCTTCAGATTTTACTACCATAAGCCACATTCAACAATCATTATTTTCAGCATGTACATTTTTTTAAATTGGTTAGATCTTTACTAAGCCTCTCATAGCATCTGTCAATTTAACTCATAAATTGATTTGCTAATGTGTTAACATAATGTGTTAACCTGTTAAGGGCCATCAAGTATATCATACAATTCTCATTGAGGCTGAAAATTGAATAGATCTGACTATAACTGCTTTCAGTCACATCCTGAGGCTAAATATTTGCACCTTCTTTACATTGGTACTTCCTCCTTCCAGTCCAACCTTCAAGGACAGAAAAGACAGCAAGAAGCAAGCAGTTGTTTTATCTGTCTTTGTGTAGTAGAAGCAGAGTTAACCTCCATAAAATGCATGGGTTAGATCCTGTTGAGATAGCAGGAGCATTGTACATATTCATCAGCAGAAAAAAAGCATGCAAATTGCATCTACTTCACACCTTGGGTAACTTAATTAATAAAGAATTCAATAGCCTTAAGCAAAGTCAGTGTGAACAAACAACACCATATCAGGTTTGACACTGCCTTAATATTCAAATAATTTCAAAATATATCATGTTGAAGTCATCCATGCAGAATTTTTTTACCATTATGGGAAGATATACAGCAGATCAGAATCAACATTGAAATGCCACTCCGAAAATACTGATCCCTCAATTAGAGACCACTCAGCTCAGATTACCTGACAAAACGGAAGATAATCAAATGGAGGCAAGCAACTACTGACAGCAAGTCCGGAGAGTGATGGAGTGTGTGTATTAATATTTCACTGCCATTCAAAATTGCCCAGAACACAAGTCCAAGGGGGTAACTAAAGATGGTCCACCCATGTAGGTCTTGTTGGCATGTCCAAAATAACCAAAAATATTTAAATTTCAGCTCCCCCGTTAGTGCTCAGTACTCATGATTCAGAATAAATTCATCAAGATTTCTTCAACTACAGCTTAAAAAATGAAAGCTTTCACTAAGGATAAAAGTCTTCTGTCATAGGATCACTATTGCATTCGCAAGCAACTTTAACTTGTATCATCCTCCCTGAGACAGTCACCATATTTGGGAACTGATTCCTATCATCCATTTGTATTCACAAGTCTATAGGGAGGATAATGCTCAGTCAGTCACATTTCTGGTCTCGCAAAAGTGCGTCTGCAATGGGAAACTAACTTACAGCAGTCACAAGATACTCAATAATCACAAATAAAACACAAATACCAACAGCAGCAAAACAGCTGGTCACTGACTTCATAAAGAGGGGGAGCTTCCATGCTCCTGCCTGCATCAACAGTGTTGAGGTTGAGTGGGTCAAGTTTCTAAGTGAGATTACAACCAACAGCTCATCGTGGTCCAACCACAAAGAAAACTCAAGGATGCCTTCACTTCCTCAGGTGGCTAAAGAGATCTGGCATGACATTTTATCCCATGTTATTATTGTTTTACCTTATCCTACCTCAATGCACTGTCATGGTTTAATCTGTATGAACAGTTTATAAGATGAATCTTTGTATCTTAGTGCTTGTGACAATAATAAACCAACACATTATACAAAAAAAAAATGAATAACACAATTATAACAAAAAAAGTTCATTGTAGTACAGAGAGTGGTCAGACTGCTGCTACAAGGAGGTTGGCTGTGTTCAGGAACAACCCGTGTTGAAGGGAAGTAGTTGTTCTTCAACGTGGGTGAGCATCTTGGTTCAAGAACAGCTACCTCTATAAATAGATGCTGTAAATAGTTACTATCAGCTCAATAAAATAGAACATGGGCCTACATAAATAGCAAGGGAGTCTGCTTCTGAAAACCCTCACCAGGGATCTTCTAAGATATCCGTTAATAGCAATACACTTACGGCAAAGAAACAGGGAACATCTTGCACAACTGAAACCAAAATGTAATTCAGTGCTGTGAAACTACTGTACATCCATCCAAATCATTTTATATCTTAAAACTGTTTTTCCTTCTTAGCATCAAAATACAGTCCATTTTGGCTTCCAGCAGTATAAGCCAAAACTTACAACTTATCGCTAACACGGTATGCTGCCGAGTTTCGTGCCGCCATGCCATTTCACACAAAGAAATAAATTCGCGAAATAAAACAATGTACATCAAATACTGGAAATTTCTGATTTATGGGAAAAACACTGTCACTTGAAGTGGTGATCGAATTCACCACCCTAAAACAGGCATGAGGATCTTTTTAAATGGCTCGTCCATTGAATGGTTGCAATGTCTGGTAATAATTAGCTCCAAGGACTATGTTCAACAAGTCCCGTTACCTTCCGAGGCAAATCTCACACTCTCTTTAAAACCTTTCCGCCCTGTAAAAAGATAATTAATTTAAAATACCAATGCAATCGGCCTTAGTTACAACAGGTAATCGCAAGTCAGGGACTCCTGCAATCTTTCGCCTCACTCTCAGTACTATTGAAATTTGAATTAACTCCCCCGAAGTGTTACTTCCCTCACCTACGACGAGCAAGCATTAATCTTCAACATAGACTCCGATATCATAAATTAAACTAATTGAAATTCAAGAAAAAAAACGAAGCAAAACTACTACCTCACGTGTGTGACGCAGTGACCTCGCTACAGCTTTCGATGCGTTGATTTAACGCTCACAGTCAAACCGATTACGGTTTAGCCGATCCCCAGTGAAATATCCTCTCGTCACTCTCAACCTGTTCACTGAACCAAACCAGTCCGCTGATAATGCCTTTTCAATCAATTGAAACTAGGAATTCCCTGAAATAAAAGCGCATTTGCAATTACTTTGAGCATTTCTCAATTTGTAAAGAAAGCGTTGTACTTTTTTTATAGATTCCATGTGAACTGGATTTTATGAACGTCTTGCTGAACTTTACAACGAAATGTACTTCAAACGAAAGATAACCATTGCAGTACTAATATTGTTTATGGAAAGAGATGGCAGAGAAATAGGTGTGTCTTAAAGAGAGTAGGTGGAAAAAATGTAGCAGCAGATCAACCTCTAAAAACAAAGTGGCTGGATCTTGTATCATATGGTGGAGGACTTTATCAAATGGTGCAAGCTGAATCATCTAGTAAAATCGTCTAGTCTCGTGATAGTAAAAGCTTCTTTAGAAGATAGAACATAGAATAGTACAGCACAGTACAGGCCCTTCGGCCCACAATGTTGTGCTGACCCTCAAACACTGCCTCCCATATAACCCCCCCACCTTCAATTCCTCCATATACCTGTCTAGTAGTCTCTTAAACTTCACTAGTGTATCTGCCTCCACCACTGACTCAGACACCACGCACCAACCACTCTCTGAGTAAAAACCTTCCTCTAATATCCCCCTTGAACTTCCTACCCCTTACCTTAAAGCCATGTCCTCTTGTATTGAGCAGTGGTGCCCTGGGGAAGACAGCACTGGCTATCCACTCTATCTATTCCTCTTAATATATTGTACACCTCTATCATGTCTCCTTTCATCCTCCTTCTCTCCAAAGAGTAAAGCCTGAGCTCCCTTAATCTCTGATCACAATGCATACGCTCTAAACCAGGCAGCATCCTGGTAAATCTCCTCTGTACCCTTTCCAATGCTTCCACATCCTTCCTATAGTGAGGCGACCAGAACTGGACACAATACTCCAGGTATGACCTAACCAGAATTTTATAAAGCTGCATCATTACCTCGTGACTCTTAAACTCTGTCCCTCGACTTATGAAAGCTAACACCCCATAAGCTTTCTTAACTACCCTATCCAACTTTCAGGGATCTGTGGACATGTACCCCCAGATCCCTCTGCTCCTCCACACTACCAAGTATCCTGCCATTTACTTTGTAATCTGCCTTGGAGTTTGTCCTTCCAAAGCGTACCACCTCACACTTCTCCGGGTTGAACGCCATCTGCCACTTCTCAGACCACTTCTGCATCCTATCAATGTCTCTCTGCAATCTTCGACAATCCTCTACACTATCTACAACACCAGCAACCTTTGTGTCGTTTGCAAACTTGCCAACCCACCCTTCTACCCCCACATCCAGGTCGTTAATAAAAAATAGTTTTAAAAAAATTAGGTATGTGAAGAGGAAAAAATTAGTTAAGACCAAAGTTGGGCCCTTGAAGACAGAAACAGGTGAAATTATTATGGGGAACAAGGAAATGGCAGAGGAGTTGAGCAGGTACTTTGGATCTGTCTTCACTAGAGAAGACACAAACAATCTCCCAGATGTAATAGTGGCCAGAGGACCTAGGGTAATGGAGGAACTGAAGGAAATTTATATTAGGCAGGAAATGGTGTTGAGTAGACTGATGGGACTGAAGGCTGGTAAATCCCAGGGCCTGATGGTTTGCATCCCAGGGTACTTAAGGAGGTGGCTCTAGAAATTGTGGACACATTGGTAATCATTTTCCAATGTTCTATAGATTCAGGATCAATTCTTACGGATTGGAGGGAAGTTAATGTTATCCCACTTTTTAAGAAAGGAGGGAAAGAGAAAGCAGTTAGCCTGACATCAGTGGTGGGGAAGATGCTGGAGTCAATTATAAAAGATGAAATAGTGGCACATTTGGATAGCAGTAACAGGACTGGTCCGAGTCAGCAAGGATTTACGAAGGGGATATCATGCTTGACTAATCTTCTGGAATTTTTTGAGGATTTAACTATGAAAATGGACAAGGGAGAGCCAGTGGATGTAGTGTACCTGGACTTTCAGAAAGCCTTTGATAAGGTTCCACAGAGGAGATTAGTGGGCAAAATTAGAGCACATGGTAACACTCACAACACGCTAGAGGAACTCAGCAGGTCGGGCAGCATCCGTGGAAAAGATCGGTCTACGTTTCGGGCCGGAACTCTTCGTAAGGACTGTAGAGGGAAGGGGCAGAGGCCCTATAAAGAAGGTGGGGGGAGGGTGGGAAGGAGAAGGCTGGTAGGTTCCACGTGAAAAACCAGTGGGGAAAGATAAAGGGGTGGGGGAGGGGAGGTAGGGAGGTGATAGGCAGGAAAGGTGAAGAAAGAATAGGGGAAAACAATGGGTAGTAGAAGGAGGCGGAACCATGAGGGAGGTGATAGGCAGCTGGGGGAGGGGGCAGAGTGAAATAGGGATAGGGGAAGGGAGGGGGAGGGAACTACCGGAAGTTGGAGAATTCTATGTTCATACGAAGGGGCTGGAGACTACCCAGACAGTGTGAGGTGTTGCTCCTTCAACCTGAGTTTGGCCTCATCATGGCAGTAGAGGAGGCCATGTATGGACATATCTGAATGGGACTGGGAAGCAGAGTTGAAGTGGGTGGCTACTGGGAGATCCTGTCTGTTGTGGCAGACGGAGCGGAGGTGCTCGACGAAGCGGTCCCCCAATCTGCATCGGGTCTCACTGATGTAGAGGAGGCCGCACCAGGAGCACCGGATGCAATAGATGACCCCAACAGACTCACAAGTGAAGTGTTGCCTCATTTGGAAGGATTGTTTGGGGCCCTGAATGGTGGCAAGAGAGGAAGTGTAGGGACAGGTGTAGCACTTGCACTTACAGGGATAAGTGCCAGGTGGGAGATCCATGGGGAGGGACGTGTGGATCAGGGAGTCACGGAGGGACCAATCCCTGCGGAAAGCGGAGAGGGGTGGAGAGGGAAAGATGTGCTTAGTGGTGGGGTCCTGATGAAGGTGGCGGAAGTTGCGGAGGATAATGTGCTGGATCCGGAGGCTGGTGGGGTGGTAGGTGAAGACGAGGGGAACTCTGTCCTTGGCGTGGTGACAGAGGATGGGGTGAGGGCTGAAGTGCGGGAAATGGAGGAGATGCAGGTGAGGGCATCATTGACGATGGCAGAAGGGAAACCACGATCCTTAAAGAAAGAGGACATTTGAGATGTCCTGGAACAGAAAGCCTCAACCTGGGAGCAGATACAGCGGAGACAGAGGAACTAGGAAAAGGGAATAACATTTCTGCATGTGGCCGGGTGGGAAGAGGTATAGTCGAAGTGGAGAGTCAGTGGGCTTATAGAAGATGTCAGTGGACAGTCTGTCTCCAGAGATGGAGACCGAGACATCGAGAAAAGGGAGAGAAGTATCCGAGATGGACCAGGTGAATTTGAGGGCTGGGTGGAAGTTAGAAGTAAAGTCGATAAAATTGACAAGCTCAGCATGGGTGGAGGAAGCAGCACCAATGTAGTCATCAATGTACCGAAGGAAAAGTTGGGGAGCAGTACCAGAATAGGTTTGGAGCACAGACTGTTCCACATAACCAACAAAGAGGCGGGCATAGCTAGGGCCCATGTGAGTTCCCATAGCTACACCCTTAGTCTGAAGAAAATGGGAAGAGCCAAAAGAGAAGTTACTGAGTGTGCGAACCAGTTCCGCCAGCTGGAGGAGGGTAGTGGTGGTGGGGAACTGGTGAGGTCTATTATCCAGAAAGTAGCGGAGGGCTTTGAGGCCTTCTTGATGAGGAATGGAGGTGTATAGGGATTGGACATCCATCGTGAAAATGAAGCGGTTGGGACCGGGGAACTGGAAGTTATTGAAGAGGTGGAGGGCATGGGATGTATCCTGGATGTAGGTGGGGAGGGGCTGGAGTATGGGTGACAAAAAGGAGTCCAGGTAGGCAGATACAAGTTTGGTGGGACAGGAGCAGACAGAAACTACGGGTCTACCGGGACAGTCAGGCTTGTGGATCTTGTGGAGGAGGTAAAACCGAGCGGTACGGGGTGTGGGAATTATGAGTTTTGTGGCTGAGGATGGAAGGTCTCCGGAGTTGATAAGGGCGGTGATGGTACGGGAGACAATGGTTTGATGTTTTTTGGTGGGGTCCTGTTCCAGGGTTAAGTAAGAGGTGGCGTCAGAGAGCTGCCGTTTGGCCTCAGTGAGGTAGAGGTCCATCCGCCAGTCTACTACAGCACTACCTTTGACAGCAGGTTTGATGGTGAGGTTGGGATTAGTGCGGAGAGAGTGGAGGGCAGTGCGTTCAGAGGGAGTGAGGTTGCAACAGGAGAGAGGAGTGGTGAAGTTGAGACGGTTGATGTCTCGGCGACAGTTGGAGATAAAGAGATCGAGTGCAGGTAGAAGGCCCGGGCGGGGTGTCCAGAAGGAGGAGGGTTGAAGACAGGAGAAGGGGTCCTCAGTTCTACCTGCACTCGATCTTTATTTTGTGTCTAGAGCACATGGTATTGGGGGTAGGGTACTGACATGGATAGAAAATTGGTTGGCAGGCCGGAAACAAAGAGTAGGGATAAACGGGTCCCTTTCAGAATGGCAGGCAGTGACTAGTGGGGTACCGCAAGGCTCGGTGCTGGGATCGCAACCATTTACAATATACATTCATGATTTGGATGAAGGGATTAAAAGTAACATTAACAAATTTGCCGATGACACAAAGCTGGTGGCAGTGTGAAATGTGAAGAGGATGTTATGAGAATGCAGGGTGACTTGGACAGGTTGGGTGGGTGGGCAGATGCATGGCAGATGCATTTTAATGTGGATGGCACTTTGGTGGCAAGAACAGGAAGGCAGATTACTATCTGAATGGTGTCAAATTGGGAAAAGAGCAAGTACAACGAGATCTAGGTGTCCTCGTTCATCAGGCACTGAAAGTAAGCATGCATGTACAGCAGACAGTGAAGAAAGCTAATGGCTTCATAACAAGGGGAGTTGAGAGGTTCTTCTGCAGCTGTACAGAGCTCTGGTGAGACCACACCTGGAGTATTGTGTACAGTTTTGGTCTCCAAATTTGAGGAAGGACATTCTTGCTATTGAGGGAATGCAGCATAGGTTCACAAGGTTAATTCCCGGGATGGAGGGATTGTCATATGTTGAAAGATTGGAGCGACTGGGCTTGTATACACTGGAATTTAGAAGAATGCGAGGGGATCTGATTGAAACATATAAGATTATTATGGGATTGGACACGCTATAGGCAGGAAAAATGTTCCTGATGTTGGGGGAGACCAGAACCAGAAGCTACAGTTTAAGAATAATGGGTAGGCCATTTAGAACGGAGTTGAGGAAAATCTTTTTCACACAGAGGGCTGTGAGTCTGTGGAATGCTTTGCCTCAGAGGGCAGTGGAGGCCAATTCTCTGGATGCTTTCAAGAAAGAGTTAGATAGAGCTCTTAAAAATAGTGGAGTCAAAGGATATGGGGAGAAGGCAGGAAAGGAGTACTGATTGTGGATGATCAGCCATGATCACAGTCAATGGTGGTGCTGGCTCAAAGGGCCGAATGGCCTACTCCTGCACCTATTGTCTATTGTCTATTGTCTACAGCTCAACATTAGTAGGACAAAGTAGATGGTGATGGACTTTAGGAAGACTAAGCCTGCATTGCTCCTTGTTACTATTGATGGTATGGACGTGGATGTGCTGAGGACCTACAAGTACCTGGGGGTGCACCTGGATGACAGACTTGAGTAGAGAACTAACATAGAGGCTGTGTAAAAGAAGAGCCAGAGTCACTCCTACTTCCTGAGAAGACTGAGGTCCTTTAGAGTATGCAAGCCTCTCTTTCACATGTTCAACCCGTAGAGTCTTCTATGCAGTGGTATGCTGGGGCATGGGTGATGTCAACAGGCTCAATAAACTGATTAGAAAGACTGCCTCTATTATCGGAGTTGAACTGGACATACTTGAGGCTGTGGGAGAACAAAGGACTCCGTGCAAAACCCTGCCAATTCAGGACAATATTTCTCATCCTCTGCATGTCACCTTGGCTGAACAGGGGAGCACATTTAGTAACAGACTAAGATGACTGCCTGCTCCAAACAGCGCTGAATGAGGTCATTCTTACCCTCGGCCATTCGGCTCTATAATGAGTGATACCACCCCTCCCCCCATTTGAGGTAACTTATTTTTTATTCTTTTTAACCTCCCTACTTCCCTTCTAATATTTGTACATCTGTGCACTTGTAATGCTACTGCGACAGTGTAATTTTCTTTGGGATCAATAAAGTATCTATCTATCTATATAAAACACAATGATAGAAATATTCAGCTGGTCAGGCAGCAGCTGTGGAAAGAGAAACAGCTAACATTTCAGATCCAAGAGCCTTCACCCATTCTCTTTCTCTTCCCGCAGATGCAGTCTGCTCGATTGAGTATTTCTAGCATTTTCCATTTATATTTTAGATTTTCAATTTTGTGTTTTGTGTAACTGAGCATGGCATCCTGCATATGATGCACAATATTTCTGACTGGACTTGAGATTCTATTGGATATCTTAAAATTTAATTACCATAGCCCTCAAAAAATACAAATGCTGACAATTATCTACTGGGATCATTACTGAGAGAACTACAATCTTCTGAGCTGAGAGGAATTTGATAACCACATCAGCTTGTTTACATTGTGCCAGGAGCTGTCACATTAAATCAACTATGGCATCAATAGGGCAGAAGATTAAGAATGCGGTGAAGAAACATGAGCAGCGGTTGATGGCTCTGGGCCTGTACTTGCTGGAATTCAGAGAAGATCTCTTTGAAACCTATTGAATTTTGGAAGACCTAGATAGGGTGGATGTTTCTTCTGGTGGGGAAGTCTAGGAGCAGAGTGCACAGTCTCAAAATAGAGGGACATTCATTTAGAACTAAGATGAGGAAGAATATCTTCAGCTAGAGGATGGTGAATCTGTGGGATTCACTGCCACAAGTGGAATGGAGACCAGGTCTCTGGTGCATTGAAGGCAGAGATTGATAGGTTCTTGATTAGTCAGGGCATGGGGAGAAGGCAGGAGAATGGGGTTGAGAGGGAAATGGATCAGCCATGATGAAATGGCGGGGAAGACCTGATGGACTGAATGGCTTCATTTTTCCCCTATGTTTTATGGTCTTATGGAAATTAGAACTTGTAAAAATGTCTAATGGAAGGAGACAGAAATGGAGTGACTGAAAGCCTTCAGGAGAGAATTCCATAGCTTACGTTTTTGGCAACCATAGGAAAATCAACAACAATGGAACTGTTAAATTCAGTGTTTGTCAAGAATCAGAACCAGAAACAAAATCTGAATCAGGTTTAATATCACTGGCACATGCTGTGAAATTTATTATCTTTGCGACAGTAATACTATGCAATACATAGTAATAAAGAAAATAAGCTGTGAATTACAGTAAGTATATGCAAATAGTTAAACTAATAGGGCAAAAATAAGAATTTTTTTAAAGTACTGAAGTAATGTTCATGGGTTCAATATTCATTCAGAAATCGGATGGCAGAGGGTCAGAGCTGTCTGAATCATTGAGTGTATGCCTTCACACTTCTGTACCTCCTTCCCAATGGTGCAATGAGGAGAGGGCATATTCTGGGTGATGGGAATTCTTAATGATGGATGTTACCTTTTTGAGAGCGGAGATGAGAAATTTCTTTTAGCCAGTGAGTGGTGAGCCTGTGGAATTTGTTGCCACAGGCAGCTGTGGAGGTCAAGTCATTGGGTATATTTAAGGCGGAGATTAATAGGTTCTTGGTTAGTCAAAGCATGAAGGGATGCTGGGAGAAAGCAGGAGACTGGGGCTGAAGAGGCCCAGTGATCAGCAATGATGAAATGGCAGAGCAGACTCAGAGAACCAATTGGCCTAATTCTGCTCCTATATCTCAACCGGCCATAGAATATAAAGGCAAGGAGGGTACGGTACAACTTTGTAAACATTTGTTGCTAAGGTACTCTGTGCAGTTCCGGTCACCAGACAATAGAATGGATATGACTGTTCTGTGTGGATAACAAAGAAGATGCACTCGGACATTTTTAGGATAGAGTGGTTCTGCTTGAAGAGAAGCGAGATAAGTTAGGTTTTCCTTGGAGTAGAGTGGACTGAGGTGTGTACTATTATGACGGGGGTATTTAGTGTAAAGGGGAAGACATTCTTCCGCAGAATGGATGTACAAACCCAAAAGGCATTTTTTTTTAAGTTAAGGTCTAGGAGGTGTAGAGGATATATGAAGTGAAATTTATTGTTATCCAGAAGATGGTTAGAACTGGGAAGGAACTACCTGAGGGGGTGGTTGAGGCACAAACTTTCAAAATGTGTAAAAGGTATGTGGAGGAGCTTTGAATTGCCAAGGTTGTGTGTCAGGTTCTAGAAATTTGGGATTAGAATTGGTTTGAACATTGGCATAGACATGATGGGTCAATGGGCCTGTTTCTGTGCTTTTTTACACTATGGTTTACTTTCAGCTATTCTCTCCAGAGAGAGTTCCAGCAGCATCCATTTTTGTTTTACTTTGGCATACTTGTTTTTCATTCTTACTGCTCTTATCTAACTGTAAACTTCAGTTTATGCAGAGACTCCTGATGAAATTCAAAAATCAAAAGCCACTAGCGTCTATGTTATACCCCCACATGAGATTTTGTAATTCATTTGTATTTCTCTTGTGAGATATAAATATCATTTCAATCATTTATGGATTTCTTGTTTCATTTATTAAGCAAGAGCCATGACATTTGAGATTTCTTCCTTTTTTGTTAAATTGCTTCTTCTTCTTTCATATATGAAGAGTTCATATACCCAGGGCATCAACATTCCTCTCATCATCACAGGTGACAATCAATGTGCTATGTACTGCATATACATCAGCTTCAACTTGTTCTTCATTCAAATGTGCTTCATTCCTGTAAAAAAAAAGTGTTAGTTATAGGGTTAATTCAGGAAAGTGGTGTTGGGTTAAAAATCAGCCAAGACTCCTTTAAGGTGGAATGCAAGCCTTAGGGACTGAATACCTAATCTTACTTCTATTTCTTTGATATCTTTTATCTAATCATTTATTTCATAGACTGTGTCTTAGGACCAGATTTATTGGAATATTGTATTATCTTTACCTGCAAATTTGTTTATTTATTTATTGAGATTCAGCGTGGAATAGGTCCTTCCATCCCTTTGGACCATGCCACCCAAGAGCTCAGTGATTTAACTCTAGCATAACCACAGGACAATTGAAAATGACCAACTTGTATGTCTTTGGGTTGTGGGAGGAAACTAGAGCACCTGGAGGAAACCCTTGGGGTCATGGGGAGAAGGTACAAACGCCTTACCGACAGTGGTGGGAATTGAACCTGGATTGCTAGGACTGGAAAGCCTTGTGCTCAACACTATGCTACCGTGTCACCCTTGAAATGAAAATTGTTATACTCAGAATCAGACTTAAAATGGAGGAACTCAGCAGGCCAGAGAGAGTCTTGGCCTTCATCAAGTCTCAAACCAAAACATTGACTGTTTATTCCTCTCCATAGACACTGCCTGACTTGCAGCGTCTGCAAAAACTTGTATTTATAGTCAAACTCAGTAATCGGAATCAGGATCAATAACACCGACACGTCATGAAATTTGTTGTTTTGCAGCACCTGTACTGTGCAATACATTAAAATTTGTATAAATTACTACAAAAATATATTTTAAAATAAATATATTGTGCAAAAAGGGAACATAACAGTGAGGTAGTGTTCAGAAGTTCATGGACCACTCAGAGATATGATGGTGGAGGAGAAGAAATTATTCCTAAAATGTTGAGTGTGCATCATCAGCCTCCAGTACTTCCTCCCTGATGAGGTGATGCGGCTAGTCAGAATGCTCTCCATGGTACATCTGTTGAAATTTGCTAGAGTGCTTCATGACATACAATGGATGAATAAATTTGGTGACTAAAAATAGATGTACTTAGAATTGAACACCTCCAACAAAATAAAAGCAAGTGTACAAAGACTCTCAATCTGAAAGGGAATAGGGCTGGTACTGAACTCAAGCAGCTAACAAATATTTTAGGATAGAATTTCAAACAGGGGTTGCCTAAGGCAATCCAGGTTTCCCCCACCATCTGAAGGTACAGCATTCCTATGAAACCGTTCGTTAGCCTGAATGTCGTAAAGCAAAGAAGCGATTAACATTTATTTGTATGGGAAAATTTTGTGAGCATTTGCAGACCCAAAAATAACCTACAAAATCATGCCAAGTAACACAAAACCTAAAATAACAGTAACATATAGTAAAAGCAGGAATGATATGATAAATACACAGCTTATATAAAGTAGAAATACTTTTCCACAGTCATTGCCTGATCTGTTCTCCGTAGCAAAAATCTCACGCAAGCGCTGTCAGCAAAAGCACGGCGCAAGCATTCTCCAGTAACCTTTAAGCTATGAAGTTGCTACATCATACCAAATAACACATAAAAAATACACAGCCGATATAAAGTAGGAATAATGTATGTACAGTGTAGTATCACTTACCGGAATTCCGAAAGTGTGGAGCACGCTGATGATGGTGTGTTAGACTGAGTCGTTGGAGTTTGGGTGGTGCAGTGTCCCCCACCCTCCGGGCAGCGACCCGATACCGACCTGCGAAGCATGCAGTGGTAGCCAGGAAGCACACCTTTAAGAAAAAAACCAAAATAAACATGCTAATTAATTAGGTGCCACCCAGCATGTAATTAATTAGCATGTTTATTTCAGCCTTTTTTCTTAAAGATGTGCTGTGTGTTTCCCGTCTACTGCTGCATTCTCCGCGAATCGGTATCTGTCCGCGGCCTGGGTGTTGGGGTGGTGGGACACTGGGATGTCAGCTCATCATCTATTTCCACTAGAGCAGGCAGCTCATCTTCTATGACTGTCTGCCTCGATGTCGAAGGTCGAGGTTCGTCATCTGCTGTGGCTGATGTGGAAAACCTGCTTGACTGCTGAGACTCGTGCATTTTTCTTTGTAAGTTCTGTGTAAGCACTCAAACCATCCTGCAAATAAACCCTAAACCGATGTACCCTTTCAAAATTAAAGTCGTACTTCATCATTACTCATTTGGTTTCGATTGTTATTCTTTCCTCTTCCAATTGCATCAGCTCTTCATCTGTCAGTTCTTGGTCATGGGATGGCAAAACCTCTTCAACATCATCTTCGTCAACTTCTACAAGCCAAACTCACTTGGTCCTTACTTCGTTCACCATGATCAAAATACTTAATTATGTCTAGTTTTACACTAAGTGTAACACCCTTACGAGCTCTTTCAGGCTTTTTCGATACCTTAGAACTCATCTTGCAAACGACTGCTCACAGGCATGTGTTTAAGCAATGCCGGCGAGAAAGCCGTTCCAAGTCTGGGGGAGAGCGGCTGCTCGGGGCACACGCTGCCTTTTATCACGTGCTGATTTTTTTCGCGCGCTGCTTTTCTCACGTGATGCTTTTTTTGTAACAGTGAAAACACCTTCTGTTAGCAAAAACAGGGTACTAATGTAGGTCTTTCGCAACAGTGAGGTTTCGTAAAGCGAAAGTTGGAAAAGTGGGAGATACCTGTACTCAAGCACAGTTTTGCACAGTTTTATACAAACTGAATCGTGATTTCTTTTATACAACAACTTGAATGAATAGTATACAAGCCAGATTGTCCAATTCAGATCAGGGAATTTGACCACACCAGGATATGGGGCAGTGCAAGTACAATTAGATTCTCAGTAGGGCTTTGTTTCATTTGTCTCAAACCACCCCATTCTCCTCCCTCCTCTAAAATTATAGAACAGCACAGTACAGGCCCTTTGGCCCACAATGTTATGCCAACCCTTAAACCCTGCCTCCCATAATAACCCCCCACCTTCAATTCCTCCATATACCTGTCTAGTAGTCTCTTAAACTTCACTAGTGTATCTGCCTCCACTGACTCAGGCAGTGCATTCCACACACCAATCACTCTAAGAAAAAAACCTTCCTCTAATATCCCCCTTGAAATTCCCACCCCTTACCTTAAAGCCATGTCCTTTTGTATTGAGCAGTGGTGCCCTGGGGAAGAGGCACTGGCTGTCCACTCTATCTACTCCTCTTAATATCTTGTATACTTCTATCATGTCTCCTCTCATCCTCCTTCACTCCAAAGAATAAAGCCCTAGCTCCCTTAATTTCTGACACAAAATAATCTGCAGATGCTGGGGTCAAAGCAACACTCAACATGCTGGAGGAACTCAGCAGGTCAGGCAGCATCCGTGGAAAAGATCGGTCGACGTTTCGGGCCGGGGAGTTCCGGCCCGAAATGTCGACCGATCTTTTCCACGGATGCTGCCTGACGTGCTGAGTTCCTCCAGCATGTTGTGAGTGTTCCCTTAATCTCTGATCAGAATGCATACTCTCTAAACCAGACAGCATCCTGGTAAATCCCCTCTGTACCCTTTCCAATGCTTCCACATCCTTCCTATAGTGAGGCGACCAGAACTGGACACAAGTGTGGCCTAACCAGAGTTTTACAGAGCTGCATCATTACCTCACATCTCTTAAACTCTATCCCTCGACTTATGAAAGCTAACGCCCCATAAGCTTTCTGAACTACCCTATCTACCTGTGAGGCAACTTTCAGGGATCTGTGCACATATAACCCCAGATCCCTCTGCTCCTCCACACTACCAAGTATCCTGCCATTTACTTTGTACTCTGCCTTGGAGTTTGCCCTTCCAAAATGTACCACCTCACACTTCTCCAGGTTGAACTCCATCAACCACTTCTCAGCCCACCTCTGCATCCTATCAATGTCTCTACAATCTTTGACAATCCTCTACACTATCCACAACACCACCAGCCTTTGTCATCTGCAAACTTGCCAACCCACCCTTCTACCCCCTCATCCAGGTAGTTAATAAAAATCATGAAAAGTAGAGGTCCCAGAACTGATCCTTGTGGGACACCACTAGTCACAATCCTCCAATCTGAATGTACTCCCTCCACCATGACCCTCTGCTTTCTGCAGGCAAGCCAATTCTGAACCCACCTGGCCAAACTTCCCTGGATCTCATGCCTTCTGACTTTCTGAATAAGCCTACCATGTGGAACCTTGTCAAATGCCTTACTAAAATCCATGTAGATCACATCCTATCACAATGGGGTGCTGGGAATGGACCCAAGTGCAAGATACAGACACTGAAGTACAAGAAACAGGACTTGACAAGAGTAGGGATGTGATAGGATTCAGGCAAGGAGCAGGGACAAGAACGCAGAGTTGGGCTAGGGAAAGCGGGACCAGGGCTTGGAACCATGGACTAGGAGATAAGGCTTAGACTCCGAGCCCAAGACTGGACAAGGACCCAGAACCTGGGTCTTGCCTTGGGCTCGGACCCCAGAACCAGGCAAGGACATGACATGGCATGGCTTGAGGCTTGGGGTCTTGGTTCTTGAGCTTGGCTGCAGGCTGGGGGCCTGGGTCTTGAGCTTGGCTGCAGGCCTGGGTCTTGAGCTTGGCTTGGGATCCTCAAGGCTTGGGGCCTTGGAGCTCAGCTTAGGATCCTCAAGGCTTGGGGTCTTGGAGCTTGAGCTTGGCTTGGGATCCTTAAGGCTTGGGGTCTTCGTCTTGAAAAGCTGAGGCTGATAACTCAGAGACTGGAGCTGAGGGACAGACTGGGAACTGAATATCAACAAAGAGCCAGGACTTATTCTACAACAAGCCAGGATTCATCTTTAACACAGCACAAACATGAGACAGAACAGAACATAGACATAGAGCCAGGACCTATCCTACAACAAGCCAGGACTCAACTTCATCTCCACACCAAGGTGGGACAGGTTTCTCCATCAGGTAACAGCAGAACAGCCAGACTTACCCAACAGAGGTAAGGACAAAACAAGACAGCCCCCCCCCCCCCCCCCCCAAAGGGCAACAGAAAAACAGCATGGCTTACCCCAGAGGCAAGGACAGGACAAGACAAGACAAGACAAATCCCCCTGCAGGGCAACAGCAAAACAGCCTAGCTTACTCCACAGAGGCAAGGACAAGACAAGACAGGTCCCCCTGCAGGGCAACAGAAAAACAGCCTGGCTTACCCCACAGAGGCAAGGACAAGAAGAGACAAACACCAAAGAACAACAGAGTTCCATCTCTGCTCCAGTGTAGCTCCGAGTCTCAGTTCAGCCAGCAACCTCTGCTGGCTATGGAAACAGCCAGATCCCTACCTAGCTTGGAATGGCTGGCAGCCACTCAACTGGCCTGGGAAACAGCTGAATCCATACCACAAAGACCACTCCAACAAGTGGCAACAAGGCTCCATGAAGTAGTGGTCCTTCAACCAGGCCTAGAGATCACAAATGGTTTCTCTAGCCTTCCATCAGCAGATTGCTGCAAGGGGGAGTGACAAGACAAACCAGCAGCCCACACTCAATGCCAAGGCTACTTATATTGCAAGTCCAAAGATGGGAATCAGGTGCCTATGATTAACTTAAACAAGGGACAGCTGGAAGACCCGGAGTCCTGAGTCCACGGACCGGACCGTGAACCGGAATGCAGACTTCACGGACCGGACCATGACACTTCCACTGCACTACCCTCATCTATATGCCTGGTCACCTCCTCAAAGAACTCTATCAGGCTTGTTAGACATGATCTGCCCTTCACAAAACCATGCTGACTGTCCCTGATCAGACAATGATTCTCTAAGTGCCCATAGATCCTATCTCTAAGAACCTTTTCCAACAACTTTCCCACCATAGATGTAAGGCTCACTGGTCTATAATTACCCGGACTATCCCTACTACCTTTTTTGAACAAAGGGACAACATTTGCCTCCCTCCAATCCTCCAGTACCATTCCCGTGGAAAACGAGGACACAAAGATCCTAGCCAGAGGCTCAGCAATCTCTTCCCTCGCCTCATGGAGCAGCCTGGGGAATATTCCGTCAGGCCCAGGGGACTTATCTGTCCTAATGTATTTTAACAATTCCAACACCTCCTGTCCCTTAATATCAACATGCTCCAGAACATCAACCTCACTCATATTGTCCTCATCATCATCAAGTTCCCTCTCATTGGTGAATATCAAAGAGAGGTATTCATTGAGGACCATATATAAGATGATGGACCACATATGCTCCGTACACTATGTTGTAGTTGATGGCTGATGTGGCCACTACCACATTGCTACCATAGATGAGGGTAAACTGATAACTTCATCTGTTGGACCTATTAATTATCAATCTCACTTATTCTTCTTTATTTACATTTACGCTGCACATCTCTTTGGATACAATTGGCCTGATTTCGAGGGTGGACACAGCAGATACTCAGCCGGTACCTCACTTGTTGAGCAGAATGCTTTGCCAAGAAGAAGGAAGCCAATAGAATCAGCAATAAAAGTGATAATTATAGCATTATAAGCCTGAAGCTGGAATACTGGCTATTTAGTACCCAGAACCTGGATGTGGTGAAACTGGGCTAAAACAAGCCATTCATCACCTCACTACCCATTTACGAGGGGTTGCTTGTGAAGGCTCATATTGACTGGCCCAGGAGAACCAGGGCAGTATCAATGTAGGCTCTGGGCTGATGACACCTACTCCATTTACAAAAATATAATGGAGCTTCTGCCATTTCTCCCACCACCTCCTCTTGGGTGAGATGGGAGTTGCTGCCTCTCCCTCTCTTTGGCTGCACACCTCTTCCTAGTCCACAGAATTGTCTATTATAACAAACAATAATGAATAACACTGTGCTTGACAACATCAAGAACTATCTCAGCAGGCAGTTAATCTGCACCAATCCATGGTGTGGATTCATGGATGGTGTTGCGCCAGTGGAGAGCCAATGTTTACATCATTTCCCTGGCTCAACAATTCATATAGTGTGTAGTCCAAGCAGACTTGAAATACCTGTGAGTGTTTATACTCCTGGAGCAAGAATGTTGCAATAAATCAGCACTCTGCAGGAACTCACACAAAATGCTGGAGGAGCTCTTGTTAAACTCTGAATCTCTCTCTCAAGTCTTTCTGCCCACTTTGAGCATTGCTGTTAGGACTTCCTTTCTGAATGTTCACACCTCATACTGGTACTTGTTATTAATACAAGTGACCTGGAGATATTCTTCCTTCTTCATTGTTCCTTGTTTACTTATTCACTCAAGATTCTCTTTGAGCCTCTTCTTTAAAGATCAGTTTAGAGTCATACAAGAAAGATTGGAAACAGCCCAACTTGCCCATGCAACTGTGTTACTCAGTGAGCTAATCTCACCTGCCTGCATTTGGCCCATAACCTTCTAACCTGTCCAAACACTTCCCCCCCTCCATCCATGTTCCTATCAAGGTGTTTTTTAAATAGTGCTAAGGTGCCTGTGTCAACCACTATTTCTGCTGCTCATTCCAACCACCCTTTGTATGAATAAGATGCTCCAATGTATATTTTTAATCTCTCAGTTCTGATCTTCAACCTATGTCCTCTGGTATTTAGCAACTGCTCCCTGTTTAACCCCACATGATCTTATATAGCTCGATCAGGTCAGCTCTCAATCTCCTAAATTTCAGGGAATAAATTCACAGTCTGCGTAATCTCTCCTTGTTCCTCTGGCGCACAGGTCCTGATAATATCCTGGTAATTTTTTCCCGATAAACTGAAATCTATTTACTTTCATCAAATGAATTCAGTTTCTCAGAAACTCCCTTCTATCTTCTGTCATTGAAAACCAGCATAGTTTTTGTAACACTCTCACGATTAGGGTATTTGATTTTTAATTAACTTGCATCTATAATATTTAAATTGTTCACATTCAGTTATGGATTATGTCTATAGAAACATACTATGTTCTATTTCCAGAAAAATATTACCCAGACTTTAAAGCTAAGTAACTTACTAAAACCTGAGCAATTAGTTTTTTAGTGCTTACTTTCAAATTCCACCTCAAAAAAATACCTGACAAACCTTTCAAAATAAATTCAAGATGCAACATCTAATACCTTGTAATGGTGGACCTGCTGTGTATATGTCAGGTAAACCAAGTTAAATCACAGTTATGTAGTTTTGCTCTCACATGGAATGGAATCCAAAATACATGATAACAATGAAGGAGAATATAATCAGGACTCAGAACTATACAAGGAAATAAAGTACCTGCTTTAAATATAAATGGACAAACTTCATTATTCATGTATAATTATAAACACATGCAAAAGTAATAAAATGTTTTCATATCTGCAAATATTAGTCTGTATTAAACACTTATAGTGTTTACTATTACCTTCCAACTGCTAAAGTTTTGTTCAGTTTGACCTTTGTAAGATTTTGGTCTTAACTAATCTTTGATAGGCTACAACTGAATATTTTTATATGATCCCTTGGATCTACTGCTCAACCTCATAGTCCAGTGCTATCCATCTATCATGAGCTAGACCCACTTTTCCCTTTCAGACAGCTTCACCATCATGATGCACCCTTCTATCATCTTTGCCATTATCAACTCCAGATGCTTCTTTATTCAGGCATCAGAACCTATAAGAAGGGAATTAGTACCATCAATCTAACAAGATTTCAAGATTAAGACAAGTGAAATAGGCAAATTAAGCCAAAGACTCTGGAGACAAAAATCCATATTTCTTAAAATTGGCAAGAGATTGCAACCAATACAATTATAGATAGATAGATACTTTATTGTTCCCAAAGGAAATTACAGTGTCCCAGTAGCATTATAAATGAACAGATATAATTATTAGAAGAGAAGTAGAAAGAATAAAAAATAAGTTATTACAAACAGTTTAACGGGAGGGGGGTGTCATCACCTCCCTGGCTCATTATAAAGCCTAATGGCCGAAGGAAACAATGACCCCATTTAGCACTCTTTGGAGCAGCGCAGTTGTCTTAGTCTTTTACTATAAATACTCCTCTGCTTAGCCAAGGTGGCATGCAGAGGGTGAGGAATATTGTCCAGAATTGCCAGGATTTTCTAGGGGGTCCTTTGTTCTACCACAGCCTCCAGCGTGTGCAGTTTGACTCCTATAACAGAGCCAGCCTTTCTAATCAGTGTATTGAGCCTGTTGGCATCACCCGTGTTGATGTCATTGCCCCAATGTACCACTGCATAGAAGATTGTACTGGCAACAACAGACTGGTAGAACATGTGAAAGAGAGGCCTACATACTCCAAAGAACTTCAGTCTCCTCAGGAAGTAGAGGCGACTCTGGCTCTTCTTGCACATAGCCTCTGTGTTGGTACTCCATTAAAGTCTATCACCCAGATGCATCCCCAGATACTTGTAGGTCCTCACCACATCCACATCCTCACCATCAATAGGAACAGGGAGCAGTGTACTCTTAGTCTTCCTAAGTCCATCACTATCTCTTATGTCTTATTAATCAGATCAAAATCAGAATCAGGTTTATTATCACCTGCATGTGACATGAAAATTGTTAACCTAGCAGCAGCAGTTCAATACAGTACATAATATAGAAGAGAAAAATAAATAAATAAATAAATTACGGTATACGTATATTGAATAGATTAAAACATGTGCAAAAAACAGAAATACTGTATATTAAAAAAAAGTGAGGTAGCGTCTAAGGGTTCAATGTCCATTTAGGAATCGGATGGCAGAGTGGAAGAAGCTCTGTATGAAACAGCGCATCTTAACGCATTCACCATCGTTTTGGGAGATTTTAACCAGGCCAGTCTGTAAAAATCACTAAGCAATTACCACTAACAGATCACTTGCAATACTAGAGGAAACAACACTTTGGACCATGGCTACACCACCATCAAGAATACCTACCATGCTATTCCACACCTTCACTTAGGGAAATCTGATCACCTGGCAGTACTTCTACTCCCTGAGTATAGGCAGACTGAAAACTGCAGCAGCAGTAGTGTGGACCAAGAAGGTCTGGACAAGAGAAGCATTGCGTCTACAGGACTGCTTTGAATCGGCGGACTAGACTGTATTCAGGGATTCATCTTCGTACCTGGATGAGTATGCTGCAGTTGTTACCGACTTCATTAAAACCTGTGTGGATCAGTGTGTGCCTACAAAGACTTACTGTACATTCCCAAACCAAAAGCCATGGATGAACAGGAGGCTAGATCTGTGGCATTCAAGTCTGGCGACCCAGGTCTGTACCAGAAAATCAGGTATGTTTTGTGGAGAGCTATTTCAAGGACGAGGAGGAATTTCAAATGAGGTTGGAGGTGGCATCAGATGCACAGCAACTTTGGCAGGGTTTGCAGGACATTACATCCTACAAAGCAAAACCCAATGGCATGAATGGCAATGTTGCTTCACTATCAGATGAACTCAACACCTTCTATGCACGCTTTGAAAGGGAGAACACAACTACAGTTGTGAATATCCCTGCTGCACCTGATGACCCTGTGATCTCCGCCTCAGAGGCCGATGTTAGGCTGTCTTTAAAGTGAGTGAACCCTCGTAAGTCAGAATGTCCCGATGGAGTACCTGGTAAGGCTCTGAAAACCTGTGCCAACCAACTAGTGGGAGTATTCAAGGACATTTTCAAACTCTCACTGCTTCGGGTGATAGTTCCCACTTGCTTCAAACAGGCAACAGATATACCAGTGCCTAAGAAGAATAATGTGAGCTGCCTTAATGACTATCACCCAGTAGCACTCACATCAACAGTGATGAAATGCTTTGAGAGGTTGGTCATGACTAGACTGAACTCCTGCCTCAGCAAGGACCTAGACCCATTGTAATTTGCCTATCGCCACAATAGGTCAACAGCAGATGCAATCTCAATGGCTCTCCATAAGGCTTCAGACCATCTGGTCAATGCAAACACCTACATCATGATGCTGTTCATCGACTATAGCTCAGCATTTGTTATTATCATTCCCACAATCCTGGTTGAGAAGTTGCAGAACCTGAGACTCTGTATGTCCCTCTGCAATTGGATCCTTGACTTCCTAACCGGAAGACCACAATCTATGCGGATTGATGATAACATATAATGTTGAGCTACAGATGATTCAGCTTGCATCATGACAAAGTTCTCCACCAGGGCCCTGCAATCATCCATTCATCCTCCCATCCTCCCTTTATATACCCACCTATTGCTCATGTCTTACAGCAATCATATTTTTACCTTTATTTGAATTTTAGTTCAAACACAGGCTACCTATATCAACCCCTTAACTACACCTATTTCACTACAATTCAAAGTTTCAGGTACTTCCAAGAACTTTATCAGGCAAACAAGGATTTTCCCTTCGAATGCTGTATTGTAGTGAGTAGGCAGGCAGCATTTTTGTGTAACCTTTTCAGGTTCTCTGTCTACTCTACTGTCCATAACCCTGCTGGCATTAGAGCAGCAATACAGGTCCTCCATCTCTGGCAGTGCTCAAGGCTTCCTCCAATGTGTTAGTAGCTCAGTTTTCACTACTGGCAGTCATACAGGTTCTGGGTGGAGACTCAGGAATACTGTCACACTCTTATGTAGAAGGATTCTTTATAGCCATTTCCATAAGAGATTTACTTTACCTGTCAAGGTTTTTAGCCCTGAGCCGAACTCCCAAACCTGGAGGACCGATGACCCACTCTCAGCCTGGCCTCTACCCTTTGACCTGTTTAGCATGGTTGACCCTACCAAGAGCCAAAGCATAAAGCTCTCCAGGTCACTGAGGCATGCTAGCCTCCAAATCCTATGATGGTTGTGGTCCTCTTGAAGATTCTCCATGTTCCTATTGCTTTTATTCATTTGGGTTTTGTATTGACAATGGTCGTTCCCACATCATGGTTAGTTTATGCAATATCCTGTGTACTAACTTAAATCTTGATATTTACTCACCTGCATATTGTAGGGTACATCCAGAATGGTCCAGATAGAAAAAGGAGGACTCCAGTTGTGCTCTTCTTAATAGCATCTGAAACAACATAATCATGATTATATATGGGTTCCAAATCCATCACCAGCCTTGTCAGGATTATAAATCTCTTGTATCCAGGTGATATTTATCTTGAGATGGGTTCCTCAAACTGTTTTTTTATTTATTGAGATACAGTGTGGAATAGGCCCTTCTGGTCCTTCGAGCCATGCCACCCAGCAACACACCTATTTCACCCAAGCCTGCAGAAAATTGCCAGAGAACTAAGGAGATTTGACTTCTCCCACAGCATTGAGTTGTGTGATTATCCAATTGTGTTAACATCAGCTGCATCCTGAAGTAGAATGTGATTCAGCCTCAAGTGGCTAAATTCATATTAATGACAGATATAGGAACAGGAGTAGGCCATGGTTTATATTGGAATGTATGATTATCTACTTGTGTTCACTTCGACTGTGCCCAAAGGTTCAAACATGAATAAATTAAAGTGTGAGTATCCTCAGCCTTCTAGGGTAGAGAATTCAAAAATATGTAACACCATTAGAATAAACTTCTAAACCAAATGGTAAATATTAATTCTCATAGGACTGAAATCAATGGCACTATGTAATCACAAAGTTACATGGTCAGTCCTTCACTTAGTCGAGATCAAGATGGAATGAGTTAAGATTTGCAAAGGTTGAGTGGAAGAGACTCTGCAGGCAAAAGGTCGTCTCACATACAGTATGTTAAGCTTTTGAAACTGAGACAGGAAATAGTCAAGGCCAGCATGTTCCTATTAGAGTGAATGGCAAGGTTGGCTGGATTAAGTGACCCTGGTTGAAGAAGGATATTAAGGATGTGGTCAGAAAAAGAATGAGACTAATGTCAGGGTTAGTCAGCTATGATCAAGCAAATCCTATGAAGAGTATAATGGAGGTAAGAGAATTTTTAAAAAGTAATTTAGAAGGGCAAAAATGATACATAAGATATTCTCATTGTTGTGTTCAATATTGAGGGATAGTGCTGAGCACACCAGGACACCAACCTTGAATGAGATTCAATAGAACTTTATTGATAACTTCATTGGTAACATGCTTGTACAATATGTGAACTCCTCCCATGCGGGGGTTGCTGAGTGGCAGAAGGAATAACCTATGAACTTCCACAATATCTCCCCTTCTAGAAAAAAAAGAAAATCTAGGTATGCTCTTCTTGTTCATTGAACTGCATTGAATTTGTAGTCACTGAAATGGAGCGAATCGGTTCACTTTACCCAGAGCACATAACTTATACTCCTTTCGTAAACGTAAAAAATGAATTGCCAAGGTTATAGCTGTCTTTCTCTTCGTTTTTAACAGTCTCTCATTCTTTGTATAAAAATTAATTGCCAACATTATAGCTGTATTTCTCTTTGTTTTAAAGCTCTCTCTCTCTCTGTTTTCCTCATTTTCTTCTACCAATTCTTTTTGTTTTAGAAATCTCATTTTCTCATTTTGTGAAATGTAAAACTCTTTTTAAAAACACTAAATCAAATGGAAATAAGGATAGACTAACTGAACACTCCCATAAAGTGAGAGAATTATTCTGCCTGTTTAGTCACTGTCCCAAGCTATTAGGGGATAGAATATACCTCTGTGGTGGGACAAATAAATGATTGTATCTGGTATTAGTTCCTGAAAGGGTTGGAGTGGATGGAGGTTCTTGAACAGTTGTGTCCACCTCAGGTAAGTTGTCCTCGTCATGAGGATTAGGCCACTTTATTTCTTCCTCTACCTTTTATTGACTTTGAAGGCACACGAGTGCACACCTGTTCCACCTGATTTTACCCGGTGATGTTCTAACTACAAATGATTGTGGTGCATGTTGCCTGACTATTGTTCCTCTGGCGAATTGGTCTAAAATCCAAACAGCTTCACCACTCCTGAGAGGCGTCAAAGATCTTGCTCTGTGTTTGAGGTGCTCTGTGTTGTCTCAGAATTTTTCACTTAGTTTAAGTCTGGTAAGTGAGGTTGGAGAGGGAAGGAAGAACTGGCAGACTTGTTCTCAGTTTCTGGGCCATTGACAGCTCTGATGGGCAGCAGCCATTTGTAAGAGGTGTGGAGCAACAAGCTAGCAGTGCTTTCTAGGGGACTTCTGCCGTCAGCAGGAGACTCTAAACAGTTTGCACTGCTCTTTCTGCTTCTCTATTTGTCTGTGGGGTACTGCGGACTGCTTGTCTGGTGTTTAAACTCCCAGTCCCTAGCAAAGGCTTTGAATTCTGAGCAGCTGAATTGTGGACCATTGTCTGACTGGTATTCCATGGCGGGCGAATGTAGCTTTCAGGTGCTGTATAACTGCTGCTGAGGATGTAGAAGACAGGTTGGACACCTCAACATTCCCTGAGTAGTAATCCACAGTGAGAAAATATGTCTCTTTTCAGTTTGCAAATATCTGTGCCTGCAGTTTGCCATGGAAAGTTTGGGAATTCTGTGGGGCAGAGAGTTTCAGCAAAATTGTTGTGCAGTTTCCTGCATGCTTCACATTGCTTCACATAATCTCCCAGCTGTGTGCGCAGACCAGGCCACCAGACAGATTGCCTTTGAAAATTTGCATTTCCTTTTCGTCAGGGTGATCCCGGCGTGTTTCAATCTCTCTAAGGCAGCTTCCACTTTTCTGTCATGTTTCTCACCGGAGCCTCAGAAGCTGATTATTTCATTCATGAGGCAGACTACTCCTTCCAGCCCCTCCAAAGATGGGTTCATCCTCATCTGAAAGAGTTCAGGGGCTGATAAGATGCCAAAAAGGAGTCTCCTGAAGGCATAGTGTCCATATGGTGCAAGAGAGGTTGTGAGCTTCAGTGACTCATGAGCTAAACAGATCTGCCAGAACCCTGAGTTTGCATCTAATTTGGTGAAGAACTTTGCTCCACACAGCATACCCAATGTGTGCTCAACAGAGGACAGAATAAACTTCTCCTGTCCCACTGCATATTTCAATTTTGTTAGATAAACACAAATCCTCACTGTGTTATCTGGCTTGAGTACAGGAAGAACGCCCACACGCCATTCACTCTAATTATGATGTCAAACACTTCCATTCTCTCAAGTTCAGCTCTGACTTTGTTCATCAATGGGATTGGTGTATGCCTCACTGTGGTCAGAGAGTAGAGCATCACACCTGGCACCAGTTGGATAAGGTATTCCTCTTTCAGTACTCCCAGGCCTGTTAACAACTCTGAGTACTTCTAGTACTGAACATCGTTCAGCAAGTCCATCTTTACAGTGAGGTTCAGCTTCTCGATGGCATGTCCTCCCAGTGGTGGAGAGAAGAGATTCTGAACAACATAGACATCTTCTTTTAACTGTTATTAATGGAAGTAGTAAACATTCCTTTCACACTGGGATTACATTTCAATGCCCACATGAACACTTTCATTGTTGAGGTTAGTATAATGCCTATTTTCTTCACCAGTTTTGTGAACAGATATTCAGGGATGGCAATGACATCCGCCCCAGGGTCATCACGCCTCACTTTGCAATTGAACTATAGTACATGAGCCTTGTCTATTTGAATCTAGAGCCAGAAGGAAAACCCTCTTTACGTCTGAATCATGGTCTTCTTTGACCTCCTGAAGAACAGTTTTTGAGTGACACTGGCTTTTATAATGGCCAACACAATTTCATTGGTGACATTTCACTTCTTTTGCTGGACAGAGCTCTGTGACATGCAATGGAGACTTGCCACATCTCCTGCATTTGGACATTTTACCTTCTCTTTGTATCACTTGTCTGTTTTGTTTGAGCTGAGCTCTACAGTCACTTCTTTCTGTAGTCTTTCCAACTGCACCTTGTTTGTACTTTCTTTTTTTACAGCTTCTAGCTTTACCTCAATTTTGTTTTCCTACCTGAGTTCTGCCTGTTGCGGACAAACATTCTCAATCTGCCTGACTATAGCAATTGCTATGGTATGAGATTTGCGTGGAATTGATGTCTTTCTGTAATGAGCTCATCTCTCAGATTTTCATATGCACAGTCATCTGTCAGGAAATACAATGCTGTGATGAAGTTATTTATGCTTTTATCTAGCTTGTTTTCTGGAGTTGAACTTTGTCTTCTTGTATATATTTCACTTTCCTGTGAAGTATTCTTTGAATTTGTCCTGCATTGTTTTGTACTCCTTTCTCTGAGCATCTGTCAGTCCTAATCTACCCATAATGTCATCTGTTTTGTCACCCATGCAATATCACAGTCTGATGCTCTTCTGGCCTAAGTGAGATTGCTTGCAACCCTAAATCTCTCAAAGCAGCTGAGCCTTCTTTCAAAGTCCATTGGTTTGGAGAATTCAAATGTTTTTTTTTGGGGGGGCTTCGTAGGTAATTAGGTGTAGATACTGCAGGTATTTCCTCCATTTTCCTGCTTGTTTATTTATTTCATTGATTTGGACTAGGAAACTCTTCTTTTCTCTCCCTGAGAGTTTGACTGACTTCTCTGCTATGTCTGTGTCTCTGTGCACTTCCCCGGGCTAGTGGCCCACAGATTATTACAATGTATTCACTTTTGGGTGTAGCATGAAGGCATTGCCAAGCAATCCTGACCAGTTCTCAGCTCATGTTCCATGATGCATACAATTAGCAGCTACCATGGGCAGCTTAGATTGATAAGTCTCTGGGTATTTTCAGATATATGCGAACAATAACAGTTTTACTGTTACAAATGCAGACTCGGCAGTGCAGCAGATTTGGTAATTGTGCTCATGAATACGCATGTATCAGCTAATTATTATTTCATTATGGTCATATTTAACTCCCTTCTTTTCATTGTATCGTTTTACAAGACGTGAGCAAAACACAGCAACGTTATGCTGCCTGCTTGCATTTGGCCTTGCCTGAGAAAGTGGGTTATCGAGTTGACTGACATTGAAGACTCACAGTATTCGTTTCATATTTAGATATTTCTTTCAACCAGGGTGTTGGCATCTAAGTTTTCAATTTGACAGTTTTAGTTAAATTGGTCCTGTTTGGCCTAGTGTTTATTGTTTTCCTTTCTCTTAAAATCCTGTTTGCATTAAAGTCTATGAAGTATTGACCTACTTCAGTGTCTCTCTCTTGGGTCATATCAAACTTAATGAAAGCAAGCCTAGATGATACAAAGATGGACCAAACAGAGAGAGAGCGGCTGGCCCTGAGATTCATTGGTCAGGTAGGGGACAAGCTACAGGCATTGAATTTGTCCTGGCTGAAGTTCTTCTTCTTCTTCTTCAGCTGTCCATTGATTTTCAATGTTGACTGAGGCCTGGGCAAGGTTGTATGGAAGACCGGCAGTTACCCATGCTGCAAGTCTCCCCTCTCCATGCCACCGATGTTGTCCAAGGGAAGGGCACTAGGACCCATCCAACTTGGCACTGGTGTCGTCGCAGAACAATGTGTGGATAAGTGCCTTGCTCAAGGGCACAACACGCTGCCTCAGCTGACGTTCAGATCACTAGATCGGCACCTTAACCACTTGGCCACGTGCCACACGCATGACTGAAGTTACTGAAGCAATGAAGCAGATAATCTGACGCCGATGAACCCAGATTCATCTGCAGGAACAAATAGCATCCCTAGCCGCAACTTCAACAGCTCACCACAGACAATCAGATTCAGGTATCCCCCGTTCTCATGACTGCTGTCCACGAACTCAATGTGGACAGCCAGCACCAACTGAGAGCCATTAGAGCTCTCGCCAACACAATTCAGCAGCTTCTGGCCGCGTCAGTCCCACTTGATCAATTCACAGTTCCTCGTTTTCTGCCGTCTTTTTTTAGATTATGAGGACACGCAGTCCTCTTTTATTGTCATTTAGTAATGCATGCAATAAGAAATGATACAATGTTTTTCCAGAATGATATCACGAAAATACATGACAAACCAACTTAAAAACTAACAAAAAACACATAATTATAACATATAGTTACAACAGTGCAAAGCAATACCGTAATTTGATAAGAACAGACCAATGGCATGGTAAAGTCTCAAAGTCTCTCAAAAGTCTCATCATCTCACGCAGACGGTAAACCTCCAGCACCGCCAACTTGCCAATGCAGCATCCTGGAAGCATCTGACCACAGTCCGACTCTGAGTCCGTCCGAAAACTTCAAGCCTCTGACCACCTCTCTGACAACGAGCACCGAGCACCATCTCTGCCAAGCGTTCGGACCCTGACCCCGGCAATAAGCGATAGGCAAAGCCGAGGATTTGGGGCTTTTGTCTCCAGAGATTCTCGATCACACAGTAGCAGCGGCAGCAAAGCAGGCATTTCAGAAGGTACTCCAGATGTTCCTCCGTACTCCCACGGCTGCCTCCATCAAATCTGGATTGTGCACAGCCCCCCTAGTTACACATACGATATTCCTTTGGAATAGCCGTGCGAGCCGCATCACGCTGCCATCTTCTCCTCCCTCTTGACAATCTCTGCCACTAATTCTCCCACTCCTGCGCCCAGACAGAACTGACTCCCGCTTTTGGACCACCACCAACTGCTGCTTTCGGACCACCACAGACTCCCGTATCCATACAAGAAACAAGTATTCCATTACTAGGCAGATACTCTGGTGATTACGATGGCTGCCGGAATTTTATTACCCAATGCGAGCTGACATTACAAGCCCAGCCTGGTCGTTTTGGTAATGATGTGCAAAAAGTGGCGTACGTGGTCAATCTCCTAGATGGACCTCCTCTCAGCTTGTTAACACTTTACAGGAGCAACGATACCCCGTAGCCCAGTCTTCTAATATTTCGTTGCAGACCTAGAGAGGGTTTTGACTTTCCAATACGAGGTCAGGAGGCTGCCCACCGCCACTTGGACCTGCACCAAGGAGAGGAATGGTGAAGGCCTATGCAGTCAAATTCTGCAGGCTTACGGTAGAGACAGGATGGAACGAGAGATCTCTCATCACTGCCTTCCAGCGTGGACTGAGCGAAGGGGTCTGGCATAATATCGCTGTCTGGGACGAGCAGGATCGTCTGGATGACCTGATTAGTCTGGCTATTCAAGTGGACGACCATGTAACTGAGTGGTGCAGAGAAAGAAGGTTTCAAGCTTCCTACATGCCATCTGATCACCGTCTTTCCTTGCTGTCTCCTTCACCACCCAGCACCCAGTCTACAGAGGAGTCTATACAAGTAGGGTGCATGCGCCTCTCTCAGGAGGAACAAGAGTGGCGCAGTGGTCACTATTGTGGTGATCCAGGACGCATCCGGGCAGTATGTCCCAAGTGACCAGAAAAAGAGAGCAGCCATCAGCAGGGAGGGGAGTCCTGTTAGGTCGGTTCTTTCTTCAGTTAGCTTCCCCTACTTCTGCTATGCTCACAGCTTCCTTGTCGTGGGGGTCTCAGACCCATGAACTTAAGGTAATCATCGACTCCGGTGCAGCTGCAAATCTCATGGACATCTCCCTGGCTCAAATATGGGGAGTTCCAACCCAGGAATCAAGAGAAAAGATCAATATCGAGGCACTGGACAGTCAACCTCTGGGCACAGACCAGATCCACCTTTCCACCCTACCCCTCTAACTCATGCTCGAAGGGAACCAAAGTGTAGAACTCTCTTTCTATCTGGTTGATTTGCCTGAACTGCTAGTTGGTCTCCCCTGGTTAACCCAACATAATCCATAGATTGATTGGTCCCTTAAAGTACTCCAAGAGTGGGGACCAGCATTCCTGCCTACCTGTCTGGGACCAGCTCAAGCTCTGTTCCAGGAATACCCTCCTGCGTCAGCTAAGGATGTGGACCTGTCTGGGACGCCATCTGAATATACAGATCTTCTTGAGGTCATCAGTAAAAGGAAGGTCACCTCCCTGCCCCCACACCAACCATAAGTCTGTACCATCGACCTCCTACTGAGCACTAGTCCTCTCTGGGGCCGGCTCTCCTTTCTCTCTCATCCTGAAACAGTGGCCATGCAAGAATATATCAGGGAGGCATTGGCCAAGGGGTTTATCCATCTGTCAACCTCACCAGCAGGAGTAGTCTTCTTTCTTGTGAGCAAGAAAGGAAGCAAGATCTATCCCTCCATTGCTTTTCAGCCCCTGAACAACATCACCGTGAAGAACTCCTACCCTCTTCCCCTGCTGGTGTCTGCATTTGAACATTTCCAAGGAGTAACCATGTTTTCCAAAATTGACTTGCACAATGCATATAATCTGGTTCATATAAGAGAAGGGGATGAGTGGAAGATAGCTTTCAACACATCTAATGGCTGTGTGAGTACCTTGTGAAGCCTTTGATCTGGCCAACGCCCTCGCTATTTTCCAGGCCTTAGTTAACGATGTGCTCAGAGACATGTTGAACCAGTCTGTTTTTGTGTATTTAGATGGCATCCTTATCTATTCCCACTCTCAATAGGAACACATCCAGCATGTCCAGATGGTTCTCAGACAGTTCCTTGAAAACAGCCTGTACACCATGTTCAAGAAATGGGAGCTCTATAAAGACCAGGTGTTGTTGCTGGACTATATACTTAACCCATCCAGTGTTCAAATGGACCATAGTAAAGATTAGGCAGTTACGCAGTGGCCGAAACCATCTACAGTCTAACAGGTATAACGCTTCAGCGGGGCTAGGAACTTTTATTACCACTTCATCTAGAAATTAGGCTCAATTGCACCTCCCATAAGTGCACTCACCAGGAAGACCTTGGCAGGATTCCATTGCCCAGACAATGCCAACCAAGCATTTTTGGAGTTAAAGTGATGTTTCACCACTACCCCACTGCTGCAGCACTCAGACCTATCACAGCTATTCACTGTCAAGGTGGATGCATCGAATGTTGGCATTGGAGTTGTCCTTTCTCAGTGCTCTTCTGTGGATAGCCGGTTGCATCCTTATGCCTTTCTTTCCTGTTGCTTGACTCTGGCGAGGCCATAACTACAATTTTGGGAACTGGGAACTTCTGGCTGTCAAGGGGCCCTGGAAGAATGGCAACACTGGCTGGAGGGGCAGAGCATCCTTTTATGATCTCAAGACCCTCTCCTACATTCAGGATACAAAGAAACTCAACTCCCTTCAAGCCTGGTAGGCTCCCTTCCTCATCCGGTTTAAGTTCACCCCCACCTACTGTCCTGGCAGCAAGGATACCAAGGCCATCACTTTCTCCCAGCAGTTTGACAGACCTGAGGTCAATGCTGATCTAGACCTCATTCTTCCTTGGTTGCATATTGCTGCTCTGGTGATCTGGGGAATAGAAGTGGAAGTGAGAGCCACCTAACAGTCAAACCCAGGCCTGGGTGGGGGACCTCCCAACCAGTTGATTGTCCCTATTGCAGTGTGCTCCAAAGTGTTGGAATGGGGTCACTCCTCCCACCAGGCTAGACATCCGGGAATTCAATGGACCCAGGAGTTTTTATATATAGAGAGATAATTTTGGTTGTCATCTATGTCGCAAGAGGTCGATAACTTCATATCTGCCTGTCCCACCTGCACTCGGAACAAGACATCATGCCAGTTTTTTTCAGGACTGCTATGTCCACTGCCTGTGCCCCACAACTCCTGGTCCCACCTCTCAGTGGATTTCATCACTAGGCTGCCCCCGTCTAATGGAAACACCAACATTTTGGTGGTTGTGGGTTGATTTTCCGAGGCTGCTCACTTCATTGTCCTCCCTAAGCTCACATCGGCTTGTGAGACTGCCACACTCATAGTTCGACATGTGTTCAGGCTCCATGGGTTTCCTCAAGACATAGTGTCTGATCCTGGACCAGAGTTCACTTCCCACTTTTGGAAGACTTACTGCTGTCTTGTATGAGCCACGGCCAGCCTCTCATCTGGTTTCCACCCCCAATTCAATAGCCAGACTGAAGGAGTGAACCAGGAGTTGGAGACAACCCTGCGCTGTCTTGCCTCTTCCAACCCCACGTCCTGGAGCTCCCAATTGGGTTGGGTAGAGATGGCCACAATAACCTCCAGTCGTCCTCCATGGATATGTCCCCCCTTTGAATGCCAGGAGGGATTCCAGCCACCACTTTTCCTGACCTGGAGATTGATGTAGGAGTTCCTACTGCTGAACAGCTGATCCAGCACTACAAACCCACCTGGAGAGAGTCAGGGCTCCTCTGTTGTGCGCCCAGAAACAACGTGCCCGGTAGGCTGATCAGCTCCTCTGACAGGTAAAGCCTTTCAAGCTACGAGTGGAGGTTTGGTTGGCACCAAGGGATCTTCCCCTGAGCCACAAATAGGTTCCATGCTACGTAGGACCATTTGTGGTGGAAAAGGCTGTCAACAAAGTCTCGTAAAGATTGTGTATACCAGCATCAAAGAAGATCCACCTGGTATTCCATGTTTCGAGCTCAAGTCAGTTACTATCTCTCTCTGGGCCCAGTCACCCTACCTCCCCTTCCACTGAACTTGGTAGATGGTTCCTTGGTCTATACGGTGCAGTGCCTCCTGGCATCTCGCTGGGCATGGGGTAAGGTCCAGTACGTTATGGATTGGGAAGGTTTTGGTCCTGAAGAACATTCTTGGATCCCGGCAAAGGACATCTTGAACAAATCGCTCATCCAGGTGTTCCAGCAGGCACAGGTTTTTGGCACCTGCGCCTAAGGAGTGGGGGCTCTTTCACAACCACGGACTCGGCAGCGCTTGTGAATATGCCCATGTCAGCTAATCATTATTTGATTATGGCGGTATTTAACTCCCTTCTTTTCATTGTAGTGCTTGTCGAGACTTGAGCAAAGCACAGCAACATTGTGCTGCCTGTCGACTGATGCTGAAGCTAGCGGTGGTGGTGTTGGTTGGTATCCGTCTGTCTTGAAGGACAATGGATGATGATGATCATCATCGCAAGCCTGGTGGAAGGTATGGAGATTCTGAGATGCACAGTCGTCAAGATCCTCCACCCGCCCTCCCCCCTTGGGCACACCAGTGTAGTCCAAAGGAAAGCTTATGAAGCAATATGTTTGCTGGAAAGATGTTCAATGATGTCCAACCGCCTTAGAGGCTCCACTCTAGATTTGCTGTCTGGATTTACTCCTGTAGCCTTCGTCTCTCCCGAGGCTGTCCACAAGGCAGTGGGGCTATTTATCCATAGCTGCGAATCTAGTTCACGAGCGCCAGGGTGTGTCCACATACCGGTGGATCTGTATACTACATGTGCAGGGGCCAGATCTCCTCCCCGTCCTCTATAGTTCAGCCTGAGTCCGAATAGAGTTCAGCTTCCATGTGTCACCAGCGAGAAGGTATTACATGAGGCCTGCTATTGGAGAGGCTATGTATCGGCAGGGAGAGACTTATGCACTCAGCTCTTTGCAAGACTGCTAGCCAGCGGTCTACCCACTACACTACCACACTAGACATATCACAACAACCACTTTGGCACCAGACTAGGGGTTTTCAATTTTTATTTAGATATTTCTTTCAGCTGTGGTGTTGGCGTCTAGTTTTCCATTTGAGAGTTTTAGTTAAAGGCCTGTTTGGCCTTGCGTTTATTGTTTTCCTTTCCCTTTAATCCTTGTTTGCATTGAAGTCTGTGAACTATTGATATGCTTCAGTGTCTCTTTCTCTGCACTTGGGCCTTATCTGAGCCGACTGACACACTGTAAAGTCTTTCTTGTTGGATATCTCACCTGGTCTATAGCACCAATTCGTCAATGATCAACCACTTACGACACCATTTTGTGTTTGGTATTGAGTGTGAGGGGAGAGTGCAGAGCACACCAGGCTGCCAGCCTTGCAGAATATTCAACTGAACTTTATTGATAACTCTATGTGTACAATATGTGAATTCCTCCCATGTGTGAGTGGCTAACTGATTGGCATAATGAACCTAATGAACCACCACTACTCTTGTCAGATAAGGTAAAAGAGGATTGAAAAGGATCAATATGGTCATCTGTGTGTGGAGCCATGTGAGGTGGGGGACATCTTAAATGAATTAATGGAGGGTTGTTTCTCAGACTGGTCCCTGTAGTCAGTGGTGTGCTGTAGGGATCAGTGTTAGTTCCCCTGTTCTTTGTTATACATATTGATGGTCTCAATGAGAATGTAGGTGGCATGATTAGTAAATTTCCTAGTAACAACATAATTGGTGGTATAGTGGATAGAGAAGAAGGTTGTCTAAAGTTACAACAGGATATTGATCAACCTGGAAAGTGGGCAAAGGAGGGGTACATGAAATTCAACTCAGATAAGTGTGAACTGATATATTTGGGGAAGTTAAACAAGGCCAGGACATGCAGTGAATGGCAGGGCCTGGGAAGTTCTATAGAATAGATATACCTGGGGTACAAGAAGATAATTCCTTGGAGGAGGCAACACAGACTGCATGGTAAAAAGGCTTATGGTATGCTTACCTTCATCAGCCATGGCACAGAGTACAAGAACTGAGATATCATCTTACAGTCATACAAAATGTTGCTTAAACTGGACTAGGAGTACCGTGTGCAGTCTGATTAATATACTATAGGAAGGACGTGATTATTGAGAGTGTGTTGTATTTTACTGATATTCTTTATGCGTTTGTTGACTTGTACATGTGAGGGCTGGGCATCAAGCTGTGGTGTCGCTGTGGGGAGGGGGGCATTGGGACTCTTTCATTCTGTGTATGTGTTCTTGTGTGTAACTGTTGGTAATGTATTTTAGCACCTTGACCCCATAGTAACATTGCTTCGTTTGGGTTTATTCATGGTCATTCATGTATAGTTGAACAACAATTAAACTTGAACTGAATTGAAATTGAAAATATCCAGTGTGTTGCCTGTACTGGAGGCTTGTGTTTTAAGAGGAGACTGGATATTCTGGGTCTGTTTATCTGGAAATGAAGGAAGCTGAGACTTACAAAAACTGAAGGGCATTGACTACAGTCATTTTTTCTCCCCCCAGGATAGAGGGCATAAGATTAAGATGAGGGAGGAAAGATTTAAAGGGGATCTGAGAGGAAGGTTTATTTTACATGGAGGGTCATTGTCTATGGAATAAGCCTGTAGTGAATTACTTACAGCATTTTTTTTCTTTCTATATGATCATGTAATGCATTGCACTGCTGTTAAGTTAACAAACTTCACGGCACATGCTGATGATAATAAACCTGATTCTGATTCTGGAGGTGGTAGAGGCTGGTGCAACTCAAAATAATTTAGACAGCTATTTGGATAATAAAAGATAAATGAGTAAGGGCTGAACACAGTTAGGTGGGATGAATATTTACTCAGTGGCCACTTTATAAGGTGTGGGAGGTACTTAACTGTGGTCACTGAGTGTTCTTCTATATGTTCGTGGTCTTCATCTGCTATAGCCCATCCATAAGGTTCAATGTGTTGTGCAAACCACTGTTGTAAAGCTTGCTTACTTGAGTTACTGTCATCTTGAAGCAGTCTAGCCATTCTCCACTGGCCTCTCTTACTAACAAGGCATTTTCACCCACAGAACTGCCACACACTGGGCATTATTTTTTTGTTTTTTCACACCATTCTCTGTAAACTCTAGAGACTACTGCATATGAAAACTCCAGGAGATCATCATTTTTTGAGATACTCAAATCCCGCTGTCAGGCACCAACAATCATTCCACAGTCAAAGTCTCTTAAATTACATTTCTTCCCCATTCTGATGTTTGGAGTGACCAGCAACTGTCTGTCTGCATGCTTTTATGCAATGAGATGCTGCCACATGATTGGCTGATTAGATATTCGCATTAACAAGCAAGAGTACAGGTGTACCTTACTCCTTAAGACCTCTCATCAGATATAAGCTGGCTGGGAGATACAGATATAAGAGATTGCAGATGCTAGAATCTGGAGAAGAAACCAGTGCATTATGCTGTTGGGTGAAAGAAATGGTCAACATTTCATGTCAAGACCCTGCATCAGATCTGAGAACAGCGATGGAAACAGCCAGTGTGAAAGAGATGAAGGGGAAGGATGAGACTGTGGCTGGTAAGTAATTGGAGAGAGGGGTGAAGGATGATGAGCAGAGAGAGCCAGGTGGGAGAAAGGAAAGAGTAGACTTTTGAGACAAAGAAGATGCAGAGAGGTTGGTGTTAAGTGGAAGAAGACAAGGAAATAAAAGAGGCCAATGTAGCCAAGTAGGGGGAACAGAAGATGGAGACAGAGGCTGGAGTGTGTTAAATAGGGACACAAATCATACAAATACTGGAATCTGATTTGTAAGCAAGGTGATAATAGTATCTGTTTGGGGATATATGAAGGACATTTGGAATCAGAAGAAGGGGATAATCTTTCCATGATGTCCTGGTTTGCTAATCCCCACCTACCCCATCCATACTTGACCGCAGCATTTTCCTCAGCAATTTTATAAGTTGCGGCTCTCTGTCCTTACACTCCTCCCTCACCACCATCCAGAGATTTAAGAGTCTTGCACATGAGGCAAAGATTCACTTGAACATTACCTACCTTATTTGGTGCTCCAGATATTGTCTCCTCTCCATCTCTGACTGCAGACTGGAGCATTCTGGCCATCCAGAACTTTTGGTTGAATGCCATTTCAAATCTCCTTGACATTCCCAAATTGACGTGTCCATCCATAGCCTTGTTTCAGTGTGAGGCCCAATGCAAACCAGAGCAAAAACACTTCATTTTCTGCCTGGGTAGTCTACAACCTAATGGGATGAACATTGAATTTTTCTATTTCAGGTAACCTACATCTCCTTTGTCTCCCTCTCCCTATCACCTTTGGTCTTCCAATTTTTGTTCTGTTTCCCATAATCCTTTCCTCCCTTTCATCTCCCCATAACTCATTTTATCCTTCCCTCTCTTGTTCAATCAATTTCATACACACTTCCCGCACCGTATTCCATCCCCATCTGAATCCATTTGTCCTTTACTTCCATCCCAATGATTCCCTTTATAATAATTCCTGCTTTACAGTTTCTAGCATTGATGGCCTTTATGTCCCTGCATATAATTTTGCAGCCTCTGTCTCCACATCCACCCTTTCCTCACCCACCCACCTTGCTTTTGCTTTTTTGTCCTTCTGTGCTTCCACTTATCATCCGCATGCCTCTGTCTCTCAACTCCACCTTTCTGCAGATGGTTCCCTTTGCTATTTATCCTCACTATTTCAAAGTCCACTACTCACCTGCCAGCCTCTTTCCTCCATTTTCTCTTTATACTGGTTATTTTCCCTCTCCACTCTCGGTCCTGCTGCAGGCTCTCGACCTGAGACAGTGACAATTCCTATCCCCAGTCACAGATGCTGCTCGAGCTGCATAGTTCTTCCAGGAGCTTGTTTGTAAGCTGCAGTTTATGACTTAATTCTCTCTCCTCCTTCTCCAGCCGTTTATTGTACTCTGCAAAGCCCCAATTCATTTCCTCAGTTATGCTCAAGTCCCAGAGGAAGAACGTCAGATAACCTATATCTGAAAACCATTTATTTCAGCATAAGCTTTCAAATCAGCAATATGGCACTTCAGCAACAACTAGAACACTCACTGTAGCGGTCAAGCTCTGTAGGAAAGCTCCATAAACTTATTCAGAAGGAAATGTATCAGCTATTGAGCAATAAGTAGCTAATGATATCTGTAAGTGCTGCAAGATAGGATTTCTTTTTGTTTAACATTGTGCAAGTTAAGAGTGTAAAGCAGAGTACTGAATTGTAAATAGCAGTGGTTGTATCAAATTAACCTCCACATTGCCTTAATAAACTGCCTATTTTGCATGCTGCCAGCACTCACTCGTTGCCCGCATACTTCTTACACATAAAGTAGCATTCCAATTTCCAAGTGAGGTAATTTTTATGACTATTTATAGATCGAAATCTGCATAGGGGTCAGGAACTCTCTATTCACAAGAGTAAACTGAATATATCAGCTTAAAGGAGTGGGAACAATTGAAGACAGCTGTTGTGGTAGAATTCTACAGAACCTTTATAAAAAGATAAAAAGGTGGAGAGATGGGAAAAAATTGAAAGAGAGTATTCCAGATGTGTAAACCTTGGCAACTGAAAGTAAAGCCTGCAAAAAGAGTAAAAGGAAAACTGAAAGAGCAGTAGTATATTGAGGTTTAAGCGCATGAGACAATCACAGATATGGAATGTGGCAAAGGCCGTAGGGAGAGTGAGGGTAAGAAATAAATACTGTAGATGAAGCATTCTTTCTTGGAGTGAAACATTCTAATTACTCGTAACTAACTGTGTCAGGTTATTACTGACTTGTTCACCTAGACATTGCAAAATTGAAGTCTGGAACATGCTGGAGGTCAGTTGTTAATGAAACTGACCTCCTGCACTATCGCTGGACTCAGCACTGATTTCAATTATTCTGAAGTGAAGGGCTGAATGTACTTTAAATCTGCACTTTCAACTTCCCCCAGCATGACCCCTGTCATTGGATTTTAAAGTTAAGTGTATGTGAGTAGCTTTTTTTTTGTTCATTTAACACAATCTCAATGTCTTTAATTAAGCTGTTAAGCAGTTTAAAGATTTTAAGTTATGCCTTTAATTATTTAAATCCATTTCAACTCTCTTTGACATTTAGAAGCAGCTGAAAGGTCTTCGTCAGCAGCAAACTTGTAATTGGCCGTCACAACAGATGAGAGCAAGTACTCAGGATCTGCCATCCAAAGCCAATTTCCACTTACACACTGTTGCACTTCACAGGCTTAGCCTGACAACAAGGCTTTGAATTTGATTTGAGTCATGGTACTGCAAGATACAAGCACAGAGGCTGGACTTGAAGAATGGGCTTGATCAAGCAAGACCTGGTCAAACTCAGACCTACAAGCACAGAGGCAGTGGTTAATCTGGATCAAGATACAGACAGTGGAATCAGGATGAGCATGAGGAGGGAGAGAAGATGGTAACAAAGACTTCAAATGCTCATGATATTTTGTAACTGCAGAAACTAATCAAAAAAAAACATGAGAGCCGAGGATACTCATGTATAGTATATAGGTTCTTTTCTATAGTTAGGTGCTCACATACGACCTGATGACATATACCACTTATGTACTTCTTATATATAAACAGAAACAAGTTATGTAAAAAAGACTGCTTAATCAAACAATATATTTACAATTTGTAGAATTGAACCATTTTGTACTCTTCTCCATCTGTAGGTAGACCTCAGCTAAGTCCATTTGCTGAAGTGTTTCACTTCAGAAAGTTTTGCAAAATCTGACGACCCATTCTTCTTGGCTATTTGGATCAGCAAGTTTGCTGATGATACAATGATTGGAGGTGTAGTAGACGGTGAGGAAGGTTTTCAGAACCTGCAGAGGGACTTGGACCAGCTGGAAAAATGGGCTGAAAAATGGCAGATGGAGTTTAATACTGACAAGTGTGAGGTATTGCACGTTGGAAGGACAAACCAACGTAGAACATACAGGGTTAATGGTAAGGCACTGAGGAGTGCAGTGGAACAGAGGGATCTGGGAATACAGATACAAAATTCCCTAAAAGTGGCGTCACAGGTAGATAGGGTCATAAAGAGAGCTTTTGGTACATTGGCCTTTATTAATCAAAGTATTGAGTATAAGAGCTGGAATGTTATGATGAGGTTGTATAAGGCATTGGTGAGGCCGAATCTGGAGTATTGTGTTCAGTTTTGGTCACCAAATTACAGGAAGGATATAAATAAGGTTGAAAGAGTGCAGAGAAGGTTTACAAGGATGTTGCTGGGACCTGAGAAACTCAGTTACAGAGAAAGGTTGAATAGGTTAGGACTTTATTCCCTGGAGCGTAGAAGAATGAGGGGAGATTTGATAGAGGTATATAAAATTATGATGGGTATAGATAGAGTGAATGCAAGCAGGCTTTTTCCACTGAGGCAAGGGGAGAAAAAAAAAAGAGGGCATGGGTTAAGGGTGAGGGGGGAAAAGTTTAAAGGGAACATTGGAGGGGGGTGCTTCTTCACACAGAGAGTGGTGGGAGTATGGAATGAGCTGCCAGATGAGGTGGTAAATGCAGGTTCTTTTTTAACATTTAAGAATAAATTGGACAGATACATGGATGGGAGGTGTATGGAGGGATATGGTCCGTGTGCAGGTCAGTGGGACTAGGCAGAAAATGGTTCGGCACAGCCAAGAAGGGCCAAAGAGCCTGTTTCTGTGCTGTAGTTTCTATGGTTCTATGGTTCTATTGGGACCACTGGCATTGCCAATGGACTCCACCCAACCTTGGAAAGAATTCGTTCAGCCTCCATGTGATCTAGCTCACTGGCTACTTTATCGCAGATGGTATAAATAACTGGATGGGGTTTGTAAAACTTGGGTGTGGCATTTTCATTTAACACTAATTATTTTACTCTGGGTATGTTTGAATTTTCCAATGCCATCCTTGAATGCTGCTGTGGCACCATCCATTACCTTTCTTAATTCACTTTCACTTGACAATGTTGCATGGGATGAGACATGCAAATTGTGAATGAAATGCCAATCAAGTTGTAATTGCCTCTGTCAATCACAGCCCCACAACGCTGGCTCTTCTATTTTTACCAGTACAATCCCAATGTGGCTTTGGTTGTTATACTTCACTATTATGAATGTCTTTCCCACAAGAGTTATCTTTTCTCCAGGGTAAGTTCTTGGTGAGATATCTGCAGGCTTCAGTTCAGTTTCTTTGAGATTTTGGGGAATGACTGAAACAACCAAACCAGTGTCCAATTCCTTTTAATTAATTTACCATTCATCATATTGCTTGTCTCTTCTTAATTTACACATTGTAAGTCTCAAGGCTAGCCAGTCCTCTGTCACTATCATCATTACCAGATTTTTATTTATTCATTTTATTTAGCAATACAGCGTAAGATAGACCAATCCAGTCACACCAACCCAACAACCCCTAATCAACCCGAACCTAATCAAGGGACAATTTACAATATCCATTTAACCTACCTTATACACCTTTGAACTGTAGGAGAAAACCCACGTATTCCACGGGGAGGACATACAGAGATGCCTTACAGAATAGCGCTGGAATTGAACTCCAAACTCCGGAATGCCCAAATCTGTAATTGTGTCATGCTAACCACTACACTGCCATGCCATCCATTTATTTTCGTCTGCACAACACGCTCTTTGTATATGTCCTACTTTGTTGGATTTTCTGCAAGTTTTGTCTTTAAACTGTATTGGTCTGGTGTATGTGAGCTCCTGCCACAAAGGTAACACAAACTTTTCAGCCAGACAGGTTTGTTTTTAGACAGTGCAATGTTGCTAAAACTCACTTTCATTCCTGACAGCAACTCAGTTGGCATCTCTGGTTGCTGTTTCCATTGATGCATCTATTTCAATTGCTCTTTAAATTTGAGTTGTGCTTCAGTTAGAAGCACTTTTTGAATGGTTTCTTGTGAGATTCCACAAACTAAATGTTCACTCATTGCATCATTAAGCCCCTCACTGACACTCTTAGTCCTCAGACAACTTATTCAATCCAGCCATGTAAGCTGAAATGGACTCCCCTTTCCTTTTGATTCTCGTTATGAAATCTAAAGAGTTCTGATATCAACAATGCTTTTAATTCTAAATGTTCCTGCATAATATTCAAGATATCAGCAGAACTTGTTTTGACTGGTTTGGTTGGAGCAGTTAAACCTCCAAGCGAATTGCATGCTTTTCCATCTATTGCACTCAGTAACACTGGCACTCACTTTTCACTGGCTATTTCATTTGCATCAAAATATTGTCCAATTCATTCAATATACATCCAGTTATTGCTTGTGAAATTGAACACATCTATCTTCAGATGCAGCCAGCCATATCTGCTTTTTAAAGGAATTTATTATTATAACCCAGTTATATGTAAGAACTATGTACATGACAAACATCATTATGCCACAATGTCATATATGAGTACCTCACTGAAGAAAAGAACCATTTTTTGCCTTTTATTTTATTCGAACATCTCTTTCTGCCCCTTCTAAACAAAATATATGCTGCTCATTTTTTAAACTCAAATGTCTCTCTCCCCCCCCGAAAAAAAGCGTGCTGTGCTTCAACTAGTATATATTCATCGCGGGTTTGTTTTAAAATGAACTCACTGCCACTATGATATATTGTAACTCCAGAAACTTATTGGTTAAAAAAAAAATACAGGAGCCAGGGTACTCGTGTACTTAGGTTCTTTTCTTTAATAAAGTACTCATATATGAAATGGTGGCATAATGACGTTTGCCATTCACATATTTCTTATTCATAACAATATTCATTAAGTAAGTTACTCAATATTCAGTAAGTTACTCATAACTTGTAATCATGTAAACAAAGAATGCTTAATCGAGCAATATATTTACAATATTACTAAAATATTACAGAATATTAAATACAGTACAGTTCACTCTCCCTTTCCATTCCACCCATTCCCTCAAAGCTCATTCTGCACATTGAGCTTGGTTTGTGCCAAGTGGGGAAAGAGTGATTGGGTGGTGGCTAGGATTGGTGGAAATGAGTCAATGGCATAAAGAAAAATGAACAGGAAAATGAAATTAAGTCCAAGAGTGGTTTAAAAGACACAGATGTATCCTTGTAGCTAGAAAAATTCTTCTACTTTTTCAATAAAACTCCACATCATGTGCAGAAAATTGAGTTATTTATCAATTATTTATTGAAATACAGCGCGGGATAGCTTCTTCTGGCCCTTTGAGCCACACCACTCAGCAATCTCCTGATTTAACCCTAGCCTAATCACACGACAATTTACAATGGCCCATTAACCTACCAACTGGTACATCTTAGGACTGTGGGAGGAAACCGGAGCACCCGGAGGAAACTCATGCAGTCATGGGAAGAACATACAGACTCCTGCAGGAATTGAACCCACTTCACTGATACCATAAAGCATTGTGCTAACCACTACATTACCGTGCTGCCCCAGTTCTTGCAGTACAGCTTTTTACCTGCAAACAAAAATCTGAGCTCGTATAAGCTTGTTAATGGTAGGAATTTAAACCCTATCTTGTGAAATGATTGATGAACTGGCCTGGAAATTTTATGAAATATGGCCCATAGTTAAATGGAGGCCTTTTTTTATATTTTCCATTTCCTTGCTGACAGTTATGTAATTTTAAAAATGAAAAAAGTGGAACCATAAGCTTGAACTCCTCGTTACCAATTTGCAAGAGGGAGAAGTAACAGTTGACTAGTTTCACAACCTTATTAAAATCCACACGATTGCTACCTTTCCAATTGATTTCAAATATTAACAGGACAGGAAATCAATACCATTTACTTAGCAAATGTTTTGCATTGCAAGGTCAATAATTCAGCAAACAAGTTAAGCAACTGTTTATCTATGCTTATGCACTTGGTGGATTGACTGCACCCAAGCAACTTCAAACCACAGCAATGTAATATTATTTAAATGTTTTCTTGGTATATTTAATAAAGGGGCAAAAATTAAGAAAAAAGAAGTTGTTTACCTCTGTTCTATCATGCTAGTTGTAAAATTAAACTAAATATGCTAATAGCTAAAGGGGAGAAAGAAACTTTATTCACAGTAAATAATTAGGAAAAGAGCAGTGTCCTTAGTACTCTGCTAGGCTGTCATTTATGTTGTGATATAATTGACCACAATGCAAAGGTACTTTGCTTCCTTCCTGCTGCCGAATCCATCTGTCAGGCAGCACCTGGAACAGATTAACATTATGGATTGATTATTGCAGCTGACACTTCAGCAGAAACTAGGGATCGAGCAGAGGGATGCAGCCAGGCTCGTTGGATTAAGGAATTCAGTAGCACCAGCATTTTGCAAATCCATGTCAGCACTAAGGTATATTGACCACTACCCTGCGGCATGCACCATTAACCCGCTTCTGCTTGTGATGTATATCTCAGCACTCACATAAATCTGGAAATTTACTGCATTAAATCAAGCACATGTTGAAAATGATATTGCCAAGCACACAACCAGAACATAAGAAGTAAGAGTACGTATGAAAAATTTAGCTCATCATCTCACTTCCAGCATTCATCAAGATCATGGCTGATCTTCTTCCTCAGCACCATTTTCTAGTACTAACTTGACATTTCCATTATTCCTTTAATTTCAGGAAATCTATCAAACTTTGATTTCAGTGAACTCAAAGTCCGAGTGTTCACAACCATCTAGGATAGAAAATTTCAAAAATTTACGTTCTTTTGTGGGGAAAAAAATTCCTCATCTCAGCTCTTGAAGGCTGACCCCTTTATTCTGAGATAGCGATCCTTGTTCCAGTCCTCAGCCAGAGGGAAAACTCTCTCTGTATCCAACCTATAGAGCCCTGTAATAAATTTTTAAAGTCTCAATGAAATCATTCTTCTATCTCTAGAGGAAACAACTGAGAGTGCTGAACACACAAAAACTCCTGATGAAGGGTCTCAGCCCAAAATGCAGCTGCTCATTTCTCATGATACTGCCTGGCCTATTGAGTTCCCCCAGGGCTTTTTGAGCATTACTCCAGATTTCCAGCATCTGCAGTGTTCTTTTGTGCCCCTGAGACTACTCGGTCTCATATCGTACTGCAACTGTGCTATCCCTCAAATAAATCTAGTGATTCGTTACTACCTCCCCTTTGAACAAGTAGACTAGAATGGTGCACAGTACTCTGAGTGTGGTTTCACCAAGACACTATACAGTTGTAACTTTGCTCCTGTGCTGAAATACTTTTATAATAAAGAGAAACATCGTCAGCTTTTCTAATCACTTGTTGCATCAATATGTTGGTTTCCAGTGACTTGTACACAAGTCCCTTTGAATATCAGGATGACCCAAATTCTCATACTTGGTATTAAGCTCTCCAATAATGTTACTATTTTTTTCAAGACTTCCTTCAATTTGTCAGATTTACAAGATTCTTGGCACGGAGAAACAAGAATAGAACAGAGAACAGTAAGCAAGGAACAGGTCCCTTGGGCTGTTGTGACTGTGGTCAAAGTCAGGAGAGAGACACTGAAGCTGGTGATATAGAAGTCTTTATTCAGCACTGCAAGCAGGCATTCTCATGGAGACACTCTCGGAAGAGGCTCACAAACCCAAAAGTACATCACATTTTTATACCCTTATGATCAAGGGTAACAGTAGCTGATGCAATGCAATTTCAATAGTTACAATTACATCATTTACTTCTATACTTTAGGTTGACAATGTCTACTTTGAATTACATGAGAGGCACCTTTGATTGCTGAAATAGCTTTGTTGGAGCAAATTGCAAGCTTCCTGAACTTAATTACATTTACACTTGAGCAAATTCCTTAAGCCCATAGTTGATACTGGGCAATTAACACGACCCAATTGTCTGATGCATATGCAATTTCAGTCTTTGGAGCTGCTAATTTACTGCTTGCAATTTACAATATGAATTGAAGACTGTTTGAATTAATATCTGCTTTATCCACATAACTCAAAGAGAGTCTCTAACATACCCTCCTCTTGGCCCCTGTTCACGAATCAGTCCCTGGAAGGCCAAACTTTAATGAAGATTTAATTAAGTAGGGAAGCAAAAATGTCCTTTGCTTCTAATCCCTTCCCCAATTACTAACCTATCATATCCCTATGTGCATTATTCTATCATCCCTGACAGGCTATCTCCAAGGCTAAGTAGGACTGATGATAAAACATTCCAGAAATTTTATCAGATCTCCAAGGATACTTTTGTCTTCTCAATTTGAAAAGTATTTAAAATACAGCCTTCTCATTCATGTGCTTGTTGCCTTCTTCTCTGTTGTCCCATTGTATTTTAATCACATCTTTATCTTCGCCCTGTCAATCTCTGATAACTGAAACTAGCAGTCATCACTGTCAGTAGTTATTGTGTGGGCAGGAAGCACTGATAAGGTAAAGTCTTTGAGCCCACTTCTTCAGCAAGGACTCTTCCACCCCCACCGATGACCCCTTCTCCCATCTTCAACCCTCCTCATCTTCATGGACACCCCGCTCTGGTCTTCTGCCTGCTCTGGATCTCCTTAATGCTAACTGCCGACGGGACATCAACTGTCTCGACTTCACCACACCTTGTTCCCATTCATAACCTCACTCCTCCCGAACGCTCCGCTCTCCACTCCATCTGCACTAATCCTAATTTTACTATAAAACCCGCTGATAAGGGAGGTGCTGTTGTAGTCTGGCGTACTGACCTCTACCTTGCTGAGGCACAGTGACAACTCGCGGATACCTCCTCTTATTTATTCTTCGATCATGACCCCACCAAGGAGCACCAGGCCATTCTCTCCCACACCATCACTGACATTATCAGCTCAGGGGATCTCCCATCCACTACTACCAACCTTATAGTTCCCACACCCCGCACTTCCTGTTTCTATCTCCTACCCAATATCCACAAACCTGCCTGTCCAGGTAGACAAATTGTCTCAGCTTGCTCCTGCCCCACAGAACTTATTTCTGCATACCTAGACACTGTTTTATCCCCCCCTTGTTCAATCCCTTCCCATCTATGTTTGCCACACTTCTCACGCTCTGAATTTTTTCAATGGTTTTAAGGTCCCTGGCCCCCACCGCTTTATTTTCACCATGGATGTTCAGTCCCTATATACCTCCAACCCCTCCAGGAAGGTCTCAAAACCCTCCACTTCTTTGTGGAATCCAGACGTAACCAGTTTCCCTCTACCACCACTCTGCTCCATCTAGCAGAATTAGTCCTTACTCTTAATAATTTCTCCTTTGGCTCCTCCCACTTCCTCCAGACTAAAGGTGTAGCTATGGGCACCCGTATCGGTTCCAGCTATGCCTGCCTTTTTGTTGGCTTTGTGGAACAATCTATGTTCCAAACCTATTCTGGTATCTGTCCCCCACTTTTCCTTCGCTACATCGACGACTGCATTGGCGCTGCTTTCTGCATGCAATCTGAGCTCGTTCACTTGATTAACTTTGCCTCCAACTTTCACCCTGCCCTCAAGTTTACCTGGACCATTTCTAACAACTCCCTCCCGTTTCTTGATCTCTCTGTCTCTGTCTCTGGAGCCAGCTTATCTACTGATGTCTACTATAAGCCTACGGACTCTCACAGCTACCTGGACCATTCCTCTTCTCACCCTGTCTCTTGCAAAAATGCCATCCCCTTCTCACAATTCCTCCGTGTCCGCCGCAGCTGCTCTCAGGATGAGGCTTTTCATTCCAGGACGAAGGAGATGTCCTCCTTTTTTAAAGAAAGGGGCTTCCCTTCCTCCACTATCAACTCTGCTCTCAAATGCATCTCTCCTATTTCATGCACATCTGCTCTCACCCCATCCTCCTGCCACCCCACTAGGAATAGGGTTCCCCTTGTCCTCACCTACCACCCCACCAGCCTCCGGGTTCAACGTATAATTCTCCGTAACTTCTGCCACCTCCAATGGGATCCCACCACTAAGCACATCTTTCCCTCCCCCCACCCGCTTTCCGCAGGGATCACTCCTTACGCGACTCACTTGTCCATTTGTCCCCCCCCCCCACCCCTTCCTACCGATCTCCCTCCTGGCACTTATCCTTGTAAGCGGAACAAGTGCTACACATGCCCTTACACTTCCTCCCTCACCACCATTCAGAGCCCCAGGCAGTCCTTCCAGGTGAGGCAACACTTCACCTGTGAGTTGGCTGGGGTGATATACTGTGTCCGGTGCTCCCGATGCGGCCTTCTATATATTGGCAAGACCCAACGCAGACTGGGAGACAGATTCGCTGAACACCTACGCTCTGTCTGCCAGAGAAAGCAGGATCTCCCAGTGGCCACACATTTTAATTCCACGTCCCATTCCCATTCTGATATGTCTATCCACGGCCTCCTCTACTGTCAAGATGAAGCCACACTCAGGTTGGAGGAACAACACCTTATATTCCGTCTGGGTAGCCTCCATCCTGATGGCACGAACATTGACTTCTCTAACTTCCGTTAATGCCCCACCTCCCCTTCGTACCTCATCTGTTATTTATTTATCTTTTATTATTATTAATATATTTTTTTCTCTCCTTTTTCTCCCTCTGTCCCTCTCACTATACTCCTTGCCCATCCTCTGGGCATCCCCCCCCCTCCTTTCTTTCTCCCTAGACCTCCCATCCATCCCATGATCCTCTCATATCCCTTTTGCCAATCAACTTTGCAGCTCTTTGCTCCATCTCTCCCCCTCCTGTCTTCTCCTATCATTTCAGATCTCCCCCTCCCCTTCCCACTTTCATATCTCTTACTAGCTCTTCTTTCAGTTAGTCCTGATGAAGGGTCTCGGCCTGAAACATTTATTGTACCTCTTCCTATAGATGCTGCCTGACCTGTTGCATTCACCAGCAATTTTTATGTGTGTTAAATGATTCTCACATATTGTCCTGCCTCCCCTCCTTGCCTAGGGCTGCTGTCTCTCTCTGGGGCATGTTAGCTGTTCTGGGGATCAGATCTGTTTGCTGTCTCTGTCTTGTCCACATTATTGAGTCTATGATGGCACCTGCCTCAGTCAGGGGAGGGGGTTTTGGAAGTTGATGTCCCTGATCATTTTTGTTTTTTTTTATTGCGGGTGGATGGATTTTAGGGTCGATGTGCCTGATTGGTTTTGCTCAGTTTTTGTACGGGAGGCAGGATTTGGGGATTGATGTGCCTGTTCCATTTTTCTTTGTTTTTTTTTCGCAGTGAGGTGAGATTTGGGCATTGATGATCATGCTGCCTCACTTTTCCTTCTTGGTTTCATGTACCTGGAGAATTGAAGAATTTCAGAGTTCTATACCTTGAAGTAGATGAACCTTTGAAAGTTTAATCCGTTGAATTCAGTGTGTCGATCCCCAGGACGGTACCCTCATGGTTTGGGCACACCCAAAAGAAAATGCAGGAAGCTACGCTCCCTGAATCCCAAGAACCTAAGGCTCACTTCTCTCTGCCCTTCTTGATTCACCCCATGGACTGGTAATGTAAAATACCCACCCAGTCGTGGGCAAGGATAGCTCAGTTATTAACACTGATACCCTGTGTCCACTAACATATTTTCAAAAATTTATTTTTAATTTATTACAGCTAAGAACTAGCAGAAGGCAACTAAAAAACCATAAAGGGGTAGAATATAAAATGTGAAGCTAGACAATAATATAAAAGAGGATACCAACATTTTTTTAATAAAAGAGTAAAAGAGAGGTGAGAGTGGATATTGGAAAATCGGGAAATGACACTGGAAATGTAGTAATGGGGGGATAAAGAAATGGCAGATGAACTAGAGAAGTATTTTGCATCAGTCTGCACTGTGGAAAACACAGGCATTATGCCAGCGATGTCAGAATGTCAGGAGGCAGAAGGGAGTGCAGTTGCTATTACTAGGGGCAAGGTGCTTGGGAAGCTGTAAGGCCTGAAGATAGCTATGTCACCTGTACCAGATGGACTACACACCAGGATTCTGAAAGAGGCAGCTGAAGAGATTATGGTGGCATTAGTAATGATCTTTCAAGAATCACTAGATTCTGGACTGTTCCAGAGGACTGGAAAATTCCAAATCTGACCCACACTTCAGGAAGGAAGGGAGGCAGAAGGGAGGGAATTATAGACCAATTAGTCTGACCTCACTGGCTGGGAAGATGTTGGAGTTCATTAATAAGAATCAGGTTTCAGGTTACTTGAGGCACTTGATAAAATAGACCAAAGTCAACATGGTTTCTGTTAATGTTTGTTCTTAATAAAGACAAACTGGGTGTGGGTAAACACTCGAACCTTTTATTAACCATGTTCCACACTGGGTGCATGCAACAAGCTCACCATTGAAGCTTCTGGTTCTGAGTGAACCATCCGCATTGCCCATTGGGAACTGAAGTTCTTTATTACGCATACAGAATAATACAGCTTCCCCCTTGAAAGAAAAACAAACACAATACTCTGTCCTAGTAAACCTGCAAGGAACAATAATCTTTTCCAACAAAGATATCTACATTAACTTCAAATGTAATGAGCAAATACATTCTCTCAACAACTTTCAATCAGTCCCTGAGGTGGTTTAGTGATCGTTTTTGGTCTGCTATTTGTTTCCACAGATGTACTGCTTTCATTTGCTGTGCTAATATCAGTGTCTTTCTGAGAACTTTGATCAACATGCTCCTTTCTTTCATATCCCTTCTGCTAAGATCCTACATTTTCATCTCTGTTCTTGTTCTTGCTGTGTGACCGTAATTCACTCTACTTGCCCCATAATGGAGCCCTGGAATGTATCCATGAATCTTTGCACAAGTTGCAACTGATTCTGTCACAATTCACAGAGCTCCCTCTGTTGACCACATATCACAGATAGCAACTCCTCTGTTGGTTTGTGTTGAACTGTTGGTGATGTTCTAATCTTGGGGACTGCGTGGTCTCCCCATCTTCTTTTTCATTTTTCCTCTTCAACTTCAGAAAGATCATAGAGATATTTTTGATTTCTCATCTTTAGCTGAAAGCTGATGAGAGGCAGATTTTGAAACAAAGCTGCATGATGTGGAACCAAGACTGGCGACTTCTTCATCACGATCACTCTGTTCAGCACTGGCATCCTGACTGTCATGCTGATGTAGCTGGTATGGATATCTATAGAAAGTGGAATTCTTGTACATCTCTTGCATAACTTCTCTGGAGCTCTCCTGGATGCTGCTACGCGTTTCTCGAGTTACATCGGGTAACCATCTGAACCCCTTAAAGGCACCTGTGTACTCTTGCATGAGGGTTTGGTGGTCATCTTTGGACTGTGAAGCCACCAAGAAAACTCTTTTCAGCAGGTTGAGATTTTCACATGCACTCAGACCTAAAAATTGGCTGTATTCTCTTTTCTGCAATCAGTAGCTGTGCCTTTAGGTGTTGCCCCTTGTGCTTGAAGGTCACTATGCAGTCTCCTTTTACTGAACTGTTCTCTCCAGTACAGGCTGTCACTTTCAACTTCACTGAATACATTTTGCTCTTTACTTTGAGAGTCTTGTAATCATCCATGGATAAGATTCACCTGGGCTCTAGTCTCAAACTTGAATGGAATTACTGTCTCATTCACAGTCACTGGAATAATCTATTCTGGAATAATTTATTCTGTTTTACCAGCACCCACAGTCTGTCGAGAATCTGCTAAGATTTCCTCCATTTCCTCATCAATCATGTGCATCTTCTCTTGGTAGCCCTAGCTTTGCAGCACTTTGCAAAACAATTCATCTTCCCACAATTATTGCAGGATTTTCCATAAGCAGGACACATCCTTGGAATATGATTGCCTTCAGATTTACTGCATTTGCTGTTTGAATCTTCCCCTTTGCTTTGCTTTGCTATTGCTTTGGGGAATGCCTTGTGCTCTGTTTCTTTGTTTTCACACCATGCACGGTTGTATCGGACTAGTGCACCTCCTTAGCTTTGCTCATGTTGTCTCTGCTACCATATGCATATTCTCAGCCTTTTCTAGCATCAAATCTTTTTCACCCAACAATCTTTCCCTGAGCCCATTATTTGCAAGTTCCATATATTATTCTGGCTCTAACGAGCGAGTTTCTCAAATCTCTAAATTCACAGGGCTTACTCAGTGTGTTTAGTTCGGCCTAACACCTTGCTTCTGGTCACAGTAAAAAAACTTTTATCTCATAAACATAATGTTTTTACTTGGGACAAAATACTCCTCATCAGAGTGTCCAATGTAAAGGCAGTCTCATCAATTTGAATATTGTTATTGATGTCCAATGCATCTTTTCCAGTTATATGCAGAAAAACAGATGTTTTCAATTTTTCATCAGTCCCTCCCTACTAGCCGGTAAATATGTATCGAATCACTGAAGCATTTCCAGTTATCAGCTGGCTTGCTGGCAAACTGTATAGGTGTGAGAGGACTTAGCTTATCCATGATCGGAACTCTCGGCCTCTCACCTGAATTTCTGAGTGAATTTAGGAACAGTATGCTCTCTTGCCTAGCTGGCCAGCTTTTCTCCATCGTAACCTCACTTGCTTCTTGCTTCTTGCACTTATGCAGTCTTTTTCTCAGTCGCACATGTTTAGCCCTCATGCTGACTTCTGACACCATGCTATGTTTGTTTTTAATAAAGACAAACTTGCCATGAGTAAACACTAGAACATTTTATTACCCAACTGTGTTCAGCACTGAGTATGTTCGACGAGTTCACCATCGAAACTTCTGGTTGCGAGTGAACCTCCTGCATTGCCCACTAGGAACTGAAGCTGCACGCACAAAATGCTGGTGGAACGCAGCAGGCCAGGCAGCATCTATAGGAAGAAGTACAGTCGACATTTCGGGGCGAGACCCTTCGTCAGGACTAACTGAAAGAAGAGATAGTAAGAGATTTGAAAGTGGGAGGGGGAGGGGGAGATCAAAGTGTTTTGCAGGAGTCAGTATTAAGACCACTTCTTTTCACATTGTATGTTAATGATTTGGATGATAGAGTTGATGGCTTTGTGGCCTAGTTTGTGGATGATACGTGGAGGGGCAGGTGGTGTTGAGGAAGCAGAGAACCTGCAGGAGAACTTAGATTGGGAGAATGGCAAACACTTGGCACATGGAATACAGTGTAGGGAAGTGTATGGTCATGCACTTTGATAGACGGATTAAAGGTATCGACGATTTTATAAATAGAGAGGCAATTCAAAAATCAGAGGTACAAAGCAACTTGGGAGTCTTCTACAGAATTCCCTAAAGTCTAATTCGCAGGCTGAGTGGGTGATAAGGAAGGTAAATGCAACATTAGCAGTCATTTTGTGAGAAACAGAAGAGCAAGGATGTAATGCTGAGGTTTTATAAGGCATTATGTCAGGCCATACTTGGAGTATTGTGAGCAGTTTTGGGTCCCTTATCTAAGTAAAGGTATGTATGGGGTATACAGAAAGGGGTGGCGTGATTGATGTGCTCTGCCCAAGGGCAGCTTGTCCAGACTTGGTGTCCACCTGCCACCCAGTTCTCATCTGTGTCTCCAAGTAACAGTCTGCATGCAACAGTGTCCACACCCCGGCACACCACTTCATCAGGTGAGCTAACCCAGATGGGGGTAGCTGGAAACCTCCGACCCCAGTGAGATAGGGAATTGCCTAACCCAGCATGCAAAGCCATTTTCGGCTGACTGGTCAGATGAGTCAACTCCAAGATCCAACGGTCAAGAAGGTGGTGCTGCAACTCTTCATGGAGAGCGAAGAGCATGACAAGGCACAGAAAGCATCATGGCTATCCACTGAAGCTGAGGATATCTCCAGGCATGACGATTTTTCGTACCATTGGAGTAAGATTTTTGAAGCCGAGAGAGTGTAACTGCCCCAGTGCAACTGCTTTTTCACTAAAAGACTCAGCCTGCACAGGTTTACGTCATCGTTGGATTTATTATCCCTCTCAGCCTCGTTCTTCTGCCTTCTCCCTATAAACAACACCTTGACTAACCTAGAATCTTATCAAGTCTGCTTTAAATATCCATGACTTGACCCCGACAACTAGGGGACATAGCCTCAAGATTTGGGGAGCAAATGTAGGACGGAGATGAGGAGGAACTGCTTTTCCCAAAGAGTGGTGAATCTATGAGAATTGTTTGCCCATTGAAACAATGGAAGCTACCTCAGTAAATACCGTTTGTATATTTAAGACAAGGTTGGATAGAATTTTACATAGTAGGGAATTAAGGATTATGAGGAAAAGGTAAGGTGGAGATGAGTCCATGGTCAGAGCAACTATGATCTTATTGAATGGCGGTGTGGGCTCAATGGGTCAGATGGCTTACTCCTGTTCCTATTTCTTATGTTCTTATGTTATGTTCTCTTCAGCTACATGTGGTAATAAATTCCTCAGATTCAACACACACTGGCTAAATAATTCCCTTCTTATCTCTGTTCTAAATGGACATCCCTCTATTCTGAGGCTGTGCCCACTGGTCTTAGGCTCACTCTGTATAGGAAACATCTTCACATCCACTCTGTCCAAGCTTTTCAATATTCAATAGGTTTCAATGATATACCCCTCATTCTTCTAAATTCCAGTAAGTACAGGCCCAAAGCTATCAAACACATCTCATGCATTAACCCTTTCATTCCTAGAACCATCCTGGTGAAACTCCTCTGGATCCTCAGCAATGTCAGCACATCTTTTCTTAGGTGTGTATTTTATGGGAAGAAGGCAGAAGAATGAGGCTGAGAGGGATCATAAATCAGCTATGATAGATCGATGGGCCGAATGGCCTAATTCTGCTCCTATGTCCTTTGGTCTGTATACTGATATACAACTGCTATATAATTTCTTGATATACTTGATACCCGAATTGATAAAGGCAAGAGTGCCATACATTTTCTTTATCACCCCTCTCTTACAGGGAGCTTTGGACTTAAACCACAAGATTCCTCTGCACATCGTGCTCTCATGGGTTCTGCTGTTACTGCATATTTTACTCTTGCAGTTGACCTACCAAAGTGTAACACCTCATACTTGACTGAATTAAACTCCAGTTGCCATTCCTCTGCATGTGTAATTAAGGCTGATTGCATGAACACAAAGCTGACTAAGTAAGAAATAACAGAGGGCTGTGGTTAATTGTTTGTTTTTCATACTGGAAGAAGATGAATCATGGCATTTCCCACAACGCAATGTTAGGGCCATTGCTGTTGTTTATTTATATTAATTATGTCAACTGGAAAGGTGTAAGCCACAATTTCTGCAGTCACAGTACTGTGAACAGTGAAAATGATACTGATAATTTGCAGAAGGGTTTAGACACAGATAGGTGTTCGTAAATCTTCAAGATTCTCTGCCACACATATTGTGCAACGATCAGGCAGCAATCTGCTTGAAAATTGGATTCAATGGAGTTCCTGATATTAAACAAGTCAAATTGCAGAAGGATAGAGCAAGAAGATGGCTATGATTTAGAAGATTATTCATAATATTGATACACTGTCAAGCAGACACAAAAAATTCAAAGTTCAAAGTAAACTTGTTATCGAAGTACATCTAGTGTATGTCACCATATACAATGCTGAGATTCATTTAATGGCCTGTTCTGACTATTTCTTTATGTTTATCAACATGGTTGTCAGCTTAGTTCTGACGTATTCCAGGATATTTCACATGATCACTAGAAGTAAGATGGAATCTTTCCTAATGACACATTTTTACGCTATACTCAGTGGCCACTTTACACCTGTACACCTGCTCTTTAATGCAAATATCTATTGAGCCAATCATGTGACATCACCTCAATGCATAAAAGCATGCAAAAATGTCAAAGATAGTTTTGTTCAGACCAAACATTCGAATGCAGAATAAATGTGTTGTAAGTGACTTTGAATGTGGTCTGATTGTTCGTGCCAGACAGGGTGGTTTGAGTAACTCAGAAACTGCTGGTCTCCTGAGATTTTTACGGACAACAGTCTCTAGAGTATACAGAGAATTAACAAAACATCCATTGAGAGGTAGTTCTGTGGGTAAAAATGCCTTCTATATGAGAGAGGTCAAAGAATAATGACCAGACTGATTCAAGCTGACAAGAAGGCAACAATAACACAAATAACTATACATTACAGCAGTTATGTGCAGAAGAGCCTCTCTTGTTGTGGTATTTAATGGGTTAATCCTATGCCATTGAGTTAGCCACTCCCAAATGGGAGGAACTCACATACTGTACAAACAGAGTTATCAATAAAGTTCAGTTGAATATCCTGCAAGCTGCCTTGCTGGTGTGTGCTCTGCGCTCTCCCTCAAAACAAACACAACATGGTGTCAGAAGTGGTTGATCATCAATGAATCTGGGTTAGAAACCAAAGGAAGTCCCTAACAAGATAAAATTTACTGTAAGACTTGCCTTGTTTGCATATATCTATGGAAAATATCCACTGCCTATGCTAGCTGCTAATGTATGCACTACAAGGCTGAGCTGAGAACTGGCTAGGATTGCTAGGCAACACCTTTAAGCTGCACTCAAAAGTGAATACATTGAAACAATCTGTGGGCCACTAGCCTAGGGAAGTGCACAGAGTCACATGCACAGCAGAGAAGTCAGAGAAGTTAGTTAAACTCTTAGGGAGAGAAAAGAAGACTAATGGAGTCCAAATCAATAAAATAAATGAATGAACAATGAGGAAAATGTTTCAAATACATGCAGTACCTACAACTACTTACCAAATAAAGCCCCCCCCCATCCCCCTGACCCAAAGGCATTTGATTTCTTCAAACCAGAGTACTTTGAGAAATGGATTCAGATTTAGGGGTGTGTCTTCAGAAAAGCATCAAGTAAACACACTGATATACTGTATGAGTGACAAAGGAGATGACATCATGCGTCGATTAGGACTGACAGATGTTTAGAAAAAGAATACAAAACAGTGCAGAACGAATTCAAAGAATATTTCTCAGGAAAGCAAAGTGTGATATATGAGAGGACAAAGCTCAACTCCAGAAAACAGGAGCCAGATGAAAGTGTAAGGGACTTTATCACAGCATTGTGTGCCCTGTTGGACAACTGTGCATATGGAAATCTGAGAGATGAGCTCATTAGGGACAGGATTGTTTTCAGGCTAATAGACACCAAATTGTCAAAGATATTTCAGCTGCACGCAAATCTCACACTAGAGATAGCTATTACTATGGACAGCAGAGTGAGAATATGCAATAGCAACAAGCAGAACTCAGGCATGAAAACAATGCAGAGGTAAAGCTGGAAGCTGTACAAAAATAAGAGTTCAAAAAAGGTGCAGTCGGACTACAGAAAGAGTGACAGTAGAGCTCAGCTCAAAGAAAGCAGACAAACAAAACAAGGAGCAGGTAAAATGTCCAACAGCAGGAGATGTAGCAAATCTCTATTTCATGTTGAAGAGCTCTGTCCAGCAAAAGAAGTGAAATGCCACCAATGCAATTGTGTTGGCCATCATAAAAGTCAGTGTCACTCAAAACAGTTCTTCAGGAGGTCAAAGGGGACCTTGATTTAGACAAAGAGAGAGCTCTCCTTGGGGCTCTAGATTCAAATAGACAAGACTGGTGCACTACAGTTCAGTTGCAAAATGAGGCAGTGTTCAAAATGGACACTGGGACAGAAGGAACAGCCATTCTTGAATGTCTGTTCACAAAACTGGCAAAGAAAACAGGCGTTATGCTAAACCCAACAATGAAAGTGCTCATGGTGCTAAGGAAACATGAGCTCAGTGTGAAAGGAATGCTCACTACTTCCATCCAAAAAAATGAGAGACAGTTAAGAGGGGATGTATATGTTGTTCAGTCACCACTACTGGGATGACATGCCATCAAGAAGCTGAACTTCATTGCAAGGTTGGATGTGCTAAACAATGTTCAGTGACAGGAGAAGTACCTGGAGGTATTGAAATAAGATTACCTTATCCAACTGAGACCAGGAGTGACACCTTATTCTCTGACCACAGCGAGGCGTATACCAGTCCCATTGAGGAACAAAGTCAAAGCTGAACTTGAGAGAATGGAAGCACTTGACATCATAACTAGAGTGAATGGATGTACTGACAAGTGTGTGAGCTTTGTTCCTGCTCCCAAGCCAGATGGTACAGTGAAGATCTGTGATGATCTAACAATGTGGTGAGACAGGCAAAGTTTATTCTGCCCTCTGTTGAGCACACACTGGGTATGCTGGGTGGAGCAAAGTTCTTCACCAAACTAGATGCAAACTCAGGATTCTGGCAGAACTGTTGAGCTCTCGAGTCACAGAAGCTCACAAAATTTGTCACAGCTTATGGACACTATGCCTTCAAGAGAATCTCTTTTGGCATCTTATCAGCCTCTGAACACTTTCAGATGAGGATGAACCCAATTTTGGAGGGACTGGGGGCATTGGGAGTGGACCCAAATGTAAGACACAGACACTGAAGTACTAGGAACAGGACTAGGGTTGTCAAGAAAGCAAGGGAAGAAACGTCACTGGACATTGACACAGGCCCTGGTCGAGACTAGGATTCAGGGCCTGGGCTAGGACTTGGGCTAGAAGCACGGGACCCGGATGTGAAACTAGGAACAAGGAGCCTGGACTAGGAACTCGGAACTCTGGAACCAGAGCCTGGACAAGGACCCGAAATCTGGGTCTTGGTTGGGACTCGGAACCGGAACTTGGGTCTAGGCTAGGATTCGGGTCTAGGATCTTGGCAAGGACAGGATTGGGCAACAGGACAGGACAAGGTACCCCAGCACAGGACGAGGACTCTCCAGCACTGGGCTGGGCGAGGAACTTCTGGGCTGAGCAAAGCACCAGAACTAGATGAGGACACGAAGCTCAGATTTGGACAGGGCTGGAACACAGTGCCTGGACTTGGTCTTGGAACACAGAGCTTTGGACTGGAGCACAGGAACACAGATCACAGAGTCAGTACCCCTCCTTGGGGGCAGGACATAGGGCTGGGACTCGTACACAGAACACAAGGCCAGGACGCCTCCTTGGGAACGGGACCTAAGGCCGGGACTCTTCTTTGACATGGACACTAAACACAGGGACACAAAGAGACAATTCCAAACTCAACAATAGATAATTCCTTATCTTGGCGTGGCAAGGCTCCGGTCTCACGTCGGCAGTTGAACAAGATGACGATACAGGCGAGGACACAGGCGAGGTTGCAGGCAAGGTAGCAGGCAAAGGTTAGTGCCAAAGTAACTACTGAGATAAACTGTCAGGGATTCAGATAGGGAGGGGAGGGGAACAGTCCAGCAGGGAATCCTTGGTTTGAGAGGTATTTATGTGCCAGCCCACAACAAGAAACAGGTGCCTCCATTAAGGCACCCAACAGAACAAGGGAGAAAACAGGAAAACCCAGAACAAGGATCGATGGACTGGACCGTGAACCGGAATGCGGACTTCACGGACCAGACCATGACAGAAACAGGCTGAAATCACTTTGAACAAAAAGAAATGCAAATTTGAAAAGTTGGAGGTGAATTTCTTAGGCCATCAACTGAGGTCAGAGGGAGTTCAAGAAGGATTAGACAGCACTGGCTGGAGTTCGGAACATGGACCAATTTACTGATGTATCGGAGATCAATAGTTTCTTTGTCATGGTAAACCAGCTGGGAAAGTTCATTCTGGATTTTACAGAAACAACAAAGCCACTATGCAACCTCCTCTCTCAATGAAAAGTTTGGATCTTGCATGCACCACATGAGAAAACTTCCCCATCACTTAAAGCACAGCTTATTTCCCGGCCAGCATTGGCACTCTTTGATTTGAACAAAGCAACCAAGGTCTCAGTAAACATCTCTTTCTTTGGCCTAGGGAGAGCGCTCATGAAAACCTGCAGTGGTGTATGGAAATTAGTGACATATGCATCACGAACACTGATTCCTACTGAACAGCGTTATGCCCAAATCGAAAAGAGGATGTTGAATCTCATGTGTGCTTGTGAATACTCTAGCTGCTACTTGATAGGCACTTAATTCCTACTTGAAACACACCAAAAGCCACTGCTCAGCCTCCTCAGCTTGAAACACTTTGATGACTTACCTCCACGTCTGCAAAGATTCAGAATGAGGCTTATGCGATACTATTATGACATTGACCACGTCCCCAGCACATTTTTCACAACATCAGACACTCTGTAGAGGATGCCATGCAAAAGTGAGTGGACGGAAGCTGACTCTGCCCTCATGGAAGATACCAACATCTACTCAGCTCAGATACATGAAAGCTTTCTGAGTAGAAAAAAGACTAAATCTACAGCAAAGTCATGCAACACTCTGAGTATGGATGGTTAGCTGTTCCAAAAGGAACTGATGAACTCAGACATTACTGGCTTGAAAGAGACACACTCACTATTCATCAAAGTTGCTGGTGAACGCAGCAGGCCAGGCAGCATCTCTAGGAAGAGGTACAGTCAACATTTCAGGCCGAGACCCTTCGTCAGGACTAACTGAAGGAAGAGTTAGTAAGAGATTTGAAAGTGAGAGGAGGAGGGGGAGATCCAAAATGATAGGAGAAGACAGGAGGGGGAGGGATGGAGCCAAGAGCTGGACGGGTGATTGGCAAAGGGGATATGAGAGGATTATGGGACAGGAGGCCCAGGGAGAAAGACGGGGGGGGGGGTGGAACCCAGAGGATGGGCAAGGGGTATAGCCAGAGGGACAGAGGGAGAAAAAGGAGAGTAAGAGAAGGAATGTGTGTATAAAAATAAATAACGGATGGGGTGCGATGGGGAGGTGGGGCATTAGCGGAAGTTAGAGAAGTCGATGTTCATGCCATCAGGTTGGAGGCTACCCAGATGGAATATAAGGTTTTGTTCCTCCAACCTGAGTGTGGCTTCATCTTTACAATAGAGGAGGCCGTGGATAGACATGTCAGAATGGGAATGGGTTGTGGAATTAAAATGTGTGGCCACTGGGAGATCCTGCTTTCTCTGGCGGACAGAGTGTAGGTGTTCAGCAAAGCGGTCTCCCAGTCTGCGTTGGGTCTCGCCAATATACAGAAGGCCACATCGGGAGCACCGGACATTAAAATGTATGGCTGCTGGGAGATCCTGCTTTCTCTGGCGGACAGAGCGTAGGCATTCAGCAAAGCAGTCTCCCAGTCTGCATCGGGTCTCACCAATATATAGAAGGCCACATCAGGAGAACCGGACATTAAAATGTGTGGCCACTGGGAGATCCTGCTTTCTCTGGCGGACAGAGCGTAGGTGTTCAGCAAAGCGGTCTCCCAGTCTGTGTCGGGTCTTGCCAATATATAGATGGCCACATCGGGAGCTCCTCTACTGTAAAGATGAAGCCACACTCAGGTTGGAGGAACAACACCTTATATTCCATCTAGGTAGCCTCCAACCTGATGGCATGAATATTGACTTCTCTAACTTCCACTAATGCCCTACCTCCCCCTCGTACCCCATCCGTTATTTACTGTTATACACACATTCTTTCTCTCACTCTCCTTTTTCTCCCTCTGTCCGTCTGACTATACCCCTTGCCCATCCTCTGGGTTCCCCCCCCCCGCCCCTTGTCTTTCTCCCTGGGCTTCCTGTCCCATGATCCTCTCATATCCCCTTTGCCAATCACCTGTCCAGCTCTTGGCTCCATCCCTCCCCCCCCTGTCTTCTCCTATCATTTTGGATCTCCCCCCCCCCCCCACTTTCAAATCTCTTACTAACTCTTCCTTCAGTTAGTCCTGACGAAGGGTCTCGGCCTGAAACGTCGACTGTACCTCTTCCTAGAGATACTGCCTGGCCTGCTGCATTCACCAGCAACTTTGATGTGTGTTGCTTGAATTTCCAGCATCTGCAGAATTCCTGTTGTTTGCGTTTTAACACTCACTATTCATGATCGTTTGCGGCTAGACGAACCCCGACTCAACATTCTTGCTTCTATGCCTGGCAAAATCATCAGTCAAATCCACCAAGGACATCAAGGCATTGAAAAATGTTGTGTAAGAGCAAGGCAACCTGTGTGTTGGCCTGGTCTGAGCACACAGCTGGGAGATTATGTAAAGCAATAATATGAAGCATGCAGAAAGCGGCACAAAAGATCACGCTGAATCTCTCTGTCCCACAGAATTTCCAGATTTTCCATGGCAAAGTGCAGACAGAGACATTTTCAAACTGAAAAGAGACAAATATCTTCTCACTGTGGATTGCGACTAACAGAATGTTGAGGTGTCCAAGCTGTCCAGTACACCCTCAGCAGCAGTTATATAGCACCTGAAAGCTGTCTTTTAATTTGCCATGGAATATTAGACACACTTGTTTCAGGTAACGGTACACAATACAGCTGCTCAGAATTCCAAGCCTTTGCTAAGCACTGTGAGTTCAAATGTCAGACAAGCAGTCCACAGTACCCAAAGGCAAATGGAGAAGTGGAAACAGCAGTGCAAACTTTTAAGTTTCCTACCAAAGACAAAGACCCCTACAAAGCACTGCCAGCTTATTGCTCCACACTTCTTGCAAGTGGCAACAGTCCATCAGAGCTGTCAATGGGCTGGAGACTGAGGACAACCCTACTTGTTCTTCCCTCCCTTCTCCAACCTCGCTTAGACTAAGTTAGAAAATTTGAGACAACACGGTGTGAGAAAACGAACAGCATGCATGATTCAGATACAGAGCAAAATCTTTGTTGTCACTCAGGACTGGTGAAGCTGTTTGGGTTTCAGACCAATCCACCAAAGGAACAATAGTCCAGCAGCATTTGCCATCTTTTGTGATCAGAACATCACAAGGTGAAATCAGGCAGAACAGGCGTGCACCCATGTGCATTCAAAGTCCACGAAAGGTTGAGAAAGAAGTAAAATGGCCTGATCCCTATGATGAGAATCACTTACCGGAGGCGGACGTACTGGTTCAGGATTCCACTCCGACATTTTCAGGAACCTAGACAGGATATGGTCGTTTATCTGTCCCACTGCAGAGGTGAAAAAGTTTCCCAAAAAAAGGAAATGGTGGAAAAAAGGAGAAAAACAGTGAGGGGGGGAGAGAGAGATGGGGGGAGAGAGATGGGGGGGGGGGGAGAGAGAGAGAGAGAGAGAGAGAGAGAGAGAGAGAGAGAGAGAGAGAGAGAGAGAGAGAGAGAGTGTTAAACAAAGAGAAAGGCAGTTATAATGTAGAAACATAGAAACTTAGAAAACCTACAGCACAATAAGGCCCTTCGGCCCACAAAGCTGTGCCGAACACATCCTTACCTTAGAACTTACCTAGGGTTACCCATAGCCTTCTATTTTTCTAAGCTCAATGTACCTATCCAGGAGTCTCTTAAAAGACCCTATCGTATCAGCCTCCACCACTGTCGCCAGTAGCCCATTCCACATACTCACTACTCTCTATGTAAAAAAACTTAACCCTGAGATCTCCTCTATACTGTTACATATCTCATGGATGTCTTGTGACTGTCTTAAGACCATGATGCAATTGAGTATGTTATGAGCATGATGTAATGGTCTTGCAGAGGTCACATGATGTAATTTTACCGCCAGTGAGGTCACAGGATGACCTGTTCTCAACAGGTATATAAAGGAGACCCCTGGTGTGACGCAGTTAGTTTTTGGTTTAGCTATGTGTGAGTTACTCCGTATTGCTGCGTATTCATCTTATGACACAGTTTCGTTTTAAAGTGGAGTTTTACTTTCTATTGTAAGTAGTATTGGAGAGTGAAGACCTTACCAAAGTACAGGAATTCGCCGAGTCGAGTAAAGCTGATGTTGTTTGACGGTTTTGGAGAGGATCGACCTTCATTGAATCTTTGTTCAAAAAACAGTGACCTACGTGAGGTAACCTCTGCTAAAGTAGGAAACGTTATGCAGTGTCTATTCTCCAGAGGAAAAGGTCAGTTCCTTTAAACCGTTTTATTTCCGTCGTTGTGAATCCTGTGGACAAGGCAGGTTCCAGCTGGGATCAGCAGTAACGTGACATCTTCGAAGAATTCTTTACTTTACGAAAGTCTCTCCTAATTGACTGTATAAATCTTTTGGACTTTCGAATTTACTACTCTAAGAACTGTGTTTGAATTTACCACTATAAGAACTGTTTTTGCATTTACCCTTTTAAGAACTGTTCCAGAGTTGCCGTACAGCAGTTAACTTTTGGTTAAGTTAGTCGTTTAAATTCATTTCATTATTTTTGAGCAGAGCTTAATAAATGTTTGTTTGTTTTTATAAAAGCTGACTCAATTGATATTCATTGTTGCCAGTCACGTGACAATACCTACTTCCAAGCACCATGAAACTGTGCCCTCTCATGCTAGCCATTTCAGCCCTAGGAAAAAGCCTCTGACTATACACACGATCAATGCCTCTCATCATCTTATACCCCTCTAACAGGTCACCTCTCATCCTCAGTCACTCCAAAGAGAAGAGGCCGTGTTCACTCAACCTATTCTCATAAGGCACACTTCCCAATCCAGGCAACACCTTTGTAAATCTCCTCTGCACACTTTCTATGGTTTCCACATCTTTCCTGTAGTGAGGCGACCAGAACTGAGCACAGTGCTCCAAGTAGGGTCTGACCAGAGTCCTATATAGCTGCAACATTACCTCTCGGCTCCTAAACTCAATCCCATGAATGATGAAAGCCAATGCACCATATGCTTTCTTAACTACAGAGTCAACCAGCGCAGCAGCTTTGAGTGTCCTGTGGACTTGGACCTCAAGATCCCTTTGATCCTCCACATTGCCAAGAGTCTTACCATTAATACTATATTCTGTCATCATACTCGACCTACCAAAATGAACCATCTCACACTTATCTGATTTGAACTCCATCTGCCACTTCTCAGCCCAGTTTTCCATCCTATCAATGTCCCACTTTAACCTCTGACAGCCCTCCACACTATCCATAACACCCCCAACCATTGTCTCACCAGCAAGTTTACTAACCCATCCCTCCACTTCCTCATCCAGGTCATTTATAAAAATCATGAAGAGTAGGATTCCCAGAACAGATCCCCGAAGCATGCCACTGGTCACTGACCTCCATGCAGAATATGACCCATCTACAAGCACTCTTTGCCTTCTGTGGGCAAGCCAGTTCTGGATCCACAAAGCAATGTCCCCTTGGATCCCATGCCTCCTTACTTTCTCAATAAGCATTGCATGGGGTACTTTGTCAAATGCCTTGCTGAAATCCATATACACTACATCTACTGCTCTACCTTCATCAATGTGTTTAGTCACATCCTCAAAACACTTACTTAGGCTCATAAGGCATGACCTGCCTTTGACAAAACCATGCTGACTATTACTAATCATATTATGCCTCTCCAAATATTCATAAATCCTGCCTCTCAGGATCTTCTCCATGAAATTACCAACCACTTAATTAAGACTCACTAGTCTATAATTACTGAATTTTCTCTATTCCCTTTCTGGAATAAGGGAACAACATCCACAGCCCTCCAGTCCTCCAGAACCTTTCCTGTCCCCGGTGATGATGGAAAGATCATTGCCAGAGGCTCAGCAATCTGCTCCCTTGCCTCCCAGAGTAGCCTGGGGTACATCTCATCTGGTTCTGGTGACTTATCCAACTTGATGCTTTCCAAAAGCTCCAGCACATTCTCTTTCTTAATATCTACATGCTCAAGCTTTTCAGTCCACTGCAAGTCATCCCTGCAGTCACCAAGATCCTTTTCTGTAGTGAATACTGAAGCAAAGTATTCATTTGGTACCTCTGCTGTCTCCTTCAATTCCATACATACTTTTCCACTTTTACACTTGATTGGTCCTATTCTCTCATGTTTTATCCTCCTTCTCTTCACATACTTGTAGAATGCCTTGGGATTTTCCATAATCCTGTCCGCCAAGACCTCATGGCCCCTTCTGGCTCTTCATTCTTAAGCTCCTTCCTGCTAGCTTTATAATCTTCTAGATACCTATCATGTAAGCTCTTCTTTTCTTCTTGACTAGATTTACAACAGCCTTTGTATACCACAGTTTCTGTACCCCATCATCCTTTCTGTGTCTCATTGGAATGTACCTATGCAGAACTCCACACAAATATCCCCAGATCATTTTACCACATTTCTTCAGTACATTTCCATGAGAACATCTGTTCCCAGTTTATGCTTCCAAGTTCCTGCCTGATAGTCTCATATTTCCCCTTACTCCAATTAAACGCTTTCCTAACTTGTCTATACCTATCCCTCTCCAATGCTATGGTAAAGGAGATAGAATTGTGATCACTATCTCTAAAATGCTCTCCCACTGAGATCTGACACCTGACCAGGTTCATTTCTCAATACCAGATCAAGTACAGCCTCTCCTCCTGTAGGCTTATCTACATATTGTATCAGGAAACCTTCCTGAACACACCTAACAAACCCCACCCCATCTAAACCCCTCGCTTTAGGGAGATGCCAATCAATATTTGGGAAATTAAAATCTCCCACCACAACAATCCTGTTATTACTACACCTTTCCAGAATCTGTCTCCCTATCTGCTCCTTGATGTCCCTGTTACTATTGGGTGGTTTATAAAAAACACCCAGTAGAGATATTGACTCCTTCCTGTTCCTAACTTTCACTCACAGAGACTCCGTAGACAATCCCTCCATGACTTCTTCCTTTTCTGCAGCTGTGACACTATCTCTGATCAACAGTGCCATACCCTCCACCTCTTTTGCTTCCTTTCTTGTCCTTTCTGAAACATCTAAAACCCGGCACTTAAAGTAACCATTCCTGCCGCTGAGCCATCCAAGTCTCTGTGATGACCATAACATCATAGCTCCAAATACTGATCCATGCTCTGAGCTCATCTGCTTTGTTCGTAATACTCTTTGCATTAAAATATAACATCGGCCTGAGCATGTCCCTTCTTTATCACATTCCTCTCCTCCCTCTCACACTGTCTCCAAGCTTTCTGTATTTGTGAGCTACTTGTCTCTTACTCCGTCTCTTCAGTTCAATTCCCACCCCTCCGCAATTCTAGTTTAAACTCTACCCAATAGCCTTAGCAAACCTCTCCGCCAGGATATTGGTCCCCCGGGATTCAAGTGCAACCATTCTTTTTGTACAGGTCACACCTGCCCCAAAAGAAGTCCCAAGGATCCAGAAATCTGTATCCCTGCCCCCTGCTCCAATCCCTCAGCCACTCATTTATCCTCCAACCCACTCTATTCCTGTACTCAGAGTCACATGGCACAGGCAGTAATCCCGAGATTACTACCTTTGTGGTCCTGCTTCTCAGCTTCCTTCCTAACTTCCTATAGTCTGTTTTCAGGGCCTCCTCCCTTTCCCTACTATGTCTTTGCTACCAACATGTACCACGACTTCTGGCTGTTTTTCCCACTTCAGGATACCGTGGATGTGATCAGAAACATCAGTTCATTTTTATACAAAGTGAGTGAGAGATCATTAAAAGAAAGAGAAAAGCAGTTATAATGCTGGCAATTCATGCTATGTTATGTTATGTTAAGGTGCATAAATTACATGCTATGGGTAGAGTGAACTGAATCATTCCATTTCAATGACTATAATTTCAATGCAGTTCCCTTGATACACAGCGCATACCTAGTTTTTCATTTGTTCAGGAAGAGATGTTGTGGTAGTTAATGGGTTAATCCTATGCCACTCAGTCAGCCACCCCCACATGGGAGGAGCTCACATGCTGTACAAGCAGAGTTATCCATAAAGTTCAGTTGAATATCCTGCAAGCTGACTTGCTGGTGTGCTCTGCACTCTCCCTCATAACGAACATAACATCCTTGAACACCTAACACTTTGAATTTTGAAGTGAATTGGCCACAGCAGCAGAACACCACAAACATACACTCAGTGGACACTTCATTAGGTACTGGATATGCCCAACCGAGAGGTCATTAGGTGTTTATGTGGCAGATCAAATTTGTTCAAAACATGTTTCTTAATGCCCCAATATTTATCATGCATATTGCTTACAGTTATCTCAAGAATCTGGGAGAGTTGTCAATCCTACTGAACATGAGAACAGAACTGCACACTTTGTGCCTCAAATGAAGGGCTCAAAATGGGAGCAGACTCAGGAAAAACATAAGCGGCAGTACAGACCAGCCAGGCTGAATGGCCAGTTTCTGCTCTGTGTATTTTATGTAATTCAATCCAAAAATCAATTTTTTTTCAAAAATTATCAGTAGTTCCAAATTATTAATACATTAGTCAGAATTGTTACTTATTGCTAATTAGGTAATAATGATGGATTTATCTCTAATTACTATACTTTAACATCATTTGGTGACATTCATTTGTTTACTGATGTGAGCTTTCTTCTGTTAAAGTCTCTGAGCTTCTGGACACTTGGCACAGATTCCAATGTGATTTTCTGAAGTTCCTGGTAGATCCTGGTGATTACAGATTATTACTTCCATTGTGATACATTGAGATTTTCCAGTTAGAGGAGATTTATTTGTTTTCATCGATTGTATGTATATTTGCCTAATGTGAAACAACCTGCTAGATAACAGACTTAAATACCACATGATCCAGTAGTGTTCAAAATTTCCCAAGGCATTCCAAAGTTCTCGTGTTTATACCAGATTTGGGGTTTGAAATCACTTAGCCAGGAACTAAATTTGATCAAAATTTTCTCTGCTGACTTCCAGCCCAATAAATGATCCCCTGCACTTCAAAAAAATTATATAGTTTGGACCAATAATCATGAATCAACATCCACTCAATTAATCACAGTAAAGTATCAGGTGTTCTTGTAACATTTACATTCATAATGTTACAAGCTGATGTCGACGATGGATGAACACATTCGTAATGTCTTAGGACCAGTTTGACGAGACTTTGGAAGATTTGACTGTTGTCAAGATCACATCACCCTGTGAGATGAGGGTTCGAAATCACAGAGGAAAGCTAAACATCATCAACCTAGTCAAAATTGTTTTCTGAAAGGTGAAACAAGTGGGATAAATTTTCTTGAATTCTTTCAGGATGTGACAGGGAGGTAGATAGAGTTAAGCATCTAGATGCAGCATACTTACATTTATAAAAGGCATTGGAAAGGTGACATAACTAAGAGATACTGCTTATCATTACAGCTTTGCATCAAACACCATCATCCCCTCAGTATTAACCAAAAAACTTCAAAACCTTGGCCTCTGTACCTGGATCTTTGATTTCCTTATCGAGATACCACAGTGGGTGCGAATTAATACTAACTTCTGCTCATTAAAAATGCACAAAAGACACCACAAGTAATGCTGCTTTGACCACTGCTCTACTCTCCCTCCCTACTGAGAACCGTATGGCTAGGCACAGGGCAAATTCACTGATGACACCAATGCTGTTGCCAGAATCTCAGGCAGTGAGTAGGAGGCATAAAAGAATGAAATAGATCAACTGGTTGAATGATGCCATGTCAGCCTCACACTTATTATTCAAAAGGTGGAGGAACTGATTGTGAAATTCAGGACGTGGGAGTCAGCAGAATGTTCACCCCTTCTCATTGAGAGGTTGTTGATGGAAAAAGTGAGCAACCTTAAGTTCCTGGGTATCTCAGAACTTCTATCTTGGGATTCAATCATGAAGAAGCCACACTGATGACTCTACTTCATTACTATTTTGATAAGATTTGATATGTCACCAAAGTAACTTACAGATGTCCAACAGATGTATAATCATTCCAACTGGTTGCATCACCACCTGGTACTGAGGCTACAATGCACAGGATCGCCAGCCCTAACAGAAGCACAACCCTCCCCACCACTGAGGACATCTTCATGAGGTGATACTTCAGGAAGGAGGCATACAACATCAAGGATCCTCACCATCCAGAACATATCCTCTTCTCATTATTGCCATCAGAGAGGAGGTACAGGAGTCTGAAGGCAGACCCACACTCAGCAATTTAATAAGACTTTCACCCCCTTCAACAGATTTCTGAATGGTCCATGAATCAATGAATTATTTGTTATTCATCTTTTGCAATACTTATTTATTTTTGTAACTTATATTAATTTTTGTCATGCACTGCACTGCTGCCGCAACACAGCAAACTTCATGACATACAATATGTCAATGATAATAAACCTGACCCTGTTTCTGATTCTGGCTCATTAGAGATTGGTCCATTGCTTAAAAGCCTAAGGTGTTGAAGGAAATATATTGGCATGGCCAAATGGTTAAGGCACCAGTCTAGTGATCTGAAGGTTGCTAGTTCGAGCCTCAGTTGAGGCAGCCTTTTGTGTCTTTTTCTTTCTTTCTTTTCAAATCTTTTTATTGTATATATAGGAAAAATAACATGAGTACATCGAAGTAACAACACTTACAATGCTTCAAAAAAACCCATCATCTTAAAGATTGAAAACAAAATTTTGTGATAACAAGAAAAACCTACTAAGCAGAAAAGTGAGAAAAAAAAAGAGAACCCATTAGGTGTACAACCCCGGAGCCATGTGTTATACAAAAATCTTCTAAAAATAAACATCAAACTGCCAGCAAAAAAAGAAAATATACTAAAAGAGTTTACAATTAGATCGTGGAAAAATTATATCAATTAACTCAAATGATAATAACAAGCAAATGAGCCCCATCTTTTCCCAAAATCAAATAAAGGTTCAAAGGTTCGACTTCTAATTTTCTCCAAACTAAGACACAGCATCACTTGAGAGAACCACTGTGACAAGGTGGGAGCTGATGTATCCTTCCACTTCAACAAAATGACCCTCCTAGCTATCAATGTAACAAATGCAATAACATGTTGGTCAGACACAAAAATACCATGAATATTTTGAGGAACTATTCCAAAAAGCACGGTTAATTTATTAGGTTGTAAATTAATTTTAAGTGCTTTAGAAATTGTTGAGAAAACCGGCTTCCAGAACTGTTCCAATATAGAACAAGACCAAAACATATGTATCAATGTAGCTATCTCAGTGTTACATCTATCACAATGACTATCAACATTAGGAAAGATTTTAGAAAGTCTCTCCTTTGTCAAATGATAACGATGTACAATTTTAAATTGAATCAATGAATGGCTAGCACAAATTGAAGAAGAGTTAACCAACTTCAATATCCGCATCCAATCCTTCATTCCTTCATCATAAAAGTCAAATTAAGTTCCTTTTCCCAATCCTGTTTAATCTTAGACAAAGGACGCTTATCCCATTGTAATAGTAAATTATAAATTCTTCCAATAGAACCCTTAACCAAAGGATTCATACTCATAATAGTATCTAACAGGTCAGCCTCCAATAGTGCTGTGTCTTTGAGTAAGACACTTAACCACACATTGCTCTGCGATGACACCGGTGCCAAGCTGTATCGGCCCTAGGGCCCTTCCCTTGGACAACATCGGTGGCGTGGAAAGGGGAGACTTGCAGCATGAGCAACTGCCAGTCTTCCATACAACCTTGCCCAGACCTGCGCCCTTGAAACCTTCCAAGGTGCAAATCCATGGCTCACGAGACTAACGGATGCCTATATATATTGGCATGGACTGAAAGTTGGCTCATCATCATCATCATCAAGTGCCGTGTTGAATGATGTGGGTGATCATGATTTTGCATCTGTCATTAATCCATTTATCTTTTCTCTAAATTGGTCTTGGTAAATTTTTCTGCAGAAGTGGTTTCCATTGGGCAATGGTCACATAACCAAGGATTGTGATATGTGCCAGCTACTCATACGACCATTCACCACCTGCTCCCATGGCTTCATGTGCCCCGCATCTGGGGGCCAAGCAGGTGCTACACCTTGCCCAAGGGTGACCTGCAGGCTAGCAGAGGAAAGGAGCACTTTACACTTCCTTTGCTAAAGATGTATCTCCACCATGCCACTCGAGAAGACTGGCTATCGCATAGAAAATAGAGAGTTAGAGTAAATTGGTCCTTTTTAAGTTAGAGGATGTTACTCGCAGAGTTTCCCAAGAATCAGTACTTGGCCCCGAATTGCTTAATTTTTACATTAGCGACCTGTAAGAAAATATATAAATTTTCCAAAAATAGCAATGATACTAAAATAGATGGAAGGGAGTATCATGATGACTACATTATGATTCTGCAACAGGATACAGAGAAAATGAGTGCTTTGGTGAAAACCTGATGAATGGAGTTTAAAGCATAGAAGAGCAAGATCATTCCATTTGGTAAGAGAAATCAAAAGGCAGCTAGTGAGCTAAATGGAGAAAGACTGCAAAAAGGTTAAGCTCCAGGGACTCCATGTGCTCCAGTGTATGAGTCACAATAAGTTAGCAGACAAGTCCAACATGCTGTTAAGAAAGCAAATGTCATTTTGGTTTTCGCTGCGAAGTGGATGGAGGTTAAGAATAGGAAGTTATATAATAGCTATGCAAGGTGTTGATGAGATCACACCTGGAATACTGCGCACAGTTTTGTTCCCCTGCTGATAAAAAAAAAAGGTATATTGTAGCATTGATGGCTGTTCTGTGGTGGTTCATCAGGATAATTCCTGCATTGAGAGAATTTGTCTGCCATGGGGTGATAGACAATTTTGCTCTGTCTACCCTGGCATTAGAAGAGTGAGAGGTAAGCTTACTGGTAGATGTTGAGATGTTTTCAGTAGTGGGAGAATAACAAACAAGGGGACATGGTTATATGATAATTCTGCTCTCATGTCTTATCGTCTTATAAGACTGTTAGACATAGCAGCAGAAATAGGCTATTTGGCCCATCAAGTCTGCTCCACCATTCCTTCATAGCTGATTTATTATCCTTCTCAACCCCATTCTCCTGCCTTCTCTCTGTAACTTTTTACACCCTGCCATATAGAAAACCTATCAACCTCCACTTTAAATATACTCAAAGAGTATCAATCTGCTGCAATGATTTTCACAGATTCACCACCCTCTGGCTAAAGAAATTCCTCCACATCTTGACTTTAAATGGATGCCCCTCTATTCTGAGGCTGTGCCTGGTCTTAGACTGACTCACTATAGAAAACATCCTCCCCACATCCACTCCATCTAGGCCTTCCAACATTCGTTCCTTTAAATTCTAGAGATTACAGGCCCAGAACCATTAAACACTATCATACATGAACCCCTTTTATTCCTGGAATCATTCTTATAAACCTCCTCTGGACCCTCTCCAATGCCAGCACATCTTTTCTCAGGTAGGTGGCACAGAGCTGCTCACAATACTCCAAGTTCGGTCCGACTAATGCCTTATAAATCCTCAGCATTACATCCTTGCTCTTATATTGTAGTCTTCTCATGTTAATATTGCATTTGTCTTCCTTACCACCATCTCAACCTGCAAGTTAACCTGTATGGAATCCTGCACAAGGACTCCCAAGTCTCTGATGTTTTAATCTCTCTCCAATTAGAAAATAGTCCATGTTCTTATTCCTTCTACAGAAGTGTATGTCCATACACTTCCCTACACTATATTCCATCTGCCATTTATTTGCTCATTCTCCCAATCTGTCTAAGTCTTTCTGTTGGCTTTCTGCTTTTTCAACAATACCTGCCCTCCACCTGTCTTCATATCATTCACAAACTTGGCCACAAGCCATCAATTCTATCAGCCAAATCACTGACCTATAATGTGAAAGGTAGTGGTCCCACTACCAACCCTTGTGCAGCACAATTAGTCACCGGCAGCCAACCAGGATAGGCTCTTTTTATTACCAGTGTTTGTCTCCTGCCAGTCCGCCGATCTTCTAATCGTCCTATTATATGCATTGTAATACCTAGGGCTCTTATCTTGTTAAGCTGCCTCATGTGTGGCACCTTGTAAAATGCCTTCTGAAAATCCAAGCAAATAACAACCACTGACTCTCCTTTGTCTATCCTGCTTGTTACTTCCTCAAAGAATTCCAACAGATTTTTCAGAAAAGATTTCCCATTAAGGTAACCATGTTGACTTTGGCCTATTTTATCATGTGCCTCCAAGTACCCCGAAACTTCGTCCTTAATAATGGACTTCAACATCATCCCATCCCAACCACTGAAGTCAGGGTAACTGGCCTATAATTTTCTTTCATCTGTTTTCCTCCCTTCTTGAAGAGTGGAGTGACATTTGCAATTTTTGTCCTCTGGAACCATTCTGGAATCTAGTGATTCTTGAAAGATCATTACTAATGCCTCCACAATCTCTACAGTGAAGACTGACACAATATCTCTTTAGAATACTTCCTCATCTATGGGATGTATCTATCCTGCACTTTTTGAACTCCCTCCAGAAACTTCAGCCATTGTTGTTCTACCATCATCCCTGCTATTATCCCCATCTAATTAACTTTGACCAGTTCTTCTCTAATGCCTCTGTAATTCCCTTTTCTCCACTGTAATACTGACAGATCTGACTTTATACTTGCTCTCAAACTGCAGGGTGAATTCTATCATATGATGATCACTGCCTTCAAAGGATTCTTTTACTTTAAGCTCCCGAATCAATTCTTATTCATTACACAATACCCAATCCAGAATTACCTTCTGCCTAGTGGGCTCAACCACAAGCTGTTCGAAAATGCGATCTCCGAGGCTTCTACTCTCTCGGGATCCAGCACCAGTCTAATTTTCCCAAACTACCTACATACTGAAACCCCCCATGATCAGAGTAACATTGCTCTTTTTACATGCCTTTTCTATCTCCCATTGTAATCTATATCAGATATCCAGTCTATTGTTCAGAAACCTGTATATAATTCTGATCAGGGTCTTCAAATGTCACCTTTTTCCAAGGATTTGATTTAATTTTTTACCAGCAGAGCCATCCCATCCATCTGCCTACTTGCTTGTTCTTTCAATACAACGTGTATCCTTGGATGTCTCCTCCCAATTATCTCCCTCCATCAAATGACCCAGTGATGCCCATAACTTTATACCTGCCAATCTCTAACTGCTGTACAAGATAATCTACCTTATTCCATATACCGAGCCCATTCAAATACAGCACATTCAGTCCTGTGTTAATCATCCTTTTAAATTTTGCCCCCATGTTTCACTTAAACTTATCCTACTGACTGCAAATTTGCCCCGTCATCTGCCTGTCCTTGCTCAGTCTCACCACACATTACATCTACTTGTATACCAACTGTTCCACCCTCAGCCCTGTCACACCAATTCCCATCCTCCTGCCAATGAGTTTAATCCTCCTCCATAGCTCTAGTAAACCAGCGGCAAATATATTGGTCCCGGTTGAGTTCAGATGTAACCCATCTTTTTTGTACAGGTTATACCTTCCCCAGTAAAGTTCCCAATGACACATGTAACATGCTGTAGGGTTTCACTGATAATGTAATGATTTCTCTGTAGCAACAATGTTTGGGTTATGACTAGAGATAACGGGGTTTGGAATGCTGTTGTTCTTTCTTGTGAGTCTGGAAGAGAGACTTTTGTAGTCTTTTGCTGGGGAGAGATGCGGAGAGAAGACGCGAATGGAGAGAGTCGGTAGACCGCTGGACAGGGTGGACTTGGAGCGAGGGTCCGAAGGGCAGCGACGATTGGAGGAGGTCAATTGTGGACGATTGGCTTATCAGTGAGCTCCAACCTTGCACAATAGACTGTTTCATAAGATTGGGCTCTTTTTCTTTTTTTTGTTTTCTTTACTAACCATATAGTCAAAGTAAGAAATATAAAGCTTAATCGTTTAATTGCATAGTGTGTACTGTTTTTTATTTTGGGGTACTGATTTGTAACAGTGGACACATCGCGCAGCATCCACCTAAATGAGATTTCTTAAGTTTGGCCGGGCCGGGGGCTATCATCCCCTATATTAAGCCACTAGGCGAAGCGAGAGTTACACACAGAAACCTGAAGCTGTGGCCCCTTCAGCAGATCCTCAGCCACTGATTCATCTGTATTATCATCCTGTTCCTGCTCTGAATATCATCTGGCAGTAGGAGTAATCAAGAGATCACTACCTTGGAGGTCCTGTTCTTCTGCCTCTTCCCTAACTCCCTATACTATCTACTCACGACTTGTTTCCTTTTTTCTACAGATGTCATCGGTGCCAATGTGTATGAGGACCTTTGACTACTCACCTCCTCACTTGAGATATTCTGTAGCTGTTCTGAGACATCCTTGATCTTAGCACTCGGGATGCAACACACCATCCTGGCAACCTTTTCATGGCCACAGAATCTCCTGTCCATCCTGCCACCCCCCCCCCCCCCGAATTATCACTATCCCACCACCTGAATTTAGCCTTGTGTGTGTGGTGACCCTCAGAGCTGGCCGCAGTGCCACTGAGTTGGCTTCCGCAGTTGTGCCCCTGACAGGTCATTCCCCCTCCACCGCAGCAGTATCCAAATGGGTATGGTTGTTCTTGTGGGAAGTGGTCACAGGGGAACTCTGCACTAACTGCTTACTCTTACTTTTCCTGGTGGTCGATCATTTGCTATTGGAGATCTGCACTCTGGGTGTGATCACCTCAGTTAAAGTCTCATTTCTGAGGTTTTCAGCCTACAAGATGGTCTGGAGTATATCCAGCTCCAGTTCCTTGATCTTGTCATTCAGGAGCTGAAGTTGGGTACACTTCCTCCAGATATAATCATCAGGGAAAACGTTAGGTACCCAGCAATTTCACAATTTAATGGACAGGCATTCCACTGCCTTAACTATCCACTATCCTATACCCGAGAAACCCTTCTAAACCTCCAATCTGCTACATCTAGCAAGATCAACAACACCTTGACAAAGCTACTGACCCAGCTGGACACCACCGCGCCAGAATTGCTTCTTAAACTCCAGACTGCACCTGGACCCAACCAGCGAGGCCCACCACATTCCCAGAGACCCGCGGTCTGCTACCGTGCTGGAGTGCTTGGAGACATGGCCCATTCCGACCAGCACCTCTCCGGAGCAGACGACCACACAGAAGTGACGGCGGAGACCTCAAGGTACCCCAGATGCTTCCCCGGTGCGACCACCATAAAGCCCTGTTGGTGGCCATCCACAGCTGCCGGAAGTGAGGCCTCCGCCGCTGACCTCGGAAATCAAGCCCGAGGCTCGGCTGGAGCGAAGGCCTCCGCAATCGTGACTCGGTTTACGGACATGTTTCAGCAAGGAGCCTGGCCATCCGGGATTAAGTGTCGGCTTCGGGGCCCAACCCAATTGACAGCCCGGGCCCCTGGCAGCTGGAAGTGGCAGCAGAGCCTCCCCTGTTACTCGGCCCGACCCGGAGCGCCTGGCGACGCGACCTGCCGATCGGTCCCCGCAGGATGCGTTCACCAACCTCAAAGAGCTGACAACAACACACTGCATCGATAGAAACCTGGAAAGATGAACTATTTACCGAGGAAGCATGGGAAAAGAGCTGGCCTGCTGGTCAGATTGAAGCTGAGGGGCTTCGGGGTACCTATGCCCACCATTCTACTAGCAAATGTGCAAGCCATAGATAACAAGTTGGATGACCTTAAAGGGAGACTCACCTACTGCAGGGAAATGCAGAACTGCTGTGTATTCTGTTTCACTGAGACCTGGCTCTCCCCTGCCACCCCCGGCTGTGCCATCCGACTGGAGAGATTTTTGATCCATCGGATGGACCCCACGGCGTCTTCGGGCAAAACGAGGGGAGGTGGTGTCTGCCTACTGATCAACACTGCGTGGTGCTCGGACACAGTGGCACTGACAAGCTCCTGCAGCCCGGACCTGGAACACTTGTCGGTGAAGTGTCATCCCTACTATCTGCCACGGAAATTCACCTTGGTCATACTGATAGCGGTCTACATTCCCCCCCCAGGCGGATGTGGAGTGTGCTCTGAACATACTGTATGCCAACATCAGTGAAATTGAGACCAGGTATCCAGAGGCTTTGCTCATTACAGCTGAGGACTTTAACCAGGCCAACCTTAAAAAGGCGCTGCCGAATTTATACCATCATGTCTCCTGCCCCACTAGAGGCCCGAATATACTTGACCACTGCTACACAGCAGTCATGGATGCCTACCGTTCCGTCCCACAACCTCACTTTGGAAAATCGGACGATCAGGCCGTACTCCTCCTCCCCGCTTACAAACAGAAACTGAAGCGGGAGGTCACGGTGTCAAAAGTAGTGTCGCGTTGGACTGAGGAAACGGATGAGGTCCTCCGTGACTGTTTGAATCGGTGGACTGGTTAGTATTCAAGGACTTGGCAGCTAACCTCGATGAGTATGCCTCAGCTGTCATGGACTTTATCTAGAAATGCACGGAGAACTGTGTGCCTCACAGGACGATCCGGGTATTCCTGAACTGGAAACACTGGATGAATTGAGGTCAACTCCCTTTTAAAGGCTAGAGCTGCGGCTTTTAGGTCCGGGGATACCAGTCGCTACACGGAAACCAGGCATGAACTCCGGAAAGCCATTAAGGGCACCAAGAGGCAATATCAAGCCAAGTTGGAAGTCCAGGCTAACCAGAGGGATGCCAGTAGACTATGGCAGGGTCTAAATGAGATCACTGGGCGTAAAGAAAAAGCTGGGAATATCAATAACTGTGGTGCTTCTCTTCCAGACAAACTTAACGTATTCTATGCAAGATTCAAACAGAAGAGGAGCGTCCCGCTCCCTCCGGATGAATCGGACCTGGTGGCATCGAGATTCATCGTCACCAAGGAGGACATTAGAAGGGCCTTCCTGAGGATAAATCCAAGGAAGGTGATGGGCCCAGATGGTGTCCCGGGATGGGTTCTCCGGGCCTGTGCAAGTGAGCTAGCTGGAGTGTTTGCTGACATCTTCAACTGCTCGTTGCTTCAGTCTAAGATCCCCTCGTGTTTTAAGAAGGCAACGATAATCCCTGTGCCGAAGAAGAGCAAGGTGGCATGCCTGAATGACTATCGACCTTTGGCTCTGACGTCAATTGCTATGAAGTGCTTCGAGAGATTGGTTATGGCACACATCAACCACAGCCTACCGGTCAACCTCGATGCTTTGCAATTCGCATACAGCAGCAACAGGTCAATGGCAGATGCCATCTCTCTGGTCCTACATTCCTCCTTAGAACACCTGGAGAATAAAGATGCATACGTAAGGCTCCTTTTCATTGAATACAGCTCTGCCTTTAATACCATCATTCCAAACAAACTGATTCCTAAGCTCTGGAACCTGGGCCTTAGCACTCAGATCTGCAGCTGGATCTTCAACTTCCTCACAGACAGGACACAGGCCGTAAAAATAGGGGACAAGCTCTCCTCCACAATCACTCTGAGCACCGGTGCCCCACAAGGCTGTGTACTCAGCCCCCTGCTGTACTCACCGTACACCCATGATTGTGTAGCCAAGTTTCCATCAAACTCAATATATAAGTTTGCTGATGACACAACAATTGTAGGCCGTATATCGGGTAATGATGAGTTTGAGTACAGAGAGGAAATTAAGAACCTGGTGGCATTGTGCGAAGACAATAACCTATCCCTCAATGTCAGCGGGACAAAGGAATTGGTTGTTGACTTCAGAAGGAGTAGCAGACCGCACGACCCAATTTACATCGGTGGTGCGCAAGTGGAACAAGTCAAAAGCTTTAAATTCCTCAGGTTCAATATCACAAATGACCTGACTTGGTCCAACCAAGCAAAGTTCACTGCCAAGAAGGCCCACCAGTGCCTTTACTTCCTGAGAAAACTAAAGAAATTTGGCCTGTCCCCTAAAACCCTCACTAATTTTTATAAATGCACTGTAGAAAGCATTCTTCTAGGGTGCATCACAACCTGGTATGGAAGTTGTCCTATCCAAGACCAAAAGAAGCTGCAGAAGATCGTGAACACAGCCCAGCACATCACACAAACCAAACTTCCGTCCGTGGACACACTTTACACCGCACGCTGTCGGAGCAGTGCTGCAAGGATAATCAAGGACATGACCCACCCAGCCAACACACTTTTTGTCCCTCTTCCCTCCGGGAGAAGGCTCAGGAGCTTGAAGACTCGTACGGCCAGATTTGGGAACAGCTTCTTTCCAACTGTGATAAGACTGCTGAACGGATCCTGACCCGGATCTGGGCCGTACCCTCCAAATATCCGGACCTGCCTCTCAGTTTTTTTGCACTACCTTACTTTCCATTTTTCTATTTTCTATTTATGATTTATAATTTAAATTTTTAATATTTACAAATTTTTACGATTTTTAATATTTTTAAGATTTAATATTTGTAATCCAGGGAGCGGAAAGCGCAGAATCAAATATCGCTGTGATGATTGTACGTTCTAATATCAATAGTTTTGCGACAATAAAGTATAAAGTATAACTATCATCCTGCCTACACTTGTTATACCCTTGACTCTTCTTAAATTTGAGTTCTACAATCAACTAATCCAACACCTTTAACCTCCATCTGTTTTCACTGAAGCCTGCTGAGACAAAGAATGATCACTCTGACACTGGCCCACTCACACTATGGCCACTTCCACAATGGCCAATCCATTTATGCCTCCTTTCTTTTTATTGGTTCAAATAAGACTCAATTCCGAGAAGATTTCCTGTTTTCAAATGGCTCCTGCCCTGCACATTGTTAATCTCTCATTTACTACTTCAAGCAATGACTCACTCTTGATGAGACTTGCTGGTTTGAAATGGCTCCAAGCCCTGCAAGGCATTGCTCTCTCACTCGTTACTTCAAACAACAATGGATGGTTCATTTAAAACTGAACTTGTAGAAATTTCAACTGTCACTCCTCTGGGTATTGAAGACCAAATCATTAGGTATATTCAAGATGGAAATAAATTTCTCTCTCCAATATGTATTTATACATGTTTTATCTCACTGAGAAAATGTTTCTTAGTAAAGAGATAAGTTTCCGCAGTCACAGTTATCTGCTACAAAGTTATCAGTTTGGGACTATCATTCATTAATGATTTTTGTATTGAGTTATAATAATTTTGGTTTCTTAAGGTTGTTATAGCCAAGGGTGGTAACGGGGACAAGCTCCCACTACCTATTAAATGCCCCCAGTGGCTTGCCCTTAAAAAGCCTCTGACAACCAAGTCCAGCTCCTGGACTTCACCTTCGACTTAGCTACTAAGTCCAGCAGAACCTTTTCTACTGACAGGAGAAGGAGCAAAGGTGGGTTACCGGTGCCTTAAAACCAGATGCTTCGGGCAGATGTGGTTTCATCAGCTGTGATTGGCATCTCACCTAGGAGAACAAAAACTCTGATCGCATTTGACAAGGTTCCACACGGTAGGCTTATTCAGAAAGTTAGAAAGCATGGGATCCAGGGAAGTTTGGCCAGGTGGATTCAGAATTGGCTTGCCTGCAGAAGGCAGAGGGTGGTGGTGGAGGGAGCACATTCAGATTGGAAGATTGTGACTTGTGGTGTCCCACAAGGATCTGTTCTGGGACTTCTACTTTTCGTGATTTTTATTAACGACCTGGATGTGGGGGTAGAAGGGTGGGTTGGCAAGTTTGCAGACGACACAAAGGTTGGTGGTGTTGTAGATAGTGTAGAGGATTGTCAAAGATTGCAGAGAGACATTGATAGGATGCAGATGTGGGCTGAGAAGCAGCAGATGGTGTTCAACCTGGAGAAGTGTGAGGTGGTACACTTTGGAAGGACAAACTCCAAGGCAGATTACAAAGTAAATGGTGGGATACTTGGTAGTGTGGAGGAGCAGAGGGATCTCGGGGTACATGTCCACAGATCCCTGAAAGTTGCCTCACAGGTGGATAGGGTAGTTAAAAAAGCTTATGTGGTGTTAGCTTTCATAAGTCAAGGGATAGAATTTAAGAGTCGCAATGTAATGATGCAGCTCTATAAAACTCTGGTTAGGCCACACTTGGAGTATTGTGTCCAGTTCTGGTCGCCTCACTATAGGAAGGATGTGGAAGCATTGGAAAGGGTACAGAGGAGATTTACCAGGATGCTGCCTGGTTTAGAAAGTATGGATTATGATCAGAGATTAAGGGAGCTAGGGCTTTACTCTTTGGAGAGAAGGAGGATGAGAGGAGACATGATAAAGATGTACAAGATAATAAGAGGAATAGATAGAGTGGATAGCCAGCACCTCTTCCCCAGGGCACCACTGCTCAATACAAGAGGACATGGCTTTAAGGTAAGGGGTGGAAAGTTCAAAGGGGATATTAGAGGAAGGTTTTTTACTCAGAGAGTGGTTGGTGCGTGGAATGCACTGCCTGAGTCAGTGGTGGAGGCAGATACACTAGTTAAGTTTAAGAGACTACTAGACAGGTATATGGAGGAATCTAAGGTGGGGGTTTATATGGGAGGCAGGGTTTGAGGGTCGGCACAACATTGTGGGCCGAAGGGCCTGTACTGTGCTGTACTATTCTATGTTCTATGTTCAAACTTCCGCTGCCTTGTGGCTGTACACATTCGTGGGGTTGGTTTCACAAGTAAACCCTGAGGGGAAAATTTGGAATCCCTAACACTTTCATGTATTGAGTTCAACGCTGGGGGAGGGGGCAACTCCTGCCATGCTGCTGGTGCTAAACTGTATCGGTCTCTACTGTTCCTTTGGGTTCATTAGATACGTGGAGAGGCAGAGCTTGTTACATGGGCAACAGCTTGCTCTCCATGTTGCACTACCCAGGTTTTGCGTATTTGGACAGCAAAGATGCAACATTCGTGGTCAACCCTGCCCAACAGAAGCCTAAAGATAATAGTTCACATGTAACTCCCTCTCAAGGCTTATGTAAATACAGGATATTTTTATTTACTACCACATATTACAGTGACTTTCTCCTTTTGCTCCTGTTCTTTCCCTTTCTTCTCTTAACTACACCAGTACATCATGCAAATTAAAACATTTGGTTTGTTCTTCTTCTCTGTTCAGGCCAGATAATTGCATTCCCTTTGTCAGTTAATTTGGACATCTATATCAATGAGTCTTTGACAGAACATGACCCATAAGACCAGAAGATAGAGGAGCAGAATTAGACCATTTGACCCATTGAGTCTGCTCCGCAATTTCATCATGGCTGATCCATTTTCCTTCTCTGTCAAATCTCCCGCCTTCTCACCATATCTTTTCATGCCCTGACTAATCAGGAATCTATCAACCTCTGCCTTAAACATAGCCTACGACCGGCTTCCACAGCCATCTGCGGCAACGGATTTGATAGATTCACCATTCTCTGGCTGAAGAGATTCCTCCTCATCACCATTCTAAAAGGATGCTCCTCTATTCCAAGGTTGTGCCCTCTAATCTTAGACTCCCCCACCATAGGAAATATCCTCTCTACATCCACTCCACTGAGGCCACTCTTCATTGTTCTGAATTCGATTGGATGTTACTGCATTCCCTGCAGCAGGATAGTGATCATTTTCAAATGCACTTCCTCATTGTTAATCCTTCTGGTTATAAAATATTATTTTTGCTCTTTTTTTTCCTTGCTCTTCTCAAGGACTTATCACTTTTACAGGGATATTTGACTCTTTGGTGCTTGCTGTGCTTTCCTTTAATATTGCTGATGCTGTGGAGAAGGACTGGATTGCAGGCTCCACTTGGCAGATAGCTGATTGCCTCGATGCTAAGAAAGATGGCAAGTTCACATGGAGCCACCGAATGGTAGTGTAATAGCACCAAAGGTGTTTTGCCCACACCTGTCATGAACCTGATGCCCATATCTATAAATCTCCTCACAGGGACATGTATATGTTGAAGGAGAGGTGAGTGTGTCAACTTCATTTTAAAGGACAGACAACCTCACACTAGTACCATCTGTGGCATCCATCTAAACTATGGAACTGCATTTTTATTAGGAAATACTCTTCTCTTCAAACCTGCATCAAGCAAGCAAAATAAACCTGGTCCTAAAATTTGCTTGCTTGAATTTTCTACAAATCAAAAATGATTTTGGATTATGAAAGCAACAACATTTTGATCCTGCTGCTGCTTTTGCTGTGGCTTATGATGTCTTAAGGAATCTCTTCAACTTAGGCAACTCAACTGGGACTTAAACACCTATGGATAAATGTTAAGTACAAATTATATGGGCTAGATGGGGCCTCAGCTATGCTTCTTTGCCCAGCAGAGATCACTACAGCCTCTTCTGCATCCTTTTAAGCGGTCTCTTTTATTTATGGACTTTGACCACAATATAATGCTGCCTCTAATGGTACAGATCACCAGCTGGATATATACGGTACATATATATTGATCAAAGTCTCAATCATATGAATCCTTGTGGAAATAGTAAAAGAAATTCCTACTATTTCATTGTCTTGGCCTTGGGCAGCACAGCTAGTAGAATCATCGGCTTGCAATATCAAAGACTCTTGTTCAGCCCTGAGCTCAATTGTTGTCTCTGTGGCATTTGTGCCGTGGCTTTGCTCTTTTGGCTTCAGTTTTCAAAGAATATGGATTCATTGGTCAACCGGCCTCTGTAAATCACCCTTCATGTGTAGGTGAGTGGTAGAATATGGGAGAGTTGATGAGAAATGAGAAGATAAATTAAAATGAGATTCGTATGGGATTTGTAGCTCCCCTGGCCAGCCTCAGGGTCGCTAGACTCGCTGTCGTCTAGGGAAACAGCCCTTGGCCCCGGCAAACTGGGTAATAAGTTTGTGTGGATGCTGTGAGATGTACCCCACCCCGCCCAAATAACAGACAATACACCAGATACGATTAAATGATTTACAGTTTATAGATATTACTGGAACTATATAATTAGAGAATAAAATATAAAAGGAAAATAAAAGGTGCTACACTTATCAAAGCTCAATTTCTTTGTGCACAAACAGTTGGAGCTCAGGATCCTTCTTCACCTTGTGACCCATCGGACCACCTCGACCGGCCGCCTGGGACCAACAACGGTGGTTGACCAGACGCTCCCCACGAGTCCGTCTCCTCTCCTCGCCGAACACCCGCTCGGGATCCGACCCCATTAGTGGACTCACAGCACCTGGTCCATCCTTTATCTCTCTCTCCCGCCTTCTGCCGCAAAACTCTGCGCATACAATATCTTCAGATACACCAAAAACATAACAACTATCCCAATTGGTTCGTAAAATCTCTTTTCATAGTCTAACCCAAAACAAGCTGCTAGCGCAAGAACTTTCTCAGCGTTTAACATAACAAAGAAGCATTCCCAAGTATAACATAACAAAGCCATTTTAATTAGCCTACGCAGTAACATAAAAGACGAAACCCCCTTACAGATTCATAAACACAAAGGATGCTGCAGATGTTGGAAATCCAAAGCAACTCACACAAAGTGCTGGAGCAACTCAACAGGTCAGGCAGCATCAATGGAGTAGGATAAAGAGTAGATGTCTCAGACTGAGACCCCTGATCAGGCCTGGAAAGGAAGGGAAAGAAGCCAGATTAATAACAGGGGGCAGTGTGGAAGGAGTATAAGCTAGAAGATGATGGGTGAAACCAGGTAAGAGGGACAATAGCTGGATGAAGGAGAGAGGATGAAGTAAGAAGCATAGAGGTGAGAAAGAATGGTAAAGATCTGAAGAAAAAGGGAATGACAAGATAGTGGCAGGGACAAGTTCCAGGAAAACATGTGACTAAGACAGCAAATGTGGGTGAATATAGTGTTAGAATTGGAGGGCAAAGTTCACGGGGTGGGTGAGGAATCAGTGAGAGAGGGTCCTCCAATGAACTGCCATTGAAGAGAAGATTTAAATTCTTCAGGGTATGCATGCTTTGAAGAGACTTTGTAGTGCAGCAGGAAATGATCAACACAGAGATTCTGCAGATGCTGGAAATCCAGAGTAACACCCACAAAATGCTGGAGGATCTCAGCAGCACCTATAGAGAGGAATATAGAGTTGACATTTTGGGACAAGGCTCTTCATCAGGACTGGAAAGGAAAGGAGAAGCCCGAAAAAGGTGGTAGGAGAGGAAGGGGTACAAGCTGGAAGGTGAGAAATGAAGCCAAGCGAAGGGGAAGGTAGGTGGGTGGGAAAGCAGGTGAAGTGAGAAGCGCGTTAGTATGGGATAACTGTAAAAGGGTGGTAGATAGTCAGCATGGACTCAGTGGTCTAAAGTGCCGATTCTATGCTGCACATCTCCGTGACTCTAATTTACAATATAGCCTTTTGGACTGGAGTTATGCGGGATTCCAAAATAGACCTCCTGTGTTTATAGAGGGAAACATAACGGTATAAATCACTTTGCCTAGCCATTAGCACAACATTGAGAAGAATTTGCTTTAAAAGTTGCTTTTAATAGATTTCTTTGAAAATGTAACCTTTGGTGAGCACGAACAAGAACTGGTGGCTGTACTAAACTTAGATTTACAGGACAAATTTGCTAATGTGCAGCACCAAAGGTTATTACAGACAATAAAGACTCATAAATATGTCTTGATGACCAGCTGGCTAACACAAAACAGAGAGCAGACATAAATGATACTTTCTGCTTAGCACACCACCCTCGGCAGGTCTGCCACAAGGATAGCTCCAACAATCATCTGAGATGTAGAGGACTTGGTGAGACTAGAACTAGAGGTCACAGATTAAAGGTGAAAGGTGAAATACTGAAGGGCATCTTCGTCACTCAGAGGATGGGTGAGAGTCTAGTATGAGCCACCAGTGGATGTATTGGATGCAAGTTTGATTTCAGCAGTTAAGAGAAATTTGGATAAATACAAGAATGGGTTGGGGGTGGATTTTTGGTTTAGGTTCAAATCGATGGGAATAGACAGAATAATAGTTCAGCACAGACTAACAGGTCTGCTTCTGTGTACTAATGCTCTCTGACTATGACTTTATGGATGTGTTCCTTCAAATCTGGCTTCTTAACTTCATCATCTGTGTGTCCCAGTGTATGATTGACAAAAGGCTAAGATGTTGGTATGAAAATAATTAGGAATGCTGGCAGAATGCTAGTGAATTAAATACAAGATTAGAACAATATTCTTTAGTCACATTGTCTGGGGCATTGTTCAGAACACATTTGGATTACCACTGTATGATCAGCGCTAATCTTATTTTTTTTTAAGGATGGATTCAAGAGCATTGGAAGAGGTTTAGAGAAGGTTTCTTAGACCACTACCTGGAATAAGTGGGTTATATTATGGTGAAGGGATGCATTCGATGTGCTCGTATTTTTTGATGTTTAGAACAGAGAGTACTTTGTTGAAACACATAAGATCTTGAGGAGTCACAGGATGGATATAAACAGGATGTTTTCTCTCATAGCAGAATCTAGAACTAGGAACTGTTTAAAAGTAAGGAATCGTCCAGTTAAGATAGAGGTTAGGTATTATCCTCAAAAAGTTTCGAGTCTAAAATGATTTTCCTAAAAACATGGTGCAAATATCTTTTAAGTATTTTTTAGCAGAGGTGGATCGATTATTATTAAGCAATGGAACAAAAGGTTACCGGGGCAGGCGGGAATGAGGTGTTAAGGTTACAATCAGATCAACCATGATCTTATTGAATAGAAGAGTAGGCATGAGGGGCCAAGTCATCTACTCCTGCCTGTACTTTATATGCTCATATGTACACTCAGATATGATATAGCTTAATCTGATTCAGACAAAGGATTCTCAGACCAAATGTGACACCAATCATGTACTGGGATATTAAAAGAGATTCGAGATTATCTTTATTTATCACATGTACATTGAAACATTGAAAAATACGTACAGTGAAATGAGTCATTTGCGTCAAACCAGATCGTGCTAGGGGCAGCCTACAAGTGTCACCACACTTCTAACGCCAATATAGGATGCCCATAACTTACTAGCCATAACCCTAACTGTATACCTTTGGAATGTGGGAGGAAACTGGAGCGTCCGGAGGAAACCCATATGGTCATGGGGAGAAAGTACATCCTCCATGCAGACAGTGGTTTGTTAATTGAATACATTAAAAGAGAAGAGAGAGGTATCAGAAATTTAGGCAGGAATTTGAGAATGTAGGGTTAGCCAGAGTGAAAGTATGAGTACTTGTCATGTAGTGAAACAAAAAAAAAAATCAGAGAAGGGAAGATGTCACATTTAGTAGCATGTAGTCAACTCAGACACTTGAAGGATCAAGGCTACAGAAATGTGAAGACATGAGGTTTCAGAAGAATTTGAAAACCAAGTATGGCAACATCAAAGTCCAAATAAAATACACAAGGAATCACTAAGTTGCAGTTATGAAAAATGTCAAGAAGCAGTAAGGTTTTTCATATCAATATCATGAGATATACACCCTGTACAAGCAGCAAAACAATTAGGCAATATTTTTGCTATCAAAGGCTGTTTACAAGACCATAAGACATAGGAGCAGATAGGGCCATTTGGCCCATCGAGTCTGCTCCACCATTTCATCAATGCTGATGCAACTTTCCTCTCAGCCCCAATCTCCTGCCTTCTCCCTGTATTTCTTCATCCCTGACCAATCAAGAATCTATCAACATCTGCCTTAAATATACATAAAGACTCCCCCTCCACAGCTGCCTGTGGCAAAGAATTTCACAGATTCAATTCTCTGGCTAAAGAAATTCATCCTCATCTGCATTCTAAAAGGACATCCCTCTATTCTGAGGCTATGTCCTCTGGTCTTAAGACTCTCTCTTCATAGGAAATGTCCTCTCCACGTTCACTCTAACAAGGCCTTTCACCATTTGATAGGTTTCAATAATGTCACCCTACATTCTTCTAAAATCTAGTGAGTACAGGCCCAGAGTCATCAAACGCTCTTCATATGACAAGCCATTCAATTCTGGAATCATTTTCATGAACCTCCTTTGAAACCTCTCCAGTTTTAGCATATCCTCTCTAAGATAAGGGGACTAAAGCTGCTCAATATTCCAACTGAGGCCTTACCAGTGCTTTATAAAGTCTCAACATTACATCCTTGCTTTTATATTCTAGCCCTCTTGAAATGAATAGTAAGATCACATTTGCCTTCCTCACCACAGTCTCAACCTGCAAACTAACCTTTAGGGAATCCTGCACAAGGACTCCTAAGTCCCTTTGCACCTCAGTTTTTTGTATCTTCTCTCCATTTAGAAAATAGTCAACCCTTTCATTTTTTTCTACTGAAGTGCATGACCATACATCACTGTATTCCATCTACCATTCTTTGCCCATTCTCCTCATCTGTCCAACCCTTCTGTAGCCGTTCTACTTCCTCAAAGCTACCTTCCCCTCCACCTATCTTCATATTATCTGCAAACTCTGCAACGAAGTCATCAGTTCCACCATCCAAATCATTGACATATAACATAAAAGAATCAGACCCAACACAGAGCCCTGTGGAATACCAGAAAAGGCTCCCTTTATTCCCACTCTTTGCCTCCTGCCAATCAGCCACTGCTTTGTCCATTCTAGAATATTTTCTGTAATATCATGGGCTTGTAGCTTGTTCAGCAGCACCTTTTAAAAGCCTTCTTAAAATCCAAATACAAATTAACCGATTCTCCTTTGTCTATACTGCTTGTTAATTCTTCAGAGAATTCCTACAGGTTTATTTGTCGAGATTTTCCCTTGGAGAAACAATGATGACTACAGCCTAATTTATCATGTGCCTCCCAGTACCTTGAAAATTCATCCTTAATAATTGACTTCAACATCTTCCCAACTAACTGGCCTATAGTCCCCTTTCTTCTGCCTCCCTCCCTTCTTGAAGAGTGAAGTAACATTTGTGATTTTCCATTCTTTCAGAACCATTCCAGGATCTAGTGATTCTTGAAAGATCATTACTAATGTCTCCACAATTTCATTAGCCACCTCTTTCAGAACCCTGGGGTGTAAACTATCTGGTCTAGGTGACTTATCTACCTTCACACTCTTCACTTTCTCATGAACCTTCTCTCTACTAATGGTAACTTCACACACTTCATGGCCTCTGACATCTGGAACTTCCAACACACTACTGGTGTTTTCCAGCTGATGCAATATACTTACTCAGTTTGTCCACCATTACTACCTCTCCAGCATCGTTTTCCAGTGGTCAAAAATCCACTCTCACCTTCCTTTTACACTTTCTCCTCTTTAATATCATTGGCAAGTCTACTTTTGTTTTCCATTTTTACCTTCTTAATGCCTTTTTCAATTGCCTTCTGTTGATATTTAAAAGCTCACTAACCTCTCACTCCCCACTAATTTTTGCTCCATTTATGCCCTCACTTTGGTTTTTATGTTGGCTTTGCCTTCTCATTTGCCATGGTAGTGCCATCTTTCCTTTAGAATGCATCTTCCTCTTTGGGATGTGTATGTCCTGTGCCTTTCGAATTGCTTCCAAAAATGCCTGCCATTACCCCTGCCTGTCACATGGGGTGCCGGGAACGGGCCCAAATGCGAGACACAGACAATGAAGTACAAAGAACAGGACTTGGCTAGAGTAGGGACATGACAGGATTCAGACCAGGAGCAGGGACAAGAACGCAGACTTGGACTAGGGAAAGTGGGACCAGGACTAGGAACCATGGACTAGGAGACAAGGTTTGGACTCCTAACCCAAGACTGGACAAGGACCAAGAACCTGGGTCTTGCCTCGGGATCGGACACCGGAACCAGGCAAGGACATGACATGGCTTCAGGACAGGACGTGGCTGGGGTCTAGAGGCCTGACCTTGGAGATAGTCTGGGGTCTTTGCTTGAGGCTTGAGGCTGGGGTCTTGAGTCCTGAGCTTGGCTGCGGGATTGTCGGGGCCAGGGTTCCTGGGTTCTTGGCGCTTGGCCGCGGGATCATCGGGGCCAGGGGCCTTGGCGCCTTGGCCGGGGGATCATCGGGGCTAGCGGTCTTGGAGCTCAGAGACAGACTGGGAACCGAACATCAACATACAGCCAGGATGTATCCTTCGACAAGCCGTGACTCATCTTTGACACAACACTAACATGAGACAGGACAGAACATAAACATAGAACCAGGACTCATCTTCATCTCCACACCAAGGTGGGACAGGTCTCTCCATCAGGTAACAGCAGAACAGCCAGACTTACCCAACAGAGGCAAGGACAAGACAAGACAGGTCCCCCCCCCCCCCCCAGGGCAACGGTAGCTCGGAGTGGCTGGCAGCCTCTCAGCTGTCCCAGGAAACAGCCGAATCCATACCACAAAGACCACTCCAACAAGTGGCAGCAAGGCTCCATGAAGCAGTGGTCCTCCAACCCGGCCTAGAGATCACAAATGGTTTCACTAGCCTTCCATCAGCAGATTATTCCAAGAGGAACTGACAAGACAAACCAACAGCCCACACTCAATCCCAAGGCTACTTAAATTGCAAGCCCAAAGATGGGAATCAGGCGCCTATGATTAACTCAAACAAGGGACAGCTGGAAGATCCGGAGTCCTGAGTCCACGGACCGGACTGTGAACCAGAATGCGGACTTCACGGACCAGACCATGACACTGCCAGTGTTCTTTTCCAATCAATGCTGGCAACTCCTCTCTCATGCCTTTGTAATTCACTTTACTCTATTGTAATACTGATAAATCTGACTTCAGCTTCTTAAATTTCAAGGTAAATTTGATCATATTATGATTACTTGCCCCTAAGAATTCTTTTACCTTATGCTCTCTAATCAATTCTGGCTCAATTGTACAGCACCCATTCCAGAATCAATCCTAAATGTCAATTAGTCGCAGGTCAAAGCTTTTTTTCGCTGTAGTGAACTGCTGCTGGCTTTTCTACTCAGGCAGTGGACCTGAGTGAAATACCCTCCTTAAAACTTCTGATATCCATACTGGCGTGGAAAGAGAAAATCGATGTTAGTCTGTAGAATCCTCACAGATTTAAAAATAAAGCAACTGGGAAAGGCAGACCACAAAAAAAAGTGTCCTGGTGGAAAGCATCAATTGAAACTGAAAACTGACAGTTTAGAGGAAATTCAAGCTAACTAGATAAGACACAAATTCTGAAGAAAGATAAGCACAGTAGCATGCAGAAGTTTGGGCACCCCTGGTCAAAATTTCTGTTACTGTGAATAGCTAAGTGAGTAGAAGATGAACAGATCTCCAAAAGTCATAAAGTTAACGATGAAGCATTCTTTTCAACATTTTAAGCAAGATTAGTGTATTATTTCTGTTTTGTACAATTTTAAAGTGAAAAAAGGAAAGGAGCACCATGCAAAAGTTTGGGCACCCCAAGAGATTTGAGCTCTCAGATAACTTTTACCAAGGTCTCTTCAGTTCATAATGTAATTAGGAAATGGCAGTTAACAGGAACAATGGAGGTCAAGTTGAGGTCTGGAAGACCAAGAAAACATTCCGAGAGAACTACTTGTAGGATTGCTAGAAAGGCAAATCAAAACCCCCGTTTGACTGCAAAAGACCTTTAGGAAGATTTAGCAGACTCTGGAGTGGTGGTGTACTGTTCTACTGTGCAGCGACACCTGCACAAATATGACCTTCATGTAAGAGTCATCAGAAGAAAACCTTTCCTGCGTCCTCACCACAAAATTTAGCGTCAGAAGTTTGCAAAGGAACATCTAAACAAGCCTGATGCATTTTGGAAACAAGTCCTGTGGACTGACGAAGTTAAACGAGAACTTTTTGGCCACAATGAGCAAAGGTATGTTTGGAGAGAAAAGGGTGCAGAATTTCATGAAAAGAACACCTCTCCAACTGTTAAGCCTGGGGGTGGATCGATCTTGCTTTTGGCTTGTGTTGCAGCCAGTGGCACGGGAAACTTTTCACTGCTAGAGGGAAGAATGAATTCAATTAAATACTAGCAAATTCTGAAAGCAAACATCACACCATCTGTAAAAAAAGCTGAAGATGAAAACAGGATGGCTTCTCCAGCAGGATAATGATTCTAAACACACATCAAAATCCACAATGGACTACCTCAAGAGGCACAAGCTGAAGGTTTTGCCATGGCCCTTACAGTCCCCTGACCTAAACATCATCAAAAATCTATTGATAGACCTCAAAAGAGCTGTGCATGCAAGACAGTCCAAGAATCTCATAGAACTAGAAACCTTTTGCAAGGAAGAATGGGTGAAAATCCCCCAGACAAGAATTGAAAGACTCTTAGCTGGCTACAGAAAGCATTTACAAGCTGTGATACTTGCCAGAGGGGGTGTTACTAAGTATTGTCATGCGGGGTGCCCAAACTTTTGCTTCGGGCCCTTTTCCTTTTTTGTTATTTTGAAACTGTAAAAGATGGAATTAAAAAAGTAATCTTGCTTAAAGTATTAAAGAAATGTGTCATCTTCAACTTTATGCCTTTTGGAAATCAGTGAATCTTTTACTCGCTTAGCTATTCACAGTAACAGAAATTTTGACCGGGGTGCCCAAACTTTTGTATACCACTGTAAAGAAGTTGCACTACTTTCTCGGGGTTGAACATCCCGAAGGAAAAAGTGAGCCCTATATTTTTGTGGCTGAATCAGTGTTAGTCTGATCCCTTTAACCAGTCTCTCAATTTGTACAGAATTGGGAAGGTTAAATGAGTCACAGCACTGCCAGGGCATTGACACATACATCTGTGATGATTTCCATCTCACATACCACCTGCACCTGATTAAAATTGAAGACTTGCCTGTTAGAGTAATATATGAATTCTCCAAAGGTGCACAGATGGGCATGCGGAATCAATCTATCAAAACCCAAGGCATTGAGAAAGTCAACAGTGACAAAGAATCCTTTCTAAGCCATTTGCTCTTGCTTTGATGATATCATTAAACTGATAGAATATGAAATGCTAAGCAAAGCACCAGTGACTTGAGAAATTGCTTTGGATATTTTTGACAGATCTTTTGATTGCACTTAGCTAAGTTCTGAAATGTAGTATGAGCACAGAATGTCACTTTTGGTGGCATTTTAAGTGGTGTGATTCATGTAGTAATATCACTTGAGATCCTCCCACCTATTAAGTTAAATCTAAATTTCTGAATACAGTATGTGCCATATCTAGAAGCAGTCCTCATTATTTTTGCTTAATTTTCTGAATTTAGCCCACATTATTGGGATATTTACTATTCTCATATTAATGCATAAGCCGCTGATATGGCCATCACAGCCAAGTTGACAGTGTTACGAAGGCATTGACTGGAAGACTAATTAAGAAATCAGGATTCTTTCCACATATAAGCATCTTCAACAAGAAGTGCAACATGACTGTCAACATATAAGTTAGAAGACTGGTAGCCAAGATAATTGGCTCATTTGATATTCAAAGTTCAAAGTACATTTATTATCGAAGTACGCATACATTATACAACCTTGAGAATCGTCTCCTTACAGGCAGCCACAAAACAAGAAACCCAAAAGAATCCATTAAAAAAAAAACAAATCCCAATGTGCAGAGAGACGAAATTGTGCAAACAATAAAAGTAAGCAAATGGCATTTAGAACGAAAGTGAGTCCGTATTCACGAATCCCGGAGCAGCCCGAGCAGGCCCGCAGTAAAGAGCAAGTAAACGTCATGGCACAGCGAAGAGACGTTATATTGGAAACCGCAGTCCCATTCATTGAATAACAGAAGAGACAGGTACCTTAATTTTGCATGTATTGTTTTGACTTTATTCTTCCTCCGCCCTTTGTATTGAACAGATTGTCTCCAAGAAATCACCATTCAATATTTGCTTAGCTGAAAATCAATAATGCCAGACATATACCAATAAATATTGGAATGGATCTCTCAGTTTTTCTGAAATGAATGGCGAACATCACGATTTATCTCATCATGAGGTTCAGCATTCATTTCAGGAATATTGGAACACATTTTTTGGGGATTTGGAAAAACCTGAAGACGTGGAGTGTCAGGTGGACTTTATTTCCACTTATCTTCACTTTTTGCTGCAGGCATAACAAGAAGGCACTGGCAGGAAAGAAAGAGAGGAAGAGATATTAGTCCAGTTCAAAGATCAAGGGAATTGGATCTAAATGTTTGGCCATTTGTAGGAAATTAGCTCTTGAAGTTGGATAGGGTTGTGGGGGAGGGTATTGCAAGAAAGAAGTACTCTGCATGCAGTGTTTGAAAAAGAAACATTAAACTGTTAAACCAAGCACTTCTTCCAAAATTTCAAAACTGGATCTCATGAACTTGTATATGAGACATCTGACCCACAGAAAGAATCCATCTTTCTATGGGGTTTCCTTGGTGGAAGTCAGTCTGTAGAAACTGATGTAAGAGTGAAAGGTAAGAAAAATGCGTAAGTGCAAGTTACTTGGCTTCAGTAGCATACTGGTCCTTCAAAGTTCAAAATTCAAATTAAATTTGTTATCAAAGTAAATAAAGGTCACCATATGCAAACCTGAGATTTGTTTTCTTACTCAGTAAATCCAAGAACCATAAAAGAATCAATGAAAGACCTCTCCCAATAGGGCGGACAAACAACCAACATGCAGAAGGCAACAAAGTGTGTAAATACAAAAGAAAAAAAAAAGAATAAATATTGATAACATGAAATGAAGAGTCCTTGAATGGTTGTGGGAACTGTTCAGTGATGAGGCAAGTGAAGTTGAATTAAGTTATCCCACTGGTTCAAAGGCCCGATGGCTGAGGGGTTATAACCAAGATTGTATTCCTTTGCTCTAATTGTATTCTTACAGTGATGCTGTGCTTGTGGTATTGCGACAACTACATCTGTCTTTACATCTGTGCTTACATGTGTATGCAAACAAAAAACGCACCTTTGACTTTCCATTGCTATGGTCTGTTTGTAACCCAAACTGTTTGCAAGTTGAAATGCAGCTGTGAACCAAGTACCCATGTAGCAGAAACTGTCTGCAGCCCTCCAGCATCCAACAAATCTGTACTGCCTGTCTCCCAAATGCTCACTCTCCCAAATACACAATTTGAGCATTCATAAACTGGGGAAGGCCTGCCTTAGAATTACTTACCCAGATATAAAGTGTGGGCTACCCTAGTCCAACCTTTTCCTGTAAAACTGCAATTGGAATATTTATAGCACATTGCTGTACGATTTAACATTCTTGAAAATGTAAGTGATTCTTCCCTCGGCACTGCACCCTCTCCGCACATCAACTGCTCACACTGTGAGAATAAAATGTGAACCAATATCTGGGTTAAGATAAATGATCCATACAGTCTGTTCTTCGCAATTGGTAAATCACGTTTCACAGGCTACTGCGTTCAGCTTCAATGCACGCCACCAATGCCTGGCAGATGAACAATAAATTCTCATTTGTCTCAACAGCTGCAGCACATAGCTTTGAAGAGAAACATAAGCAAAGTGAACTTGCTTTGATTTAAAATAAAAACATGACTGAAATTGCACCTTCAAAGCCTTTTTCGAAAAAATGGTTAAGCTCATTTTAAAACAAGGTTCCAATCTGCTGGTTATGTTGAAGACAATTAGCGTGTTCTGGCATTGTTCCACAGTAGAGGAACAGTTCCATGGATCACACTATCACCTTGGTTGCCCTCTAAAAAAAGGACTTTGGGTTTCAAAATTATTCTGTGAAAGATCTACCCGGTCTGTTAGTAGTAATGAAAATAATAAGAACTGGAAATACTCAACAGATCAGGCAGCCGTTGTGTAAAGAGAAAACAAAATGATTTATTTACTTAGAGATACAACACAGTAACAGGCATTTCTGGCCCAATGAACTCATGCCACTCAATTACACCGGTGTGACCAATTCATCTACTACCCCATACATCTTTGGAATGTGTGAGGAAACTGACACATCCAAAGGAATCCCATGCAATCATGAGGAGAAGGTACAAACTCTTTACAGACAGCACCGGAATTGATCCCAGGTCACTAGCGCTGTGACAGCGTTATACATTTGTTTCAGATAAAAGACCCTGTCAAAATTAGGAAAGAGGGAAAACAATTTAGTTTTAATTTGCAAAGACTGTGGGGGAAAGGCTGTGTGCATAGCTCCCTGCTCTACTCACTTAACACTTATGACTGGATAGCAAAACACAGCTCCAATGCCACATTTAAATTTGCTGATGAAACCACTGCCCTTGGCCAAATCAAAGGTGGTGACAAACCAACGTATGAGCTGATTATTGACTTCAGGTGAAGGAAACAATGAACTAGTCCTCATCGGTGGATCAGAGGTAGAAAGGGTCACAACTTTAAATTTCTCCATATTATCATTTCAGAGGATCTTTCCAGTGTCCAGCTCGTAAGTGCCACTACAAAGAAAGCATGGAGGTACCTCTACTTTCTTAGGTATTTGCATGACTTCCAAAACTTTTACAAACCTCTAAATATAGTGTGGGAGGAGAAGATGGCAATGCACCACAGCTTGCAGCAGCCACTCCGATGAATGATAGGATGCCGTGCACAATCCTAATTTGATGAAGACAGACGTGAGAGCACGGAGGAACATCTGGTGAAACTTCTGAAATGCCTGTTTTGCTGCCGCTGCTACTGTGTAATCCAGAATCTCCAGGGAGGAAGGCCCCGAGTCCTTGACTTTGCTTGTTGCTCGGCGGCTGGGTTGGGGTTGAAATGCTCGGCTGAGATGGTGCTCGGTGCTCGGTGTCGGAGGGCTGGTCGGAGGCTCGAAGTTTTCGGACAGACTTGGAGTAGGCTGCGGTCGGGTGCTTCCAATGCATCGGCAAGTTTGCGGCGCTTCCGTCTGAGTGAGATGATGGGGCTATCGGGACTTGAGACTTATTTTAACCGTGCCCATGGTCTGCTCTTTATCAAATTACGGTATTGCTTTGCACTGTTGTAACTATATGTTATAATTATGTGGTTTTGTCAGTTTTAGTCTTGGTTTGTCCTGTGTTTCTGTGCTACCTTTCTGGAGGAACATTGTATCATTTTTTAATGGATGCATTTCTAAATGACAATAAATGAGGACTGAGTGTCTTCATAATCTAAACTAATCTAATATATGTGGTGGAAAATTTATTAACTGGTTGACTCATGGCCTGGTATGGATATACCAATGCCTTTGAACAGAAAAGTTTACCAGAAGTAGTAGATACAACCCAGTCCATTGCAGATAAAACTCTCCCTACCATTGAGACCATCTACGTGGATGATTGTCGTAGGAAAGCAGAATCCATCATCAAGGACACCCAACATCCAAATCATCCTCCCCTCTCAAAGAAGATACAGGAGCCTCAGGACCCACACTACCATGTTCAGGAACAGTTATTACCCCTCAACCATCAGGCCCTTGAACCAAAGTGCATAAAATCACTCATCTTCATTCACTCCAAGAATGACTGGTTCCCACAAACTATGGATTCACTTTGAATGAATCTTCATCTTATCTTCTTGACATTTTTTGCTTAGTTATTTATTATAATGTTTGTATTTGCGCAGTTTATTGTCTTTTGCACATTGGTTGTGTTACGTTGTGTGCAGCCTTTCATTGATGCTACTGTATTTCTTTTGTAAGTACTGTTAATTCTGCAAGAAAATAAATCCCAGGTTTGCTTATGGTGGCATGTATGTACTTTGATAATAAATTTACTTTGAACTTTGATCTTTGGCAAGAAAGACTGGACAAAATAAACCTCCATGGTAGTGCATAGCTAGGAAAGACAGGTGAACTAGAACAGCAGGAAGGTGATTATGATATTTTTCTATGGTGTATGCTGCTAATAACAGAACTGTGGAACATGGCCAGAAGACCAATCATGACTAATGGACTGAAATAATATTTCATGCTGAAGATGTTTCATTTGAACTGGAAGGAGAACGCAAGCTGGTTTTAAGTTCTAAAGATGGAGTGAGGTGGAATGGATAGGTAAGCCTCTATCTCATGGGGAAGGTAAAGCTCTGATAAGGTTTCATGGGATAATCCTTATCTGATATCTAATGGGCCTACTCACAGAGGGAACAAATGAAATTCAAAGCTATGAAATGAAATAAGGGCACGTTTCAAAACAAAAGTAGCAAACTTAAAGCCTCAGGACACACCTGTCATTTTGGGCAGCATTGAGATGGATGGAAATACTGTCCTAACTTCACACGGTCTAAAACTGTACTGGTTGGTAGGTTAATTTGTCATTGTAAATTGTTCTGTGATTAGGATACAGTTAAATCAGGTGTTGCAGAACAGCATGGCTCGAACAGCCGGAAAAGCCTACTCCATGCTGGTCATTCAGAGAAAGCAAGCTGATTGAAGTTGTAGAGTTTCATGCTCAGAATGGAAGGTGGTGATGTGTCCAGTTGGCAGATGGATCCTCAAGTTTGCACTGGGCTTTGTTATAGCAGTGCAATTAGTCACAGATAGATAGGTCAGAGTGCAAACAGAATGGATACTGAAAGTGACAGGCAAACTGAATTGTGGAACATAGAACATAAAACATAGACTATAGAGAAGTACAGCACAATATGCACCCCTTCAGCTCACGATGTTGTGCCAACATATACAAACCTACACCATCATCAATCTAACCCTTCCCACCAACATGGTCCATAACACTCCATTTGGCTTCCATCCATCTGCCTATCCAAGAGATTTTCAAATGTCCCTATTGTATAAGCCTCTGCTATCACCCCTGGCAGTGGGTTCCAGACACTTACACTCCTACTAGTCATTTAGAGAAAGCAAGTTGACAGAAGTTGTAGAATTTCATGTTCAGTCTGGAAGGCTGTGACATGTTCAGATGGCAAATGGATCCTCAAGTTTGCATTGGGCTTTGTTATAATGGTACAGTTAGTCATCTTATACACCTCTACCAAGCCACCTCTCATCTGCTTTGCTTGAAAGAGAAAAACCCAACCTTTTCTTATAAGATTTATTCTCTAATCCAGGCAGCATCCTGGTAAATCTCCTCTGAAACCTCTCCAAAATTTCCACATCCTCCCAATAATGAAGTGACCAGAACTAAATTCTAAGTGTGACCTAACCAGGGATTTAAAGTTTTGCAACATTACTTCATGGCTCTTGAATTCAATCCCCTTACTTATGAAGGCCAGTTTAACCATACACCTTCTTAACCATCATATCAACTTGTGCAGTAACTTTGAGGGATCTATGGCCTTGGAACCCAGGATCCTTCTGTTCCTCCAAACTGTGAAGAATCCTGCCATTAATATTGTATGCCATCTCAGTGATTGCTTTACAGAGCATCTATGTTCAGTATAAGCTCAATTACTCCAAAGATTTTCTTTCTGATTAAATTTTCTGGTCTAGAATTCCTTCTCTATATCTTTCTATCTTCCCTCTTCTTTAGATAACACCTTTATAAAGCAATTATCATAGTATCTGCTTCAGTAGCTTATTGTCAAATGCTGTACAATGTGAGAAGGCTTAGATTCTTTTTTTTACTGCATTAAACACACTATATAAATGCAAATTGTTGTTATTATTCTGTTTCATTGCAATCTGTGAGACTTGATTATAAATTAGTTGCCAGATTTACTCACACTGCTATTGCACTATAGAAGAGACTTCATTAACTACAAGCTCTTCGGGATATCATAAAAGCCACAATTGAAGATGCACAAAAAAATCCAAAGGTGCTTCACAACAGATTAATCAGGCAAAGCTTAACACTCATTTAAGGACAGATGACCAAATGTAAGGCAAGGTTTTTACTTCATTAGTTTGCTTACACTGTTACAGGCTGTGGCAAAGGTCAAAGTTTGAGACAAAGCTGCAGTTTGTGCCTTGCTTTGAAGGGACAGACATAGGAAGTAAAACCATTTAATTATCTTTGTAAACAAGGGAGAGAGAGAGGGGGAGGGGGAGGGGGAGGGGGGGAGAGGGGGAGAAGGGAGAGAGGGGGAGAGAGAGGGGAGAGAGAGGAGAGAGGGGGAGGGGGAGGGCGGAGAGGTGGGAGAGAGGAAAGAGAAGAGGAGAAAGATTCAAGATTCAAGATTCAAAAAACTTTATTGTCATTCTAACCGTACATCAGCTCTGCAGGGCAGAATGAGACAGCATTTCCCAGGAAAGGGGAGCGAGAGAGAGAAAGAGGAGAGAAGAGGAGAGAGGAGAGAGGAGAAAGGAATATGTACAAACTGTAGCTGAATTAAAAAATTTTGTTTCCCAAAAGGCAGTGCATGGAAGTAAAAAAAAACAGTCCATGGAGAGTGTCTGAATAAAAAATTCACCAAGACAGTAGTTTAATTCCTATGGAAACCAGAAATCTGAAATGGCAATAGATCGTTCTGGAAAAATGAGTGGCAGCTTGCCTGTTTTTATTATTAAGTAAATTTAACGTTGTCAACTGAAATTCCTCAGCAGTGTTCTGCTAGCATAATATCATAGAGTTGATATTTTAGTAAGTTTCTAAATGTTACAATACTAAATCATTTAAGCAACCTGAAAACAGTTCTTCTGAGAATTTGTAGAAAGCTTTTCATGTGGTAAGCAACTCTCACAGCATATTGTTATATCTGTGTATTTTTAACTGTGTATATTGCTCTGGAATACAGCAGTTTTCATATGGATTCTGTAGTCACAGTAAATTACCTGTTAAAACACACGTTTGTGTATGGAAACTGCTTGGCAATGGCTAGAGCTGTGCATTATGCTCTCAGTTCAAGCCTTGGGAGAGGATTATGTTAGATTGAAATCTTTAATTTGTGACATTCACTCCAGGGCACCATTTATTATGTTATGCAGTTACAGAATGTACAGTGTTATATTTTTCTAGTTTCTTTTCTTTGCTTAGTTCCAATCTGATCTTGTGCAGGCATAAACTTTATTATATACAGCATATTTATACTTCACTCATGGATGGAGGCAATCTATGCAATCACAAGTGAGCTCAATCCAATTATCAGCAGATATGGTTTCTTATACAGCACAATTAGTCTCTTTTAAAGCAGTACTTCATATTAAGGAGTCTTGTTATAACATAACATAGTCTTGTTAGGGATAATCATCCTGATTTTGAGGGGCAGGTCATAGTCATATCTTATAAGGCGACAAAACAAATTGAAGAAGGTACAATAGTTGGAAGAGCAACAGAAAGATCTTGGGATCCAATTCAATTGATCCTTCAAAGCTGCCACACAAGTTGATAGGAGGTTAAGGCGATGTATTGTGTGCTTGCCTTCATTAGTCAGGGAATTGAATTCAAGAGGTGTTGCGGCTCTATAAAACTCTGGCTTGGAGTATTGTGTTCAGTTCTAATCACCTCATGATAGGAAGAACGTGGAAGTTTTAGAGAGGGGGCAGAGGTGATTTATGAGGATGCTGCCTGGATTAGAGAGAATATGTATAATGAGAATGGTTGTGCAAGCTAAAGCTTTTCCCTTTGGAGTGAAGGAAGATGAAAAGCAACTGGACAGAGGGGTATAACATAGATAGAGTGGACAGCCAACAACTCTGTCCAAAAGGAAGTAATAGCCAATACAAGAGGTCATCCAGGTGTGTGGAGGAAGGTTTAAGAGAGATCTTAGAGGTAGGTGTTTTAACTCAGAGAGTGGTAAATTCATGGAGCGCACTGTCGGGTGTGGTAGTAGAGGCTGATCCAAGAGGGATAGTTAAGAGTTCCTCAGCTGGGCACATAGGTATAAGAAAAATAGAGGTTATGTGCTTCGAAGTTCAAAGTCCAAAGTCCAAAGTAAATTTATTATCAAAGTACATATATGTTGCCATATACAACCCTGAAATTTGTTTTCTTGCAGACATGCACAGTAAGTCCAATAACTAAACTAGAATCAATGAAAGACTGCACCCTACAGGGCCGTCAGCCTGTGTCTAAAAGACAACAAACTCTGCAAATACGAAAGAAATAAAAATAAATAATAAATATATAAATAAGCAATAAGTGTCAAGAACATGAGGTGAATAGTCACTGAAAGAGAGTCCATTGGTTGTGGGAGCAGTTCAGTGATGGGGCAAGTGAAGTTGAGTGAAGTTATCCCCTCTGGTTCAAGAGCCTGATGGCTGAAGCGTAATAGCTGTTCCTGAACCTGGTGGTGTGGGTCCTGAGTCTCCTGAGGCTGATGCTTTGTAGGAGAGAAGAAGTAGATTGATTGCTGAGTACAGCAGGTTTATATAGGTTAACAGAATATCATGGGATGAAGAGCTTATACAGTGCTGTGCTGTTCTACGTTCTAAGAATGACTTGTTTTCAAAGAGCAGAAAGTGATTGTGTATAAGTTATATTAACATGGGATATACACCAGGCCCCATACCGTATGACAGAACAAGGTTTTAATGCAATGGCAATGACGTCCAAGAGAGCTGAAAACCTAAGCTGGTGGCATGAATGTAATGTATATACACAGTATAGAAAAAACATAAGCAGCTATTCACAGTTCGCCCATATGAACACAGATTCTAACCATACAAGAGTAAACATAAATATGCATTCTCATGAGTAATTTGTGATTATCAACAACAGGAAGTCACACACACTGGGAGCCTGGCCCTGTAAACTGGAATGGCTTGGCCACTAGCTGACCTTGGGATGAAGTAACATATGCTGGTATTCAAGAAGACACCCTGGAGGGATGATCAGGGATACACTGGTAGCTGTTGGGTGCATCTTCACTTCAGGAGAGAGTGCAGACTGGAGGCAGAGGATGTGGGGGTTTTTGAGGAGGGAAAGGAAGGAAGGATGTTGATGTGTGAGGTGAGAATGGAAGGAGTGAAGTGCATCCACAGTGGGAGAAGGGCAAGTGTATCATGGGATATGGAGGGAAAAGAAGGAGAAAAAATAATTCTTTGACATAATACACCAATAAACAAAACAGTGAACTCAATAAACTTTGGCAAATTAAACTTGAAGACACAGTACAAGTTTAATGGCAGAATCCTTAGCAGTGTGGAGGAACATTAGGATCTTGGGGTCCACATCCATAGATTCCTTAAGGATTCCATGCAAGTTGATAGGATGGTTAAGAAGGTGAATGGTCTATTGGCTTTCATTAGTTGGGGGATTGAGTTCAAGAGCCATGAGGTAATGTTGCAACTATATAAAACTCTGGTTAGAGTACACCAGTACAGTGACTGCAACAAGTACTATGTTGGTCAAACAGGAAGAAAACTATCGACCAGGCTACACGAGCATCAGCTAGCAGGCAGAAGGCATGATCCACTCTTGCTAGTATCAGCTCACGAAGACAAAGAAGGACACCATTTCAACTGGATGACAGCCAGAATCTTGGCTCAAGCAAATACAAGAATGAGAATTTTTTGAAGCGTGGTTCTCTACAAAAAGATCGATCAACAAACACATCGACATAGATCAGTATATGAACCCTTATGGAGAAAAGAAAAACAACAATCAATGAATCACCAGTAATCTCGGGATCTGGACAGCAAAGCAAACACTCCCAATGGACCTCCCTTGAAGTTAGCCAATCAGAATCTTCTACTGCTAAATTGTTCACAGTGTTTTTAAACAGCCAGGCAAATCAAAATCTCCAATCAATATCCATTCGGACCCCAGAGGAGTATATAATCCGGCATTCTGAGGAGACAACACCCTCAACTGCAGACTGATGATGGCTTCTAGATTGGAGCTGATACGTATGCAAACGTTTTGCCAAGTTCAGCAATCAACCAAACTTCCAAATGTCCAACCTGAAATGGCTAACAATATTCCACAATCTTTCAAATGTGTTCAGTTCTGGTCACCTCATTATAGGATAGATACCAAAGCTTCAGAGAAAGTGTGAAGAGATTTACCAGGCTATTACCTGAATTAGGGAGCAGATCTTATGAGGAAAGGTTGAGTGAGCCAGGACATTTCTCGTTGGGGCTAAAGAGTTGAGAGGTGACTTGACTGAAGTATATAAGCTAAGAGGATAGATCAAGAGAATAGCCAGAAACATTTTTCCCAAGGCATAAATGGCTAATATGATGAGGCAAAATTTTAAGGTGATTGATGGAAAGTATGGGGGAATATCAGAGGTAGGATTTTTTTACACAGTGAGTGGTAAGTATTGTACACATATTTTGGCAATAAAATGAACCTTTGGACATTTAAGAGACTCTTAGACAGGCACATGAATTAACGAAAATGGAGGTCTATGTGCAAGTGGAGGGTAGATTGTTCTTGAAGTAGGTTAAAGGTTCGGCACAACATTATGGGCCAAAGGGCCTGTGCTGTGTTGTACTGTTTTAAGCTCTATGTTCTATGTTCAAATTCCAAACTCTTCAGACCAGACTGAATTTCCAGGAGCTTTAAACTCTGGGAAGACAACCTAAACTGTTTTTAGACAGTCGAATGGTTGTCGCAATTGGACCTCCCAAAGGATTTGTTCTGGTCACCGAAATATAGGAAAGATGTCAACAAAATAGAGAGGGTACAGGGAAGATTAGCTGGATTTCAACACCTGAGTTACAGAGAAAGGTTGAACAAGTTAGGTCTTTATTCTTTGGAGCATAGAAGGTTGAGGGGGGACTTGATAGAGATATTTAAAATTATGAGGGGGATAGATAGAGTTGACGTGGATAGGCTTTTCCCATTGAGACTAGGGGAGATTCAAACAAGAGGACATGAGTTGAGAGTTACGGGGCAAAAGTTTAGGGGTAACACAAGGGGGAACTTCTTTACTCAGAGAGTGGTGGCTGTGTGGAACAAGCTTCCAGTAGAAGTGGTAGAGGCAGTTTCGATATTATCATTCAAAGAAAAATTGGATAGGTATATGGAGACAGGAAAGGAATGGAGGGTTATGGGCTGAGTGCAGGTCGGTGGGACTAAGTGAGAGTAAGCGTTCAGCATGGACTAGAGGGGCCGAGATGGCCTGTTTCCGTGCTGTAATTGTTATATGGTTACAATTGAATCATCCCCAACACCTACATGACAGAAAAATGAAAAAGGACTTCAGTGTTGGGCAAAAAGTGAACTTCATGAATGGTCATTCATGTTGATAGTCTCATTTCTACCATTAGGGTTACTTGCTGCTATAAACACAAGGGAAACACAATCAGTGTTGAACCATCTGTGGCTTTTGTTAACAGTGGACCTATTTCAGAATCACAATCACGTTTATTATCAGTGACATACATGAGGTGCAATTTGTTGTTCTGCTGCTGCAGAACAGTGCAGTGACATAAAACTACTTTAAATTATAAAACAAACAGTGCAAAAAAAATAACAAGTTGGTATTTATGTGATCATGGACGGTTCAGAAACTTAATGGCGGAGAGGAAGAAACCATTCCTAAATTACTAAATTTGGGTCTTCAGACTCCTGTACCTTCTCACCAATAATCATAGCATGTCCTGAATTATAATAGTTCTTAGTGATGCATGACACCTTCTTGAGTCACCTCCTTTTGAAGATGACTTCAATGGTGGGGAGAGTTGTTCCAGTGGTGGAGCTGGCTGAACCTATAATACTTAGCAACCTCTTTAGATTCTGTCTATTGGAACCTCCATGCCAGGTGGTCATGCAAACAAACAATGTTTCCCAGAATGCATCTATAGAATTTGCAGCAGTCTTTGGAGAGATACTAAATCTCTTCAAAATCTTAAAGTAGAGCTATCGTGTCTTCATTATGTCAAAGTTGCTGGTGAATGCAGCAGGCCAGGCAGCATCTGTAGGAAGAGGTGCAGTCGACGTTTCAGGCCGAGACCCTTCGTCAGGACTAACTGAAGGAAGAGTGAGTAAGGGATTTGAAAGTTGGAGGGGGAGGGGGAGATTCAAAATGATAGGAGAAGACAGGAGGGGGAGGGATAGAGCAAAGAGCTGGACAGGTGATAGGCAAAAGGGGATACGAGAGGATCATGGGACAGGAGGTCCGGGAAGAAAGACAAGCGGGGGGACCCAGAGGATGGGCAAGAGGTATATTCAGAGGGACAGAGGGAGAAAAAGGAGAGTGAGAGAAAGAATGTGTGCATAAAAATAAGTAACAGATGGGGTACGAGGGGGAGGTGGGGCCTTAGCGGAAGTTAGAGAAGTCGATGTTCATGCCATCAGGTTGGAGGCTACCCAGACGGAATATAAGGTGTTGTTCCTCCAACCTGGGTGTGGCTTCATCTTTACAGTAGAGGAGGCCGTAGATAGACATGTCAGAATGGGAATGGGATGTGGAATTAAAATGTGTGGCCACTGGGAGATCCTGCTTTCTCTGGCGGTCAGAGCGTAGATGTTCAGCAAAGCGGTCTGCCAGTCTGCGTCGGGTCTCGCCAATATATAAAAGGCCACATCGGGAGCACCGGACGCAGACTGGTGAGAAGAGGCCTGGTGCTCCTTAGTGGAGTCACGATCGAGGGGTAAATAAGAGAAGGTATCCGCGAGTTGTCGCTGTGCCTCGGGAAGGTAGAGGTCAGTACTCGATCGTGACCCCACTAAGGAGCACCAGGCCATTGTCTCCCACACCATCACTGACTTTATCCGCTCAGAGGATCTCCCATCCACTGCTACCAACCTTGTAGTTCCCACACCTCGCACTTCCCGTTTCTACCTCCTACTCAAGATCCAGAAACCTGCCTGTCCTGGCCGATCTATTGTCTTAGCTTGCTCCTGCCCCACCGAACTCGTTTCTGCATACCTGGACACGGTTTTATCACCCCTTGTTCAATCCCTTCCGACCTATGTTCGTGACACTTCTCACGCTCTTAAACTTTTCGATGATTTTAAGTTCCCTGTCCCCCACCGCTTTATTTTCACCATGGATGTCCAGCCCTTATATACTTCCATCCCCCATCAGGAAGGTCTCAAAGCTCTACGCTTCTTTTTGGATTCAAGACCTAATCAGTTCCCCTCTACCACCACTCTGCTCCGTCTAGCGGAATTAGTCCTTACTCTTAATAATTTCTCCTTTGGCTCCTCCCACTTCCTCCAAACTAAAGGTGTAGCTATGGGCACCTGTATGGGTCGTAGCTATGCCTGCCTTTTTGTTGGGTTTGTGGAACAATCTATGTTCCGTGCCTATTCTGGTATCTGTCCCCCACTTTTCCTTCGCTATTTCGACGACTGCATTGGCGTTGCTTCCTGCACGCATGCAGAACTCGTTGACTTTATTCACTTTGCCTCCAACTTTCACCCTGCCCTCAAGTTTACCTGGTCCATTTCCGACACCTCCCTCCCCTTTCTAGATCTTTCTGTCTCTGTGTCTGGAGACAGCTTATCCACTGATGTCTACTATAAGCCTACTGACTCTCACAGCTATCTGGACTATCCCTCTTCTTACCCTGTCGCTTGCAAAAACGCCATCCCCTTCTCACAATTCCTCCGTCTCCGCCACATCTGCTCTCAGGATGAGGCTTTTCATTCTAGGACGAGGGAGATGTCTTCCTTTTTTAAAGAAAGGAGCTTCTCTTCCTCCACTATCAACTCTGCTCTTAAACGCATCTCCCCCATTTCACGTACATCTGCTCTCACTCCATCCTCTCGCCACCCCACTAGGAATAGGGTTCCTCTGGTCCTCACCTACCACCCCACCAGCCTCCGGGTCCAACATATTATTCTCCGTAACTTCCGCCACCTCCAACAGGATCCCACCACTAAGCACATCTTTCCCTCCCCCCCCTCCTCATTCCGCAGGGATCGCTCCCTACACAACTCTCTTGTCCATTCGTCCCCTCCATCCCTCCCCACTGATCTCCCTCCTGGCACTTATCCCTGTAAGCGGAACAAGTGCTGCACGTGCCCTTACACTTCCTCCCTTACCACCATTCAGGGCCCCAAACAGTCCTTCCGGGTGAGGCAACACTTCACCTGTGATTCGGCTGGGGTGATATACTGCGTCCGGTGCTCCCGATGTGGCCTTTTATATATTGACGAGACCCGACGCAGACTGGCAGACTGCTCCCCCTCCCCCTCCAACTTTCAAATCCCTTACTCACTCTTACTCACTCTTACTCACTCTTACTCACTCTTCCTTCAGTTAGTCCTGACGATGGGTCTCGGCCTGAAACGTCGACTACACCTCTTCCTACAGATGCTGCCTGGCCTGCTGCGTTTACCAGCAACTTTGATGTGTGTTGCTTGAATTTCCAGCATCTGCAGAATTCCTGTTGTTTGTGTCTTTATTATGATTGTATCAATGTGTTGGGCCCACGATCAAACGTATGAGATGTTAATGCCCAGGAACTCAATTTCACCATTTTCACAACTGATCCCCTCATGAAGACTGGTGCATGTTCTCTCAAATTCCTCTTCCTGAAGTACACAATCAACTCCTTGGTATTGTTGACCAAACCTACGATTACAAACAGAGTCGGAGAAACATTGAATGTAAATTTCTTTTTCCATCTTTGGGATTATACTTTCCATATCCACGGTTTTTGACCACAAAACAAAGTCATTTGCCACCTGATGAAACATTTTTATTCAAATCAATAACAAATAGTAGGAGGAATAAAACACTTTTTTCCCTCCTTAATAGAAATGTATCAAACAAATGAAGTCAGATGTTTCTGGAACTCCTTATTTTCACAAGACAGCTTGATTATTTTCACAGGACATCCAAAACATCTTTCAATATTTGATTTGAATTCAGACAAAATATGCAACTTCTATGTATGAGGCATGAAACTTAAAGGACTATGTATATTAAAAAATAATAATTCTGTTCAAAAAGCATTATAAATTAGAATCAGAATCTGGTTTAAGATCACTGGCATAAATCATGAAGTTTGCTGTTTTGCAGCAACAGTACAAGACAATGTATAATAATAAAACTAACTATAAATTACAATGAGAATACATTAAAATAAATTAAATAAGCAGTGCAAAAAGAGCACAAGCAAAAAAGGAAAAAAATGAGGTTGTGCTCATGGGTTCATTGTACACACAGAAATCTGATGGCAGAGGGGAGGAAGCTGTTCTTAAAATGTTCAGTGTCTGTCTTCAGGCTCCTGTAGCTCCTCCTTTGTGGCAGCGATGAGAAGAGGGAATGTCCTAGGTGATGGGGGTCCTCAATGATGGATGCTAGCTTTTTGAGGCATCGTCTTTTGAAGATATCCTTGACGTTGGGGATGTTGGGAGCTGGCTGAATTTACAACTTTCTGCAGCTTTATCTGATCCTATGCAATCACCCCTTCACACCAGATAGTGATGCGACCAGTTCGAAGACTCTCAATGTTACATTTGTAGAAATTTACAAGGGTCTTTGATGTCATACGAAGACTCCTCAAACTCATAATGAAATATAACTGCTGTTGCGCCTTCTTTGTAATTACATCAATATGTTGGGCCCAGGGTAGATTTTCAGAAATGTTGACACCCGGGAACTTGAAACTGCTCACCATTTCCACTGCTATTCCCTTGTTGAGGACTGGTACGTGCTCCCTCGACTTCCCCTTCCTGATGTCCACAATCTACTCCTCGGTCTTATTGACATTGAGTGCAAGATTGTTGTTGTGACACCACTCAACCAGTTGATCTATCTCATTCCTGTACGCCCCCTCATCATCGTCTTAAATACGGCCTAGAACAGTTGTGCCATCAGCAAATTTATAGATGGTCTTTGAGCTGTGCCTAGCCACACAGTCATGGGTGTAGAGAGAATAGAGCAGTGGGCTAAGTACACATTAAAAATAAATTTCACCATTAGCATGGGTCCATTGAGCTGAAAAGCCTGTTTCCGTGTCATTCGACACTATGATTCTACAACCAGCTTATACATAATTGAATAAAATGTCTTAGCCCCTTTGCTGCACCTCTGATTGGATAAACTCAGCAATGCTTTTGCGTGTCCCATAAAATGCAGCATTGGAACTAGACAGCCATTACCTTGCCACTAATTTTTACAGTGGGCCAGATCACTGTGACTGACAATTCTCAGCTCAGGTCACCTTGGCCATACACAGAATAATATATAGAAATGCATGCAGGTGGTCTACAGTGGAAAGGGTGAGCAGCTTCAGGTTCCTGGTGTCAATGTAGTACCCCTGAAAAGAGTGGACAAATGAAACATAAATGCTGTAATGTTCGTACATCATTTTAAAGTGAATGAAAATAAATTACTGTACATCCAGTTAACTGTTTAACAACAGACAAAGAGATGTGTATCAAATCAAGTTCTATCCTTTTCCTGTTTATACGGCTACTCATTTAAAATTCAGGCCTCTTGGTTTAACTATAATTTCTGTTATTCCACGAGAACATCTCACTTTAGTTCTAAATTATCAAAAAAAAACATAATATAAAAATACCCCAGTAAACTGTCATCATCTGTTATCAGCAATACTATGCATCCAAACAGTTGCACTGCGTTCTTATGACACTGTCTCCATACAGCTTTAACACTTCAATCATACACACCACGTGGGTGAACACAGTCTTTTTTCACGGTTTGAAACAAACATTTAACTAGAAGAATTATATAGAACATCGGAAAAAATACTTAACAATGTTTTTCTAAGAATATGAATCTGCCAATTCGCTTAACATTCCAATTATTTTCTGTATGTCTTTCCCTTTCTGAAAAAGGGAGACAAATGAACTGCATCAGTAAATTTGGTGAGTGAGTACAACGGGTCTTAACCCTCACAGGCATTCTGGCAGGCCTGAGCGATCAATCGCGTGCTGAAGACTGAATGCAAGCCCTTACAAATAAATTGAAGATTTAGTGCTCAATACTGTACTATAGAAGGATATCTTGCACACAGATTCTCTGAGTTATCAGCTACACTTATTTGCATATTTTTAAGTAATATCCCTTTTTATCTTAACATGAAATGATATTCACATTAAGTAAATTATTTTAACTGTTTAAAAAAATACAATTATTTGTCACTAGGTTGCAGCAGCTCTAGTTCATTAGGAGTTTGAGGATATTTCATATGTCACCAAAAATTCTGGAACATTTCTACAGATGTACCAGGGAGAACATTCTCACTCTGGTTGCATCATTGTCTGGTATAGAGGCTCCAATGTTCAGGATTGGAAGAGATTGCAGGAGCTTGTATACTCAGTTAGGACATGGTTCCCCACCATTGAGGACATCTACAAAAAGCAAAAGGCATTAAGAACCCTCAATATCCAGCACATGGCCTCTTCTCATTAGACCATAAGACGCAGGAGAAGAATTAAGTCACTTGGCCCATTGAGTCTGCTCCGCCATTTCATCATGGTTGACCTTTCACTTACTACTGTTATGTTGTTTGCTTGGGAACTGATGTATGGGAAAACATCGTAAAACTAATTTCACAAATCATCATCCCATTCAAATTAATATGACCAGATGGAAAAAGGGATTTGCATTTTTACCTTGAATTTAATGTTTTTAATTACTCGTTGGCATTAGTAAGTGTTTGAATTGAAATTTAATAATTTATGCTTTTAAAGATTTGATTTGTTTAAATAATTCAGAAGTATTTATGAACATCAGAGACATTTAAAAAACTGTTCATGAGCTGGATGATCTCTCAAAAATTGTCAGAATGCTTGGGAAGCAGGGTGTCAAGAAATAAAGCTGAAAATCACCATCATCATCATCATCAGGTGCCGTGCCCAGTTTGAGCTTTGACTGCCATGGCCCACACACTCCTGTTTCGGGTCAAATGGATCAATTCATTGGTATTCATTTCCAGTTCTCTGGCTGCTGTCTCCATCATCATCATTTGTCTTTGCCTTCCTCTTGCTTTTTTCTCTTCAATCTTTGCCATAATTACCGTGCATTCTATCTTCTCTTTTCTAATCACATGTCCAATGAAGTTACTTTGCTTTTTCATGATCTCATACATTTATTTCTCTTTCTGTGGTTGCTCTGTTCACGACATCCTCGTTAGATATTCATTTCGTCCGTGATATCATTTGAGGTGACCCTGCCGATTGGTTGCAGATGGTCAACTGATCCTGTCATATACATGCAGGAAAAGGAAAGTTGAGTGAGTGTATACTTCAGGCAGTGAGTTTGAGGAGCAAGTCAACTCCAAGACCATTCATTCTAATATGCAAGGCATGATAGAGATGCTGCCATGTTGACGATTGATAGAGGGATGGTGTTAAAAGTCACTGACTGATTTCCAGTCATGTTATTCTCCATATTATTGAGGAAAAAATGATTTCACCCTCCACGTTCACCAAATTTAGCTCAAATGCCATTTATAGATTTGGCAATGGGACCATTGTTTTTGGTAAGATCACAAATGACAATGAGGAGGCATACATTGTAGTGTCTCCACAGTACCTTTGCACTTTATGCCTGCAAGACCTAGGAATTAACTGTTGACTCAGGAAGGAGGAGTTGAGTCCTCCTTGATGATTGGTAAATTTTCAGTACTTGGAAAAGTTCAAAGTTTTTCTTGCTTAAGAGAACCTATGTTAACTTTTCTTTGGAAACTTGTTTATTATTTGAATATCTCAGACACATTTAGGAAGCATCAAAAGATTTAAATGTTCAGCTAAGTCAGGAAGAAGTCCTTTGCTGAATTTTGTTTTGTATTTTAGACCTCGGCAGGGCTAGTTTTAGCTGCATCACGTTTACCTCTTTTCTGCTAGATATTAAGGGAATCAAAGTGATATGGGATTGATGTAGGAAAGGGGCACTCACTGTGACAAGAGGATGGTTAGGACCCAATTGCTGGAGTATCCAGGGCTAGGATCAAGGCACGGTATGAGACTGAAACAAGAACTGAGTGCTAAATACGATGCTAAACAATAACCCAAGTTGAGCTTACGAATGAGCACTGAATCTCCGTTCAGGTGCTCTTTAAATACTGAAATCCTGGTGCCAAAACATGGCAGCCAAAAATAGCAGGACAGTCGTGAATTCTTAAAAGAGCCACACCAGCTATTCAAACTATGGAGAGTTAGAACATCGAAATTCTGGAAGCTGGCACGTTTAGGTGCACATTGTAACAGGAACCCCTCCCCTGTGTCTGACTCCTGATAGCCCTGACTGCTCGGAGAGATGGTGATGGTAGTTGTGGATGAAGGTCAGATCCAGGTCCTTTTCAGGCACCCAGCACCCCTCCTCAGGCCCAAATCCTTCCAGTCCATGAAGTACTGCCAAAGACTTTACCAGTTTGTGAGTCCGAAATTCTTCTTGCTGTGAAGATCTCTTCCCCATCAATACACCTGGGTGGCAGCGGAGCTTATGGCGGTAGGGCTAAGGGGCTGGTGGTTTTAGTTTAGAGCTGTGGAAAGTGGGATTGATCTTCAGGGTCTTGGGGAGCTGCAGGCTGTAAATCCCTGGGTTTGCTATCTTGAGGACTTTGAAGGATTCAAGGAACTTGGGCACCAATTTTCTAGACGCCATCCAGAGTTGCAAATCCTGAGTAGATAGACAGACCTGTTGCCCAGGTTGCAAAGCGGGTCCCTGTCTTTTCCTTTGGATTGCCTTGGTTTCCGCCTTCTGCGTAGAGGCCAGCAAAATTTCCCTTGCCCTAGTCGGTTTCTCCTTGCAGCATTGGAAGATACCACCATGGACTCTGGGATGAACTAAAGGATGCTCTCGCCTTGGGAGAGCCAGCAGAACACTTAGAGGTCCTGATCATCCAGTCCATCCTCCATGATAATCATCTGGGGGAGCATAAGTAAGACAACAACAAGAGGCCAAAGAGGGCTAGCTTGGCATCAACTCATCGCAGTTCCACCACCGCACCACCCATGCCCCCCTCAGATCTTGGTCTTCTGCTCGAGACTGTTGAAAACATGCAGATCATTTACCCAAGGTTCTCCACTAATGAGAGGTCTCAGCATCGGAATCAAGGGTGCTGCTATTACTGTGAGGAGACAGGTCACCAGTGGGCCAAATGCCCAAAGCTGCAGCCATCCAGGGAACAGCTAAGACCATACATCACTCCCAACCCTACGGACGCAGGTGTTACACTGAAGGCGGAGATGTCTTAGGGTAAGAACAAGAGAAAAGTGGAAGTTTTTGTGGACTCTGGGGCAGTGGGTCATTTCCTGGACTTGGGGACCTCCCATCTGCTTGACATACCATTGCAGGAGTTGAGCAGGTCTCTGCCTGCAACTGTCTTGGACAGCCATCCGTTAGGTTTCTGGCAGATCTAACAACAGACATGGGTCTTGCAGATGAGGATTGAAGAACATATGGAGGGCATTAATTTTTTCATCATTGACTCACCACTCATACCCCGATCCTCAGGCATTCTTGGCTGTCCTGGCATAGCCCTTCCATGAGCTGGAAGGAAGGGAGAATCATTGCTTGGACCAGTTGTTATAAGAAAGCATGTTTATGATGTGGTGTTCCAACCTGCAGACTCTCCCATGACCAACAACTAACAATGGGGTGGACTTCAGTGCGAGGCAACCTGAAGTCTTCTGGAAATCTGCCCTCGAAGACAGACAAGCTGGAACCGGCCTTTGGGAATGTATGAGTGCTGACCAGATCTAGTCAGAGCGTGCTAGAACTAGATAGAGGGAATCTGTAGTTCAAGAAAGGCCAAAGAGGTGCTCAAGTAGTCTGGAACTCCTGCAGCTAAGCCTAAGGGATTCATGGCCAGGTGCAGACTCCAAAATGCAGACCCTTAAAACCTATTCCTGGGGGTGCAAAGACCATTTGTAACACCTCACTGCGTCATCTGAGGATATGGACAAGGATTTGGACACTGATTTAAACAAATGAGTCCAGTGAACCCATGGAGGAGACTCTGAGGACTGTCAACTCACCCCTGCTACCTCAGAAGCCTCAGGAGTCATCCTCGAAGGAGGGTCCGAAGGAGACTGCAACAATCAAACCAGTTGAAATCCCTTCCACCAACAAGGACTTGGAAGGGGTCTTCAGCAAGGGAAAGGCCTCCACTGTTCCACCGCACCAACCCTACAACTGTGCTATAAACCTACTGCCTGGTACCTGTCCTTCATGGGGTCAAATATATGCACACTCAGGCCCAGAGAGAAGCACAATGGAAGAGTATATGAAGGAGGCTCTTGTTCTGGGATTCGTTCAGCCCTCTACACCATCAGCCAGCACAGGCTTCTTCTTTGTACAAAAAGGGGATCGGAGCCTGTGACCATGCATTGATCATAGAGGGTTGAACTGCTTCATGGCCAGGCATCATTACCTCCTCCCACTCATGAATACCGCCTTCGAGATTCTCCAAGTGGCAAGAGTATTCGTGAAGCTAGACTTGCAGAATGAGCACAGTCTGGTTTGCATAAAGGAGGGCAATGGGTGGAAAGCTGCATTCAACACACCGACAGGGCACTTTGAGTAGCTGGTTATGCTCTTCAAGTCTTGCGAATGCTCCAGCAGTCTTTCAGGCCTCCAGGATGCTCTCCATCAGTGTGCCTTTGTCTACTCGGCTAATATCCTGATCTTCTTGAGATCCATAGAGGAGAACATCGCTCACGTCAGGGATTTTTTAAAGCAATTTCTCGACCATGGACTTAAGCCGGAGAAATCTGTATTTTACGTAACAACCGTTTCATTTTTGGGTTTCATCATTCCCAATGGCAAGCTCAGAATGGGCCCTACCAAGATCCAGGCAGTCAGAAACTGGCCACAACCATCCAGTAACAAACAAGTTCAATGATTCCAGGGATTTACTAACCTTTACTGGAAGTTCATCATGAACTTCAGCTCAATGTCGGCTTAACTGATGGCTCTAAATTCGAACTTCACAGGCTCTTTTCACTGGACTACCAAAGTGGGGGCTGCTTTAGCAGAGCTCAAACAATGGTACACATTAGCTCCCATCTTGTTTTCTTCGGAGTGAGTGCAGTGTGGTCTCAATGGTAACCTTCAGACAGTAAACTGCACCTGTGTGCATGCTTCTCCAGGCTGCTTTCCCGCTTTCCCCAGCGGACAGATGCTGTGACATCAGGAATCAGGAACTACTCTTGGTTAAGTTTGTGGTAACTTGTACTTTGAAAACGGCACACTTGACAACTTCATGCCCAAAGAAACAACTTTATCTCGAACGTCAAAACCGTTATGTATATACAGAGGCTTTCACAACTCGTATGGCATGGCTGGAACACACCGGAAGTAAAAAGAGTGGAAGTAACCCCCCCATTATCCTAATTAGTATTAACTTACTTTTAATAGTGCTCACATTACAACACTTCTCCCCCTTTAAAATCCAACATTCCCCAAATTTAGCAATCTAGGAAATAAAAACTCTTGCGTTATTAACGCGTACACCTGAAAACTTATACTAATATCTCAGCAACAGCTTACCAATACAAAACATCTGGAAAGCATGTCAGATTCAACATTCAATCTAACAACAACAAAAGAAAACTGTCCCGTGAAAGATTCAGTCTGTCAGGAGGTTTACTAGTGCGCTGTGATCTACGCACTACCCCCGGTGACCCAGCAGGCACCACTGGTGAGGGTGTTTTGGGTGGATCTGGTATTGGGGCCATGACAGGGGTCTGTGTGTCAGCGTGAGAATGCCCGTCCTCCTCAGGGGACCCCAACCCATCTGCCAGCATCGCTCCCTCCGGCAAAGTCACTGGTGGACATGCTTCCACCGTAGTCTGTCTCACTTTTGCCTTCATGTCCGGGCGCAGCAGATCCAATCTTGACTTGGGCCTATGCCCCATCAGCATCTCTGCGGGAGTGCGGGCAGTCGTAGTCTGTAGTGTGAGGTGGTATTTAAACAGGAAACATGAAAGCCGAATGCTCAGAGAGTCCCCTGTCATCCGCTTCAGGCCTTCCTTCACTGTCTGAACAGCCCGCTCAGCCAAACCATTTGAGGCTGGGTGGAAAAGGGCCGTCAGAATGTGATGAATGCCATTCTGCTGCATGAACTCACTGAACAGCTCACTGGTGAACGTCGGGACATTATCAGTGACCAGAGTGTCAGGCAACCCGTGGACTGCAAACACTTGCCTGAGGTTGTCTATGGTTGAGGGGCCTGTGATGTTGCTCATGATGTGAGCTTCAATCTATTTAGAATGCACATCTACCATAACAAGAAACATTTGCCCCATAAAAGGGCCAGCAAAGTCCAAACGTAGCCTAGACCAGGGGTGGTCTGGCCACTCCCATGGGTGCAAAGGAGCTGGTGGTGGCATATTCTGATTAGTCTGACATTGCATGCATGATTTTACTTTGTTCTCCAGATCCTGATCCATTCTTGGCCACCAGACGTAGGACCCTGCAAGGCTTTTCATTCGAGATACCCCTGGATGAGTCTCATGACTTTCCTCCACACTCTGTAAGTGGCCAGGGGGAGGCACAATGACCCTTGCCCCCCCCAGAAAATGCAGCCATCCTGCAGACTCAGTTCTTTATTGCATTTGGCGCAAAGCCTCAGTTCCTCTCCTTCCACGAGTGTGGGCCAACCTTGTAAAAGAAAAGTCTTGACTTGGGACAGGACTAGGTCCCTCTCTGTCCACTGCTTGATCTGGGTGGCCTTTACAGGCATCTGTGACAGCCTCTCCAATGAAAACACAGTCTCTAGAGGCACATATGTGGTAACAGGTGTCTCAGGTAAAGGTAGCCGACTCAGTGCATCGGCGTTTGCATTATCCCCACCCGCTCTGTACGCTATAGTATACTGGTAGGCTGATAGTGTAAGAGCCCAATGCTGTATCCTGGCTGAGGCTAGCATTGGGATGCATCTCATCTCACTGAACAGGCTCATTAGTGGTTTATGGTCCATATAAATTGTAATACGCATCCATAAAGGTACTGATTAGATTAGATTGAGGACACACAGTCCTCTTTTATTGTCATTTAGTAATGCATGCATTAAGAAACGATACAATGTTCCTCCAGTATCATATCACGGAAACACAGGACAAGCCAAGACTAAAAAACTGACAAAAAACACATAATTATAACATATAGTTGCAACAGTGCAAAGCAATACCATAATTTGATAAAGAGCAGACCATGGGCACGGTAAAAAAAAAAGTCTCAAAGTCTCTTGAAAGTCCCATCATCTCATGCAGACGGTAGAAGGAAGAAAAACTGTCCCTGCAATGAACCTCCAGCGCCGCAAACTTGTCGATGCAGCACCCTGGAAGCAGCCAACCACAGCCGACACTTGAGTCCGTCTGAAAACTTCGAGCCTCCGACCAGCCCTCCGACATTGAGCACCAAGCACCATCTCTGCTGAGCACTTCGACCCCGGCCCTAGCAACAGGCAATAGGCAAAGCCAAGGATTTGGGCCTTCCCTCCAGAGATTCTCGGTCGCACAGTAGCAGCGGCAGCAAAGCAGGCATTTCAGAAGTTTCTCCAGATGTTCCTTTGTGCTTCCCATGTCTGTCTCCATCAAATCAGGATTGTGCATGGTACCTACTTAACAAATACCAATATCATTTCGGAGTGGCCTCGCGCGCAGTGTCGTGCCGCCATCTTTTCTTCTCCTCCTTAGAAAACGTTTGACTGCAAAAACAATGGCCAGGCCTTCTTTGTCTAGCTGTAAATATCGCTTTTCAGCAGATGTCAAGGTACATGAAGCAAAACCAACAGGCCTCTCTGAGCGGTCCTCTACTACATGTGAGAGAACTGCCCTGACTCCATAGGGCGAGACATCGCATGCAAGGGTGATCCCCTTGTCTGGGTCATAGTGAACAAGCAGCTTTGCTGAGTGGAGGAGTTCTTTCACCTCCTTGAAAGCTTTCTCCTGCTCTTCACCCCATTGCCACTTAGTGTCATTGTGAAGCAGCTTATACAGTGGGGTCAAAACCCTTGAGAGGTCAGGAAGAAACTTGCCATAATAATTCACCATGCCCAAAAATGATCTGAGTTCCGTCACGGTCTTAGGGCTTGGGTCCTCCTTAATACCTCACACTTTGTCCTCCACAGGGCAAAGCCCCTCAGCTGTGATCTTGTGTCCCAGGTAAGTCACACTCGATGCCAGGAACACACATTTTCCGCATTTCAATCACAGCCCTGCATCTGAGAGCCTCTTCAGCACCCATTCTTAATTAGCCAGATGCTCCACCCACATAGCCCCTGTGATCAAAATATCATCAAGGTACACTGCTTCGTGTGGAATCCCCTGCAGCAAAGTGTCCATTATCCTTTGGAAAATGGTAGGGCTGGACGCCACTCCAAACACCAGGTGATGGTACTTGAATAATCCCTTGTGCGTATTAATTGTGACGTCCTCCTTTGAATCCTCGTCGAGCAGCAGCTGTTGGTAGGTGTGGCTCATGCCCAACTTAGTGAACGGCTTACCCCCTGACAGGGTCACAAACAGGTCATCCACCCATGGCAATGGGTACTCCTCCAGCCGAGAGACCTGATTCACTGTAAGCTTATAATCCCCACATATCCTCACCGTTTTATCTGCCTACAAAACTGGAACAATGGGAGCCGCCCACCTTGAAAACTGGACGGGTCAATAATGTCCAGCCTCTGGAAACATTCCAGCTCCTCCTCAACTTTGCCTTTCATGGCATAGGGCACCAACTTGGGCTTAAAAAAAACATGGTGTAACCTCAGGATGGACATGGAATTTCACTGTCATACCCTTCAGTGTTCCTAGCTCATCTCTGCAAACGTCGCTGTACTGCTGCAGAATGTCCTCCGTCGTGTGTACATACTTAATTTCATGTCAGTTTAGCTGGATTTTGCAAAGCCAGTCACGACCCAAAAGACTGGGTCCTCTGCCCTTAGCTATCACTAGCCTGGCTTCAGCCTTCTCACTCCTGGCTGAAATGTCCACATATAACACCCCTAAGTGAGGTATGGGCTGCCCCGTATAGGTCCTAAGTTTGAGCTTTGATGGTCTAATAGGAGGCAGGTTGGACCCCCATGTCCTCCTGAAGGTCTCTTCACTAATGACCGATGCAGTAGCCCCTGAATCAATCTCAAACTTAATGTCCTTTCCCCTGACAGTGACTGTGGCATAATATGGTTCAGGTGGTTCCTCATCTGTATCGACTCCAAACATGTTGTAGGCACGCGCTGCCTCTTCATCTGCTTCTTCTAGATGGTGTGTGGCCGCCTGAGCCTGTCGAGCTTTCCCCTGCCCAGGCTTAATCTCATGCTTTGAACTTCTGCACTTTTTAGCTAAGTGCCCCTTTTTGCTGCAAGCATGGCAGACAGTGTCTTTGAATTTGCAATCATTTGCATAGTGCGTCCCTCCACACCGGAAACATTCCACCCGCTTTGCCTGTTTACCAGTCTCTCTCCTGACTTGGTGCACTGCCGCCAACTGCGACCCCCGTGTCCTTTCTGGATATCCTTGACATTATGAGCAGCCATCTCCATGCCTTGGGAAATCTCAGAGGCTTTCTTGAAAGTCAACGGTGGGGTTTCCCCTAACAGGCGGCATTGTATGCCGTCATTATTAATGCTGTATACTAATCGATCATGGAGCATGTCATTCAACACCACTCCGAAATCACAATGCTCTGACAGCTGCCAAAGCTCTGCCATGAAATTGGCCACAGACTGACCTGGCTTCCTGAAACTGCTGTGAAACTTACACCGCTGGACTATCACAGAAGGTTTTGGATTGTAGTGGTTCCCTACGAGCTTGACCAGTTCGTCATATGGAATGTCCCCCGGTTTCCGTGGTGTGGCTAAATTCCTTATTAGCTTGTAAGTCTTTGCCCCACACACACTCAGGAGAATAGAGCGCTTCTTAGCCTCCTTAGTAATTCCATTAGCAGAGAAAAAGTCTCCCTACCTTTCCTCATACTCCAGCCAGTCCTCCATAACCTCCACAAATGCAATGATAGTCCCAAACGTAGCCATCTGAACATGAGGCTCCTTATCGGTGCTACTGCTCCCGTTCGAAATGTGCCGACACCTCCACAAAACCAGTTTACCTCATCACCAAAAATATGTGGTAACTCCTACTTTGAAAAAGTCACACTTGACAACTTCACTCCCAAAGAAACAACTTTATCTCGAACGTCAAAACTATTATGTATATACAGAGGGTTTCACAACCCGTACGGCATGGCCAAGTCACTATACAAGCACACCGGAAGTAAAAAGAACGGAAGTAAACCCCACACCCAATTATCCTAATTAGTATTAACTTACTTTTAATAATGCTCACATTACAATAAAGTTGGTCTTGGAGAAATGGCATCATTGGCTTGAGGGGGCCAAGAACCTTGTCATTGTCCGTACAGACCCTGGGCGCACATCCCTATGGAATTTGTCACAGGTCTTCCAGATCCAAGATGAAGACCATCATTGTGGCAATTGTTTATTAGTTTTCAAAGGCCTGCAAATTTATTGCCTTGGACAAGCTGCCATCTTTAGCAGAAAAAGCCAATATTGTCCTGGACCATATCTTCAGGATCCATGGATTCCTGGTGGACATTGTCATATATCATAGTTCACAATTCACATCACATTACTGGAGGGTGTTCTGTAAGCTGATTGGGACAACAGCAAGTCTTTCTTCTAGGTTTCACCCACAGTCCAACGGCCAGACGGAGCAGGTCAACCAAGATTTGGAATAAACTCTAGGGTGCCTGGCCTCAAAAAGACCTGACAAGTGGTGTGACCAGTTGATGTGGGCAGAGATCGCCATTTTAATTAGCTTACTCAGTAACATAAAAGAAGAAACCTCTTACACTCTACCCCCACCAAATAAAGTCATGTCCTCATGACTTCTAAATAACTCACCAACCATTCCTGCAGATGCAAAAACCCAACCCAGGTACACACAGTGACATTGCTCCCCAAACAGTGAACCTTTCACCCGGTCCCATGGACGCCACATGGGCCAACCGATCTGGGAGTTTCCTAATCCTCCGAGACCTCCATACCCTCTCACCTAAACCCTTCAGGCTCAGACACTATGGGGGATACCTCGAGTCTGCTTGCCAACTCCTTTCTCAATCTCTCACTCATGCCTCCACTGCAACTCGTAGCCCCCTGTCCCGTGTCCAAGGCCCCACTTCTTTTCCTTACGGGTCCTGCTGTAACCCAGGCTGCCCACAGCTAGCCCTCCCCACTACACCTGACTCAGTGGGAGAAGGGCCAACAGTCTCGTCCTCAATCACAGGCAAGGTAGCGAAAGGCAGCATGTACCACATGTGCAGCACACCATCCTTCAAATCCGTATTCTTCCTCATTCCCTCGATTGGTAGCTGCTGTTTGATTTTCTCCAAACTGAAGCAATTAGCCTGGGCTGCCTCTGCAGCCTCTTCAGCCTCCTGCAATCGAAACGTCAGCTTCTTCTCTGACTCCTCCAACTCTCACCCCAGTCTCAGCAGTTCTGACTCGCGCTTCGTGTCCGTCTCCATCAGGGAAGCAATTACACCACCAGCTTCTTCCAATCTGTTCTGGATCAATGTCTTGAGTTTCTGCTGATCCTTTTGAAGGTTGGTCATTGTTTTGTCTCTCTGGTTTAATTCATCAGTACATGACCACAGTTTTGGCTCGGAATTCCATTTCTCCGTCTCCACTTTGACGAGCGTGAGTTCCAAGTCTTCAATGGTATTGGGGGCAGAGTACTGACATGGATTGAAAATTGGCTGGCTGACAGAAAACAAAGAGTAGCGATTAATGGGCCCCTTTTGGAATGGCAGGCGGTGACCAGTGGGGTACCGCAGTGTTCAGTGCTGGGACCGCAGCTGTTTACAATATATATTAATGATTTAGATGAGGGAATTAAAAGTAACATTAACAAATTTGCCGATGACACAAAGCTGGGTGGCAGTGTGAAATGTGAGGAGGATGTTATGAGAATACAGAGTGACTTGGACAGGCTGGGTGAGTGGGCAGATGCAGTTTACTGTGGATAAATGTGAGGTTATCCACTTTGGTGGTAAGAACGAGAAGGCAGATTATTACCTAAATAGAGTCAAATTAGGAAAAGGGGAAGCACAATGAGATCTAAGTGTTCTTGTACATCAGTCACTGAAAGCAAGCATGCAAGTACAGCAGGCAGTGAAGAAAGCTAATGGCATGCTGGCCTTCATGACAAGGAGAATTGAGTATAAGAGCAAAGAAGTCCTTCTGCAGCTGTACAGGGCCCTGGTGAGACCACACCTGGAGTACTGTGTGCAGTTTTGGTCTCCAAATTTGAGGAAGGACATTCTTGCTATTGAGGGAGTGCAATGTAGGTTCACAAGGTTAATTCCCGGGATGGCAGGACTGTCATATGTCGAAAGATTGGAGTAACTGGGCTTGTATACTCTGGAATTTAGAAGGCTGAGAGGGGATCTTATTGAAACATATAAGATTATTAAGGGATTGGACATGCTGGAAGCAGGAAGCATGTTCCCGCTGATGAGTGAGTCCAGAACCAGAGGCCACAGTTTAAGAATAATAGATAGGCCATTTAGAACGGAGTTGAGGAAAAACTTTTTCACCCAGAGAGTGGTGGATATGTGGAATGCTCCGCCCCAGAAGGCTGTGGAGGTCAAGTCTCTGGATGCTTTCAAAAAAGAGATGGATAGAGCTCTTAAAGATAGCGGAATCAAAGGTTATGGGGTTAAGGGAGGAACTGGATACTGATAATGGATGATCAACCATGATCACAGTGAATGGCGGTGCTGGCTCGAAGGGCAAAATGGCCTACTCCTGCACCTATTGTCTATTGTCTATTGTTTATTGTCCTGGGCTCAGGCACTCTCCTCACATCATCATCCCCCAAGGTGAATCCAAACCCTAGGCGATCATCCACATACGCCAAAACTCTAAACAGCTCCACATCCCCCATGGTCTTCCTCACTGGGGTGTGATCCCTCTAAGCTTTCAGGAATAGGGTCTTTTCCTTCCGGAAGTTCCTTGGTACATTGCTGGGAACGTACTCCCCCAGAGACCCCAAGCCCTTCCCCCACTGGGCCTCCACTAAGTTTCCCGACACCTCTCTGATCAGCTGAACAACTGAGGAAGGGGCTGATCCCCTGAAGTGATCCTCCCGGCACTGCAAGCAATTTAGCTGCCCTCCTAGCCAGAGAAGATACACTGAAAGCTTTTCCCCCTCTTTCAGATAACTGACAGCTGTCACTACGGTGTAAGTGAACCTGACAGCTCTAACACCGTCATCAGCCCGCCTACTCAAACTTTCAACCAATCCCTGATGCTCTCCTTCAACCGAGCACTGCCACTCATCTAACAACTGAGAGATCCACTCCGCCCACATCTCGTATGCCTCTGCCCCTTTAGGGGTGGACAATATCCCAAAAGCCAGGTGGAGCCTGCCATAGCTGAAACATTTATTTGAGGGCACTATCTCCGAATCAGACCACTCTTTCCTCTCTCTCCTAACAATATGGACAGCCCCTGGTCCCACCACCAACACGCATGCCATAACCAGCAATCCCACAGAGACACACATTACTAACCACAATGCCACAGAGACAACAGCAGCACTGATTTAAACAGAGCAATCATACAGCACACCACTGAATTCAATCCCGGACGAGCCCCCAAATGTATCCCCCTGGTAAGCCTCAGGCTCGCTGAACTTGCTTTCGTCTAGGGAAAGCAGCCTTCGGCCCCACCAAACTGGGTAATTAAGTTTGTGTGGATGCTGTGTGATGTACCCCACCCCACCAAATAACAGACAATACACCATATACGATTAAATGATTACAATTTATAAATATTACTGGAACTATATAATTAATAAATATAAAATATAAAAGGAAAGTAAAAGGTGCCAAATTTATCAAAGTTCAACCTCTTCGTGCACAAGCAGTTGGAACTCTAGTAATGATCCTCTTTTTGCCATTCGATCCCCTCTGACCACCTCGACCTGCTGCCTGGGACCAACCTCGGTTGTCAATCAGACACTCCACATGAGTCTGTTTTCATTTCCTCTCCTCACCGAAGACTCTGGACCTCGGACTCCGGCTCGGGGTCCGCCCTGTCTTCCAGCTCACAACATCGCAACCACTCTCTCTTTCCCTATCGCACCTTCTGCCCAAACCCCGCACATCACAATAGCTTACAGACACACAAGAAAGAATAACATCTATTCCAATTGGTTCGTTGCTTCTCTTATCAATAATATAACCCTAACAAGCTGCTAGTGAGAGAACTTTCTCAGCAGTTAACATAACAAAGAAGCCATTTTAATTAGCCTACGCAGTAACATAGAAGAAGAAACCCCTTACATACACTTGCTATCTTATATGTAGTATATGTGTCTTGTGCTGTGTATGACTGCTGGTACTGCGTTTTGCACCTTGGTCCCAGAGGAACACTGTTTCATTTAGCTGTATTCATGGTTATTCATGTACGGTTGAATGACAATTCAACATGAACCTGAACTTAAACTCACAGCATTTCTCCATTCCCACTACAGGTCCACAATTCTTATCTGAAATCCTTGAGGCCAGTTGCATTTCGGAAATCAGAATTTTTTGGATTTCAGACCACCCCCCAATACCATAAAACAGGTATGCTCAAGTCCCTTATGTAACCTGGCTCAGTGTGGTGGACTTTAAGACCCAGCGGCGCACCAAACCTACGCACATCCTCCCATATACTTTAAATCATCTCTAGATTACTTATAATACCTAATACAATGTAAATGCTATGTAAGTAATTGTTATACTGTATTGTTTAGGGAATAATGACAAGAAGAAATTTTATTTCCAACAAAAACATTCAATAAAACATAAAAACATACAGCTTCAAACGAACCGAATCAAACAGATGGTAAATGACTTATTGGAATAAATGTAGAATGTCACTGTCACTATAAAACTTCAGTAACTTGTCCTTCTGTTTATTTAAATCATATACAGTGGTAGTTCCAACACTATTTTCTTCAGTAAGATGCCGCACAGACACATCACGATCAAGCTTCTGCAATAACTCCACTTTCTGCGTTATAGATAATGATAAATGTTTCCTTCTCTTTTTTTCATTGTTACCCATAGGGGTATCTGCAGCTCTTTTTGACAATTTCACAGTGAAATTAAACACAAAGTCAACAGTGAACACAAAATATCAGTGAACAGCAAATGCACGTGTAACCTGTACGAGTGCTGAGCCACAACTGATGTCTGGTGGCCTCTGCTTGTGCTGCCACGTCACACCTGAGTGAGGTCAGCTGTTGGTGAAAAAAACTTTGGTTTTCGGAGCTTTTTGGATTTCAGAATTTTGGATAAAGGAATGTGTACCTGTACCACCATGTCCCCGCTCTCCACCATCCACGATACTTGCCTCTTAGAATGGTTGCTCCTTTTGGATTGTAGAAGTGGCAACCCCCCCCCCCCATTTATTAAAATATTTTCAGCTACAGAAGGTCCATACCAGTACTGAAAAAGAAACACTAACTGGGGGAGAAAAAAGAACTCAGAGACTCCAACCTAGCATGGCGCACAAGAAGTACTAGTTGAAAATAGCTCCTGTAGAGCAAGAGAAAACACTCAGATCTCAAAAGAAAGACCTTTGTTGGAATAAAGGGGAAAATTAAAACATAATAAAGTTGAAGTGAAGAGTAAAGGTGGAGGGGTGGAAAGAACCTAGGGGAAGTCCTGTAATACAATAAATTGCAGGAGAGATTAAATGACAAGAAGACATTAGTACAATGTGAAATATTCTCAGTATATTTTGATTGATTAATAGGTGCATATCTATAATCCATTGATGCAACTATAATATCAGTATGCATGTAGTAAGTTCATGAAAGGCAAAATTTTCTTCAGATTAATAAGGAAGTGACTCATTGAAATTTAAAGAAAGAAATCGCAATTCCATTACATATTAGTGATGTGTCCCAAAAGTTATGGCATTTGGTCATAATCCTGTCAGTTGGCTCCTCGTCACTATGCACATTGTCTCATTTACATATCTCAAGCTTGCTTCTCACTTCTTTGCACTTGTTCATCTTACCACTTCATGACATCTTTCGTAAATTGTAACCTCAGCAAGTGCAGACCACAATGAATAGTGAACGCAAATGAGAATAGTTCCCTGGCCGTACACACGTCACAGGCTGTGTTTCTATGCCTTAATGGTTAGCTTAAATATAGCTGATCATAGGAAAAAAACTCAGAGGTAATGGAGCGAGTCAAGAACACGACTTCACTCCATGAGCTCTACCGGAAGTCTGTTGTCACAGGCTGCGTTTCTGAAATAAACTTCTGTCTCCTTCTTAAAAAACATCAGAAAGGTAATAGTCCAGTGCTGGACATAGAACCTAGAACACAGAACACAGGACAGCACAGCACAGCAACAGGCCCATTAGCCCGCAATTTTGTGCAAAACCAACTAAATTAGTCATCGAATGGTAAACTAAAATAACTTCTTCTACCTGCACAATGTCCATATCATTCCATTTTTCTGACATTCATATGCCTATCTAAAAGTCTTTAATATGTCTGCTTCTATCACCACTCCAGGCAATGAATTCCAGGCATGCACCAATCTCCGTGTAAAAAAAAACTTGCCCCTCAAATCTTCTTTGAAATTACCCACTCTCACCTTAAATGCATGCCTGCTCATATTAGACCTTTTTAAACTTGGAAAAAAGATATTGTCTATCTATGCCTCTCATAACCCTGTAATCCTCTCTTAGATTCCTGCTATTCCAGAAAAAAACAACCCAAGTTTGTCCAATCTCTCGTCATAGCACCATCCAGATAAACCTCTTCTGCACCCTCTCCCAATCCATGACATCCATCCTAAAATGGGGAGATGAAAATTGTGTGCAATACTCCAGCTGCAGCCTACCTAGAGTTTTATAAAGCTGCAAAATAACTTACTGACTTGAACTCTGCTTTAACTAATAAAAGAAGCATGTCCTATGGCTTCTTAACCACCCTATCAACCTACGCAGTCCCTTTCAGGGAGCTTTGAATTTGGATTCCAAGATCTCTGTGCTCATCCACACTGTTAAGAGTCTTGCCCTGAACAGTGTACTGTCTCTTCACAATTGATCTATAAAGGTGCAACACTTCACATTTGGCTGGGTTAAACTCCAAGTGCTATTTCTTTGGCCAGATCTGTAATGGCTCTATATCCCACTATATTCTTTGCCAGTCTTCCATGCTATCCACAACATCACCAATCTTTGTATCATCTGTAAATTTACCCATCTACCCATCTACATTTTCATCCAGGTCATTTATTTATTTATGGTGATAAGGCACAGAATAGGCCTTCTCGCCCTTTGAACCACAGCACCCAACAACCCCCGATTTAATCTGAGCCTAATCATGGGACAAACTTACAATGATCAATTAACCTAACAACTGGTACATCTTTGGACCGAAGGAGGAAACCAGAGCACCAAGAGGAAATCCATACCGTCAAGGGGAGTACATACAAATTCCTCACAGGGAGCAGTGGGAATTGAACCCAGGACTATACTGTAAAGTGTTGTGCTAACTACTACACTGCTGTGCTGCATACTTCACAAACAACAGAGTCCTAGTACAGATCCGTGAAGAACACCACTAATTACAGATCTCCAGCTAAACTAAGTCCATTCGACCACTACACTCTGACTTCTATGGCAAGCTAGTTCTGAGCCCCAATGGCCAATTCACCATGGATCCCATGCATCTTAATCTTTTGGATAGCCTCCCATGAAGGACCTTGTCAAGCACCTCTCTAAAATCCATGTAGACAACATCCACAGCTTCGCCTTCATCAATCAACTTTGACACCTTCTCAAAAAACTCAATCATTCATAAGACATGACTTGCCCTGCACAAAGCCATGCTGACTCTTCATAATTAGGCCATTGTTTCCAAGTGCTCATAAATCCTATCCATAAGAAATCTCTCCAGTAACTTCCCTTTCACTGACGTGAGACTCACCAGTCTATAGTCTCCAGATTTATCCCTGGTTCTCTTCCTGAATAATGGAACAACATTTTGGGACCGCCTGGGACCTCCTGGGATCTCCTGGGACCTCACCTGTGGCTAGAGTGGACACAGAGATAAAACAGTATGCAGAATTAGGCCATTCAGCCCATCAGGTTTGCTCCGCCATTCCATCATGGCTGACTTATTATCCCTCTCAACCCTATTCTCTTGCCTTATCCTCATACCTTTGATGTCCCTTTTAATCAAGAACCTATCAGCCTCTGCCTTAAATATACTCAATGATTTGATCTGCACAGCCATCTGTAGCAATAAATTCCACAGATTCACCACCTCTGGCTGAAGAAGTATTTTTCCTCATCTCTGTTCGAACTGGATGTCCCTCGATTCTGAAGCTGCGCCCTCTGGTCCTAGACTCACCAACTGTAGGAAGCATCCTTTCCACATCTACTATATCTAGGTTTTTCAATATTTGATAGGTTTCAATGAGATTTCATCCCCACCTGCCCCCATTCTGCACTCCAGCGAGTATAGCCCAGAGCCATCAAACATTCCTCATATGTTGACCCCTTCATTCCTGGGATAATCTTAGCAAGCCTCCTCTGCACCCTCTCCAATGCCAGTACATCTTTTCTTTGATAAGGACACCCAAACTGCTCATAATACTCTAAGTGTGGTCTGGCCAATGCTTTCTAAAGCCTTAGCATTACATCCTTGAATGTGCATTCTTGTCCTCTTGGTATGAATGCCAACATTGCATTTGCTTCCTTGCCACTGACTCACCATGCAGGTTAACCTTTAGAGAATCCTGCACGAGAACTCCTAAGTCCCTTTTCACCTCAGATTTTTGAACTTACTCCCCATTTAGAAAATATTTCACACCTTTATTCCTTCTATTAAAGTGCATGGCCATGTATGTCCCTACACTATATTCAATCTACCACTTCTATGCCCATTTTCTCAATCTGTCTAGGTCATTCTATAGACACCCTGCTTCCTCAACACTACTTGACCCTCCACCTATCTTTTTATCATCTACAAACTTGGCCACAAAACGATCAATTCTTTATACAAATCATTGACATATAGCTGTGGGCTGTCCCGGCCCCCGGTGATAGATTGTGTCACAAAGGACTCCCTCCTATCAGTGGGAGGTGACGTAGTAGATCTGGAAGAGAGACGAGGTGGAAGCAGTAGGGATCTTTTACTGTTTAAGAAACAGAATTTTAGAAGTGCACCTTGGACTTTTTTTGTGAAGAAAAGCAGTCCCAACACTGACTGCTGTGGAACACAGCTACTCACCGGCAGCAAATCAGAAAAGGACCACTTTATACCCATTCTTTTCCTCTTGCCTGTCAGCTGATCTCTTTCCTGTAATATCATGGGATCATTTTTTGTTAAGGAGCTCCATGTGCGGTACCTTGTTGAAAGCCTTCTGTAAATACAAACAACATCCACTGGCTCTCCTTTATCTATTCTGCCTGTTATTTCCTCAAAGAATTCCAACAGATTTGTCAGGCAAGATGTCTCCTTAAGGAATTCATGCTGACTTTGACTTGCTTTGGCATGTGCCTGCATGTACACCAAAACCTCATCCCTAATAACTGACTCCAACATCTTCCCAACAGCTAAAGTCAGGGTAACTGGCCTATAATATTCTTCTTCTGCCTCCCTTCCTTCTTAAAGAGTGGAGTGATGTTTGCAATTTTCCAGTCCTCTGGAACCATTACAGAATCTAGTAATTCTTGAATGATCATTACTAATGCCCCCACAATCTCTTCAGCTACCACTGTTACGTACCCCGTAACTGGGTTGCCAAACCAGCAGAAATGGATCACTCAGTTGGAGTCTGGATTACTAGAACTAAGAAAGTTTTATTAAAGAAACAAGCAACACAGTAATCGAAAGGATAATAAATGCAACAGTTCAGCAATGATAAACACACATGTGCACAGAATTAAGATAACAGGATCAACCAAGCTCTATCGTTGTCTAGGGGTAAATGACCAATTTCAAAGTGACACAAAGTCCAGTTCAATTTAGTTCAGTTCACAGTAATTGTTGCCATGGCGATGGACAATGTGGGGGGAAGGAGAGAGAGAACAAGAACGAATGATCATTCAAAACGGCTTCCACACACAGACCTGCGATACTGCTCACAAGCAGCTTTCGGGCGAGTCCTTTGTGATGTCACCTGAGGTCACCGACTGTGACCCCTCCTCCAGATGCGGTCGATCCTCTGCAGTGAACCTGGCACCCAAGCAAGGGTGGACACACACCGGGTTCCCGCTGATCGTACCTTTCCACCCTGTGCGTCTAAGGCTGATCCCGCGATCAGCCGTCCAAGAGCTTCCCACCGACTTGTGAGAGGCGCACCGCTTCCAGGGTCTCGTTATCTCGGGGTGTCGTGTGTGTCTTGCCTTAGCGAACCCGTCCCTTTTTATCCCCCTGCTGGGGTATCGCCTGTCCATCACTTCAGACAGTTCAGGGTTCAAAGGGGGAGCCGCTCTTGACAATACCCAGACTGATGGCTCCTTCATTAACATCTCCAAATGCTGCTTCATTGTGTTCCTTATCTCTCCCTCCCCTGAGGACAGGTGGCAGACCAACTGCTGATGCCACTGGTGCTAGCCCAGGCCAGCAAACATCTTAATTTATGTGTATTCTCATCACACTACTTTCAGAACACCAGGTGTAGTCCATCTGTGACTTACCTGCCTTTAGACCTTTCAGAATCTTAAGCACTTTTTCCTTTGTAATAGCAATGACATGCACTTTTTTTCCCTGACACTCTTGCATTTCTAGCTTTCTGCTAGTGTCTTTCACAGTGAAGTCTGACGCAAAATAGTTATTAAGTTTGTCAGTCATTTCTTTGTCTCCCATTATTACCTCACCAGTGTCATTTTCTCATCTCTCTTTTACTCTTTATATATCTGAAAAAATCTTTTTGTATCACCTTTTGTATTATTAGCTAGCTTACCTTCAGATTTCATCTTTTCTCTCTTTATGGCTTTTTTAGTTGCTTTCTATTGGTTTTTAAAAGCATCCCAATCCTTTTATCTTCCCATGAATTACTAATACATTATATGCCCTCTCTCTTGCTTTTGTGCTGTCTCTGACTTCCCTTATCAGCCACGGTTACCTCATTCTCCATTTGGAATACATTTTCAACTTCCAATTTGGGATGTATTTTTCCTGTGCCTTCTGAATTGCTCCCAGAAACACCCCCTGCTATTTCTGCTTTGCCGTCATTCCTGCTAGTGTCCCCTTCCAACTAACTTTGGTCAGCTCCATTCTCATGCCTCTGCAATTCCCTTTATTTCACTGTAATACTAAAACATCCAATTTTCCTTCTCAAACTATTCAGTGAATTCTATCACATTATAATCACTGTTTCCTAAGGGGTTGTTTTCCTTAAGCTCCCCAATCAAATCGGGTTCATTACCCAATTCCCAATCCAGAATTAGTGTTTTCCTTGTGGGCCACAACCATAAGTTGCTCTATAAAGCTATCTCATAGGCATTCTACAAATTTCCTCTCATGGGATCCAGTTACAACCTAATTTTCCTAATTTACCTGAATATTATAATCCCCCAAGGCCATTGCATCATTGCCCCTTGTACATGCCTTTTCTGTCTCCTGCTGTAATTTGTAGTCTACATCCTGGATACTGATTGGAGGCCTGCATATAACTTTCATCAAGGTCTTTTTACCCTTGCAGTTTCTTAACTCTACCCACAAGAATTTTACATCTGCCGATCCTATGTCACCTCTTTTTAACAATTTAATTTTTTTTCCCAACAAATTCACACCACTCCCTCTGCCAACCTTTTCTTTCGAAACAATTGCTTATCCTTGGATGTTAAGTTCCCAACTATAATCTTCTTTCAGCCATGACTCAGTGATGCCCACAGAATCATACTTTGCAATCTGTAGCTGCGCTACAAACTCATTTACGTTATTCAGTATACAGCATGCATTCATATATAACACCTTCAGTTCTGTCTTCATCACCCTTTTCAATTTTGGCCCCCTGTTGCTCTCCAACTCATCCCACTGACTGCCCTAGTCAGTGCCCTGACTTTGCCCTAGTATCTGCCTGTCCTTCTTCACCATCTCATTAAGCACCAGATCTAGCTGTACGCCAACTGCCCCATCCTCTGCCCTATCACTCTAGCTCCCATCTGCCTGCCAGATATTGGTTAAGGCCCCAGCAATCTCTTCAGTTGTCTCTCTCAATAATTTGAGATATATCTCTCAGGCCCTGGGGACTTATTAACCTTAATGCTCTTTGAGAAACCCAAAAGAACTTCGCCATTTTCCTTGAAATGTCCTAGCTTATCAATATACACAACACTGATCTCCATGTCCTTCTCCTTGGTAAATACTGCTGTAATGTACTCATTAAAGACATCACCCATGTCTTCCACATCCAAGCAAAAGTTCCTTCCTTTATCTTACAGTGGCTCTATCCTCTCCTTAGATATACTTTTGCTCTTGATGTATATGTAGAATGCCTTGGGATTCTCTTAATCCTCCTTGTCAAGGACTTTTCATGGCCCTCTTGGCTCTCCTATTTTCTTTTCTATGTTATTTTCTGGCTTTTAAAAATAATCCTCATGGGTTCTGTTGGACTCTAGCTTCCTAAGCTTTACATGCTTCCCCTTTTCCTTCTTGACTGAATTACTCAGCTCCCTCAACACCCAAAGTTCTCATATAGCTTGCGTGTATTAGTTTTCACAGGTAAATCTCAAGGTTCTCAGTTCTGAGTCAATCTCATCATCATCATTTTTTTTATCAACAGCATGCAGATTAATACTCTTCTTGAAACTGCAACTTGACTTTTTATCTTTTTCTCTTCCCCGTGCAGTCCATTTGTTTTTGGCTGCCTGACGTGCTCATTGTATGTGTCCTACATCAGCGGTCCCCGACCACCGTGCCTCGGACCGGTACTGGGGCACAAAGCATGTGGTACTGGGCCGCGGGGAAATGATATGATTTGGCGATATGTGTCAGCTGCACCTTTCCTCATTCCCTGTCACACACGGTTGAGCTTGAACGCACGCGAGGTCATTACCCGTGCATCATCCATGGCAGTGCGGGAAGAAGATCAACTCCTCAAGCTTGCAAATGACGGTAGGCTGAAAAGTATGTTTGACATAACGTCTCTGCCAGCATTCTGGATCAAAGTCAAGGCTAAATATCCTGAGATAGCCATGAAAGCACTGAAAAAGTTGCTTCTATTTCCAACACATCTCCGCAATGAATGCAACGAAAACTAAATTGCGGAATAGACTGGACATAAGGAACCCCCTTCGAGTATCGCTGTCTCCCATTACCCCTCGATAGGACTGTGTTGTTGCAGGAAAGCAAGCCCAGGGCTTCCACTGATTCAGCGATATTGGTGCGTTGCAATGATTTTATATGTTCATACGGGGAAAATATGTGCTGCGTGTTTAATATCCAAATGCTACTTAAAATGTTATGATGCTATTGACTTATAAGTGACTTATATAACCATATAACAATTACAGCACAGAAACAGGCCATCTCTGCGCTTCTCGTCCATGCCAAATGCTACTCTCACCTAGTCCCACCGACCTGCACTCAGCCCATAACCGCCCATTCATTTCCTGTCCATATAGCTATCCAATTTTTCTTTAAATGATAATATTGAACCTGTCTCTACCACTTCTACTGGAAGCTCGTTCCACACTTACTTCAAGTTCCCCTGTCCTCCTCTGATAATTGACTTATCACTACATCAATGCAAGGAAAATACGTGCTGTGTGTTTAATATTAAATTTGTTAGATAAATCCTTCTATAAACGAAATTGCATGTATTAGCCACTTATCACCTATATTCCGGTCGTGATTAACACCCCCCCCCCACCCAACAGAATCGCCAAAAATGATTTGTAGAAAAAAATCCGCACGTACATGCAAGCGCAAGTCACGCACGCGCACACAGGTGCCCACGCAAGGCTTCATGGTCATTGTAGTCTTTCTCGGGGTAAACACAAAGTATTTGACTGCTCCTCTTGTCTGTTGTCAACCCTACAACCCTCCCCTCCCCCCCCGAGTCAGCCGGTCCGCAAGAATATTGTCAATATAAAACCAGTCCGCAGTGCAAAAAAGGTTAGGGACCCCTGTCCTACATTGTTGCATTTTATGTAATTTTCACCTTTAACCCTGCATTGGTCTGGTGTAAGTGAGCACTTGCCTCAGAAGTAGCATGATATGGGTGGCCAAGTCTGTTTCTGTTTAGTCATTGGAATTTTGTTGACGTTCAGTTTCATTCCTGAAAACTCAATTGCTTCTCTGCCTACTGTTTCCATTGATCCAGCTATTTCAACTGCTCTTTTAAAAGTAAGCTCTGCTTCAGTTAGGAATATTTTTGAATGCTTTCTTGTAAGATTCCACAAACTAAATGATCTCTCAATGTATCATTAAGCCCATCACTGAACTGACAATGCTCAGACAACTTCTTCAATTAAGCCATGTACACTGAAATAGACTCCCTTTCCTTTTAATTCCACTTATGAAATGTTAAAGCATTCTGCAATCAACAATGGCTTCAGTTCTAAATGTTCCTGCACTTTTTCTTATCAGCCAAGCTCATTTTGACTGGTTTGGTTGGAGTAGTTACATTTCTAACCAAACTGTATGACTTAAGTCCAATGCACTCCGCAAAATTGGCATTCGCTTCTCATCGGCAGTTTCTTTTGTTTTAAAATACTGCTCAATTCAGTACATATACAATATCTGTTTACCTGTTGTGTAATTAAACACCTCAATTGTGCTGATGTCACTAGCTATTTCTGCTTTTTGGTTTTATGATTATTATCATCCAGTACTCCCTGTTTATGAACCTGTGAATGGTTCCATTTTAAACTGAATCATTTTTCATTTTGTAAAGAAAGTAAACTCAGACAGCTCGCTGTGCTTCAACAGGCAGGCAGTCATCTTGGGTTCATTTTAAAAATATCTCATGGCCTCTGTTATGTTTTTTTTAAACTCCAAAACATTAAACTAAAGAAAAGACTGGTGTCCAGGAATGTGAGTCTAACTTCATATTTACTTTTATGTGAGACATGTACTTATCACGTGATAGCATCATAACATATGCAATTCACTTATTTTTACATATAACACATAATGAATTATTTAAACAAACAAGATTGCTTAATTAAACAATTTATTTACAATCTTACTCAAATACTGCTGAAAGATTAAATACACAACAGGCATGATATCTAAAACTTTGAAAACTTCTATAGATGCGTGGTGGAGAGTATCACAACCTGGTATGGAAACACCAATGCTCTTGAATGGAAAATCCTCCAAAAGGTAATGGATATGACCCAGTCCATCAGATGTAAAGCCTTCTCCACCATTGAGCACATCTACAAAGAGCACTGTCGCTAGAAAGCAGAATCCATCATCAAGGACTCACAGCACCCGGGTCATGCTCTCTTCTTGCTGCTGTTATCAGAAAAAAAAGTGCAAGAGTCTCAGATGTTTATTGCTTATTTATTTATTTTTTTTCTTTTATTCTTTTGTATTTGCTGTTTGTTTTCTTTTGCACATTGGTTGTTTGTCCGTTCTGTTTGGTGAGGTCTTTCACTGAAACTGTATGTTTCTTGGATTTACTGAGAATGCTTACAAGAAAGTGATTCTCAGGGTGGTATATGGTGACATTTTTGTACATAGTTTGATAATAAATTTACTTTGAATATATTTAAAACTTTGAAATGAAGGGCATGCACCTTCTCTTCCAGTGCCTTTTAATATCAAAATGTAAGTGGATTTGCCCTGCTCTAGCTTTTTGGAGAGTGCATGCAATTGCAAGATATTTGATGCCAATTAGTATAGGAATACACCAGCAGATCTGAATTAAGTAGTTTTTGTTTTAACCACAAGTTGCCATTTAATATGCCTGAACAACCAAAGTTCATGGTTAAACACATTATCCAAGCTACATGTGAATTATTATGCACAGTTAAGCATGAAATACATGATTAACTCTTTTACTTAGGACATATCCTGTAGAGCATTTTGTGTTCCTGCAGAAGGTACAGTAACCAATCCAGATATTGGAAGTTTTACGAGGAGGAAATTTCACTCGGGTCCACTGTTCAAGCAGAAAAGGGAGCAGTGGGTCGCTGCAGTACAATAGAGCTTTGACCAGTGACCAAACTGCATTAGTGATTGATTAACAAAACCAAATCAAAGGAAGGCAGAAAGAAGTGCAGCGGCCATTGCCTGACTGGACAGAGTCAGTGTGGTAATCTTGAGGCTTTAGCGAAGAGAGGCTTCAGTCAGAGAAAGCAAAAGAACAGAAAAGCTCAAAGTTCATTTCTTTTCTGCCTTCCCTTCCCTATATCTGCTCAGTTAGGGTAGTAGAAATTTCAGGCTGGATACTGGAATGCTCCTCTTAGGGCATGTGGGAAGGCAGGGAGACCTTCAGTGTCCCTGACAATTACAGCTGCGAGAAGTGCATCCAGGTGCAGCTTCTAACAATCCATGTTAAGGAGCTGGAGCTGTAACCGGATGAACTCTGGATTGTTCAGAAGGCTGAAAGTGTGATCGTCAGGACATATAGAGAGGTACTGTAGTTACATCCAAAATGCAGGACCCAGGAAACTGGATGATAGTCAGGAAAGGGAAAGAGGTTAAGAAACCTATACAGAGTACTCCTGTAACAATCCCCCTCAACGACAGGTATATCAATTTGGATACTGCTGGGGGGTTGATGTAACAGAGGAAAGTCACAGTGGCCGGGTCTCAGGCACTGAGTCTGGCTCTGTGACTCAGAAGGGAAGTGGTGAGAAAAGGCAAGTTGTGGTAGGAGATTCATTAGTTAGAGGAACGGTCAGGAGGCTCTGTGGGTGAGAGTAAGATTTCCGGATGGTAGGTTGCGTCCCGGGTGCCAGAGCATAGGACATCCTGGACTGAGTCCTCAGTATTCCTAAGAGGGGGAGGGGAGAACAGTCAGAGGTCGTGGTCCACGTAGGGACCAATGACAAATGCTGGACGAGTGACGAGGCTCTGCCTAAGGAGTTCAGGGAGTTAGGTGCCAAGTTAAAGGACAGGACTTCCAGGGTTGTGATTTCAGGACTGCTACCCATGCCGTGTGCTAGTGAGGGCAGAACTAGGAAAATAATACGTGGCTACGGAGTTGGTGCAGGAGGGAGGACATAAGATTTTTGGATCATTGAGCTCTCTACCAGAGAAGGTGGGATCTGTACGGAGGGGACGATTTTCACCTGAACTGGAGCGGGACTAATATCTTAGCAGAAAGGTTTGTTACTGCTGCACGGTGAAGTTTAAATTAGTGTTGCAGGTGGATGGGAAACAGAGTGCTAGAAGACTTAGTAGAGAGGTTGTGGAGGAAGATGTTGTTAAGACCTCAGGGAAAGTTAGGAATCAAAAGGTTGAGCATGGTCTGACTAGTGTCCTCAGCTGCATATATTTCAATGCAAGAGATACCGTAGGAAAGGCAGATCATAGTGCTGAAGATGGGGTAGCTGGTTTACAAACCAAAACAATGTGTAGTGAGAGCAAAATTGCAGTCAATAGGATGAGTTGCAACATAAACGGTGGACAAAATCGAAAAGGGTGAATATAACACTGAAGGTGTTTTATTTGAATATGTGCAGTGTACAGAATAAGGTAGATGAACTTGAAGCACAGTTGCAAATTGGCATGTATGATGTTGTAGTAATCACTAAATAATGGCTGATAGAAGATTATCGCTGGGAGTTTAATGTCCAAGGAAACCCATGGTGTCAAAAGGACAGGCAGGAAGGCAGAAAAGGAGGCATTACTGTGTTGGTAAAAATGAAATCAAACCATTAGAAAAAGGTGACATAGGGTTGGAGAGTGTTGAATCATTGTGAATAGATCTAAGGAATTGTAAGGGTAAAACAGACCCCCCCATCCCTCCCCAGCAAACAGTAGTAACAATGTGGTTTACAAATTACAATGGTAGATTGAAAATACATGCCAAAAGGGTGGGATTTCAATATGGAGGTAGATTGGGAAAATCAGATTGGTGCTAGATTCCAAGAGGAGGAATTTCTTGAATGCTTTGGAGCTGGCTTTTTAGAGCAGCTTGTGGTTGAACCCACTGGGGGATTAGCTATTCTAGATTGGCTGTTGTGCAGTGAACCAGAATTGATTAGAGGGCTTAGCATAAAAGAACCCGTAAGGGTAAGTGATCATAACATAATCGCATTTTCCCCTGAAGTTTGAGAAGGAGAAGCTGAAGTCACATATATCAGTATTACAGTGGAGTAAAGGGAATTACAGAGGCATGAGAGAGTAGCTGATCAGATTGATTGGAAAAGAACACTGTCAGGGATGACAAAAAGCAGCAATAGGTGAAATTTATGTAAGCAATTTGGAAGGCATAGGATATAAACATCCCAAAGAGGAAAATGTATTTTAAAGGGAAGGTGACACAACTATGGCTAATGAGATAATAAAATCCAGTGATCACAATATAATTAAGTTTCAGTGTAATTATGGAGAAGGATAGGACTGGACCTAGGATTGAGATTTTTGATTGGAGAAAGGCTAACTTTGAGGAGATGCGAAAGGATTTAGAAGGAGTGGATTGGGAAAATTTGTTTTATGGGAAGGATGTAACAGAGAAATGGAGGTCATTTAAAGGTGAAATTTTGAGGGTTCGGAATTTTTATGTTCCTGTTAGGTTGAAAGGAAAGGTTAAAAGTTTGAGAGAGCCATGGTTCTCAAGAGATATTAGAAACTTGGTTCAGAGAAAGAGAGGGATCTTCAATAAATATAGGCAGCTTGGAGTTAATGAGGTACTCGAGGAATATAAAGAATGTAAAAAGAATCTTAAGAAAGAAATTAGAAAAGCTAAAAGAAGATATGAGGCTGCTTTGGCAGGTAAGATGAAAATAAATCCAAAGGGTTTCTACAGTTATATTAGTGGTAAAAGGATAGTGAGGGATAAAATTGGTCCCTTAGAGAATCAGAGTGGATGGCTATGTGCGGAGCCAAAAGAGATGGGGGAGATTTTCAACAATTTCTTTTCTTTGGAATTCACTAAGGAGAAAGATATTGAATTATGTAAGGTAAAGGAAACAAGTTGGGTAGCTGTGGAAAGTATGACTATTAAAGAAGAGGAAATACTGGCACTTCTAGGGAATATAAAAGTGGATAAGTCTCCGGGTCCAGACAAGATATTTCCTAGGACCTTGAGGGAAGTTAGTGTAGAAATAGCAGGGGCTCTGACAGAAATATTTCAAATGTCATTAGAAACGGGGATGGTGCCGGAGGATTGGCATACTGCTCATGTGGTTCCATTGTTTAAAAAGGGTTCTAAGAGTAAACTTGGCAATTATCAGCCTGTGAGTTTGACGTCAGTGGTGGTTAAATTGATGGAAACTATTCTTACAGATGGTACATATAATCTTCTGGATAGACAAGGTCTGATTAGGAGCAGTCAACATGGATTTGTGCGTGGAAGGTCATGTTTGACAAATCTGATTGAATTTTTTGATGAGGTTACTAAGAAAGCAGATGAGGGTAAAGCGATGGATGTTGTCTATATGGACTTCAGTGAGGCCTTTGACAAGGTTCCACACGGAAGGTTAGTTAGGAAGGTTCAATCGTTAGGCATTAATATGGAAGTAGTAAAATGGATTCATCAGTGGCTGGATGGGAGATGCCAGAAAGTAGTGGTGGATAACTGTGTGTCAGATTAGAGGACGGTGTGTAGCGGTGTGCCTCAGGGATCTGTACTGGGTCCAATGTTGTTTGTAATATACATTAATGATCTGGATGATGGGGTGGTAAATTGGATTAGTAAGTATGCAGATGATACCAAGATAGATGGAGTTGTGGATAATGAAGTAGGTTTTCAAAATTTGCAGAGAGATTTAGGCCAGTTAGAAGTGTGGGCTGAAAGATGGCAGATGGAGTTTAATGCTGAAAAATGTGAGGTGCTACATGTTGGTAGAACTAATTAAAATAGGACATACATGGTAAATGGTAGGGCATTAAAGAATGCTGTAGAACAGAGTGATCTAAGAATAATGGTGCATTGTTCCCTGAAGATGGAATCTCATGTAGATAGGGTGGTGAAGAAAGCTTTTGGTTTGCTGGCCTTTATTAATCAGAGTTGGGATGTAATGTTGAATTTGTATAAGGCATTGGTAAGGCCAAATCTGGAGTATTGTGTCCAGTTCTGGTCACCGAATTATAGGAAAGATGTCAATAAAATTGAGAGATTACAGAAGAGGTTTACTAAAATGTTGCCTGGGTTTCATCTCCTAAGTTACAGAGAAAATTTGAACAAGTTAGGTCTTTATTCTTTGGAGCATAGAAGGTTGAGGGGGGGACTTGAGAGAGGTGTTTAAAATTATGAGGGGGATTGATAGAGTTGACATGGTTAGACTTTTTCCACTGAGAGTGGGGAAGATTCAAACAAAAGGACATGGTTTGAGAGTTAGAGGACAAAAGTTTAGGGGTAACATGAGTGGGAACTTCTTTACTCAGAGAGTGGTAGCTGTGTGGAACGAGCTTCCAGCAGAAGTGGTTGAGGCAGGTTCGATGTTGTCATTTAAAGTTAAATTGGATAGATATATGGACAGGAAAGGAATGGAGGGTTATGGGCTGAGTGCAGGTCGGTGGGACTAGGATAGAGTAAGAGTTCGGCCGGACTAGAAGGGCCGAGATGGCCTGTTTCCGTGCTGTAATTGTTATATGGTTATATGGTTATAAGAGAAGTCAAAGCCAACAAAAAAGTCAAAGAGAGGGAATATAATAGAGCAAAGATTAGTGGGAAGTTAAAGGACTTGGAAGCTTTTAAAAACCAACAGAAGGCAACTAAAAAAAGTAATTAGGGTGGTAAAGATGGAATACAAAAGTAAGCTAGCCAATAATATTAAAGATGATACCAACAATTTCTTTAGATACATAAAGTGTAAAAGAGAGGGGAGAGAGGATATCGGACCACTGGAACACAATGCTGGAGAGGTAGTAATGGGGGACAAGGAAATAGTGGATGAACTAAATAAGTATTTTGCATCAGCCTTCACTATGAAAGACACCAGCAGTATGGAGGAACTTCCAG